>NC_141344.1:26193085-26858085 GCF_057382095.1 Aulonocara sp. 'chitande type north' Nkhata Bay | reverse complement strand
ATCCTGAAAGAGCGCAAAATTTTCAAAGAAGGCGGACCGTTGTGTAACTCAATAACTTTGTGTTCTTGTGACAAAGACTGCTTTGAGAGAAAATAATTTAGGTTCACCACACGAATAATAATTGCAGTAACGCTGGAGTGCTACATTTGCGTTGAATGAGATTAAAAATAATGTTTAAGCTTAAAGAGGGGCTTGAATTTATTTCTTTGACTTTACAAATACTTGAGTGCAAAAATGTACTCCTCCTACCCCCAGTGCCCCAACAAACTCATTCATTTTGTGTTCAGAATCAGCCTCTGCTGGTTTTGAATAATTTTAGGTTTACACAAAGAAAATCAAATTAATTTGGTATTTTTTAATTGCATTTGTGAACAACTAACATAATTTGCATGTGTTCTTTGAAAGGAGGACCTGAATCTGTTTTTTGAGTGTATTAATTAATTGTGAATTAATAAAAAAGTTTTTTAAGACAAAAACCCCAAAATGTAATTCTCAGTTAATGCTCTACTAAATACGGTGTAGTCTTTTACAGAACCACATAATCCAGAAAATAAGGTGGGGGGTCTGTAAGAAACTTAGCGCCTGCATGCATTTGCTCTACATGGTTTGTTTGTAGTAATTTCACAGCAAACACCACTCTCATTAAATGTTTTTTTTTCTATTAAGCTTGCAGCTGGGTTTCATATGCCTGAACAAACACAACCATATCCCAACCATCCATCTACACAAAACGGTGTGGCCTAAATGTTTTTTTTTCTTTTTGCTGAAAGATAAAATGTAACATCTGTTTCAGCAGCTAAAGGAATTCATTGTGTCCACATCCATAGCAGACTCTGACATAGTTTAGTTGCCACAGGTTGCAACCTAATGGCAAGGTGCCATGGCAAATTAATTCAAACTAGTTTATTTTGTCTTTTTTTAGACCATGTGGTAGCAAAGCTGGTTAGTCAATATTTCATTCTCATGTTACTGCAGTAGTTTAAATCCAGCAGTCTTGTAACTACTGAATATAGCGGGATGGACTTTTCTAATCTCCCCCAGTTCTATGAAAAGAAAAGAAAAGAAAAGAAGATTACTATTCTCTAACTTTGGAATAATGAGTGATAACACTACAAACAAATATGCTTACAGGGGAAAAGGCTAGCTTAGCTTTCCAACATTTCCATGTTTAAGGGGTACGTGTTTTACTATTTTTTGGCATTTGATGAAAGACAATCAGATAAGACTTTCTGACTTTCAGAATTAACAGCACCCCCCACAGGCAGGGAGGAACAAATACAATATTAAACAATGCAAATTATGACCTGACACATAATACTGATATTGTTCTGTCATCTAATCTTGGTCAAAGGTTTGTCCCGATGCTGTAAGTTTGTGATCTGATTTACGATGATGATTAAGAAATAGAAATTTTGATAACAGCCTTTCAGTTTGTGGAAGGATACAGTTGTGTCATGTTCAGTCCAGCGCCTGCTCAATCATGATTGGTCAGTAGAACTCAGTAGAAAGTTTCCAGTACCAGAAATCTTCATTGCTTACAGATTCAACACATGAATTTTGTTTCTTTATAGACTTACTTCTAAGCTAACATGGCAGCTGTAGCCCATTAAATTTGATGTGCCACATTTTTATGACCTGCTTCTTTAAAAGTCCACAGTCCAAAATTGTTAAGTTGCTCTTGTTTAAATTGCTGATATTACTTTCACAAAAGTTTAGCTGTGCGCAAGTAGCGCTGAAGTTTGTTGGAGGTAACTGAAAAAAAACCTCATTCCTCCTATGATTATACTTTAGCTGCTTCTTTAAGTTATAAACAATTTTTGGTAGAATACAAATTGCTGATAGCGCACATAGATAACAGTAGCAATTTCTTTTATTTTGAACTGTTATCGCGATATTATCATCGATATACCAAGTGACTGTCACCTTACTGTTATTTTCACCTTACGGTTATTTTCAACATGGAAAGCAATGATTAGCAAAGAGCTATAATGAGAGGCTGCTTCCTGGATGTTTTTGTGCACTCAGAGAATGGGGATTTTTTTTCTTTTTTCCCAGTGAGGTTTATCAAATTTTGAAAATTCAGAGTCAAACACCACTGTGACCAAATCATTTCTCACAGTTCTGCTCTCAGCAAGAAAATACTCACTGTAGCATCCAGGGGAAACAGCACAACACCAGCAGGCTGAGGTGCACAACACAGCAAGTATTGTTGCTGGCTTATTTTAGCTGAAGATTGATCAGTTTCATCAAATTCAAGGTTAAACTTAAGGACAGGAGCAAGGTGGAAATTATTAATTTGCAAATGCAGACTTTTAGATTTGATGTATTTTACTTATATTTTGTTACAACCAATAATCTGTTTTAAAGCTGTACTTTTATTAACAGGTAAAATAAAGAACCATGCAGCAAGAGATCTTGGAAAATATTTGTTGTGATTCAGTATTAGAAGCTTGACATGAACTTCCTGTTTTTATGCGGGAAACTATCAAATTAATGAGAGTCATACTGTACGTATACTATATCATATATATCGTTATGTGAAGGTCAAACATTTCTCTGAGAGAGCAGCCCTGTCTGGAGAGATAAAGTCTAATTATTTTTGATTTATGCTGCCTTGCTAAGCAGGATGCATACAAATTCTGAAGAAACAACACAACGCCCTGTTTAAATTGTTAGGATGCTGAAATGTCTTTACAATGAGTACAGCATTTGAGCAGAAGGAGAAGTGGAAGTGACTAGGGTGCATATGCCCAAAAAGAGAAAAGTGTTGGACTGAATATAATGACTATCACAAATTGTTCCCATGAAACGGGTGTTAGAGCATTCATGGTTGGATTCCTTTCTTTAAAGAAACAAATTGTTCCACTGTTATTCAGATGATGGTTGACGAACTCAAGTAGAGAAGTATTTGTTTGTGTCTGAGGGAATTTTAAAGGTACCACTGCCTATTTATAAGACACGACATGACAGCAATTTGCAAGCCTTGTTCTCTTGAATAATGTCTTATTGAAACGGGCCTCATTCACCTCTCAGTGGTATTCATTCATTTGACTTCACTTTTTTGACCCTGTGGTTTAAAACAATGGAATACTGAGGGAATATCACGACAGATCACAATTTACATCCTAAGTTCAGAGAGGCACTTATCGTAAATTCGAATTTCTTCCATCAGTCTCTGTCAGACCGTCTCCCTCTCTCTCTGAAGTTTCTCTGACAACTCACCCCCCCCCCCCTCCACCCCCCACCCCCCTAATCTCAGCTTGACTCTCTGCTGAAACCACACCAGAAGGAGACCCGAGAACTGCAGTCATGATACATCTGTCTTCATTAAGAAAATATCTTGGAATAATTACATGTTTTGGCCATTAACAAGGGTTACCAGACTGCAGTGCAGATTATACAATTACTTTTGATGTAGAAAACACATTAGCCAACAGTGTGTTGTCAAAAGAATTTGATCTAAATACCTGGGGGATTACAAATCACTGATGCCTCTTTATTTCTCTTTCACATTTCTCTGAGTGAACGTACAGTGGTGTTTAAACTAAATACAGTCGTAAAATGAGCATAAATAAAGCACACAAGATAGCAGATTACTGCTACAGCTGAGTATTTGTGGGAAAGTTTGTAATTATCATTTGTGACTCAGGGCGTGCTTATGATCTGGCACTAAGAGCGCTCAAGCATGCCAAGCTTGACTGTGCAAATTTAACCATAAATCCATTTGTTTATTCTGAAAATCACATTGCAGCAAGTGATTATTCAATCAAGTCAGTGTATAATTTGAAAAATCAGTCCACTCAAAAAAATCCTGGCCTCTCTACTGAGATCCTGCTTCCTCGTTACCGGACTGCTTGAAATGCAGTTCAGTGTCAAGCAATGGAGCACATAATGCAGGAAAAAGGAAATTATTTGGATTCTAGACATCCCAGAAGCAAAGCTCATGAGGAGTGTGAGACCTCTATTCACACATCAGCAGCCGAGGCTGCTGCAGCTTTAAACAGTGAGGACAATTTATGTGAAGTTTCAAAAACTGGAGTCACTCTGTTAACTCCCATGGCGTGAGATATATTAACTCCCTTCCATGCAGAGATACTAAAAACTGGGAGAAGTCAAACGTAGCACATGCATTGTGGTGTCCTTAAAATGCAGCATATGTTCAAATGACAGTCAACAACGGAAGTTATGTGTGAAAAGGGATAAAATTAGTTCCTGCATTAATCAGAATCAGAATCAGAATCAGAATGGGGTTTATTGCCAAATGTTGAGCAGGTTTACAACATTAGGAAATTGCTGCGGTGCTTCAGTGCAAACATAGTGTCATAAATAGCACTTAAATAGACATGGAAAAAAATAAAAGTAGGGATAAGAATTAAAAGTGCTACGTGGAAAGATATGTGCATGAGATATACATGAGATATATACATGAGAATAAGAATTAAGAGTGCTATGTTGAAAGATATATACATGAGTGCAGGTGGTGATCAGTGCCAAACATGGAATGATGCAGTGACACAGCGTAGGGTCATGTGTTAGTGGCGGGTACAGTCATATGGTTATTGTTCATGTGTCCAACAGCAGAGGGGAAGAAACTGTTCTTGTGGCGAGAGGTTCTGGTGCGAATGGACCGGAGCCTCCTGCCTGAGGGGAGCAGGTCAAACAGACTGTGTCCAGGGTGAGAAGGGTCAGCTGAGATTCGAGCTGCACGCCGCAATGTCCTGGAGGTGTACAGGTCCTGCAAAGATGGGAGTCTGCAGCCAATCACCTTCTCAGCAGAGCGCACAACACGCTGCAGTCTCTGTTTGTCCCTGATAGTGGCTCCAGCGTACCACACGGTGATGGAGGAGGTGAGGATGGACTCGATGATTGCAGTGTAGAACTGCATCATCGTCCGTGTTGGCAGGTTGAATTTCTTCAGCTGCCTCAGGAAGTACATTCTCTGCTGGGCTTTCTTGATGACGGAGGTGATGGTGGGCTCCCACTTCAGGTCCTGGGTGATGGTGGTACCCAGGAAGCGGAATGAGTCCACAGAGGTGATGGGGGTGTCAGTCAGGATGATGGGGGGGAGTGGGGCTGTGTGCTTCCTGAAGTCCACAATAATCTCCACTGTCTTCTGGGCATTCAGCACCAGGTTGTTGTGGCTGCACCAGGACACCAGACGTTCAACCTCCCTCCTGTAGGCAGACTTGTCCCCGTCCGAGATGAGTCCAATAACGGTGGTGTCATCTGCAAACTTGATTAGCTTGACAGACTGGTGGGTGGAGGTGCAGCAGTTGGTGTACAGGGAGAAGAGCAGAGGAGAAAGAACACAGCCCTGAGGGGAGCCGGTGCTGATGGTCCGGGAGTCCGAGACATTCTTTCCCAGCCTCACATGCTGCTTCCTGTCCGTCAGGAAGTCAGTGATCCACCGGCAGATGGGATCAGGCACATTCATCTGGGAAAGCTTGCCTCGGAGATGGTCTGGAAGGATGGTGTTGAAGGCAGAGCTGAAGTCCACAAACAGGATCCTGGCGTAGGTTCCTGGGGAGTCCAGATGCTGCAGGATGAAGTGTAGGGCCATGTTGATGGCGTCGTCTATATGCAAACTGCAGGGGGTCCAGGAGGGGTCCAGGAGGGGCCGTGAGGGTCCTGAGATGGGAGAGAACTAGGCGCTCAAAAGACTTCATGACCACAGATGTCAGAGCCACGGGTCTGTAGTCATTTAGTCCAGTGATCCTAGGTTTCTTGGGGACAGGGATTATGGTGGAGGACTTGAAGCAGGCAGGCACATGACATGCCTGCAGTGAGGAGTTGAAAATGCCAGAAAACACTGGGGCCAGCTCGTTTGCACAGTGTCTGAGGGTGGCAGGAGACACACCGTCTGGGCCGGGAGCTTTCCGAGCATTCAGGTTCTTAAACTGCTTCCTCACATCTGCTTCGTGAATATGAAGAGTTGTGGTGGGAGGAGGTGGTGTGAAATCCTCTTTTGTGTGGGGTGAGGAGGGGGGTGTTGTAGGTGAACGGTTTGAAGGTGGTGATGGCTCTATGGAGGGGGGAGAGGTGGGGGAATTAGTGTCCAAAGTGTCTCTATTGTTGGGGCCGTTGGAGGTGTGAAGGCTGCCTGATGGCTCGTCAAAACGGCAGTAGAAGTCGTTAAGTGAGACATTCAAGAAGACAACCATATCCCATAATAGTTATCCACAGCATCGCTCTGTAAGTACATTTTGGATTGTTCTGCCCATGAAAACCCAGTCTTTGTGTGTCTATAGTGGCAATGAACGACATCAAGCTTAATGTAATTGATACAAATTTGTACCACTGCAAAAATCATGAAAAGTACTTAAACAGCTTTTATTTTGGTTTATTTTAGTGTAAATGTGTGATTGCCAGCTATCAGTGCTCGCCTTTTTCACAAACGCATCTCATGTAGTAATCAGTGTCACCACTAAAAACATATTTTCTCATCCAAAAGATGGTGCTTTACAAAAGTCTATGACCGGGTGTGTCTTCCTGGGTTATTTTTCATCCTTTGAAAACTATTTAATACTCGGGTGCATGCCATGGTGCAAGATGAATCTTATCAAATTCTGAAGCATTATGACTAATAGCTGGGTTGATCTAATGAGGAAGAAAAAAAACCCAGAGCAAAACAAAACAGCAAGTTGTATTCATTAGTCCTCGGAGCATACTGTAATTGCGTTATAGATACATTAGGGGCAGCGTTCTTGGTTCTGGTGATGAAGTCCGCAGCTGCAGCAGACATTACTGAGAGGCTGAAGTAGTGTCTCTTAAAGTAGGCTGTTTTCAGCAATGCATCTGTTTCCATGATGTCAGACAGTGTTTAAGTTAGCCCAATACTATGTGAAGTGATCCATATTTCCACCAGTCATTTTGCATTGTACATACCTTACTAAAGTTCACATAGTCACATTTTAAAACATGGTGTGGTTATAGATATACTTCCAACAAGCTGATTTGTGACTGTCCTTCTTTGTGTGGAATTTAAAAAAAAATCTATAAAATGTTGGCAACATCTCAGCCAAGCAGCTTGGGAGTCTATTAAATGCAAAGCTCTATTAAGTAGTGCCATGAACCTTGATATAGACCTCCTTGAAGAACTCGCTGTGCAGTCCACAACAATAATGGAAAGTGTGAATCAGCCCCTTATCAATACAGTACAAACCGCAAACACTGTGGTTACAAAAATTAAAGTCGAAATGAAAAGACGCTTGCTTTGTGCAGCAAAAAGACACATTCACTAACACTCAAATAACCCAAATCCCAAAGGAAAAAAAAAAAAAAAAGTAATAACACGGCTCAGTAATGACACCTAAAAATTTGAAGAGAAACATCTTGGATGCTTACACGAGTAAGATGTGTCAAAACTGTCTGGATCAGACAGAATTATTATAATTTCTTGTTTATTTGTTCTTGTTTAAAAAGCAAAATATGTGGTAATAAGGGACAAATGTTGCTCTGAGTTTCAAAAATATATTCAGTTAGTCCTCTCCATGTCATGAAACCTCCTGTAATGCTTTGAAGAGAAATAAATATTGTGTTGCTTGACAGCTTGTTTCCCTTGGTTCAAGGTATAAATGCTTATTTTCGTATTCAATTTTCTGTGCACCAATAGGGAACAGGGACAGCAAATGCCACAGATGTTTTCAATTTATATTTCAGGATCTCGCTTTATTGTGTTCACTGGTCCTTTATATTGTAATTTTTAGATAAATGCACAAGGTAGCGTTTTAGGGGCAGTGCATGCATTGGCAATCTCGGTTTGCTTTATTAAATATCAGGAAAGCTATTGTTACACACTGAAATTATTAATATTATGACTGCGCATTATGTTGAACTCTCGTAAACCGAAATCACATGTTAAAAATTTAACCTGTGGCTCATAGATTTGTTGACAGTGAAATGGAAGTACGGAGTTTTACCCTCAACATTTTAAGAAACATAAATAGGATTTAGTGAACCTCATAAAAGAGAGAACAAAGAGGACAGCATCACCTGCATTTCCCTGTGCTAATACATAACAGTTTAAAGATTTAAGATCCTGACCATGAACACAAGCCTTGCAGTTTGAATTGTACCACTTTTGTTGCATGTCCTTATTTGATCTCCGTGATACTGTTGACTCAAACCACAAAAAGTCACAAGAATATTTAAAAAAACCCAACAAGAAGAAGAAAACAACTGTGCTGTTCAGTGTAATTTTTAGGAGTTCAATAAAATCAATAACCAACTAAAGCAGATTACAAAATAGATCTTGAGACAACTAGTAAAAAATAAATGTACAAATCAGTCTAATATTTTCACTCTGATATCAGAACCTTTATATGAGACTGTTACGAGTTAACAGGTTGGAGGATACGAGGCTAATGGTACTATAGGGTGTATGTGGATCTGTATTGTAAACAGGTCCAAGAACATGCAGGGCTTTAAAAATCTGTAGTAAAACTTGGAATTCAATTTAGTGTTTAAAGGAGAGGCAGTGCAGGAGGTAAGGACTGGGGTATTATGTTTTATGTTTATGCTCTCTTCTTTATGACGAGACAATAACCAACCAACAGCATTTGACATGCAAACAGGAAATGTATGTTTGGTAAAATAAAAATTCTAATGAGATTCAGTAATCGGGGGAATATTAGTATTTACATTTAGTGACATCAAATTGTTAGGGGTAGGGGGTGCTTTAAAAACCTTTTAAAAACTAAATGTATCAGTCTGTGCAGGCTGACTGTGCAGCCATCATGCACTACTGCTGGGATCCATGTAATGATGTCTTTTGAGAAGATCCTGAAGCACATACATTCACAATAACAACAAGATTTTTACAAGTTTAAATACAATATCAACAAAACTTTTTTTGGACAATTTACTAGGATCTCTGAAATAATTTTAAGGTATGTAGGCAGAAGATGGCAGGTAACCATAACATGACTCTAAATAAATGTTAACAACGCTCTCAATCTGATTGCCATGTAGTGTAACCATTAGGAAACTTGCACCAGGAGTAAGTGAGGCATATCTTTACAAATGGAGACAAATTATTAAAAGAGAGGATAAAAAGCTAAACCAACTTTAAACTACTTTCAAGATTGTTTCTGGCAAATGCAATTTCCTTTTTTTTTTCACTGAACATGGAAAGACTACAAGCAGACAAATAGAAACCACAAAGCTTCCAGTACCAAAAATCCGGTCCCAGTTATCTGTTTATACAGATTACTGCTGAGCCAACACGACAGCTGTAGCCTTCTAAATTTGACACACCAAATTTTTATGAGCTGCTTGTTTAGATTATCAAAGTCCGTGGTTTAAAGTGTTTACAATCTTAAATGATTGATATTACATTAATGAAAGTTCAATTGGAAGGAACGTTGCTCCTGAAACTGTGATATTCAAATGCAGAGCAGGAGCCTCACGCTGTTTGAGTTGTTTAACTTACCTGAGAAACACTCTTTTTTGGCCTTGCAAGTGTACGGTGGTGTACAGTCTTCTACTAAATTCTTCTTCTTCTTCTTCTTCTTCAACACATGAACAGTTCTTGCTAGAATGCAAACTGCAGCTGGCACACAAAACCAACAATAGCCAGGTTTTATTTTGGCCTGTTAGCAACTGTTAATTTTTACAGTCTCCATGGAGGAAATCGTTAAAGCCTGGTGCTGTTCATGACACTTACAATTACAATAAGAATATATATATATATATATATATATATATATATATATATATATATATATATATATATATATATATATATATATATAGGCCGTGAGTTGTGGCTTTTGATTGCTTGCCTCTTTTGCCGGCTCTTCACGCTAAATCAAACAGATCATTCAGATTGAAAAAAAGTTGCCATGGAGTAATACTGTGATCACAGCATTTCCTCTGCAGCATTTTAACATAGGGATCTATGTTGCCCATATGCCCATATGCTAATAATAAATACAAATTGTACATGTACACGTGATGTCCATAATTTCATGTTCTCCTGAGTGATGGCTAAAGATGAAGACAGAAAGAGAGGAAAGAGTAATGAGTCAGGGGAATCAAAGTTGTACCATGCCGTGCTATTGTGCATTGCATTAATAGGTCCCTAATTCCTCTTTCTTTCAGCGTAGGTGGGCACTAAACAGCATTTTCCAAGTAAGCTGTACGTGGTTGTTAGTCTTCAGGGAAGTGGAGGCATTAATAGAACCCCTGACCTGCATGGATTTCTATCTCTTAATGAAATATATTGTGCACACAGTAGGAGATGCACTCAGAGTGAAGTGCACCCTTCAGAGTAAAGTGCACCCTTTGGCCAGGACTAAACTTTTTTTTTCTTTCTCCATTTACAGAATAGTCATTCACCAATGGCAGTTCGACAATAATAAAAAAATATATTATTTATTTTACTGAGATATTTCTGAAGCTTTTTTATAGTGAGTTTTTCCACCTTTGAGTAAGCAGGATTAAAAGCATGCTGTCAGAATATGGAACATGTAGTCATATGCTAACTGTGAGTAAAAGGACTCCAAAGGTCACCCTACTGCTTAAAATTTGCTGCAACTATTCTGCAATAATATCCAAACTCCACAGTAGTTAAATAATCCACTTTAGGTTCTTTTTAAACAGAAGCAGTTTCTTTAGCAGACATAGTTTTTGCTCTGCTTGTCTTTCTTGCTCTCTCACTTTCTCTCTACAGAGATATACCTCCTATGAAAATAGCTCATGACACCCACTGGTTACTTTTTTATAGATAAAAATGTATTAGAAGAAATAATATAGCAAAGACAGCATACTCTTTTTTTTTCTTTCATATGTAAAATATATTTGCACTTTGTGAAGTAACCTAAGTTCAATATGACAATGTGCGTACTTCCACTGCTCATTTATTCGCAAGGGGTCACCACAGCAGATGAATCTGCATATTTGACTTGGCACAGACTTTTCACCGGATGCAACCCTCCCTGGGATTTGGGTCTTCTCCAGGGTTTCAACTTGTTAGGCAAATGTGTTAACCACTACACTGTGGATATACTGTATATGGAAATGCCTTAATCATAGCTTACAGCTAATGTATCCACTGAGTAACAGCCTACTGGCTAACATTTGTGTACGTAGACACCACATTGATATTTAAAATAACATTTAATACTTCAGTTTCATTGAAACAAGAGCTTTGCTGACCTGTCAAGGTTTGTCAAAAAGTATTCTTCAGTGGTGTGAACATCAATAAATGTTCAGCTTGAAGGAAGTGGTTGTTTGCATGCCTGTCTGCAGAGGTGTAATGTGAAAATGTGTGTTCAGCTAGATGAAGATGGCAGCTACAAATGACTAACAAATCAGATGTAAATCTAAGTATTGTCCTGGAATTAATTTACAACATAAAGGACCTTAATGTGACTGTTGTTCTGACTTGGTGCTATATAAATACAAATGAAATGACTTTACTGTCTACTAAGTGCTGGACTTGATTATCACTATCCAACAACTACAGGGAGTGCAGAATTATTAGGCAAATGAGTATTTTGTCCACATCATCCTCTTCATGCATGTTGTCTTACTCCAAGCTGTATAGGCTCAAAAGCCTACTACCAATTAAGCATATTAGGTGATGTGCATCCCTGTAATGAGAAGGGATGTGGTCTAATGACATCAACACCCTATATCAGGTGTGCATAATTATTAGGCAACGTCCTTTCTTTTGGCAAAATGGGTCAAAAGAAGGACTTGACAGGCTCAGAAAAGTCAAAAATAGTGAGATATCTTGCAGAGGGATGCAGCAGTCTCAAAATTGCAAAGCTTCTGAAGCGTGATCATCGAACAATCAAGTGTTTCATTCAAAATAGTCAACAGGGTCGCAAGAAGCGTGTGGACAAACCAAGGCGCAAAATAACTGTCCATGAACTGAGAAAAGTCAAGCGTGCAGCTGCCAAGATGCCACTTGCCACCAGTTTGGCCATATTTCAGAGCTGCAACATCACTGGAGTGCCCAAAAGCACAAGGTGTGCAATACTCAGAGACATGGCCAAGGTAAGAAAGGCTGAAAGACGACCACCACTGAACAAGACACACAAGCTGAAACGTCAAGACTGGGCCAAGAAATATCTCAAGACTGGTTTTTCTAAGGTTTTATGGACTGATGAAATGAGAGTGAGTCTTGATGGGCCAGATGGATGGGCCCGTGGCTGGATTGGTAAAGGGCAGAGAGCTCCAGTCCGACTCAGACGCCAGCAAGGTGGAGGTGGAGTACTGGTTTGGGCTGGTATCATCAAAGATGAGCTTGTGGGGCCTTTTCGGGTTGAGGATGGAGTCAAGCTCAACTCCCAGTCCTACTGCCAGTTTCTGGAAGACACCTTCTTCAAGCAGTGGTACAGGAAGAAGTCTGCATCCTTCAAGAAAAACATGATTTTCATGCAGGACAATGCTCCATCACACGCGTCCAAGTACTCCACAGCGTGGCTGGCAAGAAAGGGTATAAAAGAAGAAAAACTAATGACATGGCCTCCTTGTTCACCTGATCTGAACCCCATTGGGAACCTGTGGTCCATCATCAAATGTGAGATTTACAAGGAGGGAAAACAGTACACCTCTCTGAACAGTGTCTGGGAGGCTGTGGTTGCTGCTGCACGCAATGTTGATGGTGAACAGATCAAAACACTGACAGAATCCATGGATGGCAGGCTTTTGAGTGTCCTTGCAAAGAAAGGTGGCTATATTGGTCGCTGATTTGTTTTTGTTTTGTTTTTGAATGTCAGAGATGTATATTTGTGAATGTGGAGATGTTATATTGGTTTCACTGGTAAAAATAAATAATTGAAATGGGTATATATTTGTTTTTTGTTAAGTTGCCTAATAATTATGCACAGTAATAGTCACCTGCACACACAGATATCCCCCTAAAATAGCTAAAACTAAAAATAAACTAAAAACTACTTCCAAAAACATTCAGCTTTGATATTAATGAGTTTTTTGGGTTCATTGAGAACATGGTTGTTGTTCAATAATAAAATTATTCCTCAAAAATACAACTTGCCTAATAATTCTGCACTCCCTGTATAATGTTAACTGATGAAAAAACAGGTAATCTACACCTAAGCTTACAGCAAGCAATTACCCTATTTTAATTAGCAGTAAGAAGACTTTGGACTTGCTGATTTGCCTCAAAAGTGCAGTTGTTATCAGTGCATCTTTATATTTTAGAGACGCTTTTATTTTTAAATCTACATGTAACGACTTCCTAATTCAGCCACACGTAACAGGAAAAATCACCCCTGCCTCCAAACAAAATAAAATAAACATGAATAAGACTTTTTAAAGTCCATTTTTCTTTAGCTGGTCAGACCAAAATTTGTGTGGGTGCAGTAAAGTCTGTGTCCAATGTTGTCACATTGGCAGCAAGGCCTCTCAGACTCCCCGTCAACTGTATTTCATCATGTCACCCCATGTGGGATAAAATGCACGATTACTATCCCCAGTGCTTATTTTTGGCCCTGACACTCCACCTCCATTAGATTACTGCACTGATATTATGTAGGCTGGAGGCCACACCAGTGAAATAGGAAGGTCACCTTGACTGATGTCTGAACAAAATAAATAAATAAATAAGTAAAAATATATGTACACCATGCTGTGTAAGATAATGGACTGCTACTGGGCTAATTTCATCCTTAAAAATCCAGTGCTATGGAACAGCATGCCACTCTATTCTTCCATTTACCGTACTATGAAATCATGATACATGAATATTGCATTTCACTTTTCATTTTACATACTCTAGGTGGTATTAAAATTTGTCAGTGCCACTCTCCGTGCCATGCCAGAAGCGAGGAATGGCTGTCTTATCAAGTAGTTGTTTTTCATCAAGAGATACAAACATTAGACATGCATGTACACCAACAGACAGATCAAGTTAAATAGATGGAAAGATTGACTGATTGATTGATGCTCTTGAAAGGACCTAGCATATCAAATGTCTAAAAATAAAAGAAATCCATAAGCACATTAAATTGCTTACCAGCAGTAATAAAACTGTGTCCTCAAGATCCGTTCCCTAAAAGAATGAAGTGCACATCTGCACAAAAGCTCCACAGACCCACAGTAATTAAATGGTTTTGCAGTTTCACTAGGTATGCCCCTGTGAAATGATGCTTTAAGATGATGCAATAAATGTCTTTTATTTCTTACACATGCCTACAGCCCCCAAGGTAGCTGCAGAAACACAAAAGGACAGCTGCTCTCTCTATATGCTGATCAATCATAATGGAGCCCCTTTTACTACGCAAAATGCCAGCCAGTACAAACAGGGCTCTGGCAGAGTCTGGAAGTTGTTCCAGGATTCGAGGAATTATTAGATAGCTGGATCTAAGACTGAGCTTGGTGGACCCAGACAAATGCTCTGTTTGCTTAAATTGCAGCAGATCGCATTATCACTATATTGTTTTAGAAATCGTGGCAATTTATTGTGTGATGTAATGTTGAAACAGGGATGTAAGCCAGCTGAAAATTACTTTCATACTACTTGCATTCATAAAAGAAGCAAGTAGAGTTTACCATAGGAATATATTTGCCTATAAAACCCATGAATATATGTTCTCAAGCAGGTGTGTAACCAGGGTTTAGCAATGAAGTCCAGTTTTTGTCTTAATGTAACATATTTAAGGTGTAGCAAATTTGTTCCAATAAGCAAAAGAAAAGGCTACTCTTTGCAGAGACTCTATACTCCAGAGTTGCAATACAGTAATGAAACTTATATATATTTCCACAGTGTACCTATTTGTTAGTTGTTTCCAGCAGGATAACACATCATGTTATAAAGCTCAAATCATCTCAAACTGGTTTCCTGACTAGTATAATAAGTTCACTGTACTCTGAATTCCATCCACAGTCACCAAATCTCATTCTATCATAAAATATCTGAGGAATGTATCCAGCACCATGTTGAATCTACGCTACAAAGAACTGAGACTGAAAGCAGAAATGGGTCTAGCAAAGTACCAGCAAGTTGTGACTACTGAAATGTCTGTTGAATGTATATTAGACTAAACCAGTGGAAGCACTATTTGCTATGACTCAACTTGGCTTTAGGTTAGAAATAGAGTGACTGAAACTTCACCTGCCTATCCACTGAGACAGTCTGGGGTAGTGGTTGTCTCTCTTTTTGCTTAGAAAGATTCCTGAGTGAAATTGCCTGGAACTCTCTAAGTGACAGAAATGATAAGAGCTGGTCAAATTATCTCGATGATAAGAGCAGGTGCTTCAATGCTTGCTTTCTTATCTTCTTTGGCAACTGGGCTGGAAAGAAGACAGCGGTGTAGTAACCCAGGAGCATTCAAGGTGATTATACCTCACCTGAATAATTCTAACAATTAACATTCATATAATCACAGTCATTGTTATTCACATTGGAAGTTTTAGTAGTGAGGAGGATAAACTTGGGCAGTTATTCCCAAGGTGTAAGTCATTTCATTTTACTTTTGTGAGTATCTGTATTCCTTAATTTTTCTTTAATCCCAACTGTGGTATTGGTGGACACGTACATTTATGACAGCTACCATCCAAGGTTTGGTGAATGCTGTTTCAATGCTAGTGCTTAGTGGGATAGTCATTAATTTCAATTGCTTTACTCATGTTGACAAGTTAGATTCAGCAAATAAATATGGACGTATTCATTCTGCATTTAGAAAAAGTTTTCAATTGACCGTTTTCCATCTTATTTAAAGGTTTACATTTCTTACAACTTTTATGATTCACTGCTTTATTTTTTGTTCGATCAGTTTAATTTCTTTCTTTGATCTTTTATCTTTCATTTGTAAAACATACATATTGTTCTGTTTTCATTGGCATAGACCTCTATTTGTAATTGATGACTCAATACATTTATCACCTTCCTTGACAGTCTAATGCAAGGCAATAATAAATCTGCACTTGTAGAGGAAAACATTGCCAATACTGCACAATTCTACCAAAAATACTTCTGGGAAATTCTCACCTTGTAAATGTCAAGACCTGACCTGAAATTAATGTAAACACCTCCAACTCACATAATTCAACATGGCTGGCACACTGCAGACGGATGTCATAGGCCAGGATTGATGTTACAAAACGGTGTCATCAAATTTAATGTAGAAATCAAACCCAACTGTATTTATCTTGTGCTGTTTGTGTACTTCTGCACTTTGAGACCACGTAGCAAAAGGTCAGCAACAGGTTTATAATGTGTATTTACTCCAAAAGTGACATACACTGAATGTTTTCTTATTTTTCCCTACAGAGCTAACAGGAAATCGGTTACAAACATTACCAAATGTTTAGCGTGTACTTCTTAAGCAAGTTGGAGTAATGCTATATTAAAAACAACAGACCGGGAACCTGTATCCATCTTAGAACAAAACTTTTATTGCTGTTTATTTATCAAATTTATTTACTCACCTTTTCATAAGGAAGCAATTTTGAGAATTTTAGGATATTTGTCACCACACCTGTCACATGCACTACTTTGTCAGTTGTTATATGATTGAGGCCGAGTTAAGTTTTTTCCCCTCATTTCTAAAATGTTTAAAATGTAACAGATTTTGCAGAATTGCATCATGCATCCAAAGTGTTTAATTAGGTGTAAATGAAACATTTAATAGATTAGAGCTGAACAGCAATATCTTTTAAAGTGACATTTACATTTAGTTGAGCAATTAAATTCATTATGGGTCTTGTTTAACATGCAAATTTAAATGAGGTGAGTGAATGTACTGTCAAATAATAATTTCTTAATCAACATTTATTTCATTATTTTTTGTAGAGCATACATAATATAGTTTAGTATTTCTCATTTCTGCTGTTGTTGATTAAGTGCAAGCATTTGCTTGCTGTGTATTATAATTTTGTTGAGAAAATCCATAACGTGCCTTCCAAAGCAAAATAGGTATTACATTTTTAGTATGTGTTGCTTTCCATTTTGCAAAGGCATAGGTGACAAAGCCCTATTTTATCCTCTCAAACTGTGGTTCTCCGTCCTTTTCACAGAGTTGTAGCCAGCAGCTCATTGCTGAGTGTCCAGAATAATGTCAGAATGCAGACAGGTTGTTATCATCAGTGCCCTTATCTTCTCCTTGCAGGTGCACCAACACAACGAAAACAGCCTGCACATACCAATCAAGGTTTTATGGCCTAGTGCAGCATCCATGTAGCGGTAATCAGGTGATCAACTTAAGATAGATAAGAAACCGACATTTAAAATATCGCAGAATAAATTAAAATGGTATAATTGTTGCTTTATTAAAAAGCACAGGGGCATGAGTGTGGTGTAAACAATGTGGAATTCGCTGTACCTATATTGTTTTCGTTTATAACCATCTTGGAGTAGATATGTTTGTTTGTAGATATGAAAGTTTAATGAAATTTGATTTTTTTTAAAAAAGATACATACAAACTCATGCTACTAAATATTTAAGCACTATGTTTTCAGCACAAGGTTTGTGTTTGTATTTGGTGTAAGTAGATAGTTGCAATTCATATAAGTAAATAAAAATGCAAATATTTGTTTTTTGCTGATATTTGCCTTCCTTACTATCTCGGTTTAGTCAATTTTTGCCATTAATTTGCAAGTATTTCATCATTAACCTGAAGTCTGCTCACTCACATCCACCTTTTCATTCTTTTATTAAATGTATTTTTTTTTTAAATTTTTTAAATAGAAAGTCATCTAATAGCTGTCAATATTTTTTTACGATCAAGTCTGGACCAAAGTGATGTCAGACAAATCAACAGACAACCTTAAGCCATGTATCTAGACTCCTCCCAGTCTTTCCCCCAAATCAGGACCTCTGTAAATCTGAATAATCCACAAGCCTCACTCTGGACCATTTGCACAGAAACTATTTTTGGATGCAATAAAATTTTAGGTTGTAGGTTACTTGTTGTTGCTTGGGAACACCTCGGCATGTGTGCACCCCCACCCTCAATGATGAGCTGAAGGAGGTGGTGGGAGTGGAGGAAATCTGGACTTCCCAGCTCAGACTGCTGTCCCCGCAACCCGTCAACAGATAAGCAGCAGAAATCGGATGGAGGGAGTTTATTTCTGTAAGCAAATAACCTTTCATTCATCAGGCATTCAGTCATTAGTCTTTTTTTGTGTAATTTGGATGAACCAACATTTCACTTTTATCATTTGTTGAATTTCCAAACACAGCATCACTCACTAATTAAAAAGCAGAAAAACATTGGCAAGTTTGGAGAAGAGAGTAGAAAGAAATGTAAAGAAGTTCTAGCAAGCCAGCACTGGGCTATGGGACTCCACTTACGTTTAAAGCATCCAAATCAAAGCATCATCATTTGTAAAAGAGATCAAGCAATGTTTCTGTATTAAAATTTAATTCAAACTTAATACAGGAAATGATGGGACCCTTTTTTCTTCTAAAGGTTTGTTTAATCTTCACACACATGCCAAATAAAATCTCTTTGATCCTCCTCTCCCCTTTAATCAGGGTACATGCTCTCATGCCACCCTCCCTTTTCTGTCTCTCATTCAGACTTGTTCATCCTCAACCTGTCTGTCTCCTTGTACTGGTTTCATTTCTGTTGACAAAGCATTACAGAGCCCCCATGTCTTGTCTTGCCTAATTGGTCCACATGGACTAATTTAGCATCTAATTACTAAGCTAGTTTTCATGCTTCTGAATTTTCAGGGTCGTGTTTTGCCTTTAGATAACTTTCCTCCCTCTCAAGGCTATGTTGCTGCTCACATTTCATAGAACCATATGAATAACTGTTCATTGTAATAGGATTAAATCATTTTTTTAAATCCAGAGCTGGCTATGAGATAGAAGTGACACCAAAATACACCAGAAAACAGTCATATGCTTACAGTAAAGTGGGAAATAAAAAAAAATCTACAACACGTGTGAGCATGTCAAAGTGTTAGATGGTCATGCACTTTAATTGTAACCACTAATGTAACCAGATAGGTACAATTTAGGGTATGACAACTCCGTGATAATACATGAACTGAAAAATCAACCTTTAGCTACTCCCTCCATTTGGAATCAAACCATTTACCTTCTACTTGCCAAACAACTGTGTCAACCATAATCAGAGGCAAAAATAGTAAAAACAAAAACAAAAAACAAACATCTCAGCTAAAGGATCTATGAAATTAAAGCATATGCTAAAACTAAAACCAAGCCTAGCCTACTCAAAAAAAAAAAATTCAAATTTTATTTGTCACGTACACAGTCATACACAGTATGATATGTAGTGAAATACTTGGACAACTGCTCGTGACCTAAAGAAAACAAAAAAAGGAAAAGGCTATGAATAAGATAGGAAATAAATATGAAAAATTAAAAAGGGTAAATTTAACTAAGAAGGAATAAAATATAAATTAAGGTTAAAAATGAAATAACTGTACAACACAAATTAGAATGAAGGGTAAATTTAACTGGGAAGGAATAAGATAAAATATATAAATTAAAGTTGAAAATAAAATAACTGTACAACAAAATACACAATATAGAACTATATAAGAATGTATGAAGAAATCTAAATATAAATAAATATATACACAATAACAGCAGCTGTACAAGTATTAACCGGAAATGAAGAATATAGTGACCAGTGTTGTGCAAAAAAACAATGTGTGCAAAAACAATGTCCAGAAAGTCCAGTGTGTGTGTGTAAGAACCATATGTGTGGGTCAGTACTGTGTGGTGGTGTGATTGAGAGACCGTATCGCCTGCGGGAAGAAGCTCCTCCTCAGTCTCTCTGTGTTGGTCTTCAGGGAGCGGAATCGCTTTCCTGACCTCAGCAGAGAGAACAGTCTGTTGTTGGGATGGCTGAGGTCCTTCACGATCTTCCTGGCCTTGGTCCGGCACCGCCTGCTGTAGATTGAGTGCAGGTCAGGGAGCTCGGAGCGGATGGTGCGCTCAGCTGACCGCACAACCCTCTGTAGAGCTCGTCTGTCCTGCATGGTGCTGTTCCCGAACCAGGTTAAGATGTTTCCCGCCAGGATGCTCTCTGTGGTGCACGAGTAAAAGTTCCTGAGCACCTTGGAGGGCAGTTGGAAGTCTCTCAAGCGTCTGAGGTGGTAGAGACACTGTCGGGCTTTTTTCACCACGGTGTTGATGTGACAGGACCATGACAGGTCCTGCGTGATGTGAACTCCGAGGTATTTGAAGCTGTCCACTCTCTCCACTGGGCACTCGTTGATGACGGGGGTCTGGTAGTTCCTCTCCTGCTTAGTGCTGAAGTCCACTATCAGCTCCTTTGTCTTACTGACGTTTAGAAGGAGGTTGTTCCTCTGGCACCAGTTCTCCAGATTCCTAATCTCCTTCAGGTAGGCCGTCTCGTTGTTATCAGAGATCAGGCCCACCACGACGGTGTCGTCAGCAAACTTGATGATGGTGGTGGAGCTGGTAGTGGCCACACAGTCATATGTGTACAAAGAGTACAGCAGGGGGCTCAGAACACACCCCTGGGGGGCTCCAGTGCTGAGAGTGGTGGAGGCTGAGACATGTCCGCCCATCCTTACTGCCTGTGGTCTGCCAGTTAGGAAGTTGGAGATCCACTGACACATAGATGAGCTGAGTCCCAGATGCTCCAGCTTGGTGGTGAGTGTGGAGGGAATTATGGTATTAAATGCAGAGCTGTAGTCTATGAAGAGCATTTTAACATAATTCCCCCTTCTAGTGTCCAAGTGAGTGAGTGATGTGTGGAGGAGATGAGAGATGGCATCGTCTGTGGAACGATTTGGACGGTAAGCGAACTGTAGTGGGTCCAGTGTGTCTGGTAGTGAAGAAATGATGAAGTCTCTGACCAGGCGTTCAAAGCACTTCATCACTACTGAGGTGAGGGCTACAGGGCGATAGTCATTGAGAGAAGCAGGGTGGGGTTTCTTCGGGACAGGAACAATGATGGACTCTTTGAAGCATGTGGGGATCACCGACTGAGATAAAGAGATGTTGAATATCTCAGTGAACACAGGAGCTAGCTGGTATGCGCAGTCTCTTAGGATACGACCTGGGATGCCGTCTGGTCCTGCTGCTTTCCTGGTGTTCACTCTCTTGAAGGCTCTCCTTACTTCATGCTCGGAGATGACGAGCACGTTTCCAGTGCTGGCAGTATCTTCCTGTCTGCAGCCGTTAGCGCCGCTAACACTAGCATTGTTGGAGACCTTAGCTGCAGCCTCGAAGCGAGCATAGAAAGTGTTCAGCTCGTCTGCCAGAGTCACGGCCGCGTTCGTCATACCGGTTGTTGGTGCTTTATAGTCCGTTATTGTCCTTAGTCCCCGCCACAGGCTCCTAGAGTCACTCTGTTGGAGTTGTGACTCTAGTTTCCTCCCGTAGCGCTGCTTCGCCTCTTTCACCGCCCTCCGCACGTTATATGACGCGGCTTTGTACGGGTCCATGTCCCCCGTTGTGAGTCCCGTGTTGTAGGCAGCGGTGCGGGATCTCAGAGCGTTGCGGATGGTTTTATCCACCCACGGCTTCTGGTTGGGAAACGTTGTGATAGTCTTTGTCTTTGTCTCTACTTAGTTAGAATTCTAACTACAAGTGCAAACTTAAAGTTTTTATTCAAATATTGCTTGAGTGCTAAAAAAGTTTATGTTAGTTAAGTAACAGTAACAGACAGACAACAGCTTGCAGTCACACCAACTCACATGCCTGTAAATATTTTTGTAACTTTGTTTGATTTGGATTTTTCTTCTGACCATGTATGGATTAAATTGATTTTCTGTTTTCTGTAATCCACAAAGAGTCAAATATACATACACCCACACTAATATTTGTTTAACTGTCTCTTAGCAAGTCACACCTTGACCACATGCTTTTTGTAACCATCAACAAGCTTATGCCATAATTCTGGCTTGATATTTGACCACTCTTCTTGACAGAAGTGGTAGAGTAAATTTAAATTGGTTGGTTTCCTTTCACAGACCTGGTGTTTAAGTTTAGTCCTGAAATTTTCAACAGGGTTGAGGTTGGGTTTGTAAAAGCTTTTGTGAAGCCTGCTTTATCAATTCCTAAACCAGTTTTGATGTACACTACCAGTCAAAAGTTTTGAAACACCTTCTCATTTAATGTTTTTTCTTTATTTTAATGAGTATTTACGTTGTTGTTTATCACTTCTTGGTCAAATAGCCCTTACACAACCTGGAGGTGTGTTTGGGGTCATTGTCCTGTTGAAAAATAAATGATGGTCCAAATAAATGCAAACCGGATGGGATGGCATGTTGCTGCAGGATGCTGTGGTAGCCATCCTGGTTCAGTGTGCCTTCAACTTTGAATAAATCCCCAAGAGTGTCACCAGCAAAGCACCCCCACACAATCACACCTCCTCTATTCTTCACAGTGGGAACCATGTATGTAGACACCATCTGTTCACCTCTTTTGTGTCGCACAAAGATACGATGGGTGGAACCAAAGATCTCACATTTGGACTCATCAAACCAAAGCACAGTTTTTCACTGGTTTAATGTCCATTTCTTGTGTTTCTTTGCCCAAATGAATCTCTTCTGCTTGTTGCTTTGTTGCCCTGTGGTGGTTTCTTAGCAGCTATTTGACCATAAAAGCCTGATTGGTGCAGTCGACTCTGAACAGTTGATGTAGAGATGTGTCTGCTACTTGAACTCTGTGTGGCATTTATCTGGACTCTAATTTGAAGTGCTGTTGACTTGCGATTCTGGTAGCTGGTGACTCGGGTGAATTTATCCTCAGCAGCAGAAGTAACTCTTGGTCTTCCTTCCTGGGGCAGTCCTTATGTGAGCCAGTTTCATCATAGCGCTCAATGGTTTTTGTTGTCAGACAGGGCTGTCAGCTGTGTAACAACCTGACTTCTGCACAACATAACTGATGGTCCCAACACCACTAAGAAGGAAATAAATTCCACATCATGAATTCACAAATTGCTGAGTATTTTCAGCGTGGCTTCAAAAATGAGGAGATTCTTGCATTATTAGCTGAATCACATGGCATTACTATCAGCTTTCATACACTTCAAAGGATTTTACACAACAACCAACTTTGCCGCAGAAAGAACAAAACAGAGGTGGGAGAGGTGGCAGCTTTTATACAAGCACAATTGCCAACCTCAGGACAGCGTCATGGGTATCGTTGGATGCACCAGAGGTGTTGGATGAATGGCATTGTTACTGACAGAGAAACCGTTCGTCTTCTGCTCCGTTTATTCGATGGAGAAGGTGTGGATTTGAGGTCATGTAGACGACTGCGGAGGCGAGTGTATCATAGCAGAGGCCCCAACTATGTGTGGCATATCGACGGCTACGATAAGCTGTAGCCATTTGGGACTGGACTTCTCAGATGATGTGTTTCATACAGTGGATCTGTATGTATATGTAAGTGTTTAGAAAGATATTGCCTCAGTTGTAATAAGAAAACACACAAACACAAAGAAGTACCTCAAATTGGATTACAGTGGTATTTCACCAAAGAGTCTTTATTGGAACTCAGTTTAATGTCCATGACCCACATTGATTCCAACACACTGTTCATCTCCGATCTGAAGTCAGGATAGCTGTCATAATTTATCGACAGCTCCAGTACACATCCACATGTGTGTGCCACAGGCCGTCTCTGAAAACCTTTAAGTTCGTTAAACCCAATGATAATGTTCTTTCCAAGATGTAAATCTGAACCTGTGAAAAACCTGAGGAACAAACACAAATGTTCCTTCTCAGCATTCTTCACATATGTAGTTAGATATTTCTGAATCAGCTTCTGGTGAGCTGCCATTGTTTCAGGGAAAGTGAGACACTTGAGAACTTTTCTCACATTTGGTCGGAGGGTTTCATAAACTGAAGATAGATCACAAAGGCTTTCCCATGCAGTGCTGAGTGTTCTTGCCCACTGTTCAATAACATAGGCAGGCTCTTGGACAAGTGTTTCGTGTGCAAGCTCCAGTAGGACTTCAGTGGCATTGTAGGCTGTTGGTATCTTTCTGCAGCTGTGGTTATCAAGTATGTCTACAAGTTGTTCTTGGTCCACGGTGTTTCAGTTTCATGATTGAAGTAGAAACAGGAGCGGGAGTGGAGAAAATGAGAGAAGAAGAGGCAGCTGTGCAGCAAAGGCACAGAATAACTCCAGCTTTGTGTTTTTTTTTCGTTGCAGCTGAAGACCCAGCTGTCTAGAAACTCCGTCATGCTAGCCAGTACCCAGTACGAAAAAGTCAGCATAACGAAAATAAACTACACCTAAACTTGGTTTATATCTGACCCAGATAGACTGCAGGTCATAACTTCTTACCTGAAGTTCAGTTCGCCTGGCAATCGGACCGGCCCAGCCTCGGGTCTCTGCTCCTCCTGCCTCCCCTTTCCCTCATCCACCTGCTGGCCTCCACCACTTGCTAATGTTACTGAATCTGTGGAAGCTCCGCGATAGCCACCGCAAGAAGTAGCGAATAACGACCCTATCTAAATCCCAGTAACGATTAACACGTTCCTGATTTTGGATAATAACTAGTTACCGTGCTCGTTACCACAATAATAACGTAGTTACTGTAACACGTTACTTAATAACGCATTAGTCCCTACACTGGACTTATGACACTGGCATCAATCTAAAGATGGAAAAATAATTTAATTTATTAAAACAACCAGCCTTGATAATACAATCCTGTTTTTAACTTAAAAACAATGAGGAAAAGTTGCATTTCAACCAGTATCTTGTTGGAATTAAGTACCTTCTCATTCTCCAAGGTCTGTATAATTTCCTCAGAGATTTCTCTTTGTTTCAAGAATTCCATCAAGTCTCCCATGCTGTAAGAAAGGATGTAAATTAAAATGACCTATTATAAAGCCACCATATTATCATCAAAGTATCTGGGCCTACTTTATGAGCTATGGTGGAGAAGTAGGAATTGCATTTTTAAGTGTCCATTTGCACTGTAACTACAATCTGCATCACAATACAGTCAATCCCACATTTTCTCAGTTGTCTGGTTGCATTTTTATTGGTTTTGTTCCTTATTTATGGAGTTTTCAGTCATATTCCCTGTTTTGGGTGATTTGTGATTTTTATACAGTGCTGTACACTTATTATTTACGCACGCTTTCAGCAAAACATCGTCTTAAATAAGTTTCACCAGACGTAACAGGTGTCATTAGCGTGTAACAGAAACCTTGTAGGTACCTTTGGTTAACCCTCACGTTGCATTCTAGTCAACTTTGTGTGTAACAATCGGTCACACCGTTGTTGTATACCTTTTATCCAATTATCATTTGTGGGAAAGCATTCAAAACTGAAGAACCTGGTGCCAATTTGTTGTTATACAGTAGCTCACGACACGATCCAGTTTTGAGTGCGCACCCCTTTGCGCCATATCCTTCTGGGTAACAAGGAAATGTTTTTTTTTAGTGGCGGAAATGGGCTTCCATAGATTTCAACTGGAAAATTGGGAAATGCAAATGCATAAAGAGTCTGAAAGATAATTTCTATACTTTTTTTATCGCTACGTTTTCTGTGAGTTCATCTAAGTAGCTGATATAGATTGAAGTTAATTTCTGAAAATAGTCTAATTATAATTACACTATAGACCATTATGCTGATCACAAGTTGTGTCATCCAAGAATTGTAATTTTCAGCATTTTTTTCTTTCCTTTTATTGATGGCTATATCATTAAGCTGAACAGGATTATGTTTTATGTGGGTAAGCACCGTAGTTACTTCACCATTACCTTAATTACACGTACAGTTGATTGGTCTCAGAGGGCGTAAAGATTAAAAGTGCCAGGGAATCTAAGTGTGGGTGGCAATGATATAGTGGGGGCATCTAATGCTAGAAAAACCCTGCATTTTCTAATTTATCCGCTTTCAAAAAGCAACCGCTTTAACAAAAAAGGCACTGACCGGCATGTCCCGAGGCTGGAGTGTACATTTCTACAGTTAAACCAGCTAGAACAGCTAGACTGGATCTCATTGGTATTTTCATGGCCATACGTTCCTGTTGAATAGAGGCCAAGTGTATTTGAGGGAAATTATACTTTACAGACTTGTTTTGGAAATCAAAAGTTACATTAAAAATGAATAAAAACAAACAAATGAACAATAAAAGAAAATACATATGTCTTCACAGTCCACTTTCACTGAACTCAGATTTCTTTTCCTGAATAAAATAATTGGGAGAAAAATGTAGATGATGGTACAAGAAACAACAACAAATATGATAATGGCATGTGGACCACACGTTTTAGTACTTCTTGTGAGAAGAGACATCCCTCACCAAGGCAAATGTTAAAATTAGCATTTTGAAAGTAGGAGGTCTAAATGTTCATGGGGTTTTCATGGATCCACACTCCACCTCTATAGTGAGTTTAAGTTTGCCATTAATCTAAACACACTGGATATACTAAATAAACCACATTAAATTCAAGGACTTCTAACCCTAACCCTCTTCTATGTCACCTTGCCTGTTATACTTTAATATGCCTTGTGTCAAAATTTAGGTCATGTAAATGCTTATGGTGAGAAATGTTCTCTGTTGTAAGCATTTCTGAGTCTCTACAAACATGCCTTCAACATGGAATTTATTATATTATGTCATGCATCTTAATTTAGTGCTAGAATAACTAAAATTGCATATGCATTGCCAGGGTTACCGTGCAGCTACTGTGGTGGCGCAAAATGGTTTTCGTTTAAGCAATTTCTACCTTTGAACTCACCAGTTACCTTATTAAATCATAAACTCTCATAAAGCTGCAGGGTACACTTGTTAAATTAGCTTAAGTTAGTGTGGACCACCAAATGCAGCCTACTAGACAGCATGCAGTGTTTGCTAACATTTAGGCAATAAGATATATGCAGAGCTACGTACCAATAAAGTACGAATGTAGTTTAGATGCCGAATAAAGACACTTTTTCTCTCTCACAGAAAACTCAACAAGTAAATACTGATTTTATCTCATTAAAAAATGTTTAACTAGAAACACGATGAAAAACATTTTACACTCAGTGTGTACAATGAACTGGAGGCTTCAAGTTATCATAAAAAAAGCAACTGCAAAACTCAGTTATTATAAAGTTTTATTGTTATTTGGTGCAGCTGAACCTTGAAAAACATTTAAACATGCTGAGGACTGTGACTTTTGTCCCATATCACTCTCACTGAAACCATTTTAGAAATGTATCTTTAACAGTGTGTGCGAAGAGCAAGCAAAGCTTCTTTCAATACTCCTATGGGCCCCTGGCTGCTAAAACAAGAATAAAATTGAATCACGGATAAATATTCTCCCTTAAGGAGATGAATTTGAAAACAGCCATTTACCACCAAACTATGCACAAAACATCATTGCAAATGCAAGAAAATAACTAACTGCAGAGAAGAAAACAAGCATATCAGCATTACAATAAGCCTACTTTGTAATGGATATTCTTGTGCTATTCTCTAAAGGTATGCTGATTAACTATTCAGGAAAACATGAAAATACAATCACCTTACAGACAAAAGCACAGCCAGGTAAGAAGAGTCAGACTTTAATCTGGCATGCTCTCTATGTCTGTTTGGTGAAGGTTGTGGTGTTCCAGGGCCAGCAGGAATTCACACAAGAAAATAACATATCGTATTTCCCCTCCCTTTCACACAGCTCTATCGTTTTGCTTATTATTCGAACAGTGTAATAAGAATTCTAGTTAATTTGCAAAACCTCTCATTCTGTCTGTTTTGCCTAATATTCAGCATGCAGATCTGGAGGTTTAATACGTAACACGTGTGTATACACCACGTTAATTGCCATGTCATTTATCAAAAAAGCAACAGAATTCAAATTGCTGGTTCTTCACTGAAAGAACGCATTCAGTTGCTTTTGTAGCAAAAGGGACTGTGAAAAGACTCAGATAAAGAATCTCAGGTATATTTCTAATGGCTAAGATGTGATGCTATAATTACATTTAATCATAGCATGGGTTAGAATGGCTTTCAGTTTCACTCGTTTGCTAAATGGAATATGGAAAGTCAATCACCACTAAAATGTTAATGCAGCAGGTACACCAACACAATTATCCTCTAAGATAATGACTGCAGACTCTAACTCTGCATGAACAGCAGTGATGGATAAATGTAAAATAGGAAGTTTTACTGCAGATATTGTGTCTACCATGCCTTCAGCCAGTGTCTGTCTCGGTATTAGTTTTACTGCTTCCAACATACAATTAATTAATGAGTATTAAATGCAATCCCACTGGAACGCTCAGCCAGTATGGGAATGAACTCAATTTTCCTTTCCATATATGGGCTGGTAATAGGAGAAAGGGTCTTAGATTATCTCTAACCTAAGTAAAACTGCAGACACACTTGTGCATAGTCAAAGTCAATTAACTTTATGGGTCTTCAGTGTAGAGGTATAACTGTGGTGCAATTAGAGTGGCCATCTCGGGGCATCAGGTACTACTGTTCTGTCTGATGTTGCTGGTGACACAGAAATATATGTGTATCTCCCAGAGATAGATATTTTTAAACAAATCATCCAAACAGTCCAAAAAGAAACTTAGCTTTGTTTGACTGAAATTACAGGCAGACAGGAAAATAGTAACACACTGGTTGGGGCTGGAGGGCAACAGCCAAGAACTGAGGGGACGAAATTGACAATAAACCTGCCTAAACACCTCAGGTGAGATGGCAGCTCTTATAAATATTATAGTATACACATAGGTCTGATTGGGGATTGAAAATGTGTGTGTGTGTGTGTGTGTGTGTGTAAGTCAGGTTAATGGAATTGAAAGGAGCTGCTAGGGGCACCTGGAAGTCGTATAGCAGGAGACAAGACGGAAAATCACAAAATAGTCAGGATCTTAGAAAGTTTTGGTTGTGTCATGACCCCAGTTGTGATTTAGTTGTTTGAGGAAGTCTAAACTTAACCTCAGCTCATGCTGGAATGGTCACAGAATCCTAGATATATGACAGCATATTATCTTCATATTTTTCATGTCTATAGCCAGTGCTGTAAGGTGCCAGGTTATGGCATTAATGAGACAGGTATGTCATCCCCAACTCTGCATTAATCAGTTTGCAGGGTTACTGCATATTCTAACCCAAATCACAATATTTTACTAACCTTAAAAGATATGGGTAGATTTTAGTTTCAAAATGTAACCAGTCAGTGAAAACAAGGTCACACAAAAACACAGGTCTTACCTTGACTCAGCACACAGGCAGTCTAACTCATGAATGCCCAGGCTTTGCGCTAATAGCGCCTATTATTGTTATTTGTAGCTATCTTAGGTTGTCATATCTCAGTGCTAAATTATACCAGGGTTTTAAAAATTGTTATGATGCCATTCCTTGTGGTGCTATCCAGTTATGGATATAACTAATTTGTAAAATTAGTTATTTTCAAGAATTTTAATACTGACTAAAGTGTTGTCTAATTTAAGTATTCTAAGCAACAGAAACCCACAGGTACAACATTACAGCACATATAAAGATGGTCATAGACAAGTGATAGTAACCTACACTATGCAATTTTTTTTATTGTGTGCATCTGTGCATATTTACTGTATCCTCTGTTTTTTCACTTCCGTGCAAATATGTTGACATTAGTGGTTTTTTTATGAGACTATATCTTCAGTCCAATAGCACTTGTGTTTTGTCTCGCATTTTATCTTTTCAGTCTTGTCTCTCCCGGCAGCAGTCTCATCATTTAATTGTTGTGCCTGCATGATTCGCCGTGTTGCCTAGCACCGTCACTTTTACAGATAGCCTTTCTTCCTGTGTCCCTTTATCTTTCTCTCTGTCTCTCTCTCTGACACACAAAAACATAAACACACACCCCACATATTTACATTGGTAATTATTCATATCTTGTCTTTATCTGTATTTAGATTTTAGAGTCTGCACAACTTTGAGCCTGTTTGTTAAAAGCTCTTTTAACTTGATGAATAAAATCTAATCAATGCACAATATTGCAGGTACTTGAAGACTCAGTGGAAAACTCATTGTATTTCTATTTAGTATGAGTCTCTAAGTCTAACTTGAAAACATCTGCTTGTTTACTTTTTACTTCCTCATCATCTAAAAGTTAAGATTGGCATAATGAATATAAACAAATCAGTCAATACAAAGCCGAAAATGATGCGATTAACTTTTTAACATTCATAAAAACTTAGCCACAGATGTGGCTAACTGCACACAGATATTATCAGGTGTCCATTGCATGCTTTTGTGGCAATTTATAATATCAAAAATTTGATATTTGATGCTGTTTACATTGATGTAATTTCCAGATATTTGTAAAAAAAAAAGAAGTGGCTCAGCTTCAATTTTGCACTTTAAGTAAATTGTGAGTTGATGACAGGATTGGATATAGTAACAAATTAAAATCATTATTATAGGATATGGCAAGTTTTTAAATCTGTTTATCTCAAGCAATAAATGTGAATAAATAATAAATATTAAATAAATAGAGATGTAGCTTAATTATTTAAAAAAATACACACAGACAATGTTTGCTTTATTTGGTTAACTTAAGCCAGCTAATGTTACAGCTCTGAATAGCTCAACAGACATTGTTTCATAGCAGTGTTTCAAAAAAAATGCTATGTTGTTTAGCTTTTAATGTTGGCGTGGTAAATTAATTGAATCCCGTTGATGATTTTGGTACTTCGAGGTAAGTAAACTGACCGATAGGGATGGGTATTGATAAGATTTTCATGATTCCGATTCCATTTTCGATTCTGTTTAACGATTCGATTCTTTATCAATTCTCTTATCGATTCTTTTTAAAAAAAGGAGAACACTAAGGTCGATTAGCCTAGAACTTTGTATCTTTGAACAAGATGGAAATTTAGGAGTAACATGGCCTTACAAACCCAACAGTGAGATCTTAAGAGATCCAGCCTAGGGCTCTTCAATGGGGTGTCACAGGGTCCCCAGGAAAAAAAATTGTAAATGTAAAATAATAAAATAAATATTCTCCCATAGCAATAACAAAGTATAACATAAATTATTCTGTAGCAATTACACAAGAATATCCAGTAATGTCCCTGCCTCCAATTAAACACATTCACTTACCAAAGTGAAATCGGGGGCATCTGCTGTGGCAGCCTTTGACCACAAACTTAGTCACTACTCGGTGACATTCGTCTATCCTGGCCTGAAAGGGGACGCTAACGGTAGACTGCAGCGAGAACTGCCAGCATCTGAGCCAGCCAGACTCTGTCTGTGTCTCTCATCATGGTCACCTAAACGCACAGTAATAGCAGGTTTTGTAATAAGGCAGATCGCGCTAACATAATATGCACTGTTAGTTTACCTGCCGCATTAACGGGAGAGGACGTGCAAACGTTACCGCTGCTGCTGGGTTGAGATTCATGAGTCTGGAGCGGAATTAAAAACACGACATTCATTTAAAGTTGTCTTGTGTTTTGTGAGCAAATGCTTTTGCATATTCGTAGTGTTTCCTCCCTTAAATGAAATCTCTACTTTTGAAGTATTGCAAGTTGTCCTGTTGTCACCCGTTCTCGTAAAGTATAACCAAACTTTTGAGCGTTTGAGCCGCTTAGGCGTCGTGTTTCCTGCCAGGTAAATGACGCTCCGCAACGTGGTGACGTCATTCGGGGCGACTGGAATCGATAAGGGAATCGTTTGCAAAAATGGCAAACAATTCCAAGGAATCGAAACAGTGGGAACCGGTTCTCAACAAGAACCGGTTTTCGATACCCATCCCTACCGACCGACCAACTTTCATGTCAAGAATCACAAAAGGCCCTTTTCTTGACTTTAGCATTTTGAGACTTCTTGTAATGTTTTTTACATTTTTAAATGTCCTACATATAACATATTGTATTTGCCACCTGTGAAGCAGATGTTACGTGTTTTTTTCTAGTTCCATTCAGTCTGCAGTGGTACAACATATGGTAGCCTCGGGCTGAGGGAGGGAAAAAATAAACTTCACGCTGAATAAAATTTTAACGTATCAGTTACATATGTTTAATTTTTAAGAAAATACAGTGGGGCAAAAAAGTATTTAGTCAGCCACCGATTGTGCAAATTCCCCCACCTAAAATGATGACAGAGGTCAGTAATTTGCACCAGAGGTACACTTCAACTGTGAGAGACAGAATGTGAAAAAAAAATCCATGAATCCACATGGTAGGATTTGTAAAGAATTTATTCGTAAATCAGGATGGAAAATAAGTATTTGGTCAATAACAAAAATACAACTCAATACTTTGTAACATAACCTTTGTTGGCAATAACAGAGGTCAAATGTTTACTATAGGTCTTTACCAGGTTTGCACACACAGTAGCTGGTATTTTGGCCCATTCCTCCATGCAGATCTTCTCGAGAGCAGTGATGTTTTGGGGCTGTCGCCGAGCAACACGGACTTTCAACTCCCGCCACAGATTTTCTATGGGGTTGAGGTCTGGAGACTGGCTAGGCCACTCCAGGACTTTCAAATGCTTCTTACGGAGCCACTCCTTTGTTGCCTGGGCGGTGTGTTTTGGATCATTGTCATGTTGGAAGACCCAGCCTCGTTTCATCTTCAAAGTTCTCACTGATGGAAGGAGGTTTTGGCTCAAAATCTCACGATACATGGCCTCATTCATTCTGTCCTTAACACGGATCAGTCGTCCTGTCCCCTTGGCAGAAAAACAGCCCCATAGCATGATGTTTCCACCCCCATGCTTCACAGTAGGTATGGTGTTCTTGGGATGCAACTCAGTATTCTTCTTCCTCCAAACACGACGAGTTGAGTTTATACCAAAAAGTTCTACTTTGGTTTCATCTGACCACATGACATTCTCCCAATCCTCTGCTGTATCATCCATGTGCTCTCTGGCAAACTTCAGACGGGCCTGGACATGCACTGGCTTCAGCAGCGGAACACGTCTGGCACTGCGGGATTTGATTCCCTGCCGTTGTAGTGTGTTACTGATGGTGACCTTTGTTACTTTGGTCCCAGCTCTCTGCAGGTCATTCACCAGGTCCCCCCGTGTGGTTCTGGGATCTTTGCTCACCGTTCTCATGATCATTTTGACCCCACGGGATGAGATCTTGCGTGGAGCCCCAGATCGAGGGAGATTATCAGTGGTCTTGTATGTCTTCCATTTTCTGATGATTGCTCCCACAGTTGATTTTTTCACACCAAGCTGCTTGCCTATTGTAGATTCACTCTTCCCAGTCTGGTGCAGGTCTACAATACTTTTCCTGGTGTCCTTCGAGAGCTCTTTGGTCTTGGCCATGGCGGAGTTTGGAGTCTGACTGTTTGAGGCTGTGGACAGGTGTCTTTTATACAGATGATGGGTTCAAACAGGTGCCATTCATACAGGTAACGAGTGGGGGACAGAAAAGCGTCTTACAGAAGACGTTACAGGTCTGTGAGAGCCAGAGATTTTCCTTGTTTGAGGTGACCAAATACTTATTTTCCACCCTAATTTACGAATAAATTCTTTACAAATCCTACCATGTGGATTCATGGATTTTTTTTTCACATTCTGTCTCTCACAGTTGAAGTGTACCTCTGGTGCAAATTACTGACCTCTGTCATCATTTTAAGTGGGGGAACTTGCACAATCGGTGGCTGACTAAATACTTTTTTGCCCCACTGTATAAACGTAGTGATAATGCAGTGACATGGCACACTGTTAAAAATTTTGATTACAATGAAAGACGAACATTCTTTTTATATTTTTAAATAATTAACAGTGAGAAACAAATAAATCTTATTCCACAATTTAATTAAGTTATAATTAAAGCTAATGAAATACAGAATGGCACCATTTGAGACAATATTCTGTAAAGCAACAAACATTTACATACAAATGCTGTATAGTACAGGGCAGCAATACAATAGATTGCAATTTAGATTACAATTTTATAAGATTTTTTCAAATATGCTTGTGCATAATGATATAAGATTATATCAAGCACTAAACAAACATATTCATAGGCTCCCAAGGGCACTATGCAATCTGTTACAGAGCTGTAATGATGAGGTAGGGAAGACAGAAAAACACAAGGTTGCAGTTTACAATTTGAAATACTGATGAATTACAGGTCAACAACCTCTCAGTTCTTGTATGGGTGGACACACAGAGGATAAGACAGGAGAATGGGCTGGGGGCAGTTATGCTGTACAGTGTAATCTGTGCTTACCAGTGCAGCTCTCTGTGGCAGGGAGCAAATAAATCTGCCAAGCAGCAGTAGATTCATAAAATCCCTCAGGTGGCTCTGTTCATTTATCTACATTTTCCAGGGCTTCCAGCTGCCAAAAGCAGGTGGCATACTTTGGCTTGGAAATTGACTGTTTTAAAGATGTAGAGCTGTTTAAATGGGTGGGAGAGCAGACAGGGAGATGCTGCTATGGCTTTAAAGGGAGGCAGTGGGGTATAGGTGACAAGGTCATATGGTGAAGGGTATCAAGGATGTGGGAGTTCCTTGCTGTAACATTAAAAGGACTTACATCAAAATTGTCTCATTTAAAAGATAAATTGAAATTTAAATTCCCTCATTTCTAATTTTCTCCCCTCCAATTCAATTTTGAGATGGGCGGCACACCCATTCAGTTAAAGGCATAGCCTTTGGGGGGTAGGGGGTGGGGATGGGTTGTGGCTGAGAAAGGGAGAGGCAGAATGAGTGTATGCCACAAGATAAGAAATTATAGACGGAAGCAATCAAGAGACCTATTTCCTCTTCTTCCTTTCTTGGCTTGCTGCAAATATGATGTGGCAAAGAAGGAAATTAAGAGTTACTGTGATGCACCTCATTGCAGCTAGCACTTGTTTGGGAGGTCTAAAGCTTCTTGAGATTGGACTTAGGCCTCAAACAGCTGCTGGCCAACACACACTTATGGCTTGATTCACATTAATCCACTGCTAACAAGCATCTACAAGTTAGATATTTTAGATATCAACAAATTACTTTAAAAACAATTGAGAAAAATCGCTTTTCCCCCCCTCCTTTTCTTTTTTTTCTTTTTTTCTTTCTTTCTTTTTTTTTTTTTTACACATAAACACACATTCTCGTGTGTGTTAAAAATAGTAGCAATCTGCAAAGCTCTTTTTTGGATGTTGGCTGCCTTTTGTTCTGTTCCCAATCAATATGATCCCACAATGCTTCGGTAATGTTGATTAATGGGTTCTGGGGAGGTCAATCCAAGACTCATAGTGTTCATTTGTGTTTTTCCATCCAGGTATGTTTTTACTGTTGGCAGCATATCAGGGATCATTGTCTCCCTGAACAACGAAGCTATTATCAGTCACATTTCAGATGGTACTGCATGGTGAATCAAAGTCTGATGGTACTTTTCTGTGTTCATAATTCTATGAATTTTACCAAGATTCCAACATGAGTTGATGAACTGTAGCCCCAAACCATGACACACCCTCAACTGTGCTTTAGTGGAGCTGCCTTTCATAGAAGAGTAGATGGATCAGCTGATGGGCCAGATGCATCTCAGTTTCAAGTCTTTACCGTTTTCTTTTCCTTTTTCTCAAGGACATGACTTTTTAAATCCTTTGTTCTTCACTTGTCCACTTTCCAGCACACCAGGACACCACTAAACAAGCAAAGGCATACCAAATGTTTAGCTTATTGTTCTTCAGAAAACACCTTGTTGTTGCAAATGTAATATTTTATACCTGTTAAACAGTGTCATCATTGATGTTTTACAAAGATTCAACTAATTTTGTGATTTTGTGCCTGGGTGCTAGTGCCCAAGGATACATTTAAAATAGATTATTTTCTAAGTTTGGTGCCTTTTTTGTGCTTGAATTGTCACGGCGAGTGAGATGAGCCGTGTGGAAAGATTAAAGGAGGATCCAGTCGCAGGCACTCGTGAAGGTGAGGTGGTTTATTGAACACAAAATGCAAATGGAGAAACGGCAAATGGGACTCAAAACTATTTAAACTGAGAACAACTAAACTACTGAACACAAACCAGGACCTGAACATGAAGGAGGACGAGCAGAGGTAAATAACAACGGACAGCAGGGAGAACACACAGATGAAGCATGCTGGATACACAGACGGACCAGCGACTACAATGACAGAAAACACGACTTAAATACACTCAGAGAAACACAGGGAGATTACACACAGGTGGGGGACTCAATTGGGAGTGATTAACGAGACGAGACAAGGGAGGTAGACTGAACACGCTCACATGAGACGCAGACCTTCACAATAAAACAGGAAACAAGAAATCACTACACAGAGACGCAGACTCGACACCGAGAGACAGACAGAAAATGACACATGGAACTTGAACTATACTAAACAGACACAACCAACGAACAAATCCTTAAACATGAATAAACAGACAAATAATAATCAAAGGACAACAAAACGATCATTCAAAAATAAACCAAAACATTAGAACTCAAAATACTGGGTCGCACCGACCCAGTACCGTGACATGAATGAGTCTTGGGTTAGAACAGTAAGTGGTATAAACAACAACAACAAGATCCAGTGAAAAGCTTCAGATACAGTAAAAGGACTGGACTGAAAATAAGTGAAAAAGCAGTCGATGTCCATACTTTTGAGAAAGCCTTGAGAAGTATTGCTCAGGACCACATGAGAAAGAGAAAATGAACAAAGACTGCCTCGTTCGATTTAAAAAAAACGAGGGGTGGCTCAAGACATTAGCACAGTACGGTCCATTGCTGAGCAGTATTAAGACAAATCGCGTACTAGGAATTTTGCCATAAACTGACATTTTGGAAATGTTTAACTTTTAACCAGATGATGTCATTTGAAAAAAATTAAATAAATACATTATCAACTTAGGTTAATATAGTTTATTTCTTTAAAATTAATATAGTTAATTAAATTAAAAGATGCTGATATATACATATAATCCTGGATCAAAGTGTTGGGTCATCTGGCTGAGAGACTACGTATGTTACCTGATGACATTAAATAACATTACTTTTAGAGGAAAATAATAAAAGGGACTCAGAGCTTTTTAACTAGCCCTTTTACTTCTTTTCAGGATGATGCTAATTCATGTATTTAGTAAATTTCACATAACATTTAATTAAGACTCGCCTCTAGAGTGAGGTCAAGTCTTGCAATGATACAATGAAATCTGCAGTGCATGAACATTCCCATAGCCACGTTTGGTTCTCAGTGCTTTTGCATTTAATTGCAGCTCCATTTGAATTCAACTGAGGTTCTACTTTGCTCTCAGTTGCCTTGAAACAGAATGAAGTACGAGGCGTAATGAAAAGAGCACAAGCAAACATGGATATGAGTTTTCAAACAGCCTTGCTCTCTCTTTCTTTTTCCAAGAGAGCTTAAAGATTGACATGAATAACTTTAATAGTTTTCTCTCCCCGCTCTTAAGGAAATGATGGAATACATACAGCACACAAGGAGAAACACTGATCAAAGCCATTCATGCTTCCCACCATGCAGTATAGCATAAAATCATCAAGAAATTAGACAAATTCATGATCTTCTATTTCAAATATGAATGTGTTCTGAGGTCTATTTACTGAGGTGTGAAAATATGTCTTCTCGTGCTTTTTCTGTTAAGTGAAGTAGAGTATCACCATCTGCCTAAAATGTCCCTGGATATCTCTGGTTCTTGATAAACTCTCTCAACACTGAAGGCATTATGCAGGAAACCAGTGTGATTACACATCATTAGAGGTAGTGCAATGCTGCTGACTATATTTTTTAAGAGCAGGTCAGGGGTAAGTAACAAGGAGAAAAGTGCTGAATAGGCAGATTTATTCCTATGCATGTGGTCAAGTCTTGCAGCATTGCATCATGTCCACTTTGACTCTTTTGCATTTTTTCCCCAGAAAAATGCATTCATAGCAATATCTTCTTCTTTGGAGGGGATCTTTGCAAAAACATTATAGCTACTAAGATATTGTTAAAAACTTTAAACATTCATTGTGTGATGGTTAAAGAATCAGTTTATATTAGTGCACAACATTCCTCACTTAAAAACTGGGTGAGTTTTGGACTCTGTCAGTGTAATTAATAAGGTTTAGATTTGAAAAGATGATTGGCTTATGGCAGACAACAGTGCCAGTACCATATAAGAGGCATACCGACAGCTGTAACAACTCACAGGAGATGAACACAATTTCAAAAGTCTAATGTAAAATGCCATGCGATACCTTAACAGAGTCTTGGTTGGCAGTGGTTCCCAAAATGGTTATGGCATATCCATCCTCAGAAGTTGAAAAAATAATGTTAATAATTACTAGTAATAAAAGAAACCTAAAATTCTAAGATGAATTTTAATATAATAAATAACTTCACAATAGCATTTAAGACTGATGCCCACTTAGCAGGATCTGCTGTCATCTTCCACATTGTCTAAAGAAGGAATCCAGCTGACGTTTTAGAAATGGCTAAGCTCTATTTGTCTCCAGACAGTGGACCTCTGAGGTTATTGTCTTTTTCTGCAGGATCATGTCATAAGGGCAGTAACCTTTAAACAACAAATCTTACGGTTGGATGGGGTTGGGGTTTGGAGAGTTGCAGAGGAGGCAATTTTCTGCAGTTGATTGCTGGGACTGGGCATGGCATCATATGTAGCTTGGATTAGGAAACTCATTCAGGCTTGGAGCACATGTCAATCCAGTTCATCTTGATGATTCCCTCCCATGTTGTCCAGTACCCTTCTGACTAGTAGCACTACTCCTGCTGTCAACCTGTTGGCTCTTATCTACCTTTTCCAGACCTTCAGAAATGTGATGAAACACTGTGGTTGACATATGCTTGTGTGGGGCTCTGCTGTACTGTATACAGCCAGGACATGCGCTAACAAGGGGATTCTCCCTCTATACACTCTCACAGTAAGACAAATTCTTTTCAAGATGTTTGCCGGATTGATCGGTTGGAATGATCCTGGCCCAGCAAGAAGTTTTTTTCAGTTTTCCTAAAAATCAAGTTTGTGCCAGTTACTATTTGGAGAATGATGGTTACACCATATATGTAGCTACCTAGAGTTAGCTATGTTTTGAATTTGACTCCTTACAGTACAACCTGCAACTATAAATGAAGTTGTGGAGGTGGCACATCCTATTACTATAATCTTTGTTGGGGGTGATACCACCTGATTAATACTTCCATGAAGAACATTATGGTGGAAACTGGGATGTAGTGTTGTAGAGGATATTAAGTAATTTGGGACAAACGCAGGCATTCTCTAAGCGCAGACAGCAAGTCTGAGTCAGTACATTTAGTCCGTGTGGATGTGCTCTCAGATGATGATGGAGTGTTTTCTAAAATCTGGCACTCCAGCAGATGTGTCATATGTTCTATCTTCAGAGTCTCTCAAAAGGCTAGTTCTGCATCAAGCTTGTTGATTTAGAATAAATGGAAGAATGACCTTGATCATTCCAAGTGCTGTCAACAGACTCCACCAGAAAGTTTTTACAGAGTCCAGTATAATAACTTGTACTGTATAGAATTATTTGGCCCTGAAGTCAAACAAAATCTAGCTTTGTATACCATGCCCCTGGTTTCATTCAGTGTTGTTAACAAGGTATCAAACTGTGTCACTAGCAGTAAGGCATCAAAGCCTAGTGCTCTCGGAGGCACATCCCTTTTCAGCTCTCCTCGATGACTTTTTATGCATTCCTCCGGTCTGACTTATTTGAAATACCATGGTAAAATGCATCAACTGATCAAGTTTCATGAAATCTACATTGGCTGCTAAATAAAAAAAACTGCCTACATGAACACAAAGTGATTTTCTCAGTTTTAATAATTGCTTGTGGCATTTCAACTTGCAGCTGATCATTTAGCCTACTTTGTAGAAAATATTGTTACGTGTCACTATTAAACCCCAAAATTACTACAAGAAATTATTGGGGGGAGGGCCATACTGGTTCATATTGCCCAGCCATTATATCCCATTACCATTTTCACACTACAGGGAGTGCAGAATTATTAGGCAAGTTGTATTTTTGAGGAATAATTTTATTATTGAACAACAACCATGTTCTCAATGAAGCCAAAAAACTCATTAATATCAAAGCTGAATGTTTTTGGAAGTAGTTTTTAGTTTGTTTTTAGTTTTAGCTATTTTAAGGGGATATCTGTGTGTGCAGGTGACTATTACTGTGCATAATTATTAGGCAACTTAACAAAAAACAAATATATACCCATTTCAATTATTTATTTTTACCAGTGACACCAATATAACATCTCCACATTCACAAATACACATTTCTGACATTCAAAAACAAAACAAAAACAAATCAGCGACCAATATAGCCACCTTTCTTTGCAAGGACACTCAAAAGCCTGCCATCCATGGATTCTGTCAGTGTTTTGATCTGTTCACCATCAACATTGCGTGCAGCAGCAACCACAGCCTCCCAGACACTGTTCAGAGAGGTGTACTGTTTTCCCTCCTTGTAAATCTCACATTTGATGATGGACCACAGGTTCTCAATGGGGTTCAGATCAGGTGAACAAGGAGGCCATGTCATTAGTTTTTTTTCTTTTATACCCTTTCTTGCCAGCCACGCTGTGGAGTACTTGGACGCGTGTGATGGAGCATTGTCCTGCATGAAAATCATGTTTTTCTTGAAGGATGCAGACTTCTTCCTGTACCACTGCTTGAAGAAGGTGTCTTCCAGAAACTGGCAGTAGGACTGGGAGTTGAGCTTGACTCCATCCTCAACCCGAAAAGGCCCCACAAGCTCATCTTTGATGATACCAGCCCAAACCAGTACTCCACCTCCACCTTGCTGGCGTCTGAGTCGGACTGGAGCTCTCTGCCCTTTACCAATCCAGCCACGGGCCCATCCATCTGGCCCATCAAGACTCACTCTCATTTCATCAGTCCATAAAACCTTAAAAAAACCAGTCTTGAGATATTTCTTGGCCCAGTCTTGACATTTCAGCTTGTGTGTCTTGATCAGTGGTGGTCGTCTTTCAGCCTTTCTTACCTTGGCCATGTCTCTGAGTATTGCACACCTTGTGCTTTTGGGCACTCCAGTGATGTTGCAGCTCTGAAATATGGCCAAACTGGTGGCAAGTGGCATCTTGGCAGCTGCACGCTTGACTTTTCTCAGTTCATGGGCAGTTATTTGGCGCCTTGGTTTTTCCACACGCTTCTTGCGACCCTGTTGACTATTTTGAATGAAACGCTTGATTGTTCAATGATCACGCTTCAGAAGCTTTGCAATTTTGAGACTGCTGCATCCCTCTGCAAGATATCTCACTATTTTTGACTTTTCTGAGCCTGTCAAGTCCTTCTTTTGACCCATTTTGCCAAAAGAAAGGACGTTGCCTAATGATTATGCACACCTGATATAGGGTGTTGATGTCATTAGACCACACCCCTTCTCATTACAGAGTTGCACATCACCTAATATGCTTAATTGGTAGTAGGCTTTCGAGCCTATACAGCTTGGAGTAAGACAACATGCATGAAGAGGATGATGTGGACAAAATACTCATTTGCCTAATAATTCTGCACTCCCTGTAGTTCCAGAGATATGTCTTTTCTTCATATTACACTCGGCCTGTCATACCACCGTTTCTGAAATTAATAAATCATTCAAATATACACAACTGACTTAGCTTTTGTGCATGTGTGTATTTATGAATTTTATTTTGTAATTTTAAGGAGGGAATTTTTTTTTAAATTCACATTTTCATACCTCCTTGTGCTGTCCACGGCTCTGATCAAGAGATTCTTCCAGACTTGCGGGAGGGAAAGTGGGGATGAATGCTCTGGGTATGAAAGTCCCACCAAGACTCTTAGTCGTGAGTTATAATAACAACAAATTATGTAAAAGTTAAGCCAAGTCTATATTAATGAACCTGTGGCTTGATAGCTGAATAGAGGAATTAATTCACTAAAAGCTATTTTTTAAATCTCTGTCTCCAGGTCCTTTGTCCATAAATAAATTAAAAAATGATAAGTTAAACCAATTTGAATAATCTTATTTTAGTTAGATTCATTGAAAATAACCTCTCACGTTTACAAAATGTTTTATATGTTTTCCAGCTTTAATGTTTATTACATCAAATACTTTATAATCTCTACAGTATGGATAACTAGTAGTTAGCATTATTGTCAAAACTGCTACTTAGAGAAGCATAATTTTTAAAGCTCTGTGTCTAATTCTTCTGATTTTTGTAGTACCAGCAATAAGAAACAGCTGCAAACAGTGTGCTAGAATTTCAGTGGAAAACCGATTAAGCTAAATGACTGCCTGGATGTCCAATTATTTTATAGCTCTACAATCTTAGGGAGGAAATTGCAATATCATGCGTAGCTGGTACAATATCTTGAACTGAGTTATTTATGAAAATGTGCTCTGACCTGAAGATTATTGCATGGTTTCCTGTGGGAAAATAAAATCGACAGGCATGGAAGTTATCGGTTGAACACTCAATCTGCATTTTGAAACATGTCTCCCCGGATATAAGTGCATGTAATTACAGAGTATATATTCCATGCTTTCTAAACTGGTTTGTCTAAACTGATATTTTATTTATATAGTGTTTGACAGTATTTTAGAAAAGCATAGAAACAAACAAAGACATGCACGAAATGTTTAAAGGTAGAAATATGCATTACAATTGTGTTAATATAAATACACTCTATGCACATTGTTTGTTTTATACTAACGATTTAACTATGGTTCCTAATTTTCCAATTAATTTCCCCCTGCCCGCACAAATGTTCCAGTCTGTCACAATCAATCATGATCAGTTTTATAGTGTCTCCTATTGACCCCGTCATCTGGTCTACCTGCTGCTGCCCTTTCATATTCTTTTCATCTCATTAATTTAACAAATTTCAATTGTGTATGTTTTTGACAGGTTTCATTTTCTGTCTGAAATTTTTAAATGGTTTTTTATCAGTGTGGGATTATTAACCGCCAACTCATGCATATGCGTAAGCCCGAATAAACAATGCAAGGTTAATAACACTCAGTCAGACATTCCGTCACTCCTTCACTCACAGTTGAGCTTGCAGACATTCACACTTATTAATAAAGACAAGGGTACTTAAAGAAGAATTAAGAGACAAATAGAATAAAAAGAAAAGCTACACGCATTTCTGTTCTATGGCATAGCTGGCAAGGCAAACAAGTCAGGGACTAGAGGTTTTGAACTATGCAAAGGCAGATTAATCACCTCGATAGTAGCAATACAATATGCCAGCAATCAATCAAGCTGTGGAATTACCCACTGTGACAGCAATCTATTCTCCTGTTTAGCCTCTTTTGTACATATTAATTCTTGCGGTCAAGCCACCTCCACTCCAATCTGCTCCACTGTGGGAATCCATTTGAGCATTAAAATGTCCTCTGGCTGATATAATTTCAAGGAAAAACATTTTGAATATCTATTTATAGCTTAACTTTAAGCAGACTGACAGGCTGTCAATGTTATACATAATTAACAACAATAAAGAATGTATATTTCCCCAAGGTTGCTGCTTTCTAACCAAGCCACATGTTTTTCTTGAATGTAAAACAGATAATTGTAACAGTTTTGCTGTTAAATTATGATTATTTATTTTATTTTTTGGGATTTTTCTAATCTGGATACAACTGTGAATTCAACAACCACTATATTGTGGAAATGTTGAATTTTGACTTTGATGATTTTATGCAAAAATGGCTTAGCAAAATCAATTTTTGTTTAACAGTAATGTTATGTGACATCAATAGAACATAAATCTTATCACTTAAAGTGAAGAAGTTAATTGATATTGCAAAGGAGATCTTATATCTAACAACATGTCAGACAATCTCCTTTGCATGTGAGAGGGATGCAGCTGGGCATGCAATGCTGTAATACTTGCCCACTCTGGAACTGAAACTAAAATGGTCCTAAGGAAAGCTATAAAAGCTACAATTTTTTATCTGCAGTCACTATAAAAAGAAATTTCAGTCAGTTCTGAGGCTTTACTATTCAAAATGTAACACGAAAAATACATATTTATTACCAGGATTTAACATGAGGTAAATGCAACATGTGACATATTACACTGCGTCATTATTTATTATTATTTAACAAAAACTAAATCAAAATGCAGTGTATGAAAAACAAAGCATGCCCCATGATACACTAGCTTGTAGAAACACTTTTAATAGTAATAAAATAAAATGAAGTAATTAAAGTAACAGTTAAAAACATTTTCCGTATAAATTTAACAGTCACTCAGATCACTGTGGGGGGAATTTTGGCTCACTCTTCTTTTTAATGTTGCTTCAGTACCTTTTTGCTTACAGTGATTTTTTATTCAAAGCACTTTCAAGGCTTTGCCACAGCTTTTCAGTCAGGTTTAGGTTTGGACTTCGACTGGTCCATTGGAACACCTTGATTCTATTCTTTTCCAGAGATTTTGTGTTACATTTGCTGCTGTGCTTGGGATCATTGTCCTGTGGCCTGATCAAAGTATGTGCAAGCTGTCAGACACGTGACCTCATATTTGACTCTAGACTACTTTGGTATGCGGAGGAGTTCATGGTTAACTCAATGGCTGCAGGGTGTGCAGTTCCTAATCATCACCCCACCAACACCATGTGTGACAGCTGGCATGGGGTGGTCGTGTTTATGTTTGTTTTTTGCCAAACATGGTGGGTTGCATTATTGCCAACAATCACGACTTTGGTCTTGTCTTTCTACAGGACATTGTTCCAGGAGTCTTGCAGTTTGTTCAGCTGTAACTTTACAAGTGTGAGACATGCTGACATGTTCTTTCAAGAGAAAAGAGGCTATTTCCTCTTGAACCTTTCCAAACAAGTCATACTTTTCTTTTTCTAATTGTACTTTCACAAAGTTTAACAATTAACATGCTAACTGAGGCCTATAGAGTCTGAGATGTAGCGTTGAGTTTTTTTTTTTTTTGCAATTTCTCTGAGCACTGCATGGTCTCAGCTTGGGGTGAATTTTCTGGGACTTCTACTCCTAAGAAGCATGGCAATTGTCCAGAATGTTTTCCATTTGTGAATAATCTTTCTCTCTCGAATGATGGACTTCAAATTGTTTGGGAATGGCCTCATAATCCTTCCCAGATTGGTGGGCAGCAACAATTGCTTCTTTAACACTATTGCTGATCTCTTTCCTCCCTCACACTGTCATAATACGCTCCTGAAACCTGAGGTTGTCACTTTTCCAGATGATTAATTAATTGAGTGCATTTGTTTAACGCCAAATGACTGCTACCTACTCTATGGAAACAGTATATACTTAGTTTTCCACACATGTTTCTGCATTTAGACTTAATCGTTGCTAAATAAATAGTGACACGGTATATGTTTTGTAGTTCATCAAATTTACCTAATTTCAAGGACAAGATTATTTTTTATTATATTCCGATAACTGAAACCTTAAACCAGGCATACTTTGTACATGGCAGAAGCACTTTCATGGGTTGCAGTTCCCTTCTCTCTACCCTTTTCTTGCTTTTGTATGACTAATTTTGGTGTTCTTTGTTCACATATTGTGACACAGATTCAGCTCATATTTCAGGTCCTGACTCAGGACTCAAATTTTTCTTCATGAGATAAATATTAGACTTACTTTCCAAATGTACAAAGCAATAGTTTGGTTGCAGAATCTTCTGTGTCACCATTATTGGCAAAAAATATAAGCATTGTGTTTGGTAATGAACGTTTGCTATATACCAGCACTTTAAAACAAACTGACCAGCTATAGCGAGAGTATATGGTGTTTATAGCCTCTGTGCGTAGTCACATTTTTGAGGAGATGCCATCAGTGGGAGCAGAGAGACACTCTGATGCATAAGTATGACTCTGACTTCACAGAAGGGCATTGTCATGGGGATATTTTTTTCTTTCTACGCACACGGATCTTTCGAAGAGCTGACTTGGAAAATGATGGAATTAAAAAGCACCTTGTTCGTTTAGTACTTGTTTGACACAATCGCAGATTTAGTATTAAGAATATACGCTAAAGCAACACGGTTTAAAGTGTTGTAGTTTAAATAATGTATGATACTTTTCTCCTCCATATCTCAGGCAGAGAATATCAAACAGAGAATTTCTGATGGACGCAAATAGCACATTTCTCTTATTCATAAGTAAACAAGTGGAATCCATTGATTTTCAAAGGAAGCTGCTTGATTATGTCTTCATTTTTTAAGCATGGTTGATTTTTAAATGAGGTGAGGGAATTTGAAATACAACGGGGAGTCATAGGCTTGTCAAGGTTGCTTGCATGTACACATATATTTGCAGGCTGTGCTTAACGTGGCAAATGGCTTTTGATGCACATTTTGATTTACATAACTTTGGAGGAGGGATGCGGTAAAGGATTCCCTCAGCACCAAAGGACATGGAAGATATTGCGGTGTATTAATGACTGTCTCTTTTCCCCAGCGAAGAATCAAACAGAAATTTCAAGCAGGACACACAGAGAGTGAGGCTGGGCAGGGAGATCTGATAGATTTCAGCATCACACACAGTCTGCCATAGTCTATTACTGAATATGGATATGTCATAGCATGACCTTCTTTTTCAGTTATGCTCTCCTCTCCTTACCCACATTCCAATATATGTGCACAGACATAAATATATCACAACTTGTTGGATTTGAGAAACATCTTCTGAGAAAGCCATGACATACATCTGGTCTTTTAGGGTTGGTCTTGAATCATTTCTGTCATCATACCATCATATATGCAGCCACTCAGCTCAGAACCATCTGTAGATCAATAAGGAATGTTTGCATATTCACTCTCCCGGGCATAAGCAGCACAAAGCCCAATAATTTACCCAGACCACATTAGCAGTGAGAAAAGGGCTATGTGTTTTCTTGCTTAGCCATCTGAAACACTGAGGGAATTTATTTTTATTGCCCCTATTAATATCAAACATAACTAATAAGGTGTGATTGTCCTGTGTGCTTATTGTAATAATGATGCAGACACACTGTAATAAAGAGCCTGCAAGGAAAGGCTTGGCTTGCTTTTCAGCTACAGTGTCATTCTTGAATCTGTTTAATACCTGTGAGAATTTGTTACTTCCATAAAGCAGTAAATCAACTGTAACAGAGAAGAAAATCTAACAACAAATCAGCTCCCACTGGGAACAAAGTACAACACAGACTTTATAGGGCTCTGTGATAATATGGGACTTATCTTTGTACCTAACCTAAACATGACAAACTACTCCATTATCTGCCATAAGGATCATGCAGTGCAACTGCATGCATGTGCAGCCTGCAGTTAATGCGTGATCACATTATCTCATGCAAGTACATAATAAACATGTTTAAGATGTTCTTCTTCCCTTTGAGTTTCACTGTCTATATATCTGTCTGTATTCCTTCTTATATTTTGAATGGCCCACCATGTGTTATCTGACCTGACTTTGCCACCGAGAGCTGGATTTTACATGGAACCTGCTTAGATTTAGATTAAGATTTTTATAATAATTATTGGTTAGTAAATAAGACCTGACAGAACATGTATTCAGACCTTTCAGCTAATTATCAAGAAGATTAGAGAAAAAAAAATTGTTTGGTGGAAATGCTAACACCCCTAAAGCAAGATATATATATTTTTTAAAGAATTAGAAAACCAACATAGTTGGAGCACAATAGTTTGATAATGTAACATGGTTTTATTCATCCATCCATGCGCTTATCCTTTTTCAGGGTTGCGGGGACCGCTGGAGCCTATCCCAGCTGTCATAGGGCAAGAGGTACACCATGGACAGGTCGCCAGTCTGTCGCAGGGCTAACACACAGAGACAGACAACCATTCCCGCATTCACATCTATGGGCAATTTAGATTGATCAATTAACCTATCCCCAATAACTGCATGTCTTTGGATTGTGGGAGGCAGTCGGAGTACCCGGAGAGACCCCACGCAAACACAGGGGGGGGATGCAAACTCCACACAGACAGATCCCGCCCTGATGGTGGAAATGAACTCAAGACCTTGCTGTGCGGCAACAGTGCTAACCACCGTGCCACCATGCTGCCCATGGTTTTGTTATAAACTTTTATTTTTGGAAGCATAATATGGCTAAAACAATTTCTAATGCCTCCAAATTTCACTTAAGTGCAGTGTTTGTGTTGACATAAATTTACTTTCTTTTGACATAATCCTTAATTCATTTCAATTCAATTCATGATCATTCATATAGTGCTAATTCACAACAATAGTCACCTCAAAGTGGTGTACAGGACTGAAGAAAACCCCAAAAATCAAGCAACCCACTGTGAGCAAGCACTTTGAGACAGTGGGAAGAAAAAACTCCCTTTTAACAGGAAGAAGCCTTTGGCAGAACCAGACTTAGGGAGGAGCAGGCATCTCCTGGGAGGGAGAGCCTTCAGTTTTCAGACCCCTCTTCTGTGGAACCAGCTTCCAGTTTGGATTCGGGAGACAGACACTATCTCCACTTTTAAGATTTGGCTTAAAACTTTCCTTTTTGCTAAAGCATATAGTTAGGGCTGGACTAGGTGACCCTGAATCCTCCCTTAGTTATGCTGCAATAGACATAGGCTGCTGGGGGATTCCCATGATGCATTGAGTTTTTCCTTTCCACTCACCTTTCTCACTCACTCTCTGCATTGAATCATACCTGTTATTAATCTCTGTCTCTCTTCCACAGCATGTCTTTATCCTGTCTTCCTTCTCTCACCCCAACCGGTTGCAGCAGATGGCCGCCCCTCCCTGAGCCTGGTTCCGCCGGAGGTTTCTTCCTGTTAAAAGGGAGTTTTTCCTTCCCACTGTTGCCAAAGTGCCTGCTCATAAGCGCTATATAGATGCAATCCATTGTTATTATTATATGATTGCTGGGTTTTTCTCTGTATCTATTATTGTGCGATCTACTGTACAATATAAAGCGCCTTGAGGCGACTGTTGTTGTGATTTGGCGCTAAATAAATAAAATTGAATTGAATCTGCTATAACTGGTTGGAGATTGAGAAAAGAGAAGACCAAAGTTGAATAACATGCTCCAGTAGTATATTAACACCTGAGGAATCAAAAAAGGTGAGTGGAGAAGTAGTGCTCAGTGCATCACATGAAGTCCTGGAGCAGTCTATAGCAGCATAATTAAGAGATGGCTAAGGGATACCTGGTCCATGTAACTACAAACTTTATCAAAATGGAAAGTTTTGAGACTAATCTTAAAATGAAAGAATGTCAGGAGAGGGCCTGAAAGCTGAATCCTTTGCCTCCAATTGAATGAATATTCATGAATGAATGAATGAATGAATGAATGAATATTCTTTATTGTCATTGTCACAGGTACAATGAAATTGAAAGATGTCAGATTCTACTTTTAGAAACTCAAGAAGTCGCAAGTAAGTCTGTAGTCTAGGAGCAAAGTGTTCTATTAGGATAATACTATATCTTTAAGGCAGGATGGGACATGAAGCCAATAACAAAAAAGTCAATATGGTAGAAACGTGTCTTTCTCATCCCTGTTAGTACTCTTGAAACAGCATTTTGGATTAATTGGAGGCTTTTTAAGGAATTTTTAGAAGAACCTGATAATAATATATATTTTTTATATTTTTCCTGCTTCTAATAAAGAAACTTAGAGGACAAAATGCTCACTTGCGTGCTAATATATCATCACAACGGGGAATCATTATTATTCACTTGACCTGTCAGGGATCATATAGTTATGTTTGATTGGTGTATTGTTGTAGATGGCTTACAGCTCTCTACTACAAAAGTCCTTCCTTCAAAAAAATAAAAACAAACGAACAAGCAAACAAGAAAGAAACAAAATACGATGTCAGCATTGTGGTGGCACATGACAAGACCTTGACGTGCAGAGTTTGCATGTTGCCCTGCGGGTCTGAGGGTCACTCACATAGTTCATTGACATACATATAAGGTTAATTGTTGAATCATTCATGGATGTGAGCTGCAAAGAAAAAACATATTCTGTATGAATGCATGGATAAATGTGGCTTGTTAATAACACTAGAAAAGCACTAGATAAATGCAGTCCAAATCTTATGTGTTACTGTGTTACATTTTCAGAAATGTGTGGTAGAATTTGATCTAAAGCACATGAAGTTATAGAAGACGAGTATTTTCTGGTTTCACAGCAGTAATGAAAAATTTCAGATTCCTGCCCTATTAAATAAATAATAATAATAAATAAATAAATGATAAATTATGAATCGTACATTAGTTGGCTACAAAGAGAGAAGTATGGTATTCTACCACATTGTACCACAGAATGTCTTAAACAGAAAGTTGAGCTAGACTGTGGTCATGCAAACTTTCAGACTTTAAGATGGGAGGCCAAAGGTTTGAATCAATGTCTTTGAACAGTCAGTAATGCTTCCTTTTAAACCGAACCACAGACTCTTAACATTAAAAGATAATTATGGTTATTTCAGCCTGGTATATTTCCACTAAGTGCAGATATTGTCTGTAGGGATGAATATGTGTGATGACTCGATGGGACGTTTTTAAAAAATGGCTGACTTCTTGCTTTACTTTTGGTAACAGTTTGTTGAGGAGTTGTAGGGGATCAAATACTTATTTCACTCAATGACATACAGATCAGCGCATAGGTTTTATGTAAATATGACTTTCCATCTGTGTCTTTGGCTTTTGGCTTCTTCTGTTTTCAGACCCCTTCGATAGTTATTCTAGTTTATTTATTATTTTTTCACCTGTAACTACCTACTCAGCAGCTCTATGTATCTATCTTCCACTAGAGTTCTGAAGTCTGTACTTTTGAAGCAAGTCAAGCAACCAACATATTTGCTATTATTGTTATTGTTGTTCTGATCGACTAAATGAAAAACGTGCTTGCACACTGAAGAAAATACCATAATTAAAATTATAATTTCAATGCTACATGGATGTAATGCATGCACAAAGAAAAAAAGATGCCATTAAGGACTGATCGCTCTATGTGACATGAAACCTCTAGTCACCTAAAAACACTCACCCAAAACCATTCCTACTAAATCAGTTGCTGTGAAGGCAACTTATAGGATGTTATAATGCTGACAGAAGACTTTGTATTCAAAATAGTGGCACCTCTTAAACGTATCAAGTCAGCACTGTTAAACCGACTCCTTGGGTCACTGAATCCATCCACAGATTTCCTATAAAACTGAGTACCTGTCGAAAGCCAGGAAACAAGAGGTCCACGAGCTTTATCTGAAGGAACTCTTGTCTACCTATAATAACATGGTGAAAGACGTGAGAGCCTCTTCTCTAAATTACTTACAGCATAAAAAAGGGATCCTAAGGATTCGATAAAGTGAACAGCATAGTTTCTCCTCCAACAGCACGTACATCCACGTGCATCCATCAGATAAGGACCATTATCAGATAAGGGGGCCATTATTCCCAAGTTAGAACATCACAGTCTTTCACTGTAAAAGCTAACCAAGGAACTTTGGTTTAATTTTGATCCGTCTTTGCCTTGTGACGCTCGCATAAAGTATCTGGCACAATTTCCATTTAAAGAATGTTGCTCAACTCAGTACCATCCCTAGTCTTCAAGTTGGATCCTTAGATCAGAAGCTAGAAGTCCTCTTGTGATCCCATGTACCCATCTAAAAACTAAGGGGAATTGTGCTAAACCTTAGCAACAAGATTTTGGAAGAGCTTACCACTCTCTATTCATACCCTTGACTCTGTAGCATCATTTTAAATAAACAATTTAAAACTCATCTATTCAGACAGGCATAATATTGTATTCTGTGTTGCTCATGTGTGTTTATTCAACCTAATTACTTACTAAAAAAAACCCGTGGCTCTTTTTGAGTTATTCTATAATTTCTGTATTAACTACCTCTTAACCCACTGTTGAACTAAATTTTGGGAAAACAGGTCTTTATTTAAACTTCCACTGCAGCCATGACCTCAGTCTGCTCCTCTGCTGCAGTCAGGTGGTTTTATTCAGCTTTTTGGCCACCCATTCCTTTTTTGCTGATGAGGCCTTGACACCGGTTACAGCCCTGTAGCTGGGCTCCCTGCACTACACTGTCAATTTCAAGTAGTTCAACCTTTCCTCTTTTTTTTTTTGTTTACCTTCTTCTCTCTGCCTTTTTAGCAGAGCTAATTTGGCAGTGCTTTTTCTCGTTTTACTAATCGTGAGATGTCTTCATGAACATTTTAAAGAGATTAACCATTAACAGTGTTTTTCATTGTTTTTGCAGTGATTGTGTGAGACAGACTAAGTGCAGTGCAGTCACACTGGGATGCCTCACATTCATCATCATAGTTATCGTGACCTTAATAATATCTCTTTTATGGCGTAGTGTGTAATGTGTGCTGTGATTAATAGCATGTGATTATCTGTTCAGTTTTCATCACAGCACTGAAAAGATTTGTTGAGATGGTAGTTTAAATATGACTCACTTCAGATATTGAAAATGTTCGATTCACAATTTATGGAAAAAAAGTAAAATTCTAATAAATTAAGACTTTGCTTTTGTCACCTATGCACAGCATATTCCACATGTTTCCCTACTGACTATTCACTCCTTGTTTCAACTGCAATGCCGCTCAGTCATCAGTAATCATTAATATATGCTGTAGATGGACACAGATGCAATAGGGCTCTCTACAGTTTAGTTGAAAGCAGAGGCTGGAGCAGAGGCTGCAGCTCTTATAAGAGATGATTTTGAAACTAGTTCGTTTCTGAGCAGGACACTGAGAGCAAAGAGCCTCAAGGGTTGCTGCTGTGCCTCTTGATTTTCTCCTCCCCTGTCTTTTCGCCTTTTGTTCATCCTCCTCTAATTTGGCATCACATTAGTTCGAGATATATAACAATATTTATATATCTCAAGCTTTTCTTCCTTTTGAAGACCAGATCTCCCCTTTCAAAAGCACTTTGTCCTCTAGCGCTGTTTGACATTCTGATTGCAAGTCAAATAACCAATGGGGGGTTTTGAAAGGATGTGAATTACTTCAACTGATGATGTGGTGTCTAACAAGATCAACCAATTTCTCTTCTTATCTTGTCAATCAATAGAACTCTGTAGTGCTTTTCAGAGCCTCCCTTCCTCAGGATGCAAGTTCATTGACTTGTTTTTTTCTCTATGTTCTTCTGTCAGCTAAATGGCATTGTGGCATGAGCAGTCGCTCACAAGGAGGCTCAACGAACATCAGGCGCAGAGCACACGCTGAAAAAAATCGTTCTATTAATTAATGGTGTAATTAAGGTTTTGTCATTGACATGGCATGAGCTGACAGGGATGGATGGCGTACTTGGTACTGCACCAAGCAGTCGCACATTCGATAATGAATGGCAGCTATTACGAGCACGTTTGGGTGGTGATGGGGCCACCTGCAAAGGCTTGGCATCCCCACCTATTCTTGCTCTTTTTCCCTCCCAGAGCTCTTTATCTGTTCCCAACACTTTGGTTTTCCAATTCTGACCTTATCCTTCATTTAGCATGCTCCTAATTTAACACAGTCTCTCCCATTGTGCTCACGCAGACTTAGTAGACCCTGCTGTTCTAACTGCTTAAAATTAATACCAGGTAATTTAACCAGAGGAATCCCTTTCTCCTAATATTTTTGTTGGCAATTATTGTCACCTTTTCACATCCGTTATTTAATTCAAGCTGGGAGAAATGTTCACGTTATTTTAATGCATAGTCCAGCTGTGAAGTCACTGTTCCTGATCAAGACAATCTGTCTCACAGCTTAACACTTAAATGAGCCTGCACAAAAGTGAATTTCTTTTTTTTTAGCTGGATAACTTCCAGCATCAGTCCAGCTGCATGACTTTACCTTAGCAGGATACCATAGATGGCAAAATTACCATTAGTTCTAATTTTAGTCCTAATAATTTATACAACAAAGTAGCTGTAGTTTAAGACAGAACAAAAACCAGACTGTACAGTTACCAAGGCTACGACAAGAAACATTTTGCAAGGCATGGGGTTTTGAGCTGTCAGTCTAAAACCCTAAAAGCAAGACAAGCTATTTTCACCCTCTTTGAAAATGTACATGAATAAGTTGCTTCAGTACACTATAGCAACTCAAAAGGATGTTCAGTGCTGAAGTGCATCAAGAATGTGTCTTGGATGAAATCACATCTAAAGTAATAAAAAGTGGTGCTTTTTACATGCAGCTGTTTTTCGTTATGAGGCTGCTGAAAGCTTCAAATCAACATCAATGGTTCAGGCTTTAATTATTAAAATCAAAAGGATGGCATGTAATATTAAAACATCTTCAGGCACTCCACAGTTGAGGGGTAGGAGGAGGATGGTGGTGGTGGTAGTGGAGGTGAATCTGTTTCAGAGATAAGGCGATATTTTCATTTCCTATCAAGGGTAAGATTACATAGGTTTGGAGCTATAGACTACTTTTGAGGACAGTGTAAAAATGTCTCTTCTTGTAATATAGGGGAAGATTTATTAGTTCGCCAGTGACGATCTGAAGAACAGTTTGAATGCTCATTATCCAAATATGTTGGGTAATGAGTATTCAGTGAGCACAGATGTACATATTCACAACCCCACTTGCACCTGTGACACCTTTACCCATCCATTGCATGCTTGTGCAGTGGTGAAAGCAGTGCAAAGACCCCCCACCCCAAACACACACACACACACACTCCACCCCACCCCAGTGGGGACAAAATGCAAATGCAGTATGGTAAAAACATGGGGCTGCAACTGAAACCTGTGGTGTTAAGAAGCTGTGAGCTGGGGGTGGAAAATGCTGTGCCAAAAAAAGCAACAAGAACAAAAAACAGTAATAAAAAGAAACGTAGGCTTAAAAAAACCTGCGGTACAGAGACTATTTATGATGCTTCAATACCATGCTGCATTATCCTTAGCTTAATATGAATGCTTAACTAATACATTTTAAAATCCTCTCTGAATTCATCTCGGGTACTTCAGAGTTGATTTTTGTCACATCGAAGCAGAAGGAGTATATCCAGACACAATGTCCTACACAAAGGAGATTATACTGTGTACAGTCATTCAATCTTTCATCGATCTTACACACATATAATTCCTCTTCATTATTATCCTTTGAGCCTGGGTCCTCTACCATAGGGCTGGGAGCTTGAGGGTCCTGTTCAGTATCTTTTCTGTTCCCAGGACTGCATACTTCTGGAGAGAGATCTAAGATGATGTTCCTGGAATCTGCTGGAGCTTGTCTATTATGTCTGGTTGGTGCCACCCTAGGGGGTTTATCCCATTTTAACATTGGGACTTCCAGGTCGTACTTGACACAGATGTTCCTGTATACAGGGAGTGCAGAATTATTAGGCAAATGAGTATTTTGTCCACATCATCCCCTCCATGCATGTTGTCTTACTCCAAGCTGTATAGGCTCGAAAGCCTACTACCAATTAAGCATATTAGGTGATGTGCAACTCTGTAATGAGAAGGGGTGTGGTCTAATGACATCAACACCCTATATCAGGTGTGCATAATTATTAGGCAACGTCCTTTCCTTTGGCAAAATGGGTCAAAAGAAGAACTTGACAGGCTCAGAAAAGTCAAAAATAGTGAGATATCTTGCAGAGGGATGCAGCAGTCTCAAAATTGCAAAGCTTCTGAAGCGTGATCATCGACCAATCAAGCGTTTCATTCAAAATAGTCAACAGGGTCGCAAGAAGCGTGTGGAAAAACCAAGGTGCCAAATAACTGCCCATGAACTGAGAAAAGTCAAGCGTGCAGCTGCCAAGATGTAACTGAGTTCAATTGAAAGCCTGCATGCGCTAGTACCTCTTGCCACAAGTTCCCAGAATCCTTTGCGGTTTTACCCCTGAATGACGTCACATTTTTGGTGGGCCGGTCTCTAGTCAAAATGCCCGGGCCGATTTTTTTGTCCCAGTCCAGCCCTGGTTGCATCTGTCTCCTATATGCTCTTCCAGTATTGCAGTGTCTCCAGCCTTGTTGGAGTGGTTGTCATATTGTGCCTTTGAGAATACACCTTGAATTGTTCAGTGGGGGACATCTGGTTTATTCTCCTGGCCTCTAGCCCTCTGGTATACCTCTTCAAGTGGTAGCTAAGACTGTGAGTCTTTGCTTGGCAGTTTCTAAGGCCTCGGGGATGAACAGCTTGTTGTATTTGTTAGACACCTCTTTTTTTTATCACATGTGTACAGTATATTCATCATCTCTTTTGGGTAGGACATTTTGTGTGTCAATATTTCAATAATATATTTTTACAAAATAAAGAAATACATAAAAACAAGACCTATCTCCAAAAATTTGTGGAAATATTTCAAGGTGGCTGTTTTCCATTGCAGCTCCTTCTTGTTGTCTTTATTGTCATATTTCTGTGGTAACATTATGTTTAAATGGCCTGAAAACCTATTATGGTATTTTATCATGAAATGCAGGAAGCGTTTGCTATGATACAATAATGTATAGAGTCTGACACTAAATCTTTACCTCAGAGACAAAAAGTGAATTGTCTTATAGACAACAGAATAACAGATATAGGTTAGGCTTTTATTGCCAGGCCTTTGTGAAGGTTTATCAGTGATAGAAATTAATAATTTCGCCTCAGTGCTAGTGAACAGTGGAACAGTTACCAGCCTCGCAGCTGAGATCAAGCTCATGCATTTCATATATCATATATCCTTACATTTATGATCATTCAAGGTTATCCCTGCTTAGGATTAATGACAAGAAAGCTTGCCATGTGACCTTTCCCTGCATCTTCTGCTGTGTCCTCAAGTGTGTATGTTGTACCAACTCCCTGGTATGGTCTACTAAAACAAATCTGTCATTCTGGAAATCAATCATTCTCATATAAATTCCACTGTCAGCTTGACCTGTCTTAAATGAACTAGAACAGGGAACTGAATTGACTTGAATAGCCTGATCAAAGCATTAGCTTTTTTTTCCTTTTTGAAGATTTAAACAATTTTCATAGTCAGTTGGTTATGATGAGCTAATTTCCATTACACTCCAGATGGTTGTAAACATACACTGAAATAGGGTGTTAGAAATCCTGCGAAAATAATGCCGCATTTTCTTAACTAAAATTGACTTAAATTGTATGCAGCAAGTGCCTTTACCAAGCGAAGTAGAAATACACAAAAAAAAAAAATGAAGGTATGATGGTGTCAGAAATGAGTCAAACACACAGCCAAAGCCGTTCAAATTTCAATTACTCAGAAGGAGGTAAGAGGAGGATAGAAAAGAAGGATGAAGTGGAATGAGAAAAGAGAAGGTGGGGGTGGGGGTGGGGGGTTGTCACTGAAATGCGAGAGAAGCTATATCAGTCTGATCAGTCATCCGTCCTCCTCCAATCTCCTGATAAAGCAGGTACTGCAGGAGGTGAAACGATGTGTATCAAAACCTCATGAAGATCGATGGCATCCTTCTGCCAGCTTTGAGAGAGACAAAAGAGAATGACTGTAAGAAATAAAAAGGAAAAGACGGCTATCTAAAGTGGTCAACACAAACGTGACAAGAGCAGGGAGACAGAGGAAATTGTGGGCTATTAAAAAGTACGAACAGGAGGAAGGCTTGATTTTTCTGCAGCTTGTTAACACAATGTCAGGTGATGCGGTAAATAAGTCCCAGAGAAATGAGAGAGGGCTATAATCAGAAATTTGCAGGATCTTGAGCCAGGTGTGTTTATGTACACAGTTCTTAGGCAAACAGCAGAGCGACAGGTGATATCAGCTCTAAGAGCTTAACAGGCCCGCAGATGTAGAGGTCATGTCTTAGTTTCACAAACAGACACGGACTATAAGAGAGCCTTGATTTCACCCTCGTACTTCACAGAATTTACTCACTTTTCTTTTTACGGTTTAAACTGTGAGTGTACTTTAAGACACTTTAAGAATAACTTGGACTAAAATAAAATATATTTCCTTCAAAGCCAACAGAGGATTAATTAAACAACAAAATGCTATAATAAAAACAATAAAAAAACAGATGTAAATTATGTCCCTGGAAATATATTTAAATAATGCAAATGCACTTATTTTTAGTGAAAAGCCATGCACACTTATCCAACACCACTGTTATCATAGTTAGGAACAAAGACATTCCAGTATAGTATGCTTTAATATGCCTATAATAGATCACAGATGACTTTCATTATACGCCTGCCACGGTTATATGATTCACATCATGAATGGCGACACAGTGACTATTTATTTGCTGTTAAGAGCAAGTATTTTTCATATTCTACAGAGGAAAACATGAACTTATCACATGTGGTGTCAAAACAAATGCTGTTGTGTCTGCACACACAACGACTAATGTGCCATTAAAAGGGCAACCACAAACAAACAGCGAACATGTGAGAAATCCCACAGATGATATTTTTGAACTACTGATTTTTTAAGATGCAAATTTGTATTAACAGAAAAAAGATCTTTGCTTGTGCAGCCGTGGCATAGGGCTTTTTACACTGAATACATTTTCACATGTGCGAAAAATGAAACTAATGACTGCTAGATTCTATTTAACTGCTTTAGATTCAAGGTCCTGAAATTAAGCATGCCTAGCCACTGTCACACTGTGAATAGAACAGAGCCACCAGCAACACTTTTACTGCCATGTCAAGGCAAGATATGTGCTAAAAGGCCTGTTGTTGTTTCCTATTTGCACAGACAAACTGTCCAAAGCCATCTGCATCAAATAAGTCTCATTACGACCACTCTTCAGCTATGATTAGCTAAACTACTCAGGTGGTACTTTGTGTGAGTTCCCCAAGAGTGAATATCCACAAATGATATGAAGTGGTAGCTAATAAGTCTTAATATTAACAAGCAATACCTCCGTTTACATCCACATTTCAATTAAGTATCAAATAGTGAATGCTTAGCTTGAAGAGACTGAAGATTTCTGAAAGACTTCTGTTGCACTGTTTATTTGCCTTTTTCAAAAAATAAAAAAGTTATCCAATGAGCAACATAACTGACATTATGTAACAAATAAACTGGCCACATTTCATGTTTTGTTACATAATTTTTTAACTTGAACAGAACTTTTACCTTTTCTAGGAAAGTGTCTTTTTGACACTCTTCAGTAGCACTTACATACAGCAGACTTCACAGTTTGAATTTTGTATATATACTGCAGGGATTTAGACAATGCGTTGCTCATGTGCCATTGACAGTATGATGTATGATTTAGGTGCAAGAACCTTCTAGTTTATTGGAGGAAGATAAAGAACAAAATTTTTAAACCAGGCTTTATCCAACATTTAAACTTCTCTTCTGAAAAGTTTGCATTATTAATGCCATATTTGCATATTTAAGAATTTCAGCAAATTTCAGAAAGATTGTAGAAGAAATACACACACACACACACACACACACACACACACACACACACACGCACACATTAGGTGTCTTTTAATTTCTATTTACTTGCAGTGAAAATAATCACTGAAAAAAGACAGTGGACGACCTGAGTTGGACTGAGAAGAGGACGAAACAGTGGAACTTTTGTATGATTAACCAGGATCCTCCCCCTCTACACACACACACAGTGATATGAGAATGAGAATAGTCAATTATTAATGCTCATTATATTTACTTTTTCCAGTTCAGTTTATCAACACATGTGCCGTGCAGCTGCTCCCTTGTTGAGGCTGACTGATGATCAGAGGTGGGAGTGGCTGCAGCTGTCGGGGAGGAGCTTCTTAACAGGCTGTGCATCATACCACGAGTTGGATACAAAGGGAAAGGAACCAAGCAGGGAACAAAGAGTCTGTTACAATCTCAAAACTTGCAGTTGCTCTCTTCTTTGAGTAGCATTTTAGAAAGTGTGAATCCCACTTTGCAAACTTGTGAAAGTGTTTGTGAAGAAAAATGCATTTAAAGGACAGAGAAATAGGTGTTAAATATTTTAGTACATTACCGAAGACTTCTTACTGTCAGTCTGGCAGCAGCCTCCCACTGAATAAAACTGGAAATAATTTCTAAAGTGTGCACTAAACTATGTGTTTAAAGTACAAAAGACTTTTGTTGTCTGAGCAATGATTGGATGTCCGCCAGAATAGGTCCAAGCGCTCACGTAGCCAGCCACAAGTGATGTGCTCGCTGTTCTTTTTTCATTTTCCTTAGACACTTCACTATCATCTTGTTTTGCAAAGTTGCAGGCTTTTGTATTGGGTAATTTTGCCTGAGGACACAAAGATAATGGTCAGCCAGTCAGTCACTCCATGAGATGCATATCAGATGTTTGTAAGGGTTATCAATAGCATTATAATAACAATCATGTAACATCAACTCAAGGAAGTCTGTTGAATTACGCCAGGGACTCAAATACTCTCATTTTGTGCACTGAGTACCCTCGCGTATTATTTTTCAGTGTTGCAGGGATAGTGTAGTGAGGAGGGATATTTTAGCCTAAACAATGATCTAAATTTAACCAGGCAGCAAGTAAAAGCCAAAGTAAAAATAAATGAAAACAAAACAAAAGATACCAAACAGTGCATCCGCCTGTGTGTATATGTTGCTGTTCTTTCAAGCTGCTCTCACCGTCCAGTATTTCTTCCATCACTGTGTCAAGGGTTGGAAGCCAAAGGGCACTTTTTGCATGTCTCTGTGATGCCAAAAGCTAAAATACAAATGGCAGTATTTGATGTTCTGGTAGGAGAATATGTCGAACAGATGCAAAAAGATTTGTTTTTAAAGCAAAATCTCATAAAATCTAAATAAAAAACAACATTTACACGTTGTATATAATCTACTGGTATATCTATATCCTACGTTGAAAGCTGATCAATTCCAGTGTTGGGACTAACGCGTTATTAAGTAACGCGTTACAGTAACTACGTTATTATTGTGGTAACGAGCACGGTAACTAGTTATTATGCCAAAATCAGGAACGCATTACTCGTTACTGGGATTTAGATAGGGTCGTTATTCGTTACTTCGAGTGGTGGCTATCGCGGAGCTTCCACAGATTCAGTAACATTAGCAAGTGGTGGAGGCCAGCAGGTGGATGAAGGAAAAGAGACCCGAGGCGGCCGCCGGTCCGAGTGTGAACTGAACTTCAGGTAAGAAGTTATGACCTGCAGTCTCTCTGGGTCAGATATGAACCAAGTTTAGGTGGAGTTTATTTTCATTATTCTGACTTTTTCCGTACTGCGTGCTAGCTAGCATGACGGAGTTTCTATACAGCTGGGTGGTGCTATGAAGTTAATGATGTTGAACTTTATTTTGTTCATAAGTTATTAGAGTTGCCAACCGTCCCGTCTGGTATTCAGAGAAATATTACGCGTTTCTTATTGAGGTGAAAAGGAACAGTTTGTCCCGTAATTCAGCTACAATGAAAAAGGCACAAAGCTGGAGTTATTCTGTCTTTGCTGCACAGCTGCCTCTTCTTTCATTCTCCCCCCTCCCTCTCCTGTTTCTACTTCAATCATGAAACTGATCAATGATCAGCTGATCGTCTCTCTTGTTTATTTATCGCCCACTTTGCGCCGAAAGAGGAAACCAGCGGATGTCGCGCTAAACAGCAGCAGCACGTTTAAGCTTGATCAGCTGTTGTTAGAATTTATTTAATATTAATTTCTAGTATCAGCTGATGTTTGCTGGAGCCACAGCTGTAAAGCTGCTGGTCATGATGTTGGTTTGTATATGTGGTGAGAGGGAAACATGAAGATGAAACCAGGAGATGTCCTTACTGGATCATCAGAGCTGAGCAGGTGATGGAGAAACAGGTTTACCTTTTAGGTGACATGGATGAGTTGAAGGGAAGTTATGAACTGTTTCTGAGAGACAAATAACACCAGGATCCTTTTTTAGGTAGCTGACAGCTGGTAACTGTGCAGGGGCGGGTCTAGCAAAGTGTTGCCAGGGGGGCATGTAGGGCATTAACAGGGAAAGGGGGGCACAAAGAAATACTTTTTTTTCTTATTCTCATTTAAAATGTCTCGCTTTTAAAAAATAATTATCTGAATCTTACAACAAACGATTGATAGATTGATGCATATATACCATCAGAACAGTGAACATCACTGTCACAACTGTTTATTTTCATTCAAAGGCTTTATGATTTTTCCTATATTGGTGGGCCGGTCTCTAGTCAAAATGTCCGGGCCAATTTTCTGTCCCAGTCCAGCTCTGTATGCAGCTCATCTGCAGTCTGCTGTTACCTACATCTTCCTATTCAGAAGGCAGAATTTCTGAGTACAATCAAAGCACCACGACTGCAGTTTTTGTGTTGGATGTAAAAGGCGCACATGACTCTGTGACGTAGGCTAGAATCATGGCAGCAGTCAATGACGGTCCAGGCGTGGGATTTCTCTCGTGGAAATATGCACATTATCTTTTCCTTTCTATTGGTCGGTGGCACAGTGCACTGTGGCAAGTAAGCAAGCTAGAAGGCTGGCAAAGTTATGGAAGCAACACATTAACAAGAGAATTCTGAGTAAAACCAAAGTTACTTTCCCTAGTAACTAGTTACTTTGAAAGTAACGAGTAACTTGAAGTAACTGAGTTACTTTTGAGAGAAGTAACTAGTAATGTAACTAAGTTACTATTTTAAAGTAACTTACCCAACACTGATCAATTCTTATTGAGCCCAAGTAAGGTAAGTAATATAGGTTCATATGGGTGTGCAACACGTATTGCAAAATGTATCAGCCTCATAATGTTGTTTGTTTATGCAGCTGCATAGTTCAGTTGGTGTAGTTTCTAAATTCTGTACATATTTATTGATTTATGTATTGACTGTAATAATATTGTACTGTGATGTCATGTCCACAAAACAGATACTTTGCTGCCATTCAGTTTCTATAAAACAGTATTTAAAAAACGATGTCTCCCAGCTATAACATAAAGATTTCAGAATATGACTGATTATACAGATATAGTTCTCAAATATGTAGTAGTGGTTTTACAGATGATACTTCTTCTGGTGAATAGTAAGCCCTGACCTGCCCTTTACTCTGTGATTCTGGTCCAAAAATGAACAGTATATTCTTCGTGTTATTTTGGTGTTACGCAGGAAGATTTATTTTTTGTGGAGGCAGGCTGGTATTTTGTGGTGTAAATTTGAATTTGAGTTAAAAAGTATTTTCCTGGGTGGGAACAGGTTTGCCTGGGCTGGTTTCCAAGGGAAGGCCTATGTTTTGGAAACACTGATCTGGCATACACAAGCCGCTGGTCAGTTTCCAAGGCACCTAGCCTCAAAACTCACTCTTCACACCTTCCCTCCGCTGCTGTAAAAGCCTAGAGTATTTGCCAAACACAACTAGGCACAGTTGTGGTGGTGATGCTGGATGCGTACAACCACTGATTATGGTAGTTCAACAAAAACATCTCCATATTTATCCATTTATCTACCCCTACTAACACAATAAAAGCAACATTTAAAATTGTAATGTTCCTTCTGAATCCATTTTGAGTTTCATTGAGAAATATTTTAATGGCTAAACGGAACCAACGTAATTGTTATTCCTATGTTTGTGATGATTACATTCATTAACTACAACAAAGTGCAAAAAAATGAAATAAAAAAAAGAATCTTTTAACTTGCGTCTTCATCCTATCACCCCAAATAAACTCAAATGTACTCCATAAGGCTGGATATCTGTGCAGCCTTAAACCTGTTGTGTACCAGGGGGATGAAAGGGGGAGATGTTTGTCTGCTCAATATTGCAGCAGATCAGCCAGCCACAACACGGATCTGTGTGCAAACACTTCTGTAATAAGAAATTTGTATCTAAGTATACCTCTGCCGTTTCCAACAACAGTCTAATTTCATGGTGTGTCGTGTTTATTCTCTCAAGATGTTTGACCCTTTATGGAACAACTCAAATTTAATTTGTAGCAGGAAGATCCAGAACACTGCAGAGCCCCACTGTTAAGCCTCCTATACATGGAAAATCACTGCGAGGGCACAGGGGTCTGGTTTGTCGGAAAAGCAGTTTATTTATAAGGGGATTTGTGCTGATCTGCATATAAACACGAAGGAATGATGAGGCTATTATCCTATCACTAACCTTACTACAATAATGTGTTTTTAATTACTGTATTGGGTCCCCTGGTTGTATTTAGTACTTAATGGAAATTCATGAGAGCGACTTGGCATCACAATACTAGAATATGTGATGCATTTGATCCTGTATTTTCTATGCTTGCTTAGAAATTAGAAATTAGGTATTAACATTAACTTAAAGTAATAAAGCTTAAATGTGAAGCACAGTTGTGGGATGCACCAAAAGACTTTGTTCTTTTACATTGTCTTATAAAGGAAATAAGTAATGCACATGAATCTTGGGTCCACAAACAGTGCAAATAGCTTTAGGCTATTTATTGAAATTTTAAAAGTAAAACTAGGACCCAGTTGTATGATCCATCGTGGCAAGTTACCAAAACCAGCACATTTACAACTAAAATTTTTACCATTAAATCTGAAATAAATTCAAATCTAACACTACGGATACTGCAGTCTTTGTGTATGGGCTGAATGGAAGAAGAGGTGGGAGTTAGTTGAGTGGGAGTCAGGGTTATCTCTCTGACCTTTTTATATTGTATTGCAGGTGTCATTTACATGTCCTAGGTGATTTTGTTGTAATTGGATAGTGCACAACACATAAAATCCAGATGGAAAAGCTTCCAGAAAGCATTAAAAACCTGATTACCAATGCAACCTCGGGGTGCTCATTACCATGCAGTCTAATACAGAAAACAGTCTCAAAGATGAGCGTAGAGTTGAGTCAACACTTGACCCAAGCAAACAAAATGAACATCAGCAGCTTCACCATAGTATTTTTATTTTTTTGCATTCACGCATCTTAACTGCTGATGTGAAATTACTACTGCATCAGTTGATAACAAGTATTTTACAGCTTTTCAAATGTGAAGACTTTCTTGCTCTGGGATGATATAATAGAAATACAATTAAATTTTTTTCACTATTCACTTCCATGTCCTATTATTTACTATTACTTATTTATGCTTCTAACTTCAATCCTAATGCTGGGTAGAACTCCTTGGTTTTTCATTTTAATGCACTAGGTACCCTATAGTAAGGTTCTTGAGGTAGTGAATGACTTGAACAACAATGAGACATGCTCTGTTTGACTTTGACTTTGACACTGAGATACAGTGACAAATCAGAAAATGATGCTGCAGTGATACACCTTGTATCCCCCCCCAAAAAAGATGGCCCCGATAAAGCATCCATATATTGAATACACCTGTTAGGATTAAAAGTTTATTGTCATGAAAAGTTCTCTGCTGGTGTTATTGCAATTTCTGCCGTGGTTCTTGTAGTGGTTCTTGTTCTTTTTTCAGTTGCTTCCTTTAAGTCAGGGGTGGGGGAACTCCAGGCCTTAAGGGCCGGTATCCTGCAGGTTTTAGATGTGTCCATGATCCAACACAGTTGATTTAAATGGCTAAATTACCTCCTCAACATATCTCGAAGTTCTCCAGAGGCCTGGTAATGAATTAATGATTTGATTTAGGTGTGCTGACCCAGGGTGATATTTAAAACCTGCAGCACATCGGCGCTTGAGGCCTGGAGTTCCCTCGCCCTGCTTTAGGGGATTCCACAGCTGGTCATCTGCTCTCATCATATCCCTAATATTGTTCTTTGTCACACCGACCCTCTGCATGTCCACTACATCTATGAATCTTCTCTGTGGTCGTGCTCCTGCCTGGCAGCTCAATATTAAACATACATTGTCAAATATATTGACTGTCTCTCCTCTGTACATGTCCAAACCATCTCAGCTTGCCCTTCCTAACTTTGTCTCCAAACTGCTCAACCTGAGCTGTCCCTCTGATATACTCATTTCTAATCTTGTCCATCCTAGTCACTGCCAATAAAAATCTTAATATTTTCAGCTCTGTTTTACAGGTCAGCCTTGTGTCTTTTTGACAATGCCACTGTCTCCAAACCATACACCATAGCAGGTCTCAATACCATTTTGTAAATCTTCCCTTTCACTTTTGGTGACAGTCATCTCTACTCACTCCACCCTGCCTGAACTCTCTTCTTCACTTCTCTCGTGCACTGTCTGTTGCTTTGGTTGTTAACCCCAGGTATTTAAACTCATCTGCCTTCATGATTTCTACTCCTTGTATGTTGCCTTTGCCTTTTGACACCTTCTCATTTATACGGACACATATTCTGCCTTGTGTCTACTGACTTTCATTCCTCCTTTCTCCAGCGCATACCTCTACCTCTCCAATCTCTTTCACCTGCTCTCTACTCTCAGTATAGATCACGCGATTGTCTGCAAAAACCATATACGACAGAGAATCCTTCCTGACCTCATCTGTCAATTTATCAATCACCAATGCAAAGAAGTCAGAGCTGATTCCTGATAAACTCTATCCATACCTTGCACCTTTTTGTCACTCCTACTGCACACTTCACCACTGCCTCAATGTGTCCCCATGTCCCTTGCATATCTGCACCACCATCATATAATTCTCTGTCACTCCTGACTTCCTCATGCTGTACCACAGTTCTTTTCTTGGCACCCTATCGCATGCTTTCTCTAGATCCACAAAGACACAGCACAGCGCCTTCTGATTTTCTCTATACGTCTATATCAACACTCCCACAGCAAACATTGCATCTGTAGTGCTCTTTCTCAGCATGAAGCCATGCTGCCGCTCACTTGTCACCCCTCTTCTTAACTGAACTTCAACAGTTCTTTCCTATATTTTTTGAATTGTTATGTATGTCACTGTAGTTACTACATCTCTGCACATCATGTTTGTCCTTGCAAACTTGTACCAGTACGATTCTTCTCTATTCCTCTGGCATTTTCGTACTCTCCAAGATTGTTTAGCATAATCTGGCCAAAAGGTCCACTGCCCTTTCTCCAAGACATCTTCACAACTGCACACCTCCACAGTTATGTCATCTCGGCAACCACCTTTTTCACTCTTCATCCTCATCAGAGCTGCCCTCACATTCTCATTACTAATCCTCAAAACTTTCTGTCCTCCGTCTCTCAGGTTCTCTCTTATTTTCTTCACTCATGAGCTCTTGAAAGTACTCCTTCCATTTTCTCAAGACATCTTGTTACTCCCTAGTACATTTTCATCTATGTCCTAAATCAACCCAACCTGCTGCACATCCTAAACAGCTTGATCTCTTTGTTCAGCCATCTGATACAAATGCTTTTCCCTTTTGTTAGTATCCACAGTGTCCAGCCTCACATGCAACTCACTATTAGAGTTTTCCTTTGCCACTTCTCTCTGGAAGTAGCCTCCCAGTAATCCTGCCCTGCGTACTTGTGGTTGGACTTATAAAAAAGCGTGTGCATGTGTGTGTACACATTTTACCCCAAACCATGATAATAGTAGCTAGATGTAACCAAGTATTTGATTCCTAAAGTTAATCTGCCAACATCTAAAAACAAGTGTCCTACACAAAATCTTCAAGTTTAAAGGCTTTTTGTTTGTACACCCACCACGATACTACCAACATCAAAATTTGTCAGTTTATACGCCTTTTTGTCAAGCTATATGTTTTCCACAGCACTGCTTTGTACGTTGGACAATCTCAAACTGGACAAGTGGTGAAAAACTGGGTGAATGGGTAATGATGTTAACTGCTTCCATGTGTGTTATGAAGACAAGGGGTCCTGACCATGACACTTTATGGGGAGTTAGGGGTGAGAATGTGTTGGTAATTTGACTAATTTTCCTGTCTCCATTTCGCATCTGGAGTGTGACTATAGGTGACAAATGCACTTTTTTCCCATAGTTGTGGCTTGTGTTCCACATGTAACCCAAAGAAGCATGCAGGAGAAACCCACATAGGAAAACTGCAACTAAACTATCAGAATAAACACTAATGAGGGCCGTGGAAGTTATAGTTAACACTAATCTATGCATTGTTTACCTCATTGCCACCACATTCAAAGCCTAACTATTAACTATTAACAACCAACCGAAGTGCATTTTTTCTTTACACTGTTGCATCTGTTTCAGAACTGTCCATCCATTCATTTTCTTTACAGCTTATTGAATTCAGGGTTACAGGGAGTAAGAGGGTGAACCCTATTCCAGCTGTCTGAGAGGTAGGGTACACCCTGGACAGGTCAGCAGTCCATCATAGGGCTAACACAGAGAGACAAACAACAGTTTATGTTCAGAGTCATACCTATGGCCAATTTAGAATCATCAGTTAACCTACGAAGCGTCCCTTTGTACTGGAGGAGGAAGGTAGAGTAGCCAGAGATAACTCAGGGAGAACATTCAAACTCCACAAAGAAAGGCTTCAGCCAGCTGATGGTATAGAACCCAGAACCTTCTTGGTATTAGGTGACAGTGCTAACCACTGCACCAATGTGGCACCCTGTTTCTGAACTACTACCCTGAAAAAAAAAGGCCTTTCTGAAAAAACACAGTTTTTGAGCCACTGCTTGAACTACTGTGATGTGTGTAGCACAGGGTTTAGGTATTACTATCACAGTGTCAGTGCTATAACTGCAGTAGATAAGCATCAGGAACTTCTTTTCTCAGAAAGGCTACTGGATAGAAGATGCTTGCATTATTTAAAATAATTGATTATTATAGTCTAAGTCACTGTGCAAGACAGCTGTAATGGCCACAGTTACCATTTCTTATCGAGGTGAGTAAATAGTTTTAACAGTCCTGTCAGCATCAGTCTTGTTATTTATTGCAGATCTCTTATCAAGCAGAACATCCATGACATCCAAAATGAAACTTTGAAGGCATGATGTAATTTTCTGTCCTCTCCAAACAAACTAAGACACATCTCTCGTAGGAAAATGCTTTTTGAATGTGAATTCACAGTAAAGAGACAATCTTCTAAAGGAGTTTCCATGTGTAGGCAAATTGCAGGCACAGGGGTTACTTTAACCTTTGAAACTCACATATGACATGAGAGCAGTAAGCCACAAGCTTTAAAGTTCATAAAAAGCATAAGGTCCACATCATTGCACAGAGACGACTCTCTTTCTTTTGAGAACTTGTATTAATCATGTGATTATTTAATTCTTCAAGATGTTACTTTTCCCCTCCAAGTTTTCTCGTTAAAAGTTTCCTTGAATTATTTTCTCTGAGAGACACAAAAGGAGAACAATTAGGAAGGATTTTTTTTTATCAGATTTCTCTTGTGCTACAGAGTCAACAGTGAGTTGACTGTGGGGTTAAAAAGCTTGTGAGATGCCTAACAATATTCAGTTTTTGTTATGACTTGAACTAGTTATCTTTATTTTTTTGGAAGGGTTGTTGTTTAGACTTACAGGTCCAGAAATATATGTACGGTATATCTCTTAAAGAACTAGAGGCTGGAAAAAAGATTGCTAAGTGACTGCAGTCTGACAGACAAAGCAAACTAAAGGGGGTCATGTAATTCACTGAGTATGCGAGTTTATATTAGGAATGTTTCCAGGGAAGAACACAATTCATTAGTCAACAGTTGTGGTAACATTTTGCTGATGTTTGTGTGTATAAACCATAGGTTGCAATAGAATGTGATCCTCAATTAGTGAAAAAAGGGAACTCATTAGGAAACAATTACAGTCACACATCCGTGCGAATCCCCACTGAGCAGTCTCGCTGCTTGTCCCAGGTTGTGAAATGAAAATCTGAAGATGAAGAAAGTGAAATGCATCACTCTGCACCTGTGATTCCTCTTCCAGATCTCCACCAGCTGCAGCCCATTAACGGCTGGAGGTAAAGGTTAAGTTTAAATATCTATTAAGGATAAAATAGAAAATGGTTTTCAGTGAAAGGTACCTTGTTTAAGTTGTTGCCATCACGACCTGGATACGAGGCAGAAAATAGATCGATGCATGGATGGATGGTTGGAATATTCTGCGCTCTTCTGTGGAACCAGAGAATAGCAGTGTTTAGATCTCGCAGGGTCACTATGCCTGAAAATAGCATTCATGTTGCCTGTAACATCCAAGAATATGGCTTTCTACCTAAGCTGGTGAAGATGTTACACAGGCCAGCGGATCAGTACAATATAGAGTGAAAGAGGTAAATCGCTAGATAAAACATTGATTGGCACAAAGATAGACTCCGAAGACTTCAAGATTTAATATAAATCAGGAGCTACTCATAAAATTTTGCTCCGCCTTGCAAGTTTTCATAGGCGATGTCAGCCACAGTGTATGGGTATTTGTGTTTTTGCTCCACGCCAAGTATGGGTTCTTTCAATTGACAAGAATGAGACCAGACATGAACATATGAAAAGGCAAGAATTATCCTTCAGGTACCCTCAAAGTTGTCAGTCATGTGGGGTTGCTTGCTATATTCATCATGCAAAAAGGATTTATTGGCAGTCCCCAGCGTCAAACATCATGCCACACAGAATGAATAACAACAACACATGACATTATTTTCTTAGCTGAATCTGTGCTTTTGAAAATGTGGACATGAGGGAGAGTGGCATTTTCCATTCTCTGTGTCATCTGCTAAACATTAATTGTATGTTGTCACTGATTATACCGTATCATTTTGACCAGTGATTTGAATGCTAAGAGCTTGTGTTGCCTGTAAAATGATGTGTAGAGTTGGTACCCTGGCATTTGTTCAACAGAAGCAAGCATTAGCATGTGAAGAGGCTAAGAAAAAACAAACAAGCAACAAAGATTCGTAACTTTCCCACCAACAACGTGATTTCTGTGTGTGTAGATTGTTAAATCAACATAGACTTAAGATACAGATACACTAAAACAATATTATGCAACATTGTGTAAAATACAAAGCTATGTATATCAAATAGAATATGACATTTATTCATTTTGAAATAATGAGCATAGTTACCATATGGTTGGAATTTGTCAAGGAGTTTGACATATGGTTAAAAAGTATGCATTCAACAAAGTAGCATTAAATTAAATTGCAGCTGCTGTGAGGTAAATGCGTTAGTCATCTTCTCAGACACATATTTATTGTCAACTTCCACAACAACTTTTAGAATCAAATCAAATCAAATCAAATCACTTTTTATTGTCACATCACATGTGCAGGCACACTGGCACAGCACATGCGAGTGAAATTCTTGTGTGCGAGCCCCACAAGCAACAGAGATGTGCAAACACAACAACACAAACGAGCAAAATACAAGAATGGCCAACCTGAAACTAATAAATATATGTACAATATATAATAGTGTATGCATTTCTGGATGTGTATACTAAATATTTTCCTACGTGTGTGTGTGTGTGTGTGTGTGTGTGTGTATACACATTTTTACAAATTAAATAGTAAAAAAATAAAATAAAATAATAATAATAATAATAATAATAATAATAATAATAATAATAAAATATATAAAATATACAGAGTTGAATATGTGCAAAACAAGTGGCATTTATATACAGTGTGGAGTGCATAATGTTGAAGTTCCAGTAGTGAAGCTGAGGTGTCTATGACGTGTTCAGCAGTCTGATGGCCTGGTGGAAGAAGCTGTCTCTCAGTCTGCTGGTACGGGACCGGATGCTGCAGAACCTCCTTCCTGATGGAAGCAGTCTGAACAGTTTATGGCTGGGGTGACTGGAGTCCTTGATGATCCACCCCGCTTTCCTCAGGCAGCGCTTCCTGTAGATGTCTTGGAGGGAGGGAAGCTCACCTCCAATTATCCGTTCAGAGCACCGCACTACTCGCTGGAGAGCTTTGCAGTTGTAGGCGGTGCTGTTGCCATACCAGGTGGTGATGCATCCAGTGAGGATGCTCTCAATGGCACAGTGATAGAAGGTCCTGAGGATGCGGGGGCTCATGCCGAATCTTTTCAGTCTCCTGAGAAAGAAGAGGCGCTGCTGCGCCTTCTTCACTGTTTTGTTTGTGTGTACTGACCACGTAAGATCCTCAGCCAGGTGTACGCCAAGGAACCGGAAGCTGCTCACTCTCTCCACAGCAGCGCCGTTGATGGTGATGGGGGTGTGTACTTCTCTGCACCTCCGGAAGTCCACTATCAACTCCTTTGTCTTTGCGACGTTGAGGGTGAGATGGTTGTCTTGACACACAGAATACACAAAAGCCTGTTTTGATTAGCACTGATGGGATATTTACTAGTTTGAAACTGATAAATGAATGCCGTAAGAAGAGGTCTGGGTCATTGTTGACAAGCGTCATTTGCTTATGTTTGAGACACAGTTTGTCCTTTTTATTCGCTTCTTCTGTTTTCTCCCCAGTGTCCATTGTCGACATTAGAAATATTCTTTTGCATTTACAGAACAAATCTATGGCACCTCATTCTGAGGCAATGACTCATTCTCTCTTGTAGACCAATGATTAAAACTGATAAGTGGGTGGTTTTTTTTCTCCTTTTTACATAAAAATCTAGGTGCAACAATTACTGGACACCTACAGGGTGATATTAGCATTTTTCATAGGAGACTGTATTTTTACTCATAATGGCTTTATTAACATAAATTCTTTAATGATGACAGGTATTCAGCAGATATAGTGCTATAGCTTGAGATTTAGCAGAGTGTGTGCCTGTATGATGGCTGTCTTCCCTTTAACTTTTCAAGATTATTTTTACAATTCTTTTTTACAGTACAATATAAAGTGAAGAAACAAAGCTATAAACTGCCTGGTTTTCAAATTTTGTTAATTCAAATTTTCAAATTTCAGCACTTCAGTGGATTTGGTCCACAAATACAATGTGAATAATACCTGCAAAATATTCTTAAACCTTCTTCACAGTAAAGCCCAATCACACTAATTTAATCCATTTCGGTGTGGGGGAAATAGACAGTGGGGAACCAGTAACGCTACCACACCTAACTACCTCGTATCTCACATTTTCATGCAGAACGGAATCAGTATATTACTGGAATAACTGTGCAAATGATAAATTAGCCAGATCCCTTTTTGTAAATGTGAAGCCACTTGGCTACTGCATGATAAAAAACTGTAGAAGTCTGACCTTTAGAATGACACACTAGAGTCTCAGTATGTACAACATGTGGGCATTTTCTTGCCATCCCCCTCTCTCTTCATGAGCTGTCCTCACTGTCAGAGTCATAATTACTACAAGATATAAATTAGTTCAATGTAGGTTACACTCATGTTGATCCAGACATTTTTTAAAGCTGCAGTTCTCCAAGTATGTACTCGAGTACTGTATGGAATCATTAAATATGTCACAGTTGGCTGGAGTCTAGAAATTTCGCAGCCTGATAAAAGATAAGTGACATCAAACCTCTGAGGAAATGGTATTTAATTGCACAGGGGCTATAAAAATAGTAATCGTGTAGAAATAAACTGACACTTCAAAGCCAGCTTGTGGAGTCCTGCATTTATATATGTAAACGAGTTACTCGGGACAAACAAAAAGAAATCTGAGAATGTAACTCAGGATCACCTGACACATATAGTTAAAGCTTCTACGAATAAAGATGACCTTTGAGTGCAAGATCGCCCGTGTCAAAAATATCCAAATCAATTTGATGTGATCTGGAAAAAAAAGTACTGGTATTTGAGCGCAGTCAAGTATCTTATAACTTTGTATTGCTTCATTCATACTGCACAAGGTCAAATCAGCCTGTGCACTGAGCAGAGAGGGATCTTGCTCGACTCTCTTTCCCTGGTTTGACCAGGATCTATTTCAGCTACTACAGGCAGCCTTCTGGCTTTCACATCAGTAAGAAAAGAGAATGGGAGGGAATGTTTGACCTTTTTCGGTGCACAGTCTGGAAAGTGATATGTGATTCAAATGTGTCAGGGAGAAGAAAAAAATGGGGAGAGACAGAAAGCAAAGGGAGAGAGCAAATTACAGTCCAAGGGAAGGTTTGAAGACAGAAGAGGCATTTCTTATAAGGCGTATCTTGCAACTTCTGACATCTTGAAACTCTAATCCACCCAGAATATCTTTTTTTTGATCAAACAATGTGTCAATCAATATTCAAGGGATTATCATGAATGGCATTATACCTCCCAAAATGCCAACCATAAGGCAGTAACGGATGTGCTGTGTGCATGAAAATGGTTTTGCAGTAATTAGGAGGGCTCAGTAGCAACTACGGGATATCTTTGGGGTTGCCATATGGTGAATCAAAACAATTACCTTGAGCAAGCATTTATATTTTAACTCATAAACTCACAGGTGTAAAGTTCTGTCTCAACACAAATCAAAGCACCTTGTTACAGCCTTGTTAAGTGATATAAGGCAAATTCCTTGGGGGAATTCAAAGATTTGAATACAGTGAAATCTGTTCCAAAGAAAATCATATGCATTTCCTATTCAGTTCACTCCCATGTATTTGGATTTTTAAGTTGGAGATGCCTGATTAGAAGATCTGATTAGTATTCAGGGTCCACAGCATGTGTGATGCCAATTATCCACCGGGTCATTACCACTCTGGAGAGAAGTCACACTAGCAAAAGGCATTTAAGGAAAAAGGCCTAAATTTTCATCAGCGGTTGCAGTGGCTCTTTGACAAAGTACAAATGAAACCAGTCTTCTCAGTGGAACAAGAGAAAGAGCGAGCTGAGATAAAATAGAAAATTATTGGTTTCTATTTATACAAAACATAGGTAGACGACCTCATCTTTGTAAATGCAGCCCAACATTTTGACTTGAGTAACACAAAGCAGTTCCGGCACTGAGTAAATACCCTCTATAGACTTGATTATTGCACAAGTCAGTTTCTGCGCACATTTGTTTAGCTGGCAGGTGGTAGAGCGCCTCAAACAGAAGGATTCAGCTTGTGTGATAATAGCCTCACTAATGTTTTGCCTGAGTCAGCTGATTACGTGAACTGCGATGGAAAGTAGTGAAAATTTTCAGCAGTCATTAGAGTATGGGGAAAGCATGTTTTTCCAAATAATATAGACGCTTACACTGTGTACCCTGTTCACAGTGTGCTGGAAAAGACATCACTGACTGTCAAAGAGCTTTCACACTCTGAGCTGGCCTCTTATTAATACTGCTTCTCACCAACCAGCATAGATTTTCTCACTTGTACTAGTGAGGGCCATAACAGAAAATTACCCAAATTATGTTTACCCCAATAGTGCTTTTAAAGTTTAAATTTCCCAAATTGTTTCTCCTCCGCATTTCTTTAAATAAAAGGAAGAAGTTTCATATTAAATAATTAAGATGTAATTACAGAAAAACTGCTGCTTAACCCTGCTGATTACAGCCCTCAGCCATGTTTGCTGCTCCTTACTTCTATCAACACAGAAGTTGTGTTTATTACCATCCACCTCCAGCTATACTCAGACCTCCTTTAAGTTTAAATAGATAGATAGATATTACTTGTTTGATCTTGTGTTTTGACACACACGAAAAATACACATACTTGTTCCTTGTATTATTCATGAAGCCAATTCAAGAGTAAGAACAAGTCAATAAGGTGAATAATCTGACTGACTTCACCTGGTATATGGGGAATCATAGGGCCTAAGGTTTGGACACTTCCCTTAGGCTCTCTCTTCGACGTGAGTTTGTAGGAGGTAAGACCTACATTACATATTAACAAACTACATTATTCATCACTTGTCAGTGACTTGACTGGCAGAAACATAAGCTTTAGCTGATTTAAAACAGGCTTAATAAGATGATAAGAGACTCTAGAGCTCTGGTAGAATTGGAATTATCAGCCATACAGCTACTAACTTTGTCCTTGTCTAGTGTTTATATCACCATCGTGTGACATTTAACACATCTGTGAGGATAAAAAAGTTTTACTAAGCCATGGAACGAAATGTCCACATTTCTTGTGTGGAGTTCTGATAGGGTTGGTAATCAATACCAATGTTTTAACAGTTGCTTCACAATATGGGTATTTTTCGCTTTCTGGTTTACTTTTTGTCCAATACTCCTAATTACTGCTCATTCACTTGCATCACCCACACAGATACCTTAGAGACTTGACAAAGGTGGAAATTTCTACCAAATCGAAGCATATTTCTCATTTTCCAGATAAAGAAGAAAAAAATCCAGGACACACATACCACACAGGTTCCCAGAGAGCAACTAAAGGCAGGTGATGAGTTCCTAATGACTGCAGTTGGCCAGCAGAGCAAGAAAGTGTTTCACCACTACAGACAGTTATGTTGTCACTTTTCTTTCTACATCAGGGTGTCAAGCTTTAAGCTGAAGTGACAGATCACTCCTTTAGCTGCTCCCTTCCAGCTAAGGACAGTGACGGCTGCATCCAGAGGCAGAAAGGTCAGGCCACCAGGTTGGTTGTGCTAATGGACTGCTGACCAGGCAATAAGCCAGCCTCTCAAGAGACATTGGCAGCCTAGTTCTCACCTCAACTGTGCCGGTCTAATGTCCTTTGCATCACTTTCATCACCACTTGCCCAAACTGGGGCATATTCTCATTTTGCTTGATTTCCCATTCACGCATTGTTTCTTCTTCCTCTGAGCTGCCGATGATGCACTATGTTGTCTTAGTTGTCACGCTAAGTTGACCCAGGGTTGCGTGGCTGATCATGTTTTAAGACTTGAAGCTCAAATCATAGCTGAGGCGTTTGTGAAAGTCCACCTCAAGATGGCAGTGTTCACCACGACAGGCACTGAGCTCAACAGCTTGCCATTTCTCAGCAACAGCAACAGCACTGAGCCCAGGCTTAAATTGAGGGTTATCTCCTGCATTGAAATTAAGTAATGATTGGATGGAAGCTGGTAATAAATGATGTCTGGATCTGTATGGCTCAGTCTGATTTGCATTTTATGAAATTGCTATTTTCTACTTACCTTATAACATTCGGGGCGACTCGGAACAGTTCAGCCTCTTGTTGCTTTGAAACTTGTCACGTAAGGTCATCTGCGTTTATTCCAAAGTCACGCCACAGACTCCTCGGAGCACCACAGCAAGAGGCAGTAAACTTAAAATAAGAAGTGCAATTCACCCGTTAAACCAAGAACTCCGGCCACACGCGGCTTTGTAGCCTTGATGACTAGGATAACTGTCAAGGTTATTTCTCATAAACAAATGCTGACGACTGGCTGCAGGGTGCTAAGTGCGGTGGACGGAGCGTGAATATGCACCCGGCGCAAACATGCTTAGACAACGGATTCTCTGTTTAGAGTGCAATTATAACTGACTCTCACACAAGGCTTGTATTGTATATGCCAGTGTTTATTCTTGGCAAGTCAATATGCACGGGAAACCGCCATAGCGCATCTTTCTAATGTGCTTCAGTCTAGTGGCTTTTATGTCCACCCCAATTAGGCTATTGTAGCCTACCTGACAACAGCCTAACAGGTTGGCGTATGCTTTTGATGCGTCCCTTTAGAGCCAATGAGTGTTATCTGCTTTTATATAATCACACACACACTATAAAAGCTAGAGGACATCCACTATCTCTTTATTCTTTTCTCCCAGTGTCTTTTTTACACTATCATCAGCAGCAGCTTCATCATCATCGTCGTCGTCATCCTCCTCCTCCAGCCCAGCCACGGGGTTTTTGGTTAAGCGTCTCTTCAGCCTGCAGCATCTTCGCGGAGAATCTCACCGCGGACAGCCCTCCGGTTCGCTTTAAGTGACGTGACATCGGGCCAATCCCGTCCTCGCTCGGGTTGCCAACGCCATTGAAAGCGAGGGGCGGTGTCCAATGACGAGGGTCGGCCGGGTGGGGGTGCGGGGTGGTTAGTCGGTGTGGTGTGCATCGCCAACCCCTCCTATGGGTTTACACAGAGTTAGTGCAAGATATTCTGCTCTGGGAGTGAGAGTGCAAGGATAAACGCCACACACACGCTGCGCATCCGTGTCACACTGAGCAGCCGTAAGGCTGGTGTTTCTAAGTGGGATCGACTCTGAGCTTTTACACCTTTTTTGTTGTTGGCTTTTTTTTTTTGTCTTTTTCATAAATGTCCTCGTGATCTTTTTTTCTTTCTTTTTAACCTTGAGTCTGATTATTGATGGAGCTCCGTGAACTTGAAACATAATGGGACACGCGTGTCTCTTTTTGGGTTCACCTCGTCTGCGCCTTAACCTTCACAGGTAGCCGGGGAGAAAAGGAAAGAAAGAAAGGGGGAAAGACGCCGGTTCTCTCTGGACATGCACAGGAGATGAGCATTGATTTTGGGACCCGTTTAATTGAAGACACCGCAAACCACTGACCACCTTGCTGTGTCTGCTGGAGAGCGACGCTGATCACCGCAATCACCGCAGGTCGCACAATTAGATCCAGTCAATTCCTGAAGTTAAATGGGGGGGAAAGGAACTGCGACATATGCAGCTTCTAATTTACCCCAGTTTCTGCGACCGGCTGCTTTTATTTAAAACCTGTACTCGTGTCTGATTAACCCAGTGCTGCTGGGTGATTGTTGTTATTATTATTTACCTGGAGCCAAAAGCAGATCGACAGAGGAGGATATCTTTACCTGAATGAACTACTGTACTGCTGTGGATGAGAAGACTATGAGCTGACACACTCCAGTTTTTCTTCTGTGCTGCAACCGATTTGGGTATGTAATACAAGCATGGGTCTCTTTTGCCCACTAAGAATTCAAAATCTCACTGAGCTTACTTTGTTGGCTTCATTTATGCTTATTCACTTGTTAAGCAGCCCACTCACAGACTAAGCTCTTTAATTTTGACAGTTTAAGTGGAAAAATTAATAAGACTGTGTAATGTGTTGTGAAGTTTTGTTGCCGTGGGGGTGTTCGAGGCACTGAAAATTCATAGTGACCGTAAAACGTAGAGGATGTAGAAAGAGAGTAACAGACATTAATGGCTGCTTAAAAGGTTAATGCAGTTTATTTTGGGATTTTCATTTTACTGTTTGAATGAAGTCATGATTTGTGGCTATGTTCAGATTTAAGGGTAAATCCTAAAGAAGAGGGGAAAAAAATATAGTGCATGAATCAGCTGACTGTGAGGAGAGGGATTGGATGATTGTTAATTAAATTTATTTACTGTGCATAATAAAGTTACTTCACTGAAGGGAATCTCTGTCCTGTATTCATAGGTTTATTCGTGGAAGATTCCTGCCAGGAGTCACTGTCTGTAACAACACTGCATAGAAAGAAACCTTTGAGTTTTGAAGGCTGGAAGCATATTAACACTGTTATGGATCTAAAAGACTATTACCTGTTGGGTGCACTGCTTGCCTGCATATGGCTAGATCCTTCAATAGCCCAAGAGCTAATCTACCCCATCAGGGAGGAGTTGCAAGAAAATGTCCTCATTGGGAACATACCAAAGGACCTAAACATTTCCCATACAAATGCTGCCACCGGAACGAGTGCTAATCTTGTGTACCGGCTCGTCTCCAAAGCAGGAGATAACCCACTGGTCCGTGTTCTGAGCAGCACTGGAGAAATATTCACAACATCAAACCGAATTGACAGAGAGAAGTTATGCCCCGGTCCCTCATTTGAGGACAGCGAGTGCTCCTTTGAAATTGAAGTGGTCATCCTGCCTAATGATTATTTCAGGCTGATTAAGATCAAAATAATCGTTAAAGACACAAACGATAATGCCCCCATGTTCCCGTCCCCTGTGATCAACATCTCTATCCCAGAGAACACGCTCATTAACAGCCGCTTTGCTATTCCTTCTGCCACTGACCCAGACACTGGCCCCAACAGTGTCCACAAATACGAGCTGATCAATGGGCAAAGTGCCTTCGGCTTAGACATAGTAGAAACGCCTGAGGGGGAAAAGTGGCCCCAGCTTATTGTGCAGCAGAATCTGGACAGAGAGCAGAAGGACACGTATGTGATGAAGATTAAAGTAGAGGATGGTGGCAGTCCACAGAAATCCAGCACTGCCATTCTCCAGGTTACTGTGACAGATGTCAATGACAACAAACCGGTGTTTAAAGAGAGTCAGATAGAGGTTCATATACCGGAGAACTCCATTATTGGCACATCTGTAGTGCAGCTCCAAGCTACAGATGCAGACATAGGGGCAAATGCAGAGATACATTATGTATTTGGGACTCAGGTGTCTCCTGCTACAAAAAGACTGTTTGCACTGAATGCAACATCTGGCCTAATTACAGTGCAGAGACCTTTGGACAGGGAAGAAACTGCTATCCATAAGCTCTCTGTTTTAGCTAGTGATGGCAGCTCAAGTCCAGCCAGAGCTACTGTTACCATAAATGTGACTGATGTTAATGACAATCCACCTAATATAGACCTGAGATACATAATCAGTCCCATTAATGGCACTGTTTTCCTCTCAGAGAAGGATCCCATCAATACAAAGATAGCACTCATCACAGTGTCAGACAAAGACACTGACATTAACGGCAAGGTCATTTGTTTCATAGAGAAGGATGTGCCCTTCCATCTAAAAGCTGTGTATGACAACCAGTATCTGTTAGAGACGTCCGCACTGCTTGACTACGAAGGGACAAAGGAATATAACTTTAAAATTGTAGCGTCTGACTCTGGAAAGCCGAGCTTGAATCAGACTGCCTTGGTGAGAGTGAGGCTGGAGGATGAGAATGACAACCCGCCTATTTTTACTCAGCCAGTTATTGAGCTGGCTGTTATGGAAAACAACAAACGTGACTTGTTCCTCACGACTCTTAGCGCCACAGATGAGGACAGTGGGAAAAATGCAGAAATTGTTTACCAGCTGGGACCAAATGCATCATTTTTTGATCTTGACCGTAAAACAGGTGTTCTGACTGCATCCAGGGTTTTTGACCGGGAGGATCAGGATAGGTTCCTCTTCACTGTAACAGCAAGAGATAACGGGACGCCCCCTCTACAAACGCAGGCAGCCGTTATTGTAACCGTGCTGGATGAAAATGATAACAACCCCAAGTTCACACATAACCACTTCCAGTTCTTTGTGTCAGAGAATCTTCCTAAGTACAGTACTGTGGGGGTGATAACTGTGACAGATTCAGACGCCGGAGAAAATGCTGCTGTTTCTCTTTCTATTCTGAATGACAATGAGAACTTTATACTAGATCCTTACTCTGGGGTGATAAAGTCTAATGTATCCTTCGACAGAGAGCAGCAGAGTTCCTACACTTTTGATGTAAGGGCTGTGGACAGTGGCAGGCCTCCTTGCTCCTCAGCTGCCAAGGTGACCATCAATGTCATTGATGTGAACGACAACACACCCATCGTTATCTACCCACCCTCCAACACGTCTTTCAAGCTCGTGCCTCTCTCCTCTATCCCAGGATCTGTGGTAGCAGAGGTGTTTGCTGTAGACGGTGATACAGGGATGAATGCGGAACTCAAATACACAATTGTGAGTGGGAATAACAAAGGTCTGTTTCGAATTGACCCAGTCACAGGGAATATTACTTTGGAGGAAAAGCCAGCACTAACCGACATAGGCTTGCACAGATTAGTGGTCAATATCAGTGACCTGGGTTATCCCAAATCTCTCCATACTCTTGTGCTGGTGTTTTTGTATGTTAATGACACTGTGGGCAACTCAACACTCATCAATGATCTCATTCGACGCACCATGGAGACCCCAATTGACCGAAACATTGGTGAAAGCAGTGAAACCTATCAGAGTGGTGACTATTTAACCATAATGATAGCCTTTGTTACCGGCGCCTTGGTGGTGATTATTGTCATCTTTGTGACTGTGTTGCTGCGCTGCCGCCATGCTTCTAGATTCAAAGCCGCACAGAGAAAAAAGCAGGGGGCAGAGTGGATGTCACCCAACACAGAAAACAAACAGAACAAGAAGAAAAAGCGCAAGAAAAGGAAGTCCCCCAAAAACTCCTTGCTCAACTTTGTCACCATAGAGGGGAACAAACCTGACGATCCTGCCCATGAGCCAATCAACGGAACCATCAGTCTGCCCACCGAGCTGGAAGAGCAAGGGATTGGACGCTTCGATTGGAATGCCACGCCGACCACAACCTTCAAACCTAGCAGCCCAGACCTGGCCCGGCACTACAAGTCCGCCTCACCGCAGTCGGCCTTTCATCTCAAGGCTGACACACCGGTCTCAGTGAAGAAGCATCACGTGATACAAGAGCTCCCATTGGATAACACATTTGTGGGGGGCTGTGACACCCTTTCCAAGAGATCTTCCACGAGCTCCGACCACTTCAGTGCCTCAGAGTGCAGCTCCCAAGGAGGGTTCAAGACGAAGGGGCCCATGCACACCAGACAGCAGGTAAAAGAGCACTTTTACTGGTCTATAAGTACTGCGTATAACTGCCCTGTTCCACAGTGCTAAAGTGCCAGTCTAGATTAGGGACTGACTCTAAGGTACTGTGAAGCAACAGAAAACTGTTCAGGAGACACACTGCTTCAGCAGATTTTCCAACCTAAACATAAAAAGAAAAGAGAGAAAAAGTAACTTGAACAACAGCTGATTAATGGAGTTGATTATGGACTCAGCAATCACACAATGCATAATTTGGGGGTAACACTTGCAAACCCATGTTTTGTATTTAATATATATTTAATTCATATTTACCAAAATGCAAGTGGACGAGTGACTGCTTTGCCTTATTTTGTCTCTTCAGTACCCAGGTTAGATCACTGGCAAACATGTACCAACATAACATTAACTGTAACCCAACGATCTTTGTAAAAGAAACATTTTTTTCTTGCCTATCTACTCAGATTGCTGCTTTTCATCATAGACAAATGCTGCACACATCCTCCAAAAAGTAGTTGACTTTTCACCTCTCTCTTTCTCTCTCTCTCTCTCTCTCTCTCTTCATAAAACTCTTGAGTGTATTCATGTTTTTTTGTTTGTTTGTTTCTTTATTATTATAATTTTTTTTGGTGTGCATTGTAATATCATGAAAGACTTTGTAACCTTTTCAACACCTGCAGCAATAACAACATTCAATAATTAGACTGCTGCAATGGTATTGTGAATGTCACTGTAGGCTTTGCCACATCATCTGAGCTTGAATTAAATGCCTCCTCTCAAAGCACACTAGCGAACTGAGTGAAGCTTGTCTGGAACTTGATACACATCCAATTCAAAAAGGATTAGCCAATAATGAGCCTCAAATTTCAACGTAATCCATGCTGCTTTTTATCAAAGCCCTATTAATTTTTCTGCTAATAAAGCACCACTACACAACACACAGTTTTAATCTAATGGAACACACGTGGACAAATATTGGGAACTGCAGAAAAGAGTGAAGAAAGAGCGCAGAAGGAGAAGGGAAGGCAGAGACAGAGGCTGTTGTCGACGGGTCAGGCTTGACGGTGGTACTGAACCTTTAGGTGGCAGTGTTGCGCTGCATGGCAGCGCTTGGCACTACGCCAACCTGCAGTGGACTTATAAATGCAAGGGAGGAGAAGAAAGGAGTGAAACCTATGTTAGTGTTCTTAGTGAAATACTCTCGCCTAATGATGCAGAGGCTGCACAGGAAAGATTGATAATGGCAGTTAGAGATGTGAGTGATAAGATCTATCCGGACGAGCGAGTGGAATTACAGGGGTGACACTGTGCGACTCCTGTCGATGCATACCTCCGGGTCACTGCATCTGGGGTTGCATTTAATGTGTTTCTGTGTGAGAGGTAGCAGTCAAAAGAGGCATTCAGTGTGCCATCATTTGCCAGGCGCCGTTAGTGTGTGTTTGTGTGTGTGTGTGTGTGTGTGTGGGGGGGGGGGGTTGGTGATGTGTGAGAGAGAGATGAGACGAGGCGATGAAATGGGTGATGCTGGCGGTGGCAGCGGGTGGGGTGAGGTGGGGGCCACTATTCAACCCTAGAGGAGGACACATGAGATATGACACTATACTGTAAGCACAACTTCATTGATTTGCTCAGTCATCCTACAATTCCACACAAGATTTATTGGGATCAATAATTCTGACAAATGATTCAAAGAAGCACACAAACAGAGCCAGTGTATTCTATATTGTGCCACCGATATTATAAATGATGCACTGTTACAGACGCTTTTGGGCACAGACTTATGTCTAAAATGTTCTGTACAGTTTCGTGTTTTTCTCTGAACTTGTGTAAGTTGTGCCCCAGTCTAATTCTACTACTGTTCTGCTATTACTTACTGATATAAATTAGTTGAAATAAGTCCATTGTCTTTTATTTTTATGAAAGGGAATAAGAGAATCATATCTTTAAAAACTCTAAAGATGCATTTGCTTACATATTAAAACAACATTATCATACAGATATGCACAGAAAAGAAGTATGAGTTCCTTTTCTTACCAGTATGCATGGTTACATTGCGACTCCATACAACAAAGCACTTTATCTCCATTAAATAGTGATTATCCGTCTTTCCATTATTGGCTGATATCAATCTTTCAAATTTGTAAAGAAGGCCCTTACAGCATGCGGTTGGTTCTTAGTCATAATTACTCCAAAAAACATCTCACAGACAAAGACTCCAGCTCAGATTGGCAGTTATTGATTGTGGTTAAATGATTAGACTGCCCCGACTGCACTGACATGTCTTTCTGGATAAACCAGGGTATGTTATCAATGCCACTGTTCCATCCATTGTTTTGATTGTTTTGTACAATGCAGCCATTTGTATTGACATGCACATGTCATCTCCATTTCATGATCAATCATGCGGAGATGCCCATCCACTAAATTCTATGCCTTTTGGATTTGTGCTGTAGTTTAAAAAAAAAAGAAGATCAAGAAAATACCAATTACCTTTGACTGAATCTTTAAACAGACAGTATATCCAAAAGGTAATATCACCGGATTATCATATCATTCTCTGCAGAGTAGAAGCGCTTTAGAAGAAGATAAGAGCTACATTATTAAAAGATTTCTTATATATACAGATAACAAAAATGAGCCAATTTCATTTAAAGTTATTACTGGTTAGTTTTTGGTTGGAAAATGTGATTTGATGTAATATATTGAAATTAAAGCTAAAGGTGTTAAACTGCTGCCATAGTTAAAGGATCCAAAAAGGTATACGCTAGGAAGATCAAATTTAGCACTTAGTTTGCTGCCCTATGACTAACAAACCAACACCAATAAACAACTGGTGCCTGAAGTTAACACGAAACAGTAAAATAGGAAGTTCAAGAGGAAGACACAAGCGAAGCTGTGGGTGGATCGCTTTTAAGATTGACCTTCTCTCAAGGAATTGAAAAGCCATTTTCTTCCAGTTTTCAAGAGTCACTTCTATGCAACATCAGCACCAGTCAAAAAAATAAGGAAACTGAAAGGAAATTGACAAACGATTAGACAGAGAATAAGACACTGCGAACAACAGCAAAGCACGAAGACGTCAGTGCTGTCTTCTTTTTAGGTGATATAGAGCGTATAAGTAAAAGAAATAGCTTATCTGCAGTAGCGTTATTACGCACTAATGCCTAGTGCAATCAGTTTTATACAGATCCTTATAGCTTATAGCAATAGGGGAATCTTTGCCTTTCCTTTCATTTTTCTCACTTATTTTTTTACCCTCTAGGGACCTACATTAGTGTAAACAACACAGAGGGAAAAAAGCATGAAAACACTGTCCTAGTTTCACTAGGCAACACAAGCATCTAAGAAACGGAGGATAATAATCATCATCATTCTTATTCTCATCCTGTCAGTAGTCATAGACATAGATGTGGCTCACTACCACAACATGAGCCCAGTGGCTATGCATTAACTATGTACTGTGCATCAGATCCCAAGGCTCGTGTTAAGAATACGTTAACATGGTTTTGCTGAGGGGAGCAGGGTTTGAAAGTAGTCTCAGAGACAGCGAATGCAACATCATTGCTGACTGATTGCAATCTACATTTTCCATATATCTAGTCTTCAGAATTAAACTTGAACAAATCTTGTAGTAAACGCGAATAAAGGGATGTTAATTATTACGTTTGCTACCACATATTGACAAGTTCACACAAGATGTGTTCTCTCTTCCGTCACTTTGCGGAAGCAACATTACGTATGTGAGAATCCACAGTTATGGGCCCTGTATGACATTTTTCAGTTGTGCAACCTTGTGGTCTGAACACCTAATCTGTAACATGTAGGCTGTAGGCTTCAAGGTTGTTGTTGGGGTTTTTTCATGCACATGCAAACACGGAAAGGAAGCGTGCATTGACAATTAACCCATCTCCTATTGCTGTGATGTGCTTTTCTTCACCCCAAATCTGCCTCAGGCTGGGGGACATGTAACAGCTTTCTATCTGAGCAGTCTCAGTTTAGTTTCCGCACATATAGAGCAAATGGCAACATGTGAATATGGGTTAATTATTCCAAATAATACTGGAGGTATTTAAAATTTGTTTCAGTATTTCTGTCTACATCTGACTCATGGATCATTTCCTTCTCTGTGTTGAGCACTACAGTGAAAATAGGCATATGGTACATTATCTCATAAACAACAAGCAGGGTTTTAAATATCACAGTAACTGGAGTATTCAGTTTAAAGCGCAGGATATTAGAAGACTTGTGGAAAAAAAAGGGGGGAATCCTCAGCGAGAAGATTCCTGGAGTTGTCAGTAATGTAATGAATGTAATGAATGGACATTCTATGCAAACAGGAGTTTGTACAGACCATTGTAATTATGGAGCCTTGAGGGAGTCGTCCTTCTTGTGCAGGTTCATTTGCCACATTAATAAGGGGATTAGTAGTATGTACGGGGGCTGATGGCAGCAGGAGAAGTTTGAGAAGATTAATGAACTATGACAATGTTGCACCTGAGGGGAAAAGTCTGTTGCAATATCTTATGGGTTGTGCTGACACAGAGTTTGGCAGTATGAAAGAGGAAGATGGAGAGAGGCCAGTGATTGCTGCCGACTGTGATCATACATCGTTTCTCCCAAGCTATCCTGTCACTTAATCAGGATACCGTGTTTGTGATCTCTTACACTGAGCATGTCCTTCATACATTTAACTAATGGCGTTCCAACAGCCTTAGCATTTTTTGTAATAAGAGGAAGAACGGAAAAAGGACACCAACATGTACAAAAGGTTAAATTGGGTCACTAAGTAAAGATATTAATTAACCAAATCTGTGAGCAAGCTCTGTGAAGTTAGGTCTGTTGCCAACATCTGCTGAATAATTAAGAAAACAGCAGGTAAATCCAAGAAGATAGATCTTTAGCGCTGCATCTTCTTATTGAGTAAAATGTAGCAGATCCTCAAAACAAATGTAGCTGTCTGGAGAAAGTAACACAGGAAGTGTGCGAGTGAAGTTTCTATCAAAGCTTTAAATTATCAGTGGAGGATTTGCAAAGCCCTTCACCACAGAGAACATTGTATCTGCGTCTTTAAAAAACTTGTCATGTCCTTTATATTCTAGGTGGGTAAGAGGAAATGAAATGGATTGCGAGCTATACTATGGTAGTGGGTGTGAGTACTATCAGAGTAGATTATTGCCCCAAGGGGGATCCAGTTTTGTCTGCACAAAACAACAAAATAAATCAAAGCTCCCTGTTGATACACTGGCTGAACTATGGAGTTCATTTATATGTTTTTATTTTCCCCTGTTTCAGAAAAATGAAGTGCTACTGATTTCTAATATATTTATATATTTATTAATTTATGGGCCTGTTTTTTCTTTTTTCTTTGTAACTGCCAGGGACATAATTGCCAAACACAGATGATGGCAAATTACCAGGAATTACATGTTTGTTGTTGTTGTTGTTCCTTTGTTTGTTTGTTTTTTGTGAACATTTCATGAATTTTTCCCTCATCTACAGAAACCTTCTCATCATTGCGCTGTTTCATTCTGTCCAAAATATACGACACCGTTTTGATAATGACAAATATTGTCTCTTATCAAAAGGTCTCTTGCAAGTGTGTTCATATGTGATTTTATTTGATTTTTTTCACAGCTGCTTTGTTGTTTGTCCGTCACTTTTGGCTGGCAACCCATTCATCTTAAATTTATCATCCATTTCTGCAAATTCTCGAAGCGCATTGATTGATGATCAGTCTTCAGGGGCTTTGCTTTGTGAAATTAATGCACAAAAGTCATAGCGGCTTTTGTAGGACTGTCATTACTTAATTCATCTCCATGTTTTCACTAATCCACAAAACGCATTTCCCATTTTTCTAAGGCAATCAATCAAGTTGACATACTAGCTTCGTGTTTTTTTTCCTTTTCTTTTTTTTCCCAACACTGCATGACGTGAAAAGACAAACTGCAGCTTAAAACACTTAAGGTATCAACACCTCATCTGAAATTCTCTTGAATTTTCCTTAAAAATAAGAGTAGAGGGTGGAAGAAAATGTTTCTTGACTGCTTGCTTGTCTATAAATCTATCTATCTCTATATATATTATATAAAAAAAGATGGAGTTATGATGCTACGTCATTGTTTGAATGCCCCCAATCCCCCCTTCCTCCCCACCAACAACAACCCATCTCTCCTTTCCACTCCTCACTTGGCTCCTCCACCCACTCCTTATCTTCCCCGTCTCCAGCCCTAACCTCTCACCCGTGTTTTACTGGGGTCAGCGCCGTTACATACGATGTTAAATCACCAAAGGTGTGTTCACCTTTGTGTTCTGATCATTTGTGACAGATGAGGGTGCTTTGTGTTCAACACATAGCCCAACTTTCATTCTTTTTTTCCCTGTTACCATCCTCTCTCCGTTTATCATCAGAGAAAAAGGGTGTGCGGGTAAAAGATGGGCAAAGCGGCGCTGTCTATTCTGACATGACAAACCCAGAGGGAGATGTGTCCTTGTCATTGGGGTGTTGCGTCAAATAACACACAGGCCGCTGCTCTGTCACTAGCGTGTGCCAGTGTCTAGACTAATAGTTGTGATAATGGCATTGCCAGCCAAAACCCCCCTCAAGCTAAGAGCCTCACTTGACTTGAAATGTGACTGCCATTGACTGCTTTGCCACTGGGCCTCATAGCTCACAAAGACTCTGTAACCCTCATCGATGTAAATCTTGTATATATGAGATGTTTCATGTAAATTGAACTCCTGGTAATCTTGCCTAATGTGCTGTGTTAAACAATAATGGACTTGTTTTATTTTAGTTTTGTATTATTTATTTCCGCTGCCTTCTCCTTTTCCTTTTTTTTCATTGCTGGCTATACATTAATTACATCTGAAATAAACTCTTCCAAATCTCCAGTACACTGCAAATCCCACTCTGTTTATAAAGCCTTTATTTGAACAGTGGTATTCTACCTTTACAATTTCATAATAAATGTTTCAAAGAGATCATATCTTTCTTGTTTGGAATTTGTCCGTTTGTTCTGCCTCTGTGATGTTGTGATGGGACATTATGTATAAACTGGGATATGTTTCAGTCAAGCTACCATGTGCGCACCGATTCTAATCAGCGTTTGCTCATATACATGTGCTTTGGCTCATTACGTTGCCAACTCGTGTATTTTAAGAAGCAAACAGATTTTCTGCTTTGACTGATCTGGTGTTTTTAAAGAGGCATACAAAGTCACTGACACACAGCCAACCCGATAATTCACTTAGAGTGGAAGGGAAATTTAATTCAAGGTTAATTTACAGAGGTATGTCATTTGGGGGGATTTCACTGTTCCTCAGTCTTAAACAGTCACACGTGCAAATGCTGTCTTTAATTTTCCTTCCAGCTGACCTAAATACATGAATGTTAATGAGATCAAGTTAGCAGCTGCTCTAAACATGTGACGGTGACGGATTTTTACACATACTGTAGTGCTTGTTTGGATAGCACCAGAAAATGGGCTCAGAGTTTTTTCCAAGTCTTGTATGTTTCCTCCTGTCTCTACTGGCCATGAAGAGATCAAATCTTTTTTTAAAATAAATAAATAAAGGACATGAGAGAAAAGCTTTTCCTTTATGAAAAATTGATCCTAAAATTTTCATAAAACTTCCAGCCATGCATCCATCTGACTACCTTCTACAGCTTCAGTTTTATAAGTGTGACGCCCCACAACCAATATGGACCCGAGGAACCGTTACAGTGAGTTTCTTTGCAGTTGCTCATATCCTTCTACAGCAGGACTTTAAAACCAATTTTAAAACATACGGTGTGCATATATTTGTACAAATCTGACATGGCTGTAAGCTAAATGTGGATAATAGTCTAATATGACTTCAAAGAACATGAAGCCTTTCATGAATTGTCTGACTGTAAGGCTGCACAGAGAAAAAATGCGCAAGTGAATTTTCTTTATGGTAGTATTTTAAAATTGAGTTCTAAAACACTCAGATTGTGTTGCCTCTTCACTCTTTCACATCAGATTTTTGTATTATCACATATACATGTGAACGGGAAACATACTAACCATTAGCAGCTGGGAATTCCTAACCTATACCATCTTCATCATCATCATCATCATCACTGCCAGCTGCATCCTAATAAACCCTAACGCCGTGAAAATGTATATATTGTGAATATGTCTATATATCTATGAAATATTTATGAAAAAAAGATATATTTTTTGCAGCTATTGGCATTTTTGTACTGATGCTTCCATTTTTTTTTTTAATCTTCAGCTGTTTTCCAGTTAAAGCAGTGTAGATGTGTCACCTCTTAACTGGTTTTTGGAGAAAGGGTGATGGGGTAGGGGGTAGGGGGTGGATTTCAAATTGCTACGACAACACATCCATGGAAAGTAGGGCTAACTCAGCTTAATCTGTCCACTGAGTCTGAAAGCCAAAGGCAGAGCTTAGTCTGCATTTGAGTGAAGATGAGGAGGGGGGGAAGAAAGGATAAATAAATAAATATAGGCTTTAAAGTTTGACCTCATATATATGGTCACTTTCAAAAAAGCTGTCTGCACTTACTGAGTAGAATTTGAAACCTGACTTCTGACCTAAAGGATAATCATAGTGCTGGTCTATGAAAAAAAAAGTTGGGGTGGTGATCAGGTTAGGTAGGCAATCCTAATCTTGCACTTCCAAACATTTTATGAGAAATATATTTTCAGTGTTTCTCAGTCTTGTAAATCATGTCCTAAATTTAGTATCATTTGTGGACAATTGAGGGAACACATTGCATAGAGCTAGAAAAAAACTGCTCTCCCACCACTGAATTTGATGAGACTTTCTTTTGCTCCTACAGGCCAAATTTAATGCCTCACATGATCTCATGTACCACCTCTATGTGCATATACTGGTTAGTGAAAGACTGAATGTTCTCCACAAACCACGTCTTCAATTAATATCCCAGGCGCAAGATGTAATGTAAGCTTTGCCAAAGTGGAGGAAAATAACAGACTGCGCAATACAAAAGTCTTGTCTCACATATTGAAGCTGAACCACTTCAGCAACCAGATGCATTAAGCTGTGTGTGGATGCTTCGCAGGCGTACCACAATCAGGCGTAGACAGTCTGTGCAGCAAATTTATAAAGCTCCAGCATTCAGACTGTTCTGTTACACAGTTCATCATGAAACTGCGCACGACAGAGCTGAACATCCACTTGAACAATTATCCACATGTGGATGATGTCACATGCCTTTTTAACCTTGTTTGGGCAGAAATCAGATTAATTCTGTTCCTGGTCTTCTACCAGCCGTGTCCTCAAAGCAGCACTTGTTTCATTATGCATAGTCACTATGCATTAACATGGATGCTAATAAACATGATCGTCTCATGACCCATAGGTGTTCGAACATATGACTCGCTTCCGGTAGTCGAAGAAGTCTTCACATTTTCAGCAGCAATCCACCTGGTTAGAAGGACAAGTTCTGAATGATAAATGTAAAGTATTATCAAGGTTTACATTAGAATCAAACTCATTATGCAGGGGGAAAAAATCCCCCTAGAGAGTGTTTTCTGATTAAATCTGATCACAACAGTAGAGTGAATGCACTTGTGTGCGTTCCACGCTGCTGTTCACTTGAGAGGCTACCTATTATACAGCCCAATTTGGGGAAGATTATGCGTGCTACAACTATATGTTGTAACGACACACATGAAAAACGCTGAACTCTGATCAGAAATTCAAAAGAACTCTAATGTGCAAAAAGAAAAAAAAAAGATGAAGGCTCCAAAGTCTCTTTCGGGGGTTTCCTTTCTCTTTGCTGCATTGCAGCATCAAGCTCTTCTCCGTCATAAAAGGCTGTCTTCATACACTGTGGATTGCATTTTTATAAATATGAGGATGTGTTTTTGAAGTGGTCTGTGAACACAAGGGACTGAAGTGAAAAAGGTTAATTTCAAAACTGACTTCAGCTTTACCTTTGTTATTAAACTGATAATTGCCCCTACATAATGTTGAAATCAATATTTTTATCAAATTTGGTTCACATTAGCTAGGAGGCTGATTTGCACTCTGGGGGCAACAACCAATTTTTCAGAGCTTCCAGTGTAGCCAGCCAATATCAGGGCTGACACGTTTGCAGGTAATTGTTTAGAAATGCAGATAATTTTAAAAAGGTAATAAAAAGCTAAATCAATGTCAGATGATAGCCGACTGTTTTGAGATTGCTTTCGGAAAATGCAATCTCTCTTTTGCTTCCCAAATGGGCCGCTAACCAGCATGCAAGAAAACCCTGCTCAATCCTGATTGGTCAATAGCACTGAGACTACAAGTGAATGTCAAAAAGCTTCCAGTACCAAAGATTTCTCCCTCTTGCCTACAGATTCTACATATTCACAAGCAGATGTCTTATTATGGAGATTAACAGATTAAGCTTAATAGACTGGAGAAATTTCATAGATGCTGGGCTTTTTTTTTTTTCGTGTTTTGACAAATTTAGGTGACAAAAAGAAACAAAAAGTTTAAGTAAGTAATAAACAAAGCAACAGTTGATATATTTGGGCAAAGTGCAATTTACATTAAAAGGGCCAAATAGCTGCTTTAAGTTTTTAGCAAACATGACTTGACTGAATATTCTCACATATGTTCCACTCATATTTTTCCATGAATTGACTGATGTCTTTTGAAAATTCTTTTTGCTTGGAGCGTCACCAAATTATTCATGCGCCCGATGTCATTCCACTGAATTAAAATCAGCATCAGTCAGACACTCGAAATTATTTTTCTGCCATTATTGTTATTATTATTTCTGCACATGCTGATGCACATGCTGTCATATTCCCCTTTAGTCTAGTTACACAAACATTTCCCCACAGTGGGTTATTGATCTATAACCAGTTTATAGTTTTTTGTAATTTCCCATGTAGGGAAACATTACGAATGTTTACTGCATTTCTTACATTTTAATTCCCGAATGTATTTTAACTCTAGAGAAAGAGAAAACTGTTCATTTTTACTGTTACAACAGTAACACAGAATCCATCAGGACAGCAGTGTGTTGTGCACTGAAGTTGCAGGCGGGGAAAACCCCATCTAGCATAATGTGTCTCTATCTTGGAAGAAGGTCTCGCTTCGCAGTGGCCACATTACTTAGGGCCTGAGCCAAGTGTGATTTTTCTGTTTACTTTTATTTCCAAAGACAGCAAACAACAAGACCAACCAAACAGCTGAGTAAAATAAAAATAAAAGTGGCCCAAGGGTTCCTGAGGTGACCTCTGGACCGGAAGGTTGTAGGGTCAGCTTTGGCCTGGCAAGATATATTAGAAATAATAAAATAAAACAAAAAACAGCCGCTTATATGCCTGTAAGCAAGGCGCTTTTGTTCCAGTGGGGTTACTTAGTAGATAAAAACTGCAACTTTCAAGTGTAGATGTGTAAACCCATGTGAGTGTGAAGCAGGATAATTCTGGAAAGAGATATTTGCTCGGTGAATCTACCCTGTATTTAAAAAGATAAAACTTCGCACCGAGGGAAAGAGTGGTGAATTGATCTTTATGCTTCTCTTCTCTATGACATTTTGACCCTGGATTGAAATTTAACCGCCACTCCTGGGTCTTTTAAGCACATAAACACGATATTTAGCTGTAGTCTTCTTACAACTTGGTTAGTTGATTCCACATGGATTCTTACGGCAAACACCTCAGACTTAAAATGCATGAATATCATTTTATAGGGATTCTGAAGGATTTCCATTTAAGAGCACAGTAATGAACAACATGAAAATAGAAGCGATGCTGCAACCTGCAACATTTTTGCTGCCTTTATGAGCATAAACAGCTTTCTACCAAAAATACTCTTAAGTAGTAAATTAAACTTTTGACCCTTTGGCGCTTTGCAGATTTGTTCCTAGACTTCAAAATAATACCACATCTGTGCAGATTCTGTTGGGAAAACATTTAACGTTGACACAGTGACTCCAGAAGGTATCGCTTGAGAGAGGAGCAGCAGCTACATTGGTATTAGGTTTGGAAGAGGTTTGATCTTGTGATTGAACTGCTGCAGATCATAGAATTAAGCCCACATTATTTCCCATGGTGAAACAGATGAAGGCCATTGATTAAATGGTGTTAAGACTAATTATATATTTCCTTAAATCTGTACTGTATCATTAATAGATTCCCTTCATCACAACAACAAAAAGCAACAACACTTAGCGTGGATGGCTTATTATTTCTTTTCTGGCAGAGAGTACAATGACTGAATTAGCAGACATATAAAGCTCTTCAGGGAGCTAATTAAATAAGAAGTTGTGATGTATGGCTGCTAGAAGGATGTGTGTCAACTCGGCCCTGTCCGACGTATAGACTGAAGATTTGTATTGATCGTATGCTTTGTCTCGTGCCTCAGGCATCAGCACGCCGCAGTGTAAGCCATGCGCCTTGCCTTTGTCTGTTGAGTTGAGCAGATAAAGGTTGTGATAAATCTGCCTGAGAATAAGCTGTCATAGAGGTGGCGCACATGGGAATATTTAACACAAACATAAAAAATGGCTTGTCTGTTGTTTTATCGTTGAGGGTATAAGAAATGGCAAGGTTTTAAAATACTCTCACCTCTGTATTTTTGCACTTTTCTATCTCTGCAGCCCTCATATGCACAGAAGTTTGCAGTCCTGCTCATCTTTGTTAGGCCCATGGAACAGACCTAAAAAAAAAAATGGGGGAAGGAAAGGAAGAGATGCTTTGCACAGAATGGTGAACCAGCACCTTATCTTCTCTCAGTAATATGCAGAGGTGTAAAACATTTGGCTAGCTTATTTAGATGAAATGATTTAGTCCTGGTTGCGCAGAGTTAGCGAAGGCTGAATCAAGTAGTGTGTTGGGGATGAGGAGGGAGGAGGTGAAAATTGGTTTCCACTATCTTACGGCACACATAGAGACCCAGCCCGGTTTCCTCTCTCTCCACAGACTCCCTTCTGACGATAACGTGCCCTGATAATGGATATATGCACCCAGATTTATTTTCTATTTCCTGCCACAACTGCTTTTCCAAGAAACTTTTTTTAATGTATGAGTTTTATGGCTGCTTTCAGCTGTGACATTCAGACGGCAGAGTTCCAGTAGCAGAGAATTGAGGGGAACATTTGCCATGCAAAAAATAGAAGAGGGTGCTCTTTTGTGGCCTGAAACTTTTACTGTAACATATATAAAAAGGAAATAATGGAAGTTCAGATGCAAAGGAAGTGAAACTTCCACTCTGCTGATTTGTCTGCCTCAGTGCCTGCTCACAGAGTTTGTATCCCACTTGGCATCATTGCAAGAAACTACGGTAACACAGAGCATTTCATTATAGTCTCTCTGTTGCTGGAATGGTCTCATGGCCATCTGATTTATTAGGCTATCATGGATGAAAATTAGTTGGTCATTTATTGGTCAAAATTTGAAATCCAGTCTCGCAAAGTTTACTGTATGGGAGATGGTCTGAGTGACTTATAGATGACCCGAGAGAACATCACAGGCCCTAGTTTGACTATATTTGCCCCTTCCCCCTTAAATCTTTCAGAAGCGTTGGCTTTGTTTGTCATGTGACATATGACCCCACGACATACTTGCTAGGGCGTTTCAGTGTCCCAGAAACCAGCCCAGTCTCTGTGCTGGGAACAATAAGGTTCCTTCATCACCACAGACTCGGGACTTTGGTTGCCCCAGGCCATACATCACATGAAATCCCACATGAATCGAATACATGTGTGTCTGAGTGGAAGTGTGTATTTTGTTGTGGTGATGATGGGACTGTATTCCCTCAACACTTATTCAACACTGCTCTAAGCTGTTCACCCATTGAGATTAGTGACTCCCTTGTTCTGGTCCATATCTTCCCTGTAGGAAGTGTGTGCATGTGTGTGTCCACTTATTAATAGCCCAGCCTCTTGGATGATATTCATAACCAGAGCAGGACAGAGGGGGGTTTTATGCAGCACACTTGGCAGATTGGACTGATTCATATCTTAAAAGAGGACGTGCTTTGATCTTGTGTTTATTTTGTGATTAGGAACACACAGTTTGCCGTCAAAGATGTGCGTTATTGATTTGTAAAGGTTGAGCTAAGATGTTTTTAATAATTTTAGATTTTAAGCAACTTTACCTTTATAGAACAAAAATTCTCTTCCTAATATTGCATTCATATAACTATCCACATCTCAAGTGGAGATACACACGTCCTTAAATAAAGAACTGTGAATTCAGCATTTTGCCAAAACTGCTCCCTTTTTATTGGATACACTGTGGACACGCAATTTAGAGTGTTGATGGCTCAGTGAGAGACTAAATGACTTGTTTGGTGCAATGAAGGGTCAGTTTGTCACTTAACATTTTTTGCATGAGTGTGCACACGTACACACACACACACACACACACACTCATATTCCATTATTAATGTATCTTACAGGTTTAACTTGGCTACCTCATCCTATCAGTCAGCTCCTGTAATACTGGCAAAATTGACCAGTGCTCTCCAAAGCATGAATCCCTTGGATGCTGGTTGTTCCATGATGTTTTTATAAGTAAGAGTATGAACATTATTAGATCAGTAAACAACTACTTGCTGTGTAAAAACAGGAAGTAATGGTCTTAGTCACACTCCCTCTGTGTGTTTTGCGGTCCAAGCAGTGTTTTGGTAGCCGGTCCACCTGCAGGTGCAGGACAGCTCCCTTTGAAAGTGCATCAATAAAGAAATGATGGGTTATCTGTGTTTAGATGTAAAATCTCTTAAGCTTTAGATATATTGTCATAAGAAATTAGATAGACATTCATGTGCCCCTCAGGATAAATTGTAATCACTTCAGTGATTCCCTTTTCACATTAAAAATTCAATTTTTGTCCAATAGCCTACTTTGGTTTATGACTAAATACTTGTAAAACTGCAGTCAGCTTCAGTTTTGATATCTGTTTTGTTTTACCTAATGCTAATACACTTGTACACTGAAGTAAATGTTATAACTACTAAACTTCAGCATGTTTGGAATGCTTTTATTTCTGATATGTACGTGTCTGTCTAAGTAAAGGCAGCTCATTTTTCTTCCTTTTTTGTAAATGTAAGTTCTTCATTGAAGAGTGAAGATTTCAGTGATTTCAAATAATTGTTATTCCATTTAAGAATACCCAGTTTGTAAGAGATCACCACAAAGGATTTTCGGGTTACTTAAAGTTCCATTATATTTTATCTATAACGCCCCTTTGTGTTGAATAAAGCAAGTAAAACAGGCTAGCTTTATTATACTATCCTCTCAGAATATAAGGCTTTTTGTATCATTATGAATCAATACCTGAAAGCTTTAGCCTGTTATTTTTTAAGGAAATCCGTAAAGCAAGATTTGATCTGACAACTTTTTACTCTCCACCTGACAGTCTGCACTGGGCTTCGCAAGAAGGAATCCTTTCTTTCTTCTTCTTGTGTGTCTGTGTATGTGCTTGAGGAGGGGGTGAGGAGAGGTCACTGCTCTATAATTGAATAATTGACTGGAAAAACTCTTTCTTGCCCGAAAACATACAAAAAACTTGAAAGTCACTGACTTGGAAAAACATTCCAATTGTCAATGAACCCTACAGCTAAAAAGAGATGGCAACAAGCATTTGCTAATTAGATGAAGGCTTCCTCCATCACTGCTCATTGTGAGGATGATAGCAACGCACAGGTTTGTATTTAGTTTTTCAATTCCTTAGGCTTTACAAAATGCCATCTCTAATTTTCGACGAGGATCTGGCCTTGAAGCCCCTGGTAATATCAAGTACAAACAATCAATCCCGACCAATCTCTTGAGGCCTTAATGGACTTGGAAGGAATATTAAGAGGTTTTGTCTGCAGAGAAGCTTTCTGCCACAGCAGTCGTCCCTCAGCAAATTTGTGTTTGTGTGCCAAGGGAGGCTACACACTGGGACTGCTGTAACAGACTCTCAGTCCTACTTTCTGAGAAGCTGCTGCCAGGCCAACGAGCAAGCGAACACATGCAAATATGGTGCTTCCACGTAGATGCATAAAGACTGCACAGGCTTCATTTTACATCAAATCAATCAGTTTTCACTGAATGAATTTCAACAGGACATTTTAATTCTTTTGTGTTTTGTTGGGTTTATGTGACAAATACGGCTGTGCTGATTATTTTGTGTGTGAGGCTGCACAGGCGGTGGCATTTTGCGATGCCAGACTGAATGTGGGGTAACCATGAGATTGTGGGACGAGTGCCCAATCCTTGGGTGGCAGTCCAGTTGTAAATCCGCCTGTTGTTGGCCACACATTGAAACTAATGAAACTGATGAAACACCATCCTAGACGTGTCATCGCTTCTCAGCATTACGTCACTGTTCAGTGAGAAAAGTCTGCACCGAGGAGTCTAATTAATTTGGATAGGAGGTTCTATTGCAGGCTTTCTATCCTGGTTATTCATTTTTTAGAGAGGCCCTGTTGGTGTGATGTGAGATGAGAGGGTTGACTTAAGATTCTGACTTAATACTAGCCTGACATTTGTGGGTTTTTTTCTTCCTTTTCTCTTCTTCTCTCTCTGTCAGTATTCATTTTCTGTCTCTGCTTGAGTGCAGGGACAAGACCATAGGCTACCTCAGTGACAAGCTGTTCTTTACATAAATGTATTTTTTGTGCCCCGTGATATCAAAGAATAAGCTATTTACCATTATTTTATTTCAGATTTTTCTCTTTGACCTTGCCTGTCTCTTCATCTCTCTTCTTCGATTTCTAATTTTCATGCCTGTATTTTCATCTCCATTTCTTGCCCGCTGCTCCACTCATTCCTTTCTCCATCTGTGTTCCTCAATCTTCTCTCTTTTTACACTTGCATTTCATTCCTTCCTATGCATTTCTCATTTTGTCCTCTAATTTATTTCTCAATTTTCATCATTCACCATCTGCCTGTCAATTTACTTTCACCCCAGCCATCTCTCCATCCCTGTTTGTTGGAAGTGAACATTTCACTCGTCCAATTTGCCACTATTTCACATTTTATTCTCTTGTTTTCAATATGCACTTACCCAATGTGTATAGCACAAAATAGTATATATCTATTTGACTTTACCCACCTGAACCTTCCTGTCTAAGTGGCTGCTTAGCCGACTGCCAATTTAGAGTTTAACCTCAGGAGAGGAAGGCTATTGCCAGAGAGGCAGATGGTCAGAGGCGGAGGCAAAAGATGCTGGGAAATTCATCCCTTAACCTCTAATGCTCACTCTGTCATTCTCTCCCTTTATTTCTGTGGTTTTATGAGTGAATGAGGAAAGGCAGAGAGTGAGCGAGAGAGAGAGAATAGCAAATATATGTGGGAGTGCTTGCTGGGTGGCAGCAGCAACAGCCTGTGCACTTAGAACCAACTTCACAACCTACCTGCATATTTTAAAGCCCTCATGCAATATTGCGTCTTATTCTTCTGCTGATGTATGTTGCTGCTCTCACCAATTTTCTGCCTCATTGTCATTCATATGCAATCTGTTTGTTTGGCTAACCTTCTCGTATTCAGGCCATTTCAGCTGAGCTACTTCATGTCCATGTGTCACTGAGTGTATTTTGTGCTATCTTTTGTATTATCTGCATCACCTTGGTGATTCACACCTTTATCAGAAATGCTGCAGGACTTCTTTACAAGCTCAAGGCTTTCACATCTCCTCTAGGTGTAAGACCACGCATTAAGACTGGAACAATAAAACCTTCCAAGAGGTCTCACAATTGCACAATCGCTTTCTTTCCTTTGCCTCAGTCGAAGGATGTCTTTAGAAAAGTGTTCAATTCTGCACTGATAACCATGGAGAGATTTAGTGCAGCAACCCTTACCTGTGCCTGCGTACTGATTAAAGAAATGATTTATACCTGCTATTTTGATTGCATATGACCCAGCAGGAAACCTTTTTATTGTACACGGAGCACATGCAGCCATACTCTGTAATCTGGCCCTTCTTGTCAACGTCATACTGGTTCTAATTAGCTCTGCAATGTGAATTTATCTTTACAGACACACTGCATGACTTTTATGCTTCAGCTACAGAAATTGTTTCAATATATTCAATACCGTACGTGTTTCAGTGTTATAAAACTCCAATGAAATATGCAAGACAATGACGCTAAATTTGGATGAAACTTGTGTTTAGCATTTCACCAAGAAAAAAAAAACATTAAAAAAACATTAATGTCGCTTTAGCTGGGCGGTGCAATTTATAGCCTTTTAAATTTTCTCCTGTAAAAAAAGACTTGCTACACAGCATGAAGTCATCTTTCAAGAAAACTTTTTTCTCATTTATATTATAGTCTTTGTGTACAATGACTAATTTGTAGATATTATTTTTCAGTTTCATAAAACTTCTCCATTTTAAGGTCCAGTGGTAATTTGTCATGCTGATTTTCACATAAAGATGAGACACATCGTTAGCCTTCTGGAAAGCATACAGCACAATATCTGGATCTTAAAATTACACATATTTATTCTGCCTTATTATAAATGCTGTGGTAGTTCTGCTGTTCTTCGCTGCTCCTGTCAGAGCTGGTATGGTTTCTAATGGTAACCGGGCTGGATAAGAGGATGAAAGGCTCATTACAACCCCACTGAGTGGAAATTAGCCCCTCTCTCTCAGTAGTGCAGTAGCCTCCTCTTCACTGGACAGTCCGACATATCTGTTGTCATGATAATAGGCCTATTCTCCGTGAGTGGGGAGGCTGTTTTCAGCTCTATAGGTCATTTCCAGGCTGTGAATGTTCAGTGTTTGTGTACAGTGCCCATGTGAGTGTGTATTCATGATGTTCAACAGCCAACCAGTCAAGCTCACTCTAAATCACTCTCATTACTATGACTAATTATTGTGTAAACACTAAATACTTTTCATTCCAAAAATCCTACTTAATAAAAGACTATTGCTCAGTACTGAGTGTTTCATTATTTTCATAATAAGGATGCCAGAATCCTGTAAATTAATGCTATGCAAATCTGGAAACATAAACCCCTGCAAAATAATACCTAATAATTTATGGTTGTGGAGTGAAAATATGTTGATGTACTGTGAGCGAATGTAGTTATACATATGATTTAGAGTCATTCGTTGTCCATGAAAGAAGCAAAAAGTTTACTTTCAAACTGACTGGAGGCGAGATATGTTCAGGCAGAGAGTCACAAGACTGCTTTCAAGGGAGTTTAGTTTTCCCTAACCAAGGTCAGACATTATTTTCAACAGCAGACTTTTGAATGCTCACATCTTTGGTAAATACTGACAAAATATTTTAAAAATGCAGTTATAGTTATATAAGGACTTTACTTATTGTTTACTGCTTGTTCCTAGTTGTCCTTCTAGAGAGCTTTAAGAACGCTAAGCTTTTTATCATTTCATATTTATTCTAACTATGCAGTTTAAAACCTGCAGTGACTTTTAGCAGACAATAGCACCTTTCTCACTGGCTAGATAGCTCCGCCGAAGCCTGCAGTGAATGTAGCCAGTATTAGCCTCTTGTAACTGGAGTGCATTATGAAGTTGGTTCCCAAGACAACCCAGTATCATGACAAAACGTGGAACAGACACACCGGTCCACCGTGTCCATTTCACGCTTTGACACTCCAAAGTGTGAAACGTACACGCATGCAGAAGTTCAATTACCAGCAGGGAGAGATATTTATTGCCAAGAAGTCGGTAGTGAGCAAAAAAAACCAAACAAAACATATTAAGTACATTCCAGGGTCCTTAATCACCAGAAACGACTGAGCTAGGTGTCTGTGTAAATGTGTCTGTTTTCATGTTAGCTTAAAGTAAAATATCTCTCTCTGCTCTTCTTGCAGCTTACTACAACTTAAGTGAGAAATGAACACAGTGAAGAACCTTTGAATTTCTGAATCATTATTTTATTTGAAAAAGCAACAATTGACTTGAGAACTTCACCATTAAGAGCACAAACCATTTTAAGAAATCTCCACACATATTTGTTGCATATTCATCTCATTGGAATATCTATCTTTGATTTTAGTTATATATTTCAGGAAAATACGCTGGATTAGATGAGCTTTTAAACAAAATCAACATGAGCTAAATAAATCACAAAAAAATTCATAGTGTTTTTTAACACCTCATAAGTAACTTGACTCCTACACCTCCTCTGAGTTCCTGATTTTAAGCTTCAAAAATCGAGCCCCTGATGGAGAATTTTGGTTGATCACAAGTCTTTACAGATCACATCAGGTGAATAGTATAAAGTAGTATAAAGAGACAAAAAAATCTATGTAGGAGTTGTGCAATAGGACAGGCAGAAGACTCTCACCTGGGAGAGTAGGGATTTAATCCTTCAATGCCTCAAAAATAGAAAAAAAGAGAAAACTCAGCAAGCTCTGCCAAAACACACGGCCCTTTACAGCAAGGTTGCTGTTTTGCCGTTTTTGAGCTCATCTGTATCTGTAAATAACTGGCTTGCAGTAGTTTGTTTTGATGGTACCTTATTTTAGTTAGCTTGTAATTGGATTCTTCTTTCTCTGTAACACAAATCCAGAGAAACTCAATTGGTTTAATCAGGAGGATGGTCAACAAAGCAACGTAGACAGAGGGGATAAGGGATCATTCTATTTTATAGGTGACTCATTGGGTTGCCGCACACTTTCAAATTTGCAAAAAAACACCTCTGCACATGCATTTCATATTTGACTTTGTTATTGTTATAAAAATGCAAAAACAAGTAGATAAGCAGAGCATGAAATAGAAATTCAGCGATAAAAAAAGGCTTTCTCAAGAAACACCACATCATTTCGATCAGTCACTATTCTGCTGCACTATATCACAAAGCACTCCGAGCACTATGTAGACTTTTCTTTAAATCACTGTTCAACTTGTTTTTGTGTTTCTCGAGCAGATGCGGCAGAAACTCTGCTCTGCCTGTGCTTTTCTTTTTAAGCCTGTTAAAACTTACAGCTTGTTTGCTCAAAAGATATTCATATTATAGTCAGTCCAAATGAATTGACTTCAGAAAATCCCACCGCAATTATACTTAATTCATAATTAATGCGGAGCAGACTGGGGACCTAATTTACACTTGCACATTGTCAGTTTCCCTGCATGTGCTTGTCATTCTGCATAAGAGTAAACATGGCTTGCTTTGGAAAGAGGGTGGCATCTCCCCACCATTACCTAGGCACTGGGGAGCTGTGCACCATGGCACACAATTATGCCATTAGATGCTAAAAACAAAGGAAATGATCTCACTGCCCAATTGCTCCAAACAAGATCAGGTGTGCACAGCCGTGTTAACAACAGGATGTATGCTCCTATTGTAAAGTAGGCAGCACTGCTGATTATTGACACCATCACTTTAGGTGATGGAAGAACAACACAAAAGCTTTGTTTCATCTGCAAGATAGAACCTTACAGACTGTGATAATCCGTACACATGTATTATATATCTATACATGTATAATGCATGTATACATGTAAGCGAATGGGCTTTTTTTTTAGCATGCATTTGTATGTGCATGAGTTAGAGGAGATTTGGTTGGCGTTTCGACTGTCTTAAGGAGTGTCACACTGAGATACTGTGGCTCTTGATCTTTGTTGTTTGTGCTGTTGCGTTGTATTGTGCTGAGCTGTGCGTTGCTGTATAGAGTGGTCTTTCTGATAGGGTTTGACGTGCTGCAGCCGATGTGCACAGGCAGAGGCTGCTTTGGAAAACCACAGAGCATTAGTCCAATCACAGTACTGACAGTCAGGCTGACATTTTGAATTTGTTATTCTCCTTCTTTCTAGGCTTGAACACTCACTCATATCCTTTCTACGAGCCACCTCTTTTGGATCAGACTGATCTGCTTGCACCCTGTCACAGGCTTCCGCTTCGTCTTGTTTATGTGCAGTATGTTGCTTGGAAACTTCATGTTGTCAGAAAAGGGTTGGAAGGGAGGATCTAGCACTGAATCTAAACCTATACCAGTTTTATTTATTTATTAATTTTCTCTGGTCCTTAATTTCTGGAATGCAAAGAAAGTCCTAACCCAATCTGTTTCAAGCTACATTGCAATTTATGTGTAAGTGCATTCCTGAGCAGTGTTTTCACTGTTTGTTCTCACACAAATAGAATCAAGCATAGAGTAAAATGTACTAGCTGTGCTAAAAGTTTCACGATAAGGAGTCAAACATCTAAAAATCCAAGGTAAAAACACAAGGCATTTACTGTAGCTTGGTATACCACTGACATTTTTATATTTATATTGACAATGTTAGCTCCAGTAAGAACATCTACATAGTAAACACTAAACCTGAGCAATCCAGTATTCAGCACAGTTAAATGGTTTCATTTGACATTTTAAGCAGGAAGAATTTGAAAAATGCCATTACTTATGATAGACATTCACATCTGCTGACAGTAAAGGTTGTTCAAAGGTTTTCTTGTCTCTTAATCAGGTGTGCCAAGACCATAACAACAGTTGGCTTCACAGTGGTGAACAATGAATAATCCATATGCCATATAATCAAAATATTCACAGAGCACATCAGTTTAATAAAATAACACACACAATATTCCAGTTGTTTTTACAGAGTCCACTCAGCATGCATTTTCTTTCCACAAAACAAAAAAATACATTTTGGAAAGCTAGTAGCTTCAATTATAGAAATACTGTATCAATTATTAAAATGTTAAAGGACCACTCGGTAAGTTATCCAAAAACCTCAACACCACACCACACCCACACCACCTCTTTAACATTGTTACCCTTTTCTGAGTGGCACGCCTGCACAGTAAACACTGCCAAAAGGAAGTCAAAAAAGGAACATTGCAGTGGCGGACACACCGGTGCCCTACGTCTTGGGAGGTAGCAAAATAAAATCAACAGATCCATTTTAGGAGATGGTAGTTTAGTGTAGGACTTTCACCAAGCTGACTGAATTTTGTGTCCTGTGATGGACCACTGTTTTCAGACATAGTGCATAGATATAGCATAGTACACAGACTCAGAAACAAATCAGCTTGATTAGGCTAGGGAAAAGGTTAGCGTAAGACAAATTACATTACTGATCGATTGTTTAGGGTGATCACCTGTGACTGACTGCTGCCCCATGACAGCGGGGACTGGCTCTAGTGACCCTGAATTGGATAAGTGGAGATGAATGGATGGATGGAGAAAAAACATATGTAAAATCTTCAGTCTTTTCAGAGTGACGTTACCTTGTTGCGGGAAAACAATGGAGTCAAGAGGCATGGCCATTTGAAGTATATAAGAACAAGTTATGGTAATGAATCAGATACAACCACAGATCACAGTTTCAATGTCAACTTTTAAAAAATGTAAGTATTACAAAAACATCAGATCTACTGAAGGTGGCAGCTCAATGCTGGTCTTTTCCTATTAATATCCTAAGTTCATGCAAATACACACACACACACACACACACACACACACACACACACACACACACACACACACAGATAGGGATACGAACACCTGCCTCACACATTTCTCACACTGAAATGGTTTCTCATGTGAAAAGGTTTAAATTGCAACAGTCTCTTTGGTTCTAATCAGAGGATAGAGGGATAGTCTTTTAAATTTCATTACTACTGGAGGTCTTATTTTAGCTCCGATTGCCTGTGATCCTTCTGGTTTGTAAGTTTGACGAGTCCTATTATTCACAGGGCTGCTCATCCTCTGAGCTTGTACTTCTCAAAGCAACCTTTCCCTCTTCTCATCAAACACATTTTATTACCAGCACATTAAGGTAGCTAGTTGTTGTGATTTTACAAGCAAGCCCGTCTGCTGTGATCTTATGGAGGATGATCTCTTCCCAAAAGGAAAAGTAAGAAAAAAAGTTAGAACAGAAGGAATAATTGGATAATGGTTGAAAAAAAAAAAGAGTGGAGATTAGTGAAGATTAGTGAAGATTAGTGAAGATTAGCAAAGTTAGCCTCAGATGACAACTTGAAAAACTTTAACTCAATATTTAAAGAAAACATTTTTATGGTTAATTTTACAGCTTGTTTTCGTGTTTTGAAGTTTTGTTTGCTCTTTTTTGTTGTATTTCACTTTTCATAAGTAACTAATTTGGGATTTGGGGAAAAATACATTATGTTTTTGTCTCTAGTTTGCTGAGCGTTTGCAAACAGGCAGACACTGGCCTACAAACAATGCAATGCATGATCCCTAGAAAACCACCACTGATCTTTGGTACTTAGTTCTTCTGGTCATGAGTATTAGTTCTTCAAGGTCTCTGAAGGCCTTCAAGTTTTTCTGTTGGTTGCCTTTTCACTGTTTTTTAGTCCAGTCCTTGAACCTGACCATTTTCAGAGTGCTGCTTCTTTTTGTTTGTTAATCCATTTAACACTGACCTATGAATCATTTTAGCATAAAAAAGCCACCTGATTCAAGGGATGAACAAAAAAGAAACAACTTAGCAGAGAGCCAAATTTAAACTGTGTGCTTTGGCACTTTGTCAGTAGCAGCCCATTGCAAAAACATTTTATTTGTTCCTTTTCTGTTTGTTTGGGGGGTTTTCAAATCTACAAAAAATATCAAGCATAGCAGAGTTTAACAGGCATAAAAATGGTAGTTTTGCATCAACAAGGTGATTAATAAAGAGCTATAAGATGAAAATTACGCATCTCTTAATATCTCGGTGTTCAGTGAGTCCTTAAAAAAGAAAAACATGAGGAAACTAAACAACTGGAGGACAAAAGAAGAAGTGGGAGGACTTAGAAAATATCGACAAAAGATGAACATTATCGGAAATTCATGTCCTTAATATATAGGAAGATATACAGTAAACAGCTCTCACAGAACCTGAGAAATGCATATGGTCCTTCACTTGTATTTGAATATGGTCAATCTACTGTTGGCCAAAGGCTCATAAGAAATCATCTCAGTGGAAGGGTGCCTGTCATGAAGCCATTCTTAAGTAAGTGAAACAGGGAGAAAAGGCTGAGGTGCCAAATTACACGAGGACTGGGCTTACAATCAATGGCAACAGATCTGAAGGAGTGATGAATCCAAATGTTAAAGTAGTTTCAGTATGGACAGCACTGGTCAGGAGAGAGATACAACAGCCCATGTCTACAAACGTGGTGAGGGCTCTGTCATGATTCTAGGCTACATTTCAGCCATTGGCGTTGAAGGTCAAAAATCAATTGAATGATGAACATAGAAAATTATGCCAGATTTTCATTCACCATGCAGTACCATCTGGAAAGCATCTGATTGGCAACTGCTTCAATATTCACACTGGCCATTTATCCCAGACACTGCAAATGCATTCAAAGCCTACCTGGAGAGAAAAGCAAACAATCAAACACATGTCATCGATTGGCCTCCCCAGACATCAACATTGCTGAAGCCGTGAGGGATCATCTTGACACAGAAGAGAACAAAAGGCAGCCGATATCCAAAGAAAAGCTTTGAATGTTCTTCATGAAGCCTGGAGCATTATTCCTGAGAAACATTTAAAGAAAATTAAAGTATTTATTAATTTTTATTGTACTTTATGTTAATAATATACATATGCATATATTTTTCTCATTATTATATTCTACATTTCTCAACACAATGAAATTTACACCAAAGCATCTCTGTGGAAATGTGCAGTTCATATGCATTCATACATCGCCATCGAAATGAAAACCCAGGTGGCTTTAAAATTTATTAGATTTCCTCACTAAGCATTTAATTACCTTTCTCTGTGTGCGTGTGTGAGTGTGTGTCTGTGTGTCTCCATGTTTGCACTTTTGTTAATGCTTTTCAGCTCCATACATGCACGGCCAAGTACAGACACGAGTGAGTCATGAGTCGCAACACACACACAAAAGGAATACACGTTAGTGGAGGAGATCTGTGAGGAGGAGGGAGTGCGTGGATAAGAGGTGACCAGGGTGTCATCGATTGCTGCAGGGATGGAGAGATGTGTCCCTCGCTGTGAGGCGAGTCAAGACGAGGCAAAGCCGCGTGCTGCAGGCCATTTTTGTGCCTGATGACTCGCAGCTGATGTCTTATCTTGGCCATTCAACATGGGGGATTGAATGTGTGCACAGGGAAAAGAGAGGTGGGAAGAGGCAGGGGTGACAGAGTAAAAAAAAAAAAAATTATTTAACTTGAGATACAGCAGATGTTCTAGATTTGTTGCAGGGCTTAAAGATTTTGCCTTGCAATCTTTAAATATTACAGTGTAATTGGAGAAAGAGAGAGCAGCATAAATTGCTGGAGAAAACTTTAATGCTTGAGATTTGTCAGCATTTGTGTTTCGATCACATGAGAAATGTTATGTTAGAAGATTGTGAGAGCTTAGTTTGTTTTTTCTCTACAAATGGATATGCATTCTAGTTAATATAATGTGTAGCAGCTGTTCGGGCCAATATTTATATTTGTTTTTCCTAGCAAGTTGTTTGTTGCTGTGAATTTACCATCTTTCAAGCTTGAATTAGTAAATGTCTGAAAATATATATTTCTTTGAAGATTCAGCCAGCTAAATAAAATATCTTGACTACACCAAGTTGCTTTGATTTACCCTTTCTGAAATTATATAACCTGGGCTACTGAGAATCTTCACGCTAGTTATTTTTAAGAAAGTTTATTTATTAATTTAGTCCTTGGCACACAGTGCCTTCTCTCTCTCTATCACACTCTTTCTCTCTCTGCTAAAGCAACTGATTTACTATATACTAGTCATGATGAAATCTGAACTATTTAAGGGATAATGTAGTACACTTCTCATCAATATAATGGGTTTAGACTTTTATACTTTGATGCTTCTTTTGGACTCTGTATAATATAGCTTGCCTTAGCCAACATCTTATCTTGCTGTAAGCAAATCAAAGGGAGCAATCCAAATTCCTGTTTCAACACGGATGTTATTATGAAGTCTCACCATGTACCGAAACCTATTTTAGGAGTTTAAAACAAACTTTTGAATGCAAATAAATTTCTAGTTAAACCACCAACCTCTTATGCCTCTTTCTAGGAGTTTTTCTGCTACTGAGGTTTTCAGCGTTTTATAAAATGTAATCAGCCTAGTTGTTAGTTTAGTGAACAACCGAAGCAGTCCCATGTAGTTAAAGCCTCAGCCATTTATTTATGCGGTAAATTCAAGTTTTTTCATGGTTGTCATATGAGCAGATGGCTTTCATTTCGATGCAAAGACTCTTTGTTATTAATGCCAAAACAGTGTACATCAAAATTAAAACATGGTATCTATATTAAAGTGATTTCTGAGATACAGCTGTTTAGCTGCCTGTTAATGTAAAAATCCAATCAGCCAATCACATGGCAGCAGGTCAGTGCATTTAGGCATGCAGACATGCACAAGAAGACCTGCTGTGGTTTAAACTGAGGATGAGACTGTGTAAGAAATGGGATCTAAGTGGCTTTAAATGCTTATTGGTGGCAGACTTATCTGAGTATTTCCGAAACTGCTGATCTACTGGGATTTTCCCATATAACAATTTCTACGCTTTACAAAGAATTATTCCAAAAACATAAACTATCAAGTGAGAGGCAGTTCTCTAGGGGAAAATGTCATGTTGATGCAAGAGGCCAGAGGAGAATGGCAGACTTTAAACTGAGTAGGAAACTTTGTGCTATAAGGTAAACAAACTAGTTAATGGACAGAAAACCCCAACAAACTGGATAGGCCCCTATAAACAAGCACTTGGCGACAGTGGGAGGAAAAAAACCCTGATAAAAACCTCTGGTCAAACCAGGGTCAGGGAGGGACACCCATCTGCAACAGTCTACCTGACTGGGGGTTAGGGGAGAGTTTAATAATAACTAATGATTAAATGCAAAATGATTTATAAACACACTGGGTTTGCGCGGGTAATTTTCAGGGTTGAGTGCAATGACCTAATTTTTAACTGATCACTAGTTGTCTATCACTAGTGTCGTTTCTGTACTGTGTTAAGTTCTGAATCCTCACTGAAGTTTGTCGAATAAACCATTTCTATGCAGATAATGAGTTAGCAACAGCAACTAAAATAAGCAGTCGTCACAACCAAGGTATGCAAAAAAGCATCTCTGAATGCAAAACACATTAAACCCTGAAATAGATGAGCTACATAACCAGAAGACCACTTCACAGCAGAGGCTGTTCTGGTCATCTTAGAGCAAGAAACTGAGGCTAGAGTTCCCACAGGCTGTCCAAAATTGGACAGAGGATTGGAAAAATATTGCCTGGTGTTTTAGTAGGGGCAGATTTTGGCATAAGTAACATGAAAGCGTGGATCTATGTTGGTAGTGTAATGGGGTTATGTTTTTTTAAACACACATTGAGTTCCTTAATACCATCTGAGCATCATTTAAAGACCACAGACTACTCTTGGTGACCATATTGACCCTTCATGCTGACCCTTCTGATGGCTGTTTCCAGCAGGATAACACATCATGTCACAAAGCTCAAATCATCTGACACTTGTTTTTTGAACATGACCAATCTGGGCAAACCAGCTGATCAACCTGGAACAACTGTGTGCTGCTATTATGCCAATAATTGAACCTGTGCCACAAAGAATTGAGGCAGTTCTCTAGGGAAAGGGGATACTTGGAAAAGGTTTACCTAATGAAGTTAGCAGTTAGTGTATTTAGTATAAATATGATATACAGTTCTGTGCAAATGCTTTAAACTGATTATAGTAAAATGCCATGAAACAGGTAAACACAAACAACTTAAATAAGACGATCTTTAATCATCCTGTGCTTTAATTCACTGTAATTCTCCTTAGTAAGCTCTTCAATGTATTTGGCAGGTAGGTTGTTTCACGCATCTTCAAGAACTTGTCACAGCACTTTTGTCTCTTTATGTAATCCCAGATTGACTCAGTGGTATTGAGATTAGTGCTCTGTGGTGGCAATAACATCTGTTGTAGTGCTCCTTGTTCTGCTTGGCACTGAAGAACGTTCTTAATCACTCCAGCTGTATATTTACAGTCCTTATCACACTGCACACTGAATCTGAGACAAATCAAACGCCTGCCTAATGGCAGGCTATTACACAGTTAACAAAAATCTCAACATCTGATCTGCCTAAAACATTTGCACAGAAATATACTTGGGTACAGTAAAGGTAATTTATTGCTTATCACCTTTTAGAAAGTAGTTGAGAGGAGTACACTTCCAAAAACAGTCAAAAGTAACAGTCACTGGCAGCAACTGCCTTAGCAATTATTAGCAAGTGACAGTAAAAAGTTGCCTCAGGAGCTCCATAATGAGTGAACAGTCATTTCCATTCTGACCTTTTCCTGCTAAACTGTCATGGTGGTTATTTTCATGCACGCTGTCAGAGTAACACACTTGCATTATCTTTAATGTCATTGGCTTTAATGTCAAACTCTCATTCTGATAGAGCACTGCAGACTTTTCCAAAGATAAGATTTATGACGTCAGACTATAATATGCTGATTATTTCTCATTTGAATATTTACATGGATTATGGATTGCTTGTGTTGTTTCAGAAAAAAATGTGTAAGAAATATCACCTCTCTAATACAAAATACATGTTAGAGGTATATTTATGGCCATTAAAAAGGAAGATTTTATAGCTGATGTGCTGTTAATAAGAAAGTCTTGGAGTCTTACAAAAGTAGTGTACTGGGAAACTGGCCATTTCTATGATTTAAGAAGCAGCCTTTATTTCAGTAAAGTGTCAACCTTTAAGATCGATATGAGCCACTCACTAGCTCCACTTAAAGTGCATTGTGTTAATATAAGTTGAAAGACTTGAAAGAAATGCTGCAGTCTTCAGACTTTTTCTTTTAAAAAAAAATGGCTTTGCGGATGACAGATGATGACAAGCTGATCCTATCAATTTAGAAATGGTCCTTTACGCAAACTTTGTTTGATTTTTGTTTAAACCAAAGAAGAAGACCACCTTTGGTCGCATAAAACAAATGCATACTAATTATCAAATCTGTAAACAAGCAAGTTGCCAAACATTGTGACATAGTAGTTGCTTCTTTCATTAGAGATCCATATGATGGTTGGGGACCTCAGGAGGTGGCTTGGCTCATATTATCATCAGATCTCAGCCAGGGAGTCAGCCAAGTGGAAATGCAATCTGCACCGTGTGTTTGCATTAGTGAAAAAGTATCCACTGACAGGACACAGACATTATTACCATGTCTTCTTGCCATGCCTCTCACTAAAGAGTCTCAGAGGACAAGTCTTGCTGCAAAAACGGAAATAAGTCTTGGCTCTGTAGCATCCACAGCCCTCACGACACTACACCTGCCCATGTACAGCATGTGACAACACACAGACTTGGCACAGCTTTACCTCTCCTGCACCGTCCTTATTTTGCAAAGCCCTCATAAAAAAAACAAGATCCAATTACTAAGCCGACAGATGCAGTCATCAACTTCTATGTGTAAATGCAAGGGCACAATCGGTTTGTTCATTGTCTGTATAGCATTTCCAGATGCACATTACACTTTTATAGTAGGTGTAAATAGTCTTACTCCATTCGGCCCTTCAGTCAGCTACACTGCCAGTCAATGCTAGTGCAGGCTGAGTGGAAGGATGAGCACTGGCGCAAACAATCTGCCAGGGACACATGGATAATTTTTGTTTTGTCATCATGTAATGGTAGGCTAACCAGCAAGCTAATCTCTCCAAAATTCAGTAGTATAGTTCAGTAATAAAACTCAGTATAGTCCATTTAACAAACTCTTTCAACCTTGACTGGAAAGGGTTACAGAATAAAAATCAATCAAAAAAATTTTTTTTGGCATATTTGTCACACTTTTCAGATTATCGAATACATTTGAATATTAGATAAGATAACCCAATCAAAAACAAAATACAATTTTTAAGTGATGATTTCATTTTTTAAGAAAAAGAGGTTATCCAAACCTACCTGTCCCTGTTTGAAAAAGTAACTGCCCCCTAAAACCTAATAACTGGTTGTCCCACTTTTCTCAGTCTTTCACATATCTCTGGAGCACTGAACTCTTCTTTCCAGAATTGCTTTAATTCAGCCACACTGGAGGGGTTTCGAGTATGAAAGCCCATTTAATATCATGCAGAAAACATCTCAATCTGATTTAACTATGCCACTCCAAAACCCTCATTTTTTTTCGTTCTTTGAGCCATTCACAGGTGGACTTTGTGGTGTGTTTTGGATTATTATCCTGCTGCATAACAAAAATGCACTCGAGTTTCAGAGCAAAAGGGATGGACACACATTTTCCTTTCCAGGATTTTCTGGTAGAGCAAAATTCACAGTTCCATCAATTACAGCAAGTTGTCCAGCTCCCAAAGCAGCAAAACAGCCCGAGACCATCATGACCATCATCATCACTGTTGGTATGATGTTCTCATTATGGTACCCTTGTTTACACTTTGCATGGCAGATGTAATGCAACTCAAACCTTCCACAAAATTGTATATTTTTCTTGTCACTCCACAGAATGTTTTCCCAAAAGTCTCAGGGATCATCAAGATTTTTTTTTTTTTAAATGTGAGACTTTGTGTTCTTTTTGGTCAGCAGTAATTGTACATTGGAACTCTCTCATGGATGCCACTTCTGTCCATTCTCTTTCTTATTGCTGAAATATGAACTCTGACCTCAACTAAAGACAAGTGAGGCCTGCAGTTAGATGTTGTTTTGGGTTATTTTGGGACCTCCTGGATACGTCTTTGATGCACTCTTGGAATAATGTTGGTTGACCAGTCACTATAGCAAAGGTTCAGCACTGTTCCAAGTCTTCTCTATTTGTGAATCTCACCGTGGTTCATTGGAGTCCCAAGGCCTTAGAAATGGTTTTGTAACCATTTCCAAACTGATAGCTGTTAATTACTCTGTTTCTCAGCTGTTTCTTTCGATTACTGCAAAATGCAATATGCAGAATTTCTCCTGTTTTTCCATTTTGAATCATTTCCTTCAGTGACAGACAATAATAAGTAGACTATATTAGGACATCCTCTGATCTGATTTGAAGGTATAAGACTGTGCGTCTAGTGTGTAACACTAGAAAAAAGTAGCCTTTGAGAGCTGGACAATCTAAAGTAACTAGAATCAGTAGAATAAGACAGCAGGCTGTCATTGTCAGTAGCCAAAAATCATATTAGAATGATGGTGAAGACTTTTGATCACAGAGAGGGATAAAGCACTATATAATAGGAAAGATAACCTATATTAACATTTGCCTTTGCACTATATGCCCCATGGGCAAATTAAAAAGATATTTTACATCTTAAAAAAGGCCTTTATCTGCTATACCCAAGAGGGTATAATTCTTTTACAACAACAAAGGTAAGTTGAGTTTCAATCAGTGTTAAGAAGGTTGATTTTGAACAATAAATGAGTTCAGATCCACTTTCCATTTCTATACTCCAGCTACATGTGTGCAAATACACTGTTACTAAAGAGAGCAATGATAGGATGAATGAAATGAGTGCACATAATAGAAAATAATACATTTATTGGTGGAAAAAAGGTTTGACAGTTTCCTCTTTATCCTATATATTTGAGTTGCTGCTGAACCAATTTATTAAACAGAAAACCTAATAACTGTGTTTAAAACAAAAAAAATCATTTAAAGACCAAATTAAGCACACAGAAGCATTATTGTGCACTACAAAGTGTTGACAGAAGCAGAATTTCCACATATATATATATTTTATGTGGTAATGAAAATGTAGCACCGCAGAATGACAAACAATATCAAATAAAACAAATATTCAAGTGTGTGTTAATAACACAGAAAGCACAAACTCGTACTATTAGTAATTTGAGATGTAGGTTGCAGTGCTGACAAAGAAATTATATCCATGGTTCTTTTTGGCAGGAGCACCAGCACAACAGCTCTCTGGCTTGCATATTGTGGTATTTCCATTTGATTGACAGGTGTGTCATAGCCAGAGACGCATTGGGCAGACCCCCAACTGCCGTTGCCTTCCCTGTCACTGTGGTTGGTTTGAGGCTGTCTACATGGATTGTCTGGCCAACATGGAGAACATGGTGAATTAGAGAAGTTGACATGGTAAATCAGTGGAGTTGGCTCGGCGGTGCACTGCTATGAGCCAGGCTTTGTATCACTGCAGAGGCTGGGCTTCAGGCTATGAGTAGTGCTTATTAACCAGCAGATGCCAGTGAAGGTTTTTGTATCTGTGCATATTTATGTTTTCGGCATTTTAAGAGTTTCCCAATTAGTGTTCTGAAACATCAAAAGCAAATGCTGGGCAAATAATACTAATCATCAGCCAAAACAAAGCAAAATTTCTAAATTTAATTAGAAATATGTGGGATTTTGGTGTAATGACAAAAAAGGGTTGCATGTATTTTATCACCTCTTGCTAACTTCCAGTTACAATATTGCCAATATTGAAAATATTGAAAAATAATAGTCAACAGAAGCCTCTGTCAGTGTCCAATTATTTTAACAGATAATTACTGCAGATGCATATTTCTGTAAGTAGTGCTTTGTGTCACAGACACACTGATTTTAACGTCTTTATCAGTGAAAAAATAAAACCAAAGTTGAATCCCCAGTAAAGGCATCATGTAAACTCTTGGCTATTTTGTTGGTATTGTCCATTTATAAAGAAGAGTCACTGTAAATCAATAAAACACTGTCCAAAGTGACGACCTTTATCCTGTGATGAAACATTTGCAGTGGCCCCAACCAAAGGTCCGGAGGAGTCACTGAATGGTTTGATGAGAATAAAAATGTGCATCATAGGCTGTGGCCTTATGAGTCAATAGAGCTAAACCTAGATTTAAAACCAACGTGTTAGACTACACTCTCCACTCTCATCATCAAAACAGCAAATTGAGGAGATATTGGTAAGAGAGGAGATCCAGGGACTTGTAAAATCAATACTAAGGCACAGTGCTTTAGTGGCATGTGGTGATTTTTGTGTGTATTTTAACCCTTTAGTAACTAAATGAATTTAAATGACAACTCTGAAATTTACTGGAGCAGAAGCATAAAGTAGCATAAAATGGCAACAGTTAAGCAAAATACATGTGCAAATTCTGTATGCCTGCAGTTAAACTGAATATTTAGGTTCCATTTAGTGATGTACTCTAGATCCAGTTTTCCTAAGGGGAACGCTGGCATAGATCGCATTATAATGTGAACATTGTTCAAAGGATTTTAAGAAAACTGATCAATAATTCAGCCATTTAATTTGCAAACATTCTAATTACTGCAAAATTTCAGTTGATTAAAATGACACATATATGAGTCAATTAATGATCAAAATTTAGGCCTCTGTTTTCTTTTTCTTGTGTGTGTGTCTTTTTCTGTTAACTATAGCACAATATAAACCGTCATAGGAAACAGACATGAGTGAGGCTAATTGCAAATTGCTTTAGTTAAGTGTAGTTCATCACCCCCCAGACACGTTTTGGCTATCATGGATACTCGACATAGAAACTAAAAGCATTATGGGACGGAGGATAGAGAGATACTGCAGAGCGAGGAGAAAGAGTGTGTGTATGAGTGAGGGGGAGAGCTTATCCACACACAGAGATAGAAACATACATTCTTAGAAAGAGATAGTGAGTTTCAGTGACGCAGCAGACAAAGAATTATCAAGGGAGAAAGAAAACTGCAGCGTTTTGATTAAGCCCATCACACTGTGCTAAGACCATTTAGACTACAGACATCCATGCTTGGCCGTCTCTCAGCGGTCAGAGTCTTCACTCCTTCCCTGACCTCCTCATAGCCAGGAGCTCTAATCACTGTAAAACTGATTCATTAAAATCTGCTGTTAGTGAGAGGACACACACGCGGGTGAGCAAATGGACCACAGCCAATTATGTGATTCCCTGCCAGTTAGAAAGAGATTTAGGCATTAACTATCTCTGAGGAGGGAGACAGTGATCACTACAGCAGATCTACACATTATTATAGGTTGTGGAAGTGTGTGCACATCCATACAGAGTACATTGCTGGTTGCCTTGAAAAGACTCGGGTCACCAAGGGATCTGAAACTGTGTCCGAATCCGTGATGCAAACCTTCGTGGACTGTGCAGAAGAGAAATTGTAAAAGTTATGGGGAATGCAGCAGCTCGGTGCACGAATGTAAACACAGACACAGGAGGAGGATTAGGTGACAGAGATATTCAGGAGGATTATGTGAACCATGGCAATGAAAGAGGGATAGCTTCACCACTGTAGCTAACTGCAAGGACACTACTGGTATGTTACCTTAGCTTTGTTGTGAAATACAGTTTAAAGCAATGTCTGTTTAAACACTTTAAAAAAAAAAAACATTGATGTTGTTGTGTACCGCATGTGTGTGTGTAAACATAGGCTGAGAAAAAGCTTTAGCATATGCAGTAATAGCATGCAAATTAGCTTCAGGCTCACATTACTTATGGTAATTAGCCATGTGAATCTGTGGTGGTTAATGCAGGGTAAAACATGCTAATCTGGTAAAGGTTGTAAGGTTTAAATGTAATTCAGGTCATTTTTTAATACTTCTACCATCCCAAATGACCCCCCCCCCCCCTTCCAAAAAAGGAGGAGTTTACAGATGGTCTTGCAGATCAAGATATAACAGAAAGTTACAGGTTTGACAGATCGTTACGCTCCTGCTCTCCAACACTCAAGAGAACGTCAATGCTTCCTTAAAATGATTAAGAATTTATTTATTTATTTACTGATCACGTTTTGACCACCCTAAAAGATACCTTTCAAGTAAATGAAACGTGAATACAAAAGTTAATAGAGTGCTAATACAGCAGAGGAGCTTCTAAACTGTATATAAGAAGGAAAGAGTTGTGATATAAACAGTAATCACACCTGACAACGTTATCTCAAAAAGTTTGAATTCAGTTTGAGGCTGCAAGTGGTTTCTGTTTGTGCTGCTGCTGAAGAAATATCCCCATGGAAAATGCTTTCCATTTGCTCTGTTTGATTCTTCAGAATGATAAGACAGGGAAAGGACTTAATCAGAGGCCTGTGGGCAGATTCAACCTCCCAAGAAAGTAAGAAGCCAATATAGTCTGACTAGGTGTGATTTCCATGTTACGTTTTACTATTTGAGGAATGAAGGAGAATCTTAGAACTGTCTAATACCACAAGAAACATGGGCTGTAGCTCAAGTCACAAGGGCCCTCCGCTGATTTTATGCAAGACAATATTCTACTTGACATAAAGACTACTGATGTCCTCCTTAATCTGCTCTGTGACTCTCAAAGAAAAAAAAATACAGTATTGTGCCAGTAATACACTGTGCCAGTACTAGCCACATCTTCTTTATATTTTGTTAGGAAACTGGAATATCGGTGCAATGATTTAACGAAACACTCAAACATAAACAGGAATAACAAGCTTTCTTGTAATTTCTTTAAGTTGTCTTCAGATATAGTTTACTGTACATAATGTTCCTGATCTGAGCCAATCATTTCACGTTTAACTTTCAGATATTATTCATCTTTTGTAGCTCTCATGTAGTTTTTTTTTTTTAGGTCCGGCATCTCTTCTTTTATCGTTCATTTGTGCAGTTTCCTCAACATTTTTAAGGACACTCTGCACACCATGCAGAGATATGCCAGTTTGTTAGCTAATGATTCTTTGTCAATTTACTTGTTGGTGCAAATATAATTTTTAATGTCTGTCAAACTGTGTTATCTTTGGCATTTTTTACATGTTCATTCAAAGGAATGGAAGACATTATATGATTTTAGAACAGAAAAAGATACAATTTGAAATTAGTTCTTGTCTGTCATGTGCAGACACAACACTGATTCATAACTTGAGTAGAGTGTGTTTTTTACGCTTGATTGATTTGATTTGATTTGATTTGATTTGATTTGATTTGATTGAGGTCAGTTTTATGTGGCTTAACAACAAGAAAATTTTCTCTGAAAATAGTCAGGTTCAAGGACTGGACTGAAAGTAAGCAGAAAGGGATCAAATTTCTTAAGGACCTAGCGAGACCCCAGAGAACTATACCTTATTAAATTAAATTACCGGTGGAAGTCTGGCATTATAGTATAGCATAATAGAATAGAATAGAATAATAACTAAACACAAAGTATTGTTCAAGTTTAAGATGTTAAGTGTGGGAAATGCAGGTGTGTGCTAGAAAAGGCGGTTCTAACAAAGATGTTATTTGCTTTCTTCTTGAACTGTTAACTCTTCTTGATTAATATTTTAAGATTGAGATATTTTGGCCAACAGAAAGCCGTGCTCTTACCCTTCACAATAGGGTGGTGTATTCTATTTTTGCACGTCACTGTAGTACAAAGTAAGAATGTACTACAAGAAGTAAATTTGTTTTTCTCCTTGCGTGAACATAACAATGGACATTTTTGAATGTTAAGTGGAAATTCATTTTTAATCAGGTATTTCCTTACTGGTCTAGAGTGGGATGCAATAGGGGATAAAAGTGCTTCATGCAGAAAGCAAAACAAGTACAGCACTTTGTTGGTAAGTAACAGGACAAACATTTTTTTCAAGACTCGTATGCATTTCCTTTTGTGCCTGTTAAGCCTTGGGTTTAGCTGTCATACTGTCATTTAAAGTTCAGGAATAATATGATGAAAGTAGGTTAGGTCTCTGAATTCCATTATTTTAAAACAATCTTAAAATAATCACAGAGACACACACATATATGGTGCTGTAGTACAATTAAAATATTGGCAGCCTTTACAGCTTTGTATGCTGCATTTACAACCTTGTGCTCTAGGCTTGGATTTCATGGATAATATGCTGGATCTCACAAAGAAAAGTGCTTTATGGCACTGAACAGAGGGAGAGCAGCTTTTACAATTTATTGTAATAGCAGATGGTGGAACAAGTGAAAGGTTGATGGTAAAATCACATCCAACATTCCATCTAACAGCCCCTTTAAAGTCTAACCGAACTTAATTTCTTCCCAAAGGACTGGAAATCTTGGATCTGTGATTTCTTTCACTTTTATTTCTCTTGTTACCTTTAGGGCATAAGAAATTTTTCTGAAGTGCGAGGCAGAATCAATACTGCAATATCAAGTGAACCTCTGTTAAACATCCAGCTGTATTTTCCCTGACCAGCAATTTGGGGTGTTCATTGTGAGGAGGTGAAAGGAGATCACGTTTCTGAAAGATGCTGTAGACATCAGTTAAATCTGAATTGTGGTTCAACATTAGCGGTTCAAAAATAAATTCAAAGTACAAAAATATCCTTTCACAGTCCTGACTTCATCACAGGTTAAAATGACATTACAGTTCCTGAATCTATTATTCTATCAGGGACTGTGCTCAATCTAAAGCATTGCCGACCTACTAAATGTTCAATTTGTCTCTGTGCAGTTCCAGATTTTCAAAGTCCAGGAGGTTTACATTTGCTGTAAAAATAGTGACACTGACAGGAAGCATTGAATTAGCTGACTTGGGTTTGTCTGCAAGCTACATCAGCCTGGAGATAATCTATCTGGACCATTAGCTTCGCTGACACACTTGACTTCATCTAATTCCCTGACACTAGGGATTGACCAGAGCAGATAACATCTGATGTCTTTGTGTTATTAATTGTGGATTACCTTATGTGGCCCTACTGTTGACTCATTTGAATTCTCTCTAATATTATTTCTTATCGCTTTGTGATTTATCACTGGCTGGGTTTGGCCTGTGGCTTTACGTTGATTCTTTCAGGTTCACTGTTGATTTACATATTCATGAGGAGAAGGTTCATTGCAACCCACAGATGAAGCTGCCAGATGCTCCTTTGATACAAGAAAGTGTTTTAATTATAGCAAATTACATATTTTTGACATTGGTGGATGGTTAACAAGATACTTATCCATAAGATATAAAAAGTAACAAGCTTTTAATTTCAACCTTCAGTAGCTTCAAAGGTTACAAATAGACTTTGCATTATATGCTAGTTCCACCTTATATCATCTTCTGCATATTTATTGTTTATTTTTGGCTATAGCATATCAGTTCTAGTTATATTATTAGAAATACTGTATTCCACATTAATAAGAGAAATGATGGGGCCAGAATTGAATGCATAATACTATGCTGTAAACAGGGCTGTTTTAAATATGTACACATGTTGTAAGGCTGTGGACCTTACAATAAGACGAGTAAAGTTATACAGTATGATTTAAAATTACTTTGCCTATAAAGTTTTACATCAATAGAAAAGATCATTGCAAAAAAACCCCCCAAAACAACAACAATACAGGGAGTGCAGAATTATTAGGCAAATGAGTATTTTGTCCACATCATCCTCTTCATGCATGTTGTCTTACTCCAAGCTGTATAGGCTCGAAAGCCCACTACCAATTAAGCATATTAGGTGATGTGCATCTCTGTAATGAGAAGGGGTGTGGTCTAATGACATCAACACCCTATATCAGGTGTGCATAATTATTAGGCAACGTCCTTTTCTTTGGCAAAATGGGTCAAAAGAAGGACTTGACAGGCTCAGAAAAGTCAAAAATAGTGAGATATCTTGCAGAGGGATGCAGCAGTCTCAAAATTGCAAAGCTTCTGAAGTGTGATCATCGAACAATCAAGCGTTTCATTCAAAATAGTCAACAGGGTCGCAAGAAGCGTGTGGAAAAACCAAGGCGCCGAATAACTGCCCATGAACTGAGAAAAGTCAAGCGTGAAGCTGCCAAGATGCCACCAGTTTGGCCATATTTCAGAGCTGCAACATCACTGGAGTGCCCAAAAGCACAAGGTGTGCAATACTCAGAGACATGGCCAAGGTAAGAAAGGCTGAAAGACGACCACCACTGAACAAGACACACAAGCTTGAAACGTCAAGACTGGGCCAAGAAATATCTCAAGACTGGTTTTTTTAAGGTTTTATGGACTGATGAAATGAGAGTGAGTCTTGATGGGCCAGATGGATGGGCCCGTGGCTGGATTGGTAAAGGGCAGAGAGCTCCAGTCCGACTCAGACGCCAGCAAGGTGGAGGTGGAGTACTGGTTTGGGCTGGTATCATCAAAGATGAGCTTGTGGGGCCTTTTCGGGTTGAGGATGGAGTCAAGCTCAACTCCCAGTCCTACTGCCAGTTTCTGGAAGACACCTTCTTCAAGCAGTGGTACAGGAAGAAGTCTGCATCCTTCAAGAAAAACATGATTTTCATGCAGGACAATGCTCCATCACACGCGTCCAAGTACTCCACAGCGTGGCTGGCAAGAAAGGGTATAAAAGAAGAAAAACTAATGACATGGCCTCCTTGTTCACCTGATCTGAACCCCATTGAGAACCTGTGGTCCATCATCAAATGTGAGATTTACAAGGAGGGAAAACAGTACACCTCTCTGAACAGTGTCTGGGAGGCTGTGGTTGCTGCTGCACGCAATGTTGATAGTGAACAGATCAAAACACTGACAGAATCCATGGATGGCAGGCTTTTGAGTGTCCTTGCAAAGAAAGGTGGCTATATTGGTCGCTGATTTGTTTTTGGTTTTGTTTTTGAATGTCAGAAATGTATATTTGTGAATGTGGAGATGTTATATTGGTTTCACTGGTAAAAATAAATAATTGAAATGGGTATATATTTGTTTTTTGTTAAGTTGCCTAATAATTATGCACAGTAATAGTCACCTGCACACACAGATATCCCCCTAAAATAGCTAAAACTAAAAACAAACTAAAAACTACTTCCAAAAACATTCAGCTTTGATATTAATGAGTTTTTTGGGTTCATTGAGAACATGGTTGTTGTTCAATAATAAAATTATTCCTCAAAAATACAACTTGCCTATTAATTCTGCACTCCCCGTAATAGAAATGTTCTGTAACCAAAGCTGGGAGTGGTGGTTTCGCCTAAGTTTGGGACAGCTGCTGATGAAACAGATGAAAAGTTGTTCTTATTGTTGTATTTTCTACTGTGTTGGAGGTCACACACATAATAGTTACCTATAGGGTAACTGCATCAACAAGTCTGCAAGGTCACAACAAATTGGAGGGCATGTGAGTGCGTGGCGTTGCTTTCATTGTCTGATAATGATATTTATTACATGCCGACTAAGACCTTCAAATACTTCTAGATAATAGCAAAGTACAACAATATATCACAATATAACGATGTCTTGATGTCACAATATAAGACATAGTGCATATGCAAACTTAAAATGACAGGAATGACAGGTTTGTTACACTTTGTCTTGTCACTTGTTAATTTTTCTTTTCACTGGTAAATGTGGAAAGTGAGAAGACCTGTTAGGTTATTGGTAGGAAAGAATCTATTTTTTGAATAAACTTGAACTCACGAATTTACTTTCAAATACTGTAAGACCTATATATCAGGAGCAATTTACAATTAAACACTGATATTCCTGCCTCCAGAAAAGAATCAAGGATCCCATAAATGAGCCAAAAAATGACATTACATGTGAATATTCCTTCTACTTCAGCTGTAGCAATAATAAAATGAAGGTTTATGTTCTAACCCTCTCCAGCACACAGTGCAAGTTTGACAACTGCTAAAAACGTGCTGACAAATACGGGTATATTCTGACACTGTCAGCTGAAACACTCTCTAACATAAACATAAAAATTCTCAAACAGCATTCAGTAAGCTGACAAACACAAATCCATGAATCTTTTCAAGTGGCTGATGAAATTTTAATTGACGATCAGTGTCTGATGGTTAGGTTTTTGTCTGAGCCATGTGGGTATCCGCCTTCCTTTTTGGCATCAAGCTGTGACTACTAGTGTCTGATAAGAAAAACCACAGACTAAAACAACTGCTTCCAATAGCAAACTTTGCGCTGATATCATTACAATTTAATGATATGATTCAATTAATTTTTGAGAAGGCCACTGACAAAGAACTCATGTGCCACATTTTGACTCAGTTAAATGGGAGCAAAGATGACCATAAGAGTTCACCTTTTTTTCATGGGGAAATAAACTATGATAGTGGCAAAACAAAAAAGAAATGCAAAATAATAAATAAACTGTTGGATGGATGGATGAAATCTATTCATCCACCCATTTTATAGCATAAATCAGTCACTGTGGTGTTGGCCACAACTGTCTATTCCAACTAAAAGACTGTAGAAAGCATTTGGAGCAGTTACTCTGGTTACAGACATTGTATAGTCGTCTCACTTTTTAACTACTCTACTGCCCTCCTTTTTCTGTAGCTCACCCAAGATAAAAGACAGAAAGGAGATATATACTCATTACTGTTACTCACCCCAACGCCAAGCATCAGGACACCTCAGTGACTTCACTTTTGATTCAGATTTTTAACTTTAGAGGTTCATGTGCAGGGTGCGACAAAACTGTTTTTTATCCATTATCCTTTTTATAAAAACTACTGAGCAACTCAGAGAGACAACAGAGAGATGCACACAGGGCATCCTACGATTACAGCACTCTGACTTCTGGGATACTGAAGAATGCTATCAATCTGTTATAATTACTTCTGCTATACAACTGCTTACTAAAAACCAAAAGGAGAGTATACAACATGCCAATTTTTAAGACTTTTACCAGTTGCCTGTTATCTTTCTCATTGATTTGAAATAGCTCTTTAATATTTATAATGGTGGTAGTGTGCACCATAGACTATAGATGATAAATGCTTTTAATTTATAGACCACAAAGCCTTCTCGGTTGCTTTTGTTCCTTTTGCTGTTCCTAAAAGCACAGCAGAAACATTGGATGGTGCTCTATACAGCCATTATACTCCAAACCACTGGAGCAGCCTTCCTGACTATTTGAGAGAAACTGAAAAAGGCAGTAATTCCATATTGACAGTTTAATCTGGATTCAATGAAATGTTTTATTGCTTTTAAAATATTTGAAATCACTTCTGCCAAGGAGCTTGTTTTTGTTGATGTTTGTTTGTCTGTTAGTCATTCTGTTAGCATGGATAGAAACTGAAGAGGCAGTTTTTATGAAGCTTGAAAAGAGATGGGCTAGAGCAGCGGTCCCCAACTCCCGGGCCTCGGACCGGTACCAGTCCGTGAGTCGCTTGGTACCGGGTCGCGAGAGTTGAGGCTCAGGTGTGAAATGTATGGTTTTCAGGGTTTTTATTGGTTTTCAGCGTTATTTTGTTATCGTTTTTATCGTTAACTCTGTTTTCCTGGGTCTTTTCACGTGTGTTATGAATAAATCTTCTTTTTTTTCGGTACCGGTAGTTTTATTTTGTTGTATTTATCCGCGACACATTAAAGGCCGGTCCGTGAAAATATTGTCGGGCATAAACCGGTCCATGGCGCAAAAAAGGTTGGGGATCGCTGGGCTAGAGGAAGAACTCACTATGTTTGGTACGGATCTGGTGATATTTAGAAGTGTATTGTTATTTTTTCTTACTCTTTTCTACTTTGCTTCATGTTCTTCATAGCACCACTAGGTCTTGGCGAGTGGTTTGTGAGTATTTGCAAGGAAGTTAGCATCTTCCTTGTAAACTATAGGTAACTGTGGCAACCTGCTGTGACCAAAGCAATTGCAACAAAGTTTTCAGAGCAGCGTAGCTTAAGGGACCAATTTCACTCAGTGACTGACAGTAGCCAACTGCAGCTACTCACCAGTCAGTTGGGGAATACTGAGTTTTCAATACCAGCTGGCAGTTGCCAGGGTGTCCCTGACAGGTCTCTAGACCTGTGTGAGAGGGGCCTAAAACAAAAGAATGGTTTATGTCATGAATGGTAACACCAAAGGTTTTACAGTGTTTTGAGGCAGAGCGTTCTCACTCCCGAGGCGTAACATGTCGACGTTTTGTCACGTCCCGCGGCGTTCCTGAGGAACGCGAAAGGAGACCTTCGGCGTTCTTATGGTACGCGGCGGGTTATGGCTGGGAGTGTACCTGGTGTTATTATTTTTTAATAAATGAGTAGGATGTTTAATCAGAGCCACTGACTTTTGTGGAAGCCTGCACTCAATGACTGCTCTTCAGGCTTCAAATCAAACCAATTTGAACAATTACAGTTGCAATTCTTTTATGAAGTATTCTAACATTTGTAATTTGAGTATAGTAAAAGTATTTGCAACTTTTTTTTTTTTAAAAGTTTCAGCCCTTAATAGCAGTAGTACACTAATATTGCAGTTAAGACATTTGAAGAAAGTGCTGCTTCCTTTTGATAACTGGCAATGCCATCCTTGGAGCTATGCACATTTGCTAGTGTTGCTGTTCAAGAGTTGACACATAAAAAGAGAAGTTGGCATTCAACTTAAACGTATACCGTGTCCTACCTGTAGGCTGTACAACATTCAATCTTGTAAACTGGTATTTTTCAAGAATGTAAGAATCCCCATCAGGAAGAGAGCAATTTAATACACTCAGTGCATGGAGCTTAGAGAATAATGTCCCTCATTCTATAGCTTGAACTGTATGTGGGCAATACCCTTTTTCTTTGTAAGCCATACACATAAATTGGATATAGCAGGATTTAGACTACTTCAAATTCTTACAACTATTCCACCCTTCATTGTCCAGGGTTCGATTTAATAGGGTGGAGTAGAGCAGATCTGAACGTTGCTGTATTCGACTTACGTGGATGAAAACATTGCTTGGCCTCAAGGGTGAATGCTCAGTTGACTTAAACACTGCACTTTTACTGCAACAGCGTCTTCAATTCACTGAATTCTTTTGAAGTAGAGCTGCAGTTCCAGATTGAACAAAGAACTTTTGACTAGATGGAGAACCAAAGACAGAGGCATACAGGAGACAGGCAGAAAATGTCTCTGTTGTGTAAGAATGGCTGTGGGGTTGTACACAAACTGTCTCTCACTGTTCTGACAGTGCAGCAGAAGTTTATATTTTTGTCAGTTTCTGCCTCGGTGGATTCCAGAGGAAATTATTCTTGTTTATGGGTAACTTAATTTTTAATTATAATGTTTGGTTATAAAGAGGTTACCATAATTAAGGTTACCATGATTAAAAACGAAACAAATAAGAAGCGATTGTTAAAAAAAGGAGTGACCAGTTGAAAAACCAACCTGATCTCAGAGAAATGAGCTGCACTGAAACACCTTTCCTCTCTTTCTGTATATGCCCCCTTAGGGAGGAAAGATGAAGTCCAACACTTGAGAGATAAAATATGTTCTTACAGCATATATGAAGAGCTCAGGCGAAAAAGAAAACTTTGTTTGTTGCTTGAATGTCAAACATTAGTGTGTTAGATAGTCAAAGAAACTGCTTTTTAAACAGCTGAAATGTTTGTTCAGCCAGGTTACAATTATCAGTATTGCAACTTGTTTCATCAGAAAAGCTGACCTCTCTGGCATCTCGATCTTATTTCAGCATCTTAGAACAGAGGTAATTCCAACTGTGCAGTAATGGGAGAGAATTGTTTTGTTAATGCATTCACTGTGTTCTCTGAACGACCTGCAGCAATCTGCCTTCTAGTTCCTGCACTCCAAATTCATAAAATCTGCTTATTAGAATTCTGCCACAAGTCCAGCTGAATTCCTTGAAGCCATTAGTGGTTGCTGAAAATGGTTTGGGCTGGCCTCAGCATCAATTGTAATGACAAGGACAGGGTGCCAAGGAGAATCAATGCTTCTCTGTGGCTCAAGAATTAAACTGTAACAGCAAGACTGCTCCCGCTGAATGCCGGACTCCCGTCTTTTTCAACCACTTAATTGATCAAGGTTTTATTTATCTTGTCACAAGATGTTAACCTAATTTGTTTTCCCATTTGCTCACAAAGCACCTTCATTGAACAGCCATGTTAACAATCCAGATGTATTTCTTTCTCAGCTTTGAACACAGTTACGAGATTGTGCTTTTACATATAGATGTTACACTTTTAAACTTTTATAAGTAATTATCATATCAAACATCATTTTAGTGTTATTATTTCCCACTATACATACGCATAGGGAGATTTTCTTTGTAGACTATTATTCTGTTTGTGTGTGAATAGCTAAAATGATTCCCTCTCCCTTTCTTCTTTATGAACAAAGCAGTGGTGCATCATGCACTCGTTTTCTTTTTTACTCTCAACTATGCAAAAATGTAATTGGGTGATATCTTTTACTGCAATGCCTCCTGCATGCATTTCCATTACATTTCTGTCATAAAATACCCTCCTCACTGTTGTCAACTTAAATGGAATGTCAATACTTTGTGTGTGCAATAGGGAGCGTGGAAATGAGCTTAACACTGGGACCCATAAACATAAAGTTTAATGCCACCACCCATGAAAGGGCCAATCACAACATAGCTTTGCAAATCAAAGAATAATAATCACATAATTTCTTGCCTAGCCTTCTCAATAGCTTAATATAAATAACTTAGTAGCACCCTATGGTGTGCTTTCATTTCCTATCATCACCAATTTCCTTCTATCTTGGCCCCAAACGCTTTGCCTCTTTACCCTCCAAAGCCTGTTGTATATTCGTTTTCCAAGCTCTTTTTTCATTTATTATATGGACAAAAAAGACCAAAGTATAGAATAAAATCAGATTATCTTGTACAAAGAAGAGACTAAATTGTTGAATAACAGAGAGCACTTCTCAGCTGATGTCAGTCCAATGTCCAGAGGGGAATTCCCCACACAGGGACACTTTATAGGCTCATTTGCATTACTAGAGCTCCAACTGTAAGTCAGCAGGCTGCTAAGAAGGAGACTTCCATGCCAGCACAGGGTGATTATAGCTATAATATATTAACCAATAGCGAACAATTTTAAAGACAAGTCAGATGATAATGTGATTGATAAGCCTTTCCCGTAAGTCAACCGACTGTAGACCAATCTACACATTTTTTCTTCCACTGCCAGCTTTGTAGGTGTCCCCCTATCCATCTCATGAAAGAGATTTTTTAATTAAAATTTCACATCAAATCTTCCTAAAAACAAATTGTTTTGATATTTTGATATGATTAGTTAATAAATAAACAAGTAAATTGCTAATTTAATAAAAAATGATTGAAGAAATGCTTGAATAAGTCATATGCAAACTGTAATGCATTATGTGTCATACCATCTTCATAAGTCTTGCAAGATAAACACACAAGATAAACATCATGTAGTTCTCTTAGTGGTAGACACACACATGCACAGAACTTGTTGAGAAATTAATGTTTTCTCGTAATGTCAAGGAAGAGTGCATACAGTGGAATCTCCAAGGTAATTAAACAGAATTAAAGGTCTGCTGTGACTGGAAAAGCTTGGCAGGAATAGACTAATGGTAAAGTTAATTAAGGTGTGTTTTATCCCCCTAATGAAACTCATCTTCTCAGCTCACGGTATAGAGGAAAGTTCAAAAGAATAGCTTTACAAGTCCAGAGAGACTTTTAGCAGTATGTTGTTATTTTTACCTGTACATGTCGGTCATTAAAGAGCATTTTCACTGGGTTTACCAATGTAAAAACACTACCTTGTAATTGATTAACCCCCACCAGTTCGTCTGTGTGTTTTCAATTAGCTGTTCCAGAAAAAACACTAGACCTTTTTATCTTACATCTTGAAATTTTTAACTTAAGAGCTTCTATAAAATCTTGGTTTTATTTTGCAGATACCTTAAAAATATATAGATCCTACCTCCAAAAGAGCAAAACCTAGATCTCAAAGTGTATGTGCACTGCTTCCAAACTAATATGTTACCAGTATCAGAGTGCCAAAAACCAAAGTTCCTTGAGACTAACGCCATAAGCATGTCAATCCCCATAGATTCCCTTGATAAGAGACGAGACATGTTTAGATACTGGTACATGAAAAATTATTTCAGTATTCATATCAAGATTCAGTCTTCATAACAACTGTATGAGAGGTGAATATTTTAAATAGTAACCCATTTAAGTTTTATTAAGGCTACTAAGGGATGCTAACAACTTGATATTTAAGGCCACAAGTACTTGGACCCGCAGGCTATCTGCTGTGCATCACGTGAAAAGAGTCTCTGAACTGGACCCCTAAACCATGTTTGTGATATTGGTTGGTTTTCAAGATTCTTTTTATTGCAGCATCAAACAAACAGTGTGGCCAACTCAGTGGTGTTGTTCTGAAATTCCATGTCATTAATCAGCAGGTACCTTTGTTTGTATGACACACCCATAAACGAACATGCTGGTGCTTGTAATTCACCTTTTTTATTAAAATACGTTCCCTCCCAGTTCCCAAAGACAGGAAAAAAAGATGTGGAAGACCAAATTTTTGAGTCTTGATGTAGTGTGAAAATACTCCTTCTATCCATCAAGGATCAGAAGTGATACTTTGTTGTAGCACCACCACTAAACTGTAGCATTAGCAGTATAAAGAATAAAATATAAATGCAAGAGTAGAGTCGTTACTAATAGATCTGATCTTTTACTATTTTCTGTTCAGGTATTGGGAAGTCTATTGAAACCTAATGTTACTGCCAGCACTTAATCAATCTAAATAACCTGCTTTATTCATGCACCTTATTTTTGTTGTCAGTGTTGACAGAATCACATACTGCAACCAAGAGTTTACCACAATCACTCTGACTATATCGAGTGAAAAATGATCAATTACAGTGTTGCCAACTCTCACTTCCCCTCTCTCTGTCACTTATCACGCTGGTGATAAATGGCTAGGTACTAATAAATAATCTCACATTCTGGGCGGTTTATGGAGAAGGACAGCCATTAATTAGAGTGACAGACAAGCGGAATATATTACGAAGATGCATAATGAAATCGGGGTTCTAAGTATTGCTTTACCCTATTCACCCATTTCCATTTCTTTCTCAAATAATTGGAAGAATTTGCTGGGGAACATTTGTGAGGAAAAGTTTGTTTTTATTGGTCTAGTAAAAGCAACACCAACACAAATCTGCACAGTTCCAGTTTATTTAAACTTTTAAGAGATTTATACTGTTAAAAGTTTTAAAGGAACTAAAATTACCGTTAGCCACTCACAAATACTAGTTAACTGCTTACTCAAGGATACAGTGTTTCTGGTAAAATACTTCACTAAGGAGTAAATCTGTTGTGTAAATTGATAGCACATTTTGAAAATTTCATAAAGATGACACATCTAAGCAATGTGGACTAGGTTGCTGTCCCAGCTGGTAAACTATAAATGGAGTTGGTATATAGACTACGGCCCCAAAGTAACAATAAAATGACAGATTAGAAATCTGTATAACTATTTTAAATATATATTTAAAACATATTAAATATAATTTAATGAATATTTGTAATTATTTAACTTCTTGTGAAACTCCCCAAATTTTTTGGACTTAAAGAGGCCATTTGTTTCACAAATGGTTCACCAAGATGGTCTGCCATCTTTACTTACTATTAAAATAATTGTTGATGAATTTTTTTGTTATTACGGGCTATAGAGCAAGATATAGGTAAGGTTTTTTGGTTGATACTCCCTAATTTCTCCCTAATATTAAAGGTGATTTGATGTGTTTTTGTAGTATGGTGATTATATATAGGGGTTCACTAAAACAATTTGAGGTTGCACACATTCTTCCTGTACAGAAAATTAGATATTGCTAACATAGTCAAAGAGCATGTTTCTCTTTTTTATGCTATAATAGTTTTAAATTGGGGGGGGGGGGGGGGGGGGGGGGGGCAAACAAGCAATTAGTTCTTACAAGTATTTAAAGACATAAAATTTGGGGGCAGCTGGGGGGAGGGCAAGGCTCTACAGCACAGGGGCAGTTACCACCCTTGACCCCCTATACATATTACTATATAAGAGTATTTATCTATGAAAAGAAAAAAATGTAAAAATAAAAGTGAAGTAAAATTAAGATAAAATTAACACAATAAGCAGTCATGATAAAAGCATGTAATATATGGATATAACCCTTAAAAGAAGATGACGTGGTTTCTACCCAACTATGTATACAGTCCATTACATTCTGTAAGTAGCTGTATGACTATAAAAAAAACCCTCGTTCGTTAATATTCAGAATATGTTTCCAGTTTATGTGTGTGCGGCTGCAGTTTACTTGTTTATGACATTTGATTATGATTATTTGTGTGAGTCAAGGCAGTTTTATGCCAAGAACAGCATGCAGCCTGATGGGCTCACTGGCATGTTTCCATTCAGCACAGATGAGCATAGCTCCTAAAAAGTCTCCACCTGTGTTGCATAGCTAAATAAAGCTGTGAGAAGTTAATACATTGGTAGACAAGCTATAAACAGATACCTCTGAATAAGTGCATGTGAGTTAACAGAGACAGACAACTGTCTTAAGTCAGCAAGCTCAGCTAACAATGTGGCCTTTGCTGATAAAAAGCACAAGTTGGATGCTGTGGTTCTGCTACCCAGATAACCCATTTCCTCCTTTCTCTCTGCTTCTGCTCTGTGTTGTTGGTCATCTGGAAGTCAGTTAAAGACAGTGATTTATGCCTGGAACTTCATGCGGCATAGCCTCATTACACACAGCCATTTTGAGAATCAGCAGATAATTACAGTATACATCATAGAGCTCATGGGGCCCAGCAGATTCAGACCATTCCACTAGCCTGTCATTTAGGGGAGAAGGCCCAAGGAAAAACAGGATTCTAACCTCATTTGCTCTTCATTTTATAGAAACTTCTGTTTAAATATGTTATGTATATAAAATTTACTTTTTTTTTTCTTTAATTGCTCTACTATAGATACTCAGTAACATTTCTGTACCTCCATGATGGTGACTGTTTTTTTGTGTTGTCCATTTGACTGTCCCATTCTTCACTCAAAATCAACTGATTCACTTTTAGATGCTGAAGCTTACTCTCACACTTCCAAATTCTAGTTTTTGCAACTCTGTGTTTTACTAATGCTATAGCTATGACAGCATTCAACACAAATATCAAAGGTAAACTTCACCGTGAAAGTATAATGTTTTGAAACTAGACTTTTCTGACAGTTCTTCAGAATCATAACCCAGGTTGCTCCAGAAGATAACTTAGTCAAGTGATCTGAACTGAAGTGAACTTAAATGAACTGAATTAATGACATTCAGATTTGGTGCTCACCTCGAAATTGATGGCAGGTTGAAGCGCACATATTCTAGAATTTGTAACTTCATTGCAAAAGCATACAGATCATATCTGCTGTTGTTACTACAGCTGTGCTTTTAATCAGGAATAGATTTTTTTGGCCAAACACTTAGAAACAAGAGTTAAGAACAACATCCTGATTTCCATGTTTATTACATGTATGACTCTTGACAGACATGCATGTAACCTGAACACGACTGGCTGGTGGAGACAGAAAACAGTGAGGCTTAGTTTGTTCAGTCAAATAAAGGTGGTAAAGAGTTAATTTGAACAGTAAATTCAGTTTAAACAGTGATTAGTAAAAACATATTGTGTTTTTTACTCTGTTTAGTTACCTTATATTGGGTTTCGTGGACTCAACTACTTGTATAAATAACAACCAATCTAAAATGACACAGTGAGCAGTTCTAACCTTTTTTTTTCAATCTTCCATGAAGGGAACATTAACTCGTGCCCGAACTGAACTGAACCCTGAATATCTGGACCTTCGTCCTCGAGCTGAGCTGAACCCTGAATATTGGACCCCTTGCACCCCTTTAGTGAGTACTGATGGTCCCACTTCTACTAATCGCTCACTGTAGATTCACTTCATATAGTTTGTTATTTTTTAACAACTCTAATCATTTTGTGTTCCATTTTCACATCAGGTATCCATGAAGTAGCATATGAAAGCCTGTTATGGTGATGATTTTCTCATTCATGTTTCCATCCTTGTTCAGCCATGTTTCTCTGTGAGACACTGCAGTGAAATAGATTGCAGTTTCTTCATATTTCCTCCTTCTTCTCTATATAATGTTTAAATATGTTTTGCCTCCGAGTAACAGTGACATATTGTACTTACAACATCATTAAATATGGGGCCTAATGTGATGCTAATATTCATGCCATTTTTACTTGAGTAATAAGTATTTGTCTCATTACCTCCATGCTTGGAAAACACAGTGCTTGATAGTCATCTGGGGGTTGGAGGAGGTTGGCTTGTGTTGCTTTACTTGCACAGTTGTGAATCTTAATGATGTCAGTTTTCTTACTGTTATCAACCACACTATATCAACATGGAACAGGGGGTTTTGTAAACTTGGACTCCAACCATATTCTGCCTCCATTGCAATCTGCAGTGCTAAGTTTATTTATTTTTGTCCTGTTTTAACGCAGGAATAATTTGCTGCCTGTAAATTACTTACTCATCAGTGTATATTACACACAGCAGTAGTTAGAGGTTAATTTTCTGACCATTTATACAGCATATACCACCTTTGTGTAAAACTACTGTGAATGATTTGATGTTTTTCTTGAAGTTACTTAACGGGAGCCATCGATTAATTGTCTCATGTGCTGTAAGGGCAATGTGGACTAATATGTTTTGCCTTTTAAATTCGAAAGTAGATATATTACATTTAATTTCTTTAATTATTTATTTAACAGCAATATTGTTCACAATAGTTGTACTCCTTTTCTCAGCATTAAATATTTATTGCAAGTTGCTCACCCTTGGGGCTCACCATCAGCAAATGGGAAAAGATAACAAGGTGTTGGTATAAACACAATGAGGTCTCTCTTACCTAAACTCCCCTGGGTGGGAATCAAGTCCTGTGGTACACCATCGTGTTGCACTGATTGTACTTCTAGTAGCCAGAGTCAGCACAGACAACAGTTGGAATATTTTATTATCATGGAGCTTGAACCCTCGGGTCATTGTAAAAGCCAGTTTTAAAAATCATTCGTGGACAGTTGATGTAGTGTGAGAGAAAGAGCACACTGTACACACCATAGGAGCTGAAATTAAATTAAACAAATGTCTTTGAGCATAAGAATTCCTTTCACTTCTCATCCCTTCATTTATAACTGCGCTATGTTTAACTTACAGCATTACTGGCCTCAGAGAGAAAGTAGGTGATCAAAATTCCTGAATAAAGTTCCATTCATCATCATAATGTGTATTAATGAACTACGAATGCTGCATATATGTAAATATCTCTGTCAGGATTTTGGAGCAAGCAAAACTCAAAAATTTGAACCAATACATTAAACCTACTAGATAAATAGAAACTCTTTTTTTCAGTTTGAAAAAAGATTCTAATGATTACGGATCCAGCAGTAACACGGCTTCCTTTCAAACAAAAGGATTCGTCATTGTGGATCTCTTGTTAGACAATAATTCATGTTGCATTCCAATAACAAGTGGTACTTTTCTTTTTCGTTAGAGACAGGTTTCTTTTATCATCCTGAGACATATTCCCCAAACATATAAATGGCTGAGGGACCAATAATATGATAAATGGGGCAGTCCATGTTCTGTGTCTCGCTAAAGTTTATAAACTCAATATTTGGACTTTAGCCTGATTTAATGAACAGTATTTCTCAGACATCTCTCCCAAGCTGTATTCAGTCGGAGATCTATCTTTCTTTGTTGTAGCACTATGCTGTTTGCTTATTGGGCCTCACCGGACTAAAAAAAAATCTCAAAGACTACTTGCATGCGCATATACACAAATGCATGTGCAAACACACACTATCACCACTGAGGAGGTCCCTTTCTTCCAGCCCAAGAGGGAATGATGACTCTCATTATCGCCTCAAAGCAAGAAGGCCACAGTGCCCCTACTCAGCAGCCCTATTAAGTTACCAGACAGCTTTATTGTATTGGTGTTCGATAATTTCCTTTCCTCTGTCATTCGGAGTGCATAGGGGAGTTGTTGCATGGGGAGAAAGGGGTTGGGAATGTGGCAAGAACTAACGTGAAATGGCACAGCTGGCTGAAAATATTCCCTTCTCTGGTTGGTAAGTGCTTGGGCTGATTGTTTATTGTTTAAGAGTCCTTGGCCACACATGTGCATTCATTAATGGTTTAATTGTATTCAGAAATCATGTCTATAGAAATGGAGTATTGCAGTTATCATGTAAACTAGTCACAACACACATACATCCTCCAGAGTCATTTTAACAGCTGAATGAATCCATTAGCTAATTGGAAAAGTATCCTCGTAGACTGCTTTTGTCACAACGATTTATTGGGAATTTTGTCACTCCGTGGTCCTTGAAATCATAAAGATCAATGCATTTACTGCCATGTGATTATATCCATTGTAAAGTATTGGGGTAGGGGGAATCTAAAACAACCAGGATGCAGGCCACATGTCCCTGTAAGGATAAAACTATTAGATAAAGGATAAAATTACCAGAATACATTTAAAAATCAGTTATTTTTCCATTGTAAATTGCAAGACAGATGCCCTATGTAGTAAGTAACTGATGTTTCATGGGACTTTGTTTTTTGTTTATGACATCAGATTACTCTTATCTTGTTTCTGATAAGATTGTCTTTAATTACTGTAGTGGCATACTGGAAATTAAGTTTAACATCTTTAATTAAGTCTCTGAAAGTACAGGACTGAACAGTAGGTGTAAGAATTTGATGAAACTAGTCTGAGGTAACTTGAGACAAACCACCTACATATTACAGCTGAGAGAGGAAGCCTGTGCCATGGAGCTCCCGGCACACAGTTTTTGTACTGATGTTAATTCCAAAGGAGGTTTGGGTCTCCGCAGTTGCTGAATCATCAAAGTGTCAGCAAAAGTGTACCTTTGTAACCCCTCTTTATAACTGCTGTAGTCCCTGAACAGTTCAACTTTGCAAAAACACCACATAGAGTTGAGCATGGTGGTGTGATTTGTTTACAAATCTTTGTAAAGATGCTGCAAAGCTAGATGCTTTATTTTATACATCTGTCTGGAAGAGACTGTGTGGCCACTTATAGTACACCTGGATTAGAGGATGAAACATAATCTAACAATGGAGAGAATGTATCGTTAAAACTATGGTGCAGGATGTTCGGAATGCAAGTCCAGCTGCTAAGCTTAGATTAGTGATGTATTACGTACAATTTGATTTAATCAATCTGAAAGTGTCTTGACTGAAAATATTGATAAGACTAGAAAGGAAAGTAGACCTTCAGACTAATTTTTGTACTCATAAATTTAGGCAGCTTACTCTTACTCCATATAGCAGATAAAACAGCATGTGTGTGTTTTAACATGCTTGAAGTAATCATTGATTTTTGGAAAATTGTGACAAATCAGCGACTTTCAGGATTCATACAAGATTCCAGTTATGCATGCTTCCTCTTCTAAAGCGACATTAGGCATACTGTCAGGGACAATCTCTGTAGGTGTTTCTTTGGAAGCTGAAATGAACCAATGTCAGATAGAGTTATAACGTATACCTGTGTATAGGGCAACAGTTTTATTCTGTGAAATGTGCTTTATTGTCTGAAATGTACTTATTGATCAAGCTGGAAAATCACATTAGGAAAATGCTATAGATTCATACATCTATTAATGATTACAGTATTTAGACCATGATGAACTGCTTTAAGCAGAGATGAGGAAGAGTGTTTGGCCAGCTATACAATTGCAAAGAGCATTGTAAAACACAACTACACAGCAGTAAATAATGAATTAATCTTTCTGATGATGATTAACTCCTTTAGTCAGTTTTTAGATTGTGAGATCTCATGTTTTTTGTTGTTTTGTCTTTGGCAAGTATTCTGTCCAAAGTCAAACAATATCACTGAAAAATTAGTCAGTTTTGAATTAAAATGTGTGGCCTAATACACGGGTTTGGCACCTGTTTAATAACATAAGAACTCTTTATCTTATTAAACAGCTTCTCATGACATGTAACTATTTGCTCCTAGTTTTTGTAGTGTGGTACCCTTTTTATGGGCACTTTATGGACAGATTTTTAAAATACATTTGGGCTTTTCAAATTTTTATTTGGGTCCTATTTACATGTATTTTCTTTTTTCTAGGTAGTTTTCATCTTTCACAGTAACTCCTGCTACTTAGAGATATTAATGAATTAATCAAGGTTTTTTTAAAGTCTAATATAAAAAGAACTCCAAAAGAAACTTACTTAACTACTCAATAGTCCTCTTTAAGCTCTTACTATAATCTATGCTTTGCATCCCAATAACAAAATACCACAAAAAAAACTGTTCTATATTTTTACAAACCATGTTGACAGAAAAATAAATAAATAAATATAAACTTTAATGTGAGATTCAACAGTAATCCTGAGAGAGGTGCAGTTGTCACTGTGAGTGTTTGCCTGAGACTATGTCTCAATCAGGTATAGCAGAGAAATGCTCCACAGACTGTAAAGTGGAAAGATGTGATGAAGACCAGATAGTGGAGGATATGCCTGGGGTAATTTTACTTTATATGAAACCAGCTCTGTGCTATCCTAAAATTTCAAATGATATTGCCTATATACAGTACATTATTATGCTTTAGTCAGCCTTTCCACTTCTTGAGCACTGATGTAAATTCATGATGGAAAAAACTCCCAAGGTAGATAAAATCATTGAAATTATGCTGCAAATTTCTGCCTTAGGAAGAATGAATTTGTTTACATTTAGGAATTACCAAAAAATACAAGTTGTTTAGATGTATTCCACTCTTTATGAGACAAAAAACATATATGGTTTATCCCTTTTTTTGTCCGATCCGATATCATTTTTATCTTTTCTAATATTAATGTTGAAGTTGTGCAACACATACTGAGCAATCAATGAAATTTTAACTACTTGTTTAAAATCACAAGGCAGTAGGAAAGTCTGGCATAATGGAAATAGCCTTGATTAAACTGCAGTGGCTTAGTATGACACGCTACTTACTCTTCTTACCATTTGACTTTATGTGAAGGTCAGTTTGGCCATTAGCTAGATCAGCCTAACACTGTCTGCCCCACCTCTCCACTCCAATTCTTCTCATCTACTCTCTCCTCTCTTCTCCTCCCCTCTCCACAGTCTGAAGAGAGATGTGATGGGGCTAAATTTATCTTCACAGAAACCAAAGCTAAGATGTTAAAAGAGAACTCCTGCCAGCTTGGTAACTGACTGCTGATCGTGATCAGCTTCACCTTTGCGAGGCGCCTGTCAAAATAACATGCACCCTTTTCTCTTTTACCCTTCTCTCCATCCTTCTTTCTTTTTTATCCTCTTTCTCAACTCAATCCTCCAATCCCCTGTTTTATTAACAACAGAGCTGGTGGCTAGTGATAACTGGTCACTCCTCAAGGCGCTGAAAGGCAAGGACACTCTATTATCCTAGCTAGATGGATGGGTTGAAATATTGCCTGCAAGTGGTAGAGCCTGCCAAATCATCCAGTCTTAAAACCCCTTTGTCTCTGACAAGGAGGAACATTAGCGAGAGAGCCAGGTTCATGGATAAAGATACACTTCTCTGTATTCGACATGGAGAGAATAAAACCGATGAGTGTGTTGAAAGGTCAAGAAATTCAAAATATGCATAATGGCTCTGTTTTCTCCCTGTTTCTGCAAAACGTCAAGTGCAGGTTTTCATAGTTTGTCTTGAGGTAAAGAATAGTCGCTTAGATTCCTTAGTTTTTGTACTTATTTCAATATGAATCATGAACCAATTACCAACCACTTAACAAAAAACAGGACCAATAATGGGGACTCGAGAAGATGCAAAAATGTCTAGGTCAAATTTTGTGTTGCAGGTGGACAGAGGTAGCAGTGGCCCCAGATGCCATAGATATTTATGTATGCCATGCATATACAGTATGTACTGTACTGTACTGTACTGTACACATGGCATATAGACATACCAGTGGACGCCATGCTACATAACTATAGCCTCAGACATAACACAGACACATAAACATAGAAGATGCAGAATAACCACATTCATACTTTTTGCCATTAAAAGCCACACAATTTTCTTGCTTTGTTTCAGACTGCAGTTAGTTGGTAAAAATGTTTTAACTTGATATTTGGGGTGAGCATCACAAAATTATTGTTCGTGAAAGTCAGTAATTGTGAATGTTGTACACTTACAAAAACAGCAGCACAGCAGCAGCACCTTATACAAAGTAGTGCCACAGTCTTGTATTTGTGTGCTTCTTAGGGTTACATACGGTTTTCTGTTATTTTTTCATGTAGTATTTTTGTATGCAATATAATTTTGCCCCTATTTTTATTACAGTAAGTAATTGAATCAAGAACATTGTGCTACACGTCAGTCAGCAGTCAAACAATCATGCACAAGAACAATATATGAAAATATTATTTATAATGAAAATATAGTAAGAAAATTTGACCTGAACATTCACTGGTACTGAAAATCCACTTTAAAAAGACCATCTAACATCTTTCAAAGAAATGTAGAGCTGTGAAGTTTATCACTGCTCCGAGGTCTTCTTTTTGCATGGCACGCTCATCGTCCATGCTTTTTAATTGAATTAAGGAGCACTCAGGGAGGTTTCTCTGTTATTGTTGTCTTGTAGGTGTACAAGGTTATTAAAGAGGGAAGCATGTTAAGTCATTTGTTATCCCTGGCATACTAACAAACATGTTGGCTTTGGGCAAGGTCTACAGGTTGCATGAGCAGTTCAGATTGATACTCCTGCCACAGCCACACCTAGATACCATGTTATCCCAAGAGGATGCTTAGGATGAGACGAATATGGGGGGTATTGAAGGAAAAGCACTAGAGAAGGAAGTGGGTACTATACAGTATTTTTTTTTCTCAATTCAGATATAAGAAATCTCAAAATGTCAATAGTAAAAGTGATCCAGCTTTGTTGCTACCCACTATTACATATATGCTTAGTAAAATAACGACTAAAGCGACTAACAACATATAGAATATATAGAACAAAGTCATTTACCCCATTGTCCCAATTATTCTAGATTCAGATCTACGCTTACTTCTTCTTCTTTTTTTTTAACTCAAGCATTAGTTCTTGACACATATAACCCCATGGGTTTTTCATCAGCAAAGGCTTGATTTTACTAATTGGTACCAAAGCTGTTAATTGGAGCTGTGGAAACAAGAAATGTAAAATCAGAGGACACTCTCATGGGAAATATGTGTGTTCAACCTCATTTTCCACCTTTACTCATTGTTTTTTTTAATTATCTAACTGCAGAGAGGACATCATGTTGTTGTCATAACAAAATACACAGTTAAAAAAATACGCTGTTCAAAACAAACATACTGCATGCAGCACTGCATTTGTTTACAGTAAATATAAAGACAATATATAAAGAGGCCATGACAGTATATTCTTATAATTATGCTACAGGAAGATTTATGACGATGCAGACTGTAATTTCATTCAGTAGAATGCACTATTTTCTCACTCATCGGGCCTATATCAGTGCCCTTCTCTCTTCTTCATACACGGTTCATTCACTTATATATATTTAACCTACTAAGCTATTAAGTGTTGGGGGGGGGGTTGTCAAGCTTTTGCATTTATTGCTTGCTGATTAAAGTCATGTTAACAGTTCTGGTCTCTCTGTGAATGCAGTTATGCTTTTTTGTTTTGTTTTGTTTTTGGTTTTTTTGCAATAACAAAAAAAACTATGTTACTGTGGATTGGATATTACACTGATACTATCTTGGAGGTTGGTATTAAAAGTGATCTTATCTTGACTGCATTGAACTGCTTTATTCCTAGTTCATAGTAATTAATTGCTGTCATGTGTTCAGTTATACAGTTGTTCTTACTGTGGTGTTTGTGAACTGCACTTTTAAGAGAGCTCTTAACAGTTATGCCTTTTACCTTAGATGTTTTCTTAATGAACTGGTTTCTGAGCCAGTAATTATGCTGTTAAGTGCTTCTGCTATTGAAATTTGATTTATTTCTATCTATGAGGGCCATAGATAGATAGATAGATAGATAGATAGATAGATAGTTTCAACAGCTGTGATTGCTTAATCTCCTCCAGCCACATTACATCCTCTCAAGGGCCAGTCATCCCTTGAAATGCTCAAATGATTTTCTGTTGTCAGTCACATTAGCAGCTTCAAACTCCTTGTCACTCAACAACAGCCACGTGCTGTGCACCTTGGGAAATACAATACATGCAATTTATCATGGGAAATCATCATCAAAAAACTTTGAAATTGTAAGAAGATTCCTTCTCTCTACCACAGCAATTCTTATTAATCTTTTGTTTTTAGTTCACTCAAACCCAATCTGTTAGAACGCTGACAACGAAGAAACATTTTTTATTCATTTACTGCTCTGAATTTGTTCAGAGAAACACAGTTAAACTCACCCAACATCACCATAGCAGCTGGTTATTCACTATTCATTGAATACTGTTTGCTATTGGGCTTTGCCAAAAAGAAGAATTTAATTTTCTGATAATTTCTTTTTTGTCTACATCTAAAGGGAGAAGTTAGATGTTCTGCTACCATTAATCCTTCTGACAGCAACACAAAAGATAACTGACTGATTGTTACAGTATGTTAAGGTTCATCCATTTCTACAGCATTATATAGTTAGATGAGATCACTAAAATTCAGCCTCAGAGGCAGAGCATATCGTGGCAGCTTTTGATGTTTTGCCCAGTACTGTGAACACATGCAGTCCAAATCTAGATACTAACAAAAAAAAATCTTAGTATGTACAACATACCCACAGTGCAGTTGACTTGTTGGAATATATCCAGGGTGTGCTGGAGGAGTTTCAGATGTCTGACCTATAAAACTGTTCCATGACCATTTTTGAGGTTATGAGACACTGGAACATAAATTGTTGCACTTTCAAAATAAGTTAGCAGAAAAAGCACATTCACTTCTTGGTGCTTATCTAGTGCTTAGTAGTTTTGTTTGTCTGATATTTTCATCTTAATGCTTTTTCACTGTGTTGGAGCAGATGCAGTACAGTATGATGGAGTTAATGCCTTATTTATCCAGAAAAGTAATTAAGCTATCAAAGTTCTCAGATGCTATAAAAAACCATCTGAATTAAAAATAATGTTATCCCAAAATTCTCTATATATATATCATGCTATATATGTATATTTATATGTAGCAACAATCATGCTAAGAAGTAAGTTTTAAAACCCAAGCCACACAAGATGTATACATTACTACAGTAACTGGTGAAAGGTATGCTACGAACAACCTTACTGATAATAGAATTTAGCAGAAATTCTGCAGTAACAATTATTAGCTATAACGGGTATCATCTGATTTGTTAAGAGTTCAATTTATTCAGCTGGATAATGAGTCACAAAAATGATGGTGATTCATCGCCAGTTCACAGAATTGCTATTTAAAGAATTTTTAATTTTAACACAAAAAAGCCAAAAAAAAAAGCCCCCCAAAAAAAGAAAAGCTGATGAACCTCAAGAAATCTCTTACCACTGAGCTTGTCAACAAAGGTTTCTCCATCAAATACTAAGTCATATTTTGCTTGTGGATTAAATACTTGCTTCTAAAATTCAGCAGCAGATAAACAAATAATAATAATAGATAATACTTTAATGATTATTTTTTTCCTATCAACATCAACAAATATACTAATGCATTCAAGTGTTGTCGTGTCTGTACACTGTTAAAAAAAAACATCCTAAAACAACGGTAATATTCCAGCAGCTGGGGCGCCAAAATACGACCGTGAAATAACAGAAAATAACTCCCCATAAAAATACGGTTATTTCCAGTAATGAAAATAGAGTTTGTTGCGCTAATTTGACATGGGATTCTGCCTTTTCCAAGTGCTTTTAGACATTAAATTAGGAACATTTTTACGTGATCAAACAATGAAATTACCTATAAACAAGGTCACTGAATGTGGAAATATGAATCATAATACGTAAATGTACAGAAATATACAGTTAACAGTTGGTTTAAATAACAATTGATTGCATGCCCTGGGACAGACTGACAGAGGCGAGGCTGCCATATCGCACCCTTTGGCTATCACTAGTAGGCGGTAGGTGAAGAGTCTTGACCACGGACACAACGACGGAGAGTGTCCGAGCCGGGGCGCGAACCGGCAATCTTCTAATCACAAGGCGAACTGCCAACTCTTGAGCCACGATGGCCCTAACTAGCAATGATAATAATACTTATGTGATGTAACACAAGCTTATAGGGATCATGTTATATACTTTTCCATAGCATTACATTTGAATTCAACAGTTCAATCTTTCAAATAACGGACAGATATTTGTGAAATCATGATACATTTGTGAATGTATTTTAACAATCTAAATATGCATATGTACAGACAGATACATTTAATAATCATGACAATTATGTTGTATTACATTACAGTGATTTAACGTTAATTTACATTCAAAATGTGAAGTCAAAGTCTATTTACGTAACTTTAATGATATTCTAGAAGAACAGAACATTACTGTAAAATGCACAGTAAAATACCTTCATATTAGGGTTTTTTCCTACGGTCACAGCCATACCCGCGACCTTGTTGTTGTTAGTTCACATTCATTGGCCGATGCTTAGCGTCATGTTATTTATATTAATTGCAATTCCTACCTCTACATTTCTTTTTCAAAATATATAATTAGCACAGCGTGTCCGTGCAACGTTTTACATTGTGGCATGCAGAGAAATCTTAACAAAGAAGCTCACAGAGAGAGATTGAGCTTGTTATTTAACCCCAAGCTGGTAGGGGGAGCTCTTTATTAAAACACTTGCCGGTGCTACAATGTGCCTCAAGGTTCAACAACAGCACAACAGAAGTCACTCATGGTACAGCACTCTCTCTACAAAACAACAACTGTCAGTGACGCTGCACCACGGCGTAAACACAACATTCAAGATAACAGTTAAAAGTAACGTAACCATAAACAATAAGACAAGAACATCTAAACAGCAGCACATGTCCCAACGCATGATGGGAGACATTTCTGGATGTATTTTTACAATCTAAATATGCATATGTAGAACAAAATATATTTAACAAACAAGTAAATTGTGTTTTATTACATTTACAGTGATGTTATGTTATTTTACATTTGACGTGTCAGATCACAGTCTACTTATGTGAATGTAATGATATTCTAGAAAAACAGTACACAACTGTAAAATACACAGTAAAATAATTTGACATTACTATTTTTTGGAACAGTGTACATGAAAACTGATAAAACAGTTCAACACATATGTGTCCCTTTAAAATCTTCTATAGAAACAATCACTTTTACTTTCAATTTTTATGAGTACACACGATTTCAAATCAAGTGCAAAACTATTTTCAGCATAAAGTCAGTGGGAGATTGGCTTTAATTTCGGCAAGCTAGGTGGGAAACTACCTGCCTTTAAAAATCAAACACAACAGAATGTTTTGATCTTTGTCTTGAACTACAGGGTTACAAAACACAATTTTTAGAATAAAAAAATTGAAAAATGAAAAAAAAAAAATTTCAACATATTTGAAGACTGCTGTCAAATTTTAGCGGTTTTGCCTCACAGCAAGAAGGTCCTGGGTTCAATTCTGACTGGGGCTTTTCTCTATGGAGTTTGCATTTTCTCCCTGTGTCTGGGTGGGTTACCCATGCAGTCAGGGTGGTTAAGTTAACTGGTGGCTCCAAAAGGTACATACCAGTAGTTGTGAATGTGAGCGTGAAGCCCTGTGACAGACTGGCGATATGTTAAGCATGTACTGTGCCTCTCACCCTATCCTAATAAGGATTGGCAGAAGAAAACAAATGGATGGATATATTTCCAAGCATTTAAAAAAAAAAAAAAAAAAAAAAAGGGGTTCATTGACCCACGTTCAGGCTTTTATTTTTTGCACACTGAACTCTGTGGAAATGTTTAAACAAGCTTATCTCTAGAACTATTAAAGATAATGCATGAAATTTTTTACTGATCTTTTTACCATTAAAATTAATCAGCATTTGTACTTTTGGAATGGAGATTAAACCATGTTTGACTAGTTAAAATATGAAAAAAGGGGCAGCACTCCTGCAAAGTTTCATATTTGACCACACACAAATTAAAAGCTTCAAATTGCACAAGGCAGATAGTCACAATTTTGGAATAGTATGTAGTTGAATCTCACAATACTACAAAATCAAGCATGCTTTAAATTCTCACATAAAAGAAGAAAATGGCATTTTCATTCAATTTTCATGCAGCATACAGCAAGCTGTACACTCATAAAAATTAGTCATTGGATGAACTCAATTTGATTGATGGCAGGTTTTCCACGTAATACATTTATTTTGGTTCAACCAAATCTACATACATCATGACAATTTAATTAAATTGAGTCAGTAGAACACAATTTCTTAAACACATTTAAAAGGAAAAAAATTACATTAATAAGATGTGAAAGGTTTTGGTTGGTTCAACTCAATACAATGTCATTCATTTGAGCTAGATTTTCTTTCGAATTGAAATGATTATTTCAAGTTCAACTAAATCATAATTTTAATTACCAGAAAACTAATTTAATTATTAAAATAATGACAAAATAAATTTGTTTTTTCAACTCAGTTTTATTCACTTGAATTAAAAGCAGAAACAGAATATTTTGTGAATAAACATACATTTCACATGGTCAAATTAACCTTAACAAAATCAAAGTGCTCACAAAAAAGTGCCTTACATTTGAAATGAATATCAAATCTGAAAAGCACACACCTTTGTATTACTAGGCAAGACTGAAAACAAACTGGAATTTGTAAAATCCAATTTCACGTAAGAATCATTGTATATATATTTATAGTGACACTTGCAGGTAGGTTTTCAGCAAATTCACAATGATAACCTACTAAACATTGCAATTCAAGTTACAACCATTAAACTTTTTTTGAGCTAAATTCCCACAGTCCTTTTATCCATCTATAGTAGTATAGATTAAAGGTTACATCACTCACAACAGAACAGCAGACAAAAATAGACAACTTCTATTTTTCAAAAAAAAAGGGAAAAAAAAGGTCACAGTTTGAACAAAAGAGATAAAAAGGCCAAAATCAAATTTTGTGCTGGGTCTTGTTTGCCTAAGCAAACATCTTCAATTTCATTTGTTGCATTTGTACTGAGCCTTTGTCCATCCAGATTCATTAAAATCTTCTGACAAAACTCGAAAGTGTACTTGAGGTCATTTGGATAGCTCAGATCAAGTGCATAAATCAGTCCAAAGAGAACGATGAATGCCATGATGACACTACCGAGGTTGTTCATAACTGTAGTACCTTCAATGACAACTGCAACATCCTCTGGCTCCTGAACGCCTTCTCTTCTGATGGTGTAAATACCCATGACAGTTGCTGCAGTGGATCTCAACCATTCATCCTCAGTGGAGGTCTGAAAAACAGGATGTTTCAGGTTTAAGGGCTCTGTCACTTGGAAGGGGAAATATTATGCAAAACTCAGCTTTGTATCCTTTTGTGCTGAAACATAGGTCTCTACCGCCTCTATAAACACTCCAAACATGAATAAAACCCGTCAATCTGTTTCCTATCAATATTTTGGGTTTAGGTATTATGTACCTCCCTTTGGGAGGGGCTTGAAATAGAGGAGCAGCTCCTCAAGTGTCTATAGGTGTAGGTGTGTGTGTGTGTGTGGGCTGGGTCACTTTCCCTTATTTCATGACAATTGGGGACCTTTTGAAACAGCTTGTTTTAGGCACATTATTCCGGAAACCAGAAGATCGCTGTAACGCCAGTGACACTAGTCAGTGTCTCGATGCAGTCTGCTGGGTTCCTTATATAGAAGACTTTTTACTAATTGACATAATTAACTGAACTTCATTGGAGTGTTTACTTTATGAAGTGCCTTGAGATGACTGTTGTTGTGATATACCGCTATATAAATAAACTGAATTTAAACACTGACAGAAAGTGGATGAATGTTGAGGCAGTTGATACTTTCATGGCAGCCCCAAAAAAATGAACAATTGAATTTTTACTGAATCTGTCCCCTTAAAAGGTGCTCTCCAGTACAAGTTTCAACAATGACTATTAAGAATAATACATATTTCACAATTATATTGTCTTATTTGAATATATGAGCATTTTGTGTGCGATGAACCTAACTCAAATTGAAGCTAGAAAATAAAGTGTGATAAGCGTACCAGATACTCCTTGAACAGTAGGTCTGGATCTTCATTAAAGTAGATCACCAGGCTTTTAAGAGTATGCTCCCTCTTTATGTCGATGTCATCACACTAATGCAAGGGTGGACAAAAAAAAGGTGAAAAAAATGTAATTGATTGATTGCATTTAATTGATGGGTTTATCATTAGTACTGACCAAACTACTGATTGCCATGATATCCTTGATCTTTTGGCCCTTTGCTCCCCTCAAAAATTTGCATCAGCTTGTCTGTTAAATTGTCCAGCTGAGCCAAGAACTTCGCCTGCAGGGGTTTTGTAGTGATCTGCAGGAACTCTGCATTCACCTGGAAATAAAACATACATAAATATAGTAAACTAGAAGTTTAAATACAGACTGCTGAATCAACACACTGAAAGTTGCTAAACATTTGAACCATCAGTGAAGTTTGTCAAGACCTAAACTGTTTGTAGCTGAGTTTAGGAATATAGCGCCACCTGTTGCTTTGGCATGTTCCTAGCAGCGTTTTCCTTCATTTTTGCGTTTACCTGTGGACGGGATTATTTTTTAAAACGATAACGGAAAATCTCCGTTTTCAAAAATACCTGTGTAAGTGTGGACGTAGCCGAAATCTTTTATAATAATAAATAGGTTTGAACGTCACAGGAGTGCGCATTGTGCTGCCTGCAGTTACTCTTCCGGCCACATGGTTCGCTTTTGGTAGCACCCTCAGTAAACTATGTAGTGCTTTTAAAGACACCTCAAAATGATACTTTCTACTAGAAAATGGCATTATATAATAATAAACACAGAATACCACATTATTAGATTATAAAAAAGAAAACAGTAAGAAAGAAGTTAGCTATAGGACATCATCTTTCATTGAGCACAATGGCTAGCTGCTAATAAGCTAGCACACGCTCCGAGTACTTAAAAGTTGGCAGCTACACAATTTCTCCTCTAAAACAAGGCACTTTTGAAAAGACCTGGCTATATTGTCAAAAAAAATAGTATTCAAGCAGAGAAGAGAATGGTAGCACCACCAAAAGTTCAAAAAACAACTGTTACAAGCTTCTATGATAAATAGCATTGCCATAGATTTAGCTGATAAAGAAATACACAATTGGATATATGAAAAAATAATATGTTACCTTACCTGAAGGTGTAGTTTTATCCAAAAAGTACAGAGAGGCCAAGAGCAGCTGCATTCATTTAGGTGATCCTGAAAGAGCGCAAAATTTTCAAAGAAGGCGGACCGTTGTGTAACTCAATAACTTTGTGTTCTTGTAACAAAGACTGCTTTGAGAGAAAATAATTTAGGTTCACCACACGAATAATAATTGCAGTAACGCTGGAGTGCTACATTTGCGTTGAGTGAGATTAAAAAAAATGTTTACGCTTAAAGCGGGGCTTGAATTTGTTTCTTTGAGTTTACAAATACTTAAGTGCAAAAATGTACAGTGGGGCAAAAAAGTATTTAGTCAGCCACCGATTGTGCAAGTTCCCCCACCTAAAATGATGACAGAGGTCAGTAATTTGCACCAGAGGTACACTTCAACTGTGAGAGACAGAATGTGAAAAAAAAAATCCATGAATCCACATGGTAGGATTTGTAAAGAATTTATTCGTAAATCAGGGTGGAAAATAAGTATTTGGTCAATAACAAAAATACAACTCAATACTTTGTAACATAACCTTTGTTGGCAATAACAGAGGTCAAACGTTTACTATAGGTCTTTACCAGGTTTGCACACACAGTAGCTGGTATTTTGGCCCATTCCTCCATGCAGATCTTCTCGAGAGCAGTGATGTTTTGGGGCTGTCGCCGAGCAACACGGACTTTCAACTCCCGCCACAGATTTTCTATGGGGTTGAGGTCTGGAGACTGGCTAGGCCACTCCAGGACTTTCAAATGCTTCTTACGGAGCCACTCCTTTGTTGCCCGGGCGGTGTGTTTTGGATCATTGTCATGTTGGAAGACCCAGCCTCGTTTCATCTTCAAAGTTCTCACTGATGGAAGGAGGTTTTGGCTCAAAATCTCACGATACATGGCCCCATTCATTCTGTCCTTAACACGGATCAGTCGTCCTGTCCCCTTGGCAGAAAAACAGCCCCATAGCATGATGTTTCCACCCCCATGCTTCACAGTAGGTATGGTGTTCTTGGGATGCAACTCAGTATTCTTCTTCCTCCAAACACGACGAGTTGAGTTTATACCAAAAAGTTCTACTTTGGTTTCATCTGACCACATGACATTCTCCCAATCCTCTGCTGTATCATCCATGTGCTCTCTGGCAAACTTCAGACGGGCCTGGACATGCACTGGCTTCAGCAGCGGAACACGTCTGGCACTGCGGGATTTGATTCCCTGCCGTTGTAGTGTGTTACTGATGGTGACCTCTGTTACTTTGGTCCCAGCTCTCTGCAGGTCATTCACCAGGTCCCCCCGTGTGGTTCTGGGATCTTTGCTCACCGTTCTCATGATCATTTTGACCCCACGGGATGAGATCTTGCGTGGAGCCCCAGATCGAGGGAGATTATCAGTGGTCTTGTATGTCTTCCATTTTCTGATGATTGCTCCCACGGTTGATTTTTTCACACCAAGCTGCTTGCCTATTGTAGATTCACTCTTCCCAGTCTGGTGCAGGTCTACAATACTTTTCCTGGTGTCCTTCGAAAGCTCTTTGGTCTTGGCCATGGCGGAGTTTGGAGTCTGACTGTTTGAGGCTGTGGACAGGTGTCTTTTATACAGATGATGAGTTCAAACAGGTGCCATTCATACAGGTAACGAGTGGGGGACAGAAAAGCTTCTTACAGAAGACGTTACAGGTCTGTGAGAGCCAGAGATTTTCCATGTTTGAGGTGACCAAATACTTATTTTCCACCCCGATTTACGAATAAATTCTTTACAAATCCTACGATGTGAATTCATGGATTTTTTTTTCACATTCTGTCTCTCACAGTTGAAGTGTACCTCTGGTGCAAATTACTGACCTCTGTCATCATTTTAAGTGGGGGAACTTGCACAATCGGTGGCTGACTAAATACTTTTTTGCCCCACTGTACTCCTCCTACCCCCAGTGCCCCAACAAACTCATTCATTTTGTGTTCAGAATCAGCCTCTGCTGGTTTAGAATAATTTTAGGTTTATACAAAGAAAATCAAATTAATTTGGTAGTTTTTAATTACATTTATGAACAACTAACAAAATTTGTATGTGTTCTTTGAAAGAAGGACCTGAATCTGTTTTTTGAGTGTACCAAAAAGTACAAAAATCTTAAATTGTCTAATCAAAATGAAGTGCAATTATTCAGTTTCCCGAAGTTTCACTAATTACAACTCAGAAAAGTTAAATAAGTGCATATTTTTCATTTTCGAGACCCGTGTCGCTCCATTTTAGAGAGCTGCTGAATTACTTTTTCCTGAGCAGAGCATCTTGTTGTCAGGTTAGAAGGGACAGCAAAAAATGTGGAGTACTTGTGGAATTAAGAAAAAAGTAGGTTTTTTACTAACACTGTAGAAAACATACTTACCACATTATTGCTCTAACTGCATATTACAAAGATGATACTTCTCCAACTTTAGAATAAATACAGATTAAACACTCAACACAAAACTGATGCAACAGCAAAAACTTGACTAAAATATTCGTTCAATCAATTCATTTAGATCATGATTAAAATTACAATCATTTCCCTGAACAAAATACAACTAAAACTGATTCTTCACGCTTGCATTGACAAGGTCATGGCATGCACAGATATAAAGTCGCTTGTTTTGCTGTTGATTTGCAACTCAGAAGTTATAAAAAAGGCACAGTTTCTAACTTAGGCAAGGGTATGTTTGTTGCTATAAAAAGATGTTTATGCTTCTCTCCTTTTAAAGAAAAGCATTCAGTCACGTCAGGGACACATCTACAAATTCACAATAAACCTCTCACAAACACACCCACAAATGTCAGTGATGCTCATTGAGCCGAGGCTAATTAGACCTGCCAAACAAAATCAGCTGACAATCTGAACAGATTTCATTGATGAATATTAGATGTATTCATCTAATAGTACAAAGGATTAAGTTAAGGTGAGGTGGGGGGGGTAATAAATTAATGGTTGCATATATATATTTATAAATATTGAAATAAAATAAATTAAATCTCTTGTGGTCAGCCTCTATAGACCTAGTGGTCTTTGAAGGCATCATTAGCTGGTTTTATCAGAACATTGACCCTAAAACTAGTACCTGAGGGGCCTGACTGTAGTGGTGCAGACATGAGCATATGAGTCTTGGATGGATGAAATAAGACTTTGAAGTGGATTTTCTATTTGAAGGATTATACATCAGGGATTTTGATTCATACCCATTCTGTGTCCATGAGGCTGTGTGCTTGTGTGGGTGGAAAGAGTTAGCATTCACAATATGATTAATCTATTTATTTCTTCCTCAACTAAAACAATACAATTTAGATAATACGCAGAGAACTTGGCAGATGGTTCATTTGAATGGGTTAATGAAAAAAAAGAAAACAAATGAACAACTACAAAAACAAAAATCATCAATGGAAATATTGTTCTTGTCACGGTTTGCGGGGGCAAGCCGTGTGGAATATATATAGGACCAAAAGGCGGCAGCTCTGGTGCAGGTGAGTGTTTATTAACAACAAAAATGCAAACAACAAAGGCGCTAGGAACATGAAACTGAAACCTAAACTGGGTAAACTAACAACACAAACCAAGAATGACGGTGCAGGGAGGTCCGGGGAAATACATACAGGGAGACCGAGGGGAAACAACACAGACGAACCAGCAACAACTATGACAGAAGACACAACTTAAATACACTCAGAGAACACAGGGGGATTACATACAGGTGGGGACACAGCTGGGAGTAATTAACATGACGAGACTAGGGAGGCAAACTGAAAACACTCACATAAGACACAGACCTTCACAATAAAACAGGAACTTACACATGAAAGGACACAAACTAAGAAACGCGGACTAGATACAGGAACACACGGGCAGAACAGAGTAAACACTAACCAGAGGAAGAACAGAACCAAAATCGCGAAGAGAAAACACAAAACGCTGGGTCAAAAGGACCCAGGATCATGACAGTTCTAGTGAGAGAATTTCAGAGATTGAATCCTTTCAGGTTTCTTGTCCATAATAGTCGCAATCTTTTAAGCAGATAAGACTTCATGTCTTGTGATAGCAAAGTTGACTGAAATGCTGAGAAAGGTACATTTGTGATATGGTTTTAAAAGCACTAAAACCACTGTTTCACTTCCGTTGATTTTCTTTTGTTTTGATTATGCCTTAAATTGGAAGCATAAATAGCTTACAATAAAGATGATTATTTTAGTTTAGATGAAAATCTCATAACATAGTCATTTCTATTTCATATGGATTTTCCTAATCCTAGTGTAAGTTGCCATGACCTAGTTTAATATTGAAATTTACTGAATACCTTTTACTTGTTAATCCTTGAATATAATATAAGCACCCTTTCAGCCTCAGTGACCTATTTTAAGCAAAATTTGTTTTGTTTTGAAAAAAAAAAACCTCTCTAAGCCATGCCATCAAGAATATGAAGCATGTTAGAGAATCCACCACAATTTTAAAGTTTCATTACAAAACATAAATTGCAACGTGAAGAAGCACTTACACCCCCAATGTCAGGAAGAATTACAGTGTATATGGATCAGATATATTGAAAGCCTACGTGAAGAGTATCCCCCGTGCTTGAGGGAGATAGGTTTTCTATGCTGTAGCGGCAACACCTTAATTTCTCTGAATAATTTCCATAACAATGGGGTCTTTGTATAGTAGCACATTGTTTTCCTTTGCTCAAATAGTGGAGGGGTTATTGTTTCCAATATGTTAATGCTGTTATTTCCTAAAGGAATACTGTCTTTGAAGTAATCTCTTTGAGTGTGTTTGGTTCAAGTACCATTCTCCCGGGAGGAGGTTGAACTTTTAAAATGTAATTTTCCTCTTACCACCCTTGAACAGTCTTAGTATGGCAGTTCTAACCTTGAGCCGTCAAAACAGATAAAGCCTTGCAGATTGTATTCTGATTAGATTATCTACTTAATCTAAACACATGCATGTGGAACTCCGAGCAGCAGGAAATGCTTCTAGCAAGTTAAAGTAAATGCAATAATAACTGGATGCTAGTAGCTGTTGCCTTATTTTTGATGATACAAGCAAATATTAATTGACCACAGTTCTGCCCGCTAGCAATATATTTTTAGGCACTTTTTGGTCCAGTAAGTATTTGGTTGGGGATTTGAAGTAAGTCTTCAAATCCCTGGCCAGTCGAAACCCCCATGTTCAGTAGTGTCCAAGTAACTCCAGCATTATCAGTCTACAAGTAAGCATCAAATGTTATGTTAATTCACATAATGAGTGAGTGTCTCTGTGTCTTTGTAACAGCAAAACTTGATTAGATTTTACCTGGTTATGGGATTCTTCTGAAGGTTTGTATTTGGGATTTGTCAGAATGAAATGGCCGGTGTAGTTTAAATTACTGTGTTTAACACAACTTTTTTATAAAAAAAATTGAACAATTAAAAAAATAGGTTCAACTGGACGCAACATTTTCAGTGGGAGAAACGTTTCGTCACTCATCCAAGTGACTTCTTCAGTCTCCACTGACTGCAGGTTTCCCTAATCTTATAAACACTGAAAACGCTACATCTAGATGAACAGAATCGACTTTTGGAGATTTACTTACCTGGATGATTGAGAATGCATCAAGACATGATCAAGATTTCTTTTCCTTAAAGTAAAGTCATTGATTTCTCAAATAAAATAAGAACCAGCTTTGGGTTTCAGAGATTACTTCTTCACTTTTGTTGTCTTGTTGAAAAAGTCTTCTGTGAGCTCCAGGAGACAATTCATGCTTTTTATCTTTGATTAAGGTTTTTTGCTGTATAATTTCGGTACTTGCTGCTGATCTGCACCACTCAGCCATAAAAAGTTCACTAAAATCAGTGGTTTAATCTTAGACATAGCAGCTATTAGGACTAAAATTGTTGCCTGTAATGGTCATTTCTACCTGTGCTGCTTGATTTTAAGTAATGAAAATCATTTGATTTGATTTGTTTAGATATCTTAAAAGTACCCAGTGAAACTGAAGCATGTTCCTCCTTGTTATTTTAGTTTTTCAGTTTTTAAAAACAAATACAAATGTTTGAAGCATGAATGTAGTGTAAGGAAATGTTTGTATGCATTAAAAGAGCACTAAATAAGCACTGAATCACTGTGCAGTAAAGGTATCAGATTGTCTTTCTCTTTTAGTTGCTGTAATACGATGATCTTTGATTCCAGTCCATGAGCCTGAGAAGAAAACTCAAATTGCACACTCTAGTCACCATAAGAGACATATCTGAGGTAAATACTTTTTTTTTGCTACATTTAACATTAATAACAACACATTATAGTGTGTGAGTTAACTTTAGGTTATAATTTTAGAATTTATTCTGCTATTTATAGGCACACATTTTAAAATGATTACCCAAGACAGTGTGTAGCTTGTGCAACTGGAACTTGTTCTTTTATTGCATTTATGTAAAGTTAAAGAGTATAGTCACAGTCAGTTTTACCCTCTTGATTGAATATGTATTAAAGCAACTAAAAATAGTACTCAGTATGGCCCCTGGGTGCTTATAATGTACTGACAACATTGCTGCATACTCTTTATTGTGATGATCGAAGAGGATCTCTTCCCAGATCTGGACCAGGACTCCAGGAGTAACCTGGTGGGTTCGGATGGACCAAAACATAATGTCCCAGTGCTGTTATATTGGACGTAAGTCAGGCAATTGTTGTGGGCAGTTGATGGTATGAATTCCTTCATCCTCCAGGAACTGTTTATATTCTAAAGTTGTTCCCATCCATAACCAGACCAGCTTTACAATTTGGAGGGGATGAATCCTCTCTGGTGGTCGCATTTATTCAATCTTTTACCAGATTCACAGCTATAAACTTGAACATTTAGCCTACTTACAGAATAATCTGATCTTTACATGTAAGTGCAAAGGGATTATTAGTGACCTGTAGTAGAGCAATTAAATATGAAATGCTGCATAAATACATTTTGTTTCTGAAAAAAAGGATGATGCAAATGTTGCTGTGTTTAAGTAAGCTTAGGAGAATTTTTTTCCCCTTTTCTTAAATAATACAGTTGCAAAATCACCATTATTGTTGAAACTGTAAACAAAACAAAGCAGTTTTGATGTTGAATATTCACTTTGATGGGCTTAGATAAAAAAAAAACACATTTCCTGTTAAAAGAGAATACTGAAATGAATTAACTCAGTACCACTTAATTTAGGGCAGCATGGTGCGATGGTTAGCAAGAAGGTTCTGGGTTCAAATCCCTTATCTGACTAAAGCCTCTGTGGAGTTTGCTCTTGTTCTGCCCATGCATGGGTTCTCTCTGGGTACTCAGCTTCCTCCCACAGTCCAAAGACGTGCAGTCAAGGGTTAGATTAACTGGTGAACCAAAATTGCCTATAGGTGTGACTGTGAGTGGTCGTCTGCCACTCTGTGTTGGCAGCTGGGATAGGCTCCAGCACCCCTTTGTAAGCAGAAGACCTCTTAACAGTTTGAGAACAAGAGGGAACGCATATGAGACAAGAAAATAATTACAGCTATATGAGAGCTTATAATATATGACGTGTATGTATATTGTAACAGATTAAAACGGATGGAGAGTTTTATTAGAATATCACGAGTGGTTACATACTATAAAGACTCGATGGCTATTTGAACTAAACAATGTGGTTACAACAGGGGAAATAATTATTAGATCTCCTGGTGAATTTGTAAATTTGCTCAATTAAGAAATTAACAGTCTTTAATTTTTATTGTAGTTTACTTTTAATGAGATCAGGAGGATCTTTAACTGATTGATTGATTGGAATCAGAATTGAGGGCTGGGTTGTTGGGATCAAATGCTTATTTGATCAATTTATGCAAATCATGCAATCATGCACTTTTTAGTCAAATATGACAATGTTCTAGCTATAACTTTACCTTGATAAATATAATAGATCACTCAACTGTCGATATGCTTCAGTTTATGCATATAAAAAAAAGGAAAAGAAAAAAGAAAATCACATAATCTCTACTCTGGACACCTGATTGTTTTATAAATGATTTTCTTGATCACCTGATCTGAAACATATCTGGATATGGCCTCAAGCTACAAGAATTTACAGGCTTTTTTGCCTCCAAGTTACCCAGTGTATGGCATTGGACCCTCAGGCAGGGTTCTTGCTACTCCAAAGATAGGGTTGAAGACCTTAAGGTAATCAAGCCTCGGGGCTATATTCCAACTCTTGTATAGAGTTGGAATCAGAATATTCATCTGGCAAAACTACCATTCTGGTGACTAATTGGGTTTTTTAACCACTTAATTAATCTATTATAAGTGGTAAAAGAGAACCACCTGAAACAGAGCTACAAGAAACATTCTGTTAAACCATTTAACTGTTGTATTACTAAAAAACACCAACCACATATTTCAGGGCAATAGTAGTGCGTCTTTGTTCATTTTTGTCTCACTAAACAGTTGAAATTTGGCTGTGTGCATGGTTTTCTATCAATGACGCAAGATGAAAAATTAAGATCCTCTCAAGGTCAGTGAAAAAATAAAAAATCAAGATTTAAAGCAGTTAATATGTGTATCTTCATTACTGCATGTGCACTGTTTAAACAGCGGTTTATTTCTTTTAATAGTTTATTATTAATAGTAATATCCATTTCAGTCACTTTCCTGGAAAACTTACTTTATCCACCCTAATACTCAGCTGTCAGTCTAGCGTGCCAGTTTTTTGGCATATTGTAGCTATACTGAATATTCCTGCTTTGAAAAAAGGTACTAATACTTACAGAATTACTTAAATATCTTAAGAATACCTTCTTTAAAAATGAAGATTTCTGTCAGTTGGGCCTTTATTTCAGTGTTACCCAGAAATCGAAACCATCCCAGCTCATATTGACTCATTCATCTTTGAACCTTGAGGAAAGTAGATTCAGGTATTGGAGAAGAAAGTAAAAGATAAAAACACATTAGAGTTCGTAACTTAGGCTTTTGAGAGCTGAAAGATTGCATTTCATGCTTTGTAACTTTCATTACATACCACCCAGGGGGTGAGAAATCAATTTGTGAATCTAAACCATTTTTGGGGCCACTCAAATGTAAATATGTGAATTAAAATGATCTAAATTACTCTATGATTCATATGGACACTAAATCAATATGCTATTACTAGCATTAATTAAGTCATTAACGAATAAATATATGTTTGAACTTTTAATGTTTATAAAGAAGTTCCTTACAAGTTCCTTATAAGTTCCTTATAAAGAAGTTCCTTAAATTTAATCAGAATCAGAATCGTGTTTATTGGCCAAGTATATGTGCAGACACATACAAGGAATTTGGTTCCGGTAGATGGTGGCTCTCAAGCACAGCAATGTAAATCACACACACGTGTCTATATATACGTTACACATACATACACATACATACACAACGCTGTGTAAACCAACTATAAATAACTAATCTAAACTTGTATACATAAAATACAGAAATGAAATGAGGTGGAATGAATACTACAGAATGTACATAAGGTGCAGCTGCAGTCTGGCAGTGGGAGCAGTGTGACAGGTCAACTGTTTAGAAGGGAGATGTCGAGGGGAAAGAAACTGTTCCTATGTCGGGTGGTCCTGGTCTGCAGGCTTCTGTACCGTCTGCCAGAGGGCAGCAGATCAAAAAGTCTGTGACCAGGGTGTGAGGGGTCTGCGATGATTTTCCCTGCCCATTTCCCGGTTCTTGAGAGGTACAGATCCTGGATGGAGGGCAGGGGGGCGCCGATGATCCTTTCTGCTGCCCGTACAGTCCGCTGCAGTCTGCTCCTGTCCTGTTTAGTGGCTGCACCATACCAGACTGTGATGGAGGAGCACAGGACAGACTCAATGACCGCAGTATAGAACTGGATCAGCAGCTCCTGTGGGAGACTGTACTTCCCCAGTTGTCTCAGGAAGTACATCCTCTGCTGAGTCTTTTTGAGGATGGAGTTGATGTTGGTCTCCCACTTCAGGTCCTGGGAGATGGTTGTACCCAGGAACTTGAAGGTCTTCACAGTTGTCACAGGGCTGTCTGATATGGTGAGGGGGAGCAGAGTTGAGGGATGTCTCCTGAAGTCCACTGTCATCTCTACAGTTTTAAGAGTGTTCAGCTCCAGATTGTGCTGACTGCACCAGAGTACCAGCCGCTCAACTTCCTGCCGGTATGCAGACTCATCACCATCCTGAATCAGGCCAATGACAGTGGTGTCATCTGCAAACTTTAGGAGTTTAACAGCCGAGTTCTTGGAGGTGCAGTCGTTAGTGTAGAGGGAGAACAGTAGTGGTGAGAGGACACATCCTTGAGGGGCACCAATACTGAGGGACCGAGTTTCAGAGGTGATCTCCCCCAGCCTCACTTGTTGCTTTCTATCTGTCAGGAAGCTGGTGATCCATTGACAGGTAGCTGGTGACACGCTGAGCTGGGAGAGTTTGGAGGAGAGAAGTTCAGGCACAATGGTGTTAAAAGCCGAACTAAAGTCCACAAACAGGACCCTGGCATAAGTTCCCGGGTGGTCGAGGTGTTGCAGGATGTAATGCAGCCCCATGTTTACTGCATCATCCACCGACCTGTTTGTCCGGTAGACAAACTGCAGAGGGTCCAGCTGGTGGCCTGTAATGTCTTTCAGATGGGCTAACACCAGTCGTTCGAAGGATTTCATGACCACAGACGTCAAGGCGACAGGTCTGTAGTCATTCAGTCCTGTGATGGTGGGTTTCTTGGGAACAGGGATGATGGTGGAGCGTTTGAAGCAAGAGGGAACGTCACACAGCTCCAGGGATCTGTTGAAGATGTGAGTAAAGATGGGAGCCAGCTGTTCAGCACAGGTTTTGAGGCAGGAGGGTGTCTAGTTCTAATTGTCTAGTTTCTAGCATCCATTGTTTTAACTCTCTAGCTATGCAAGAAATACTTTAACTACATATGAAAGAGGACATGGGAATTATCATCTGGGTCTATATTTAAAAAGTACTGAAAACTAGACTATACCACGTCTGGAGAACTTGCGGTGGGAGTGTTGCTACCAGCAGACTCGGCCTGTAGCTTGTGCAGCTAAAATGTTGGTGGTAAAGACTAACAAAATTGAAGAGAGATGGCCTATAGCATAGCTACTTTAATCAGCCACATGTGTACTGTACCTGAGATGGTCTGCATTTGTGTAGCACTTTACTTAGTCCCTAAGGACCCCAAAGCGCTTTACACTACAGGCAGACATTCACACATTCACACACTGGTGATGGCAAGCTACACTGTAGCCACAGCTGCCCTGGGGCGCACTGACAGAGGCGAGGCTGCCGGACACTGGTGCCACCGGGCCCACTAACCACCACCAGTAGGCAAACATGGAGTTAGTATCTTGCCCAAGGATATTTGGCAACTGCAGCAACTCTATACGTTACCTACTTTCTCCATCCATCCATCTATCCATTCGCTTCCGGTTATCCGTGTAAGGGTAACAGAGGAGGTTGGGGGCAGCTAGCTAACACAGAGAGACGGACAACCATTCGCACTCACATTCACAGCTATGGGCAATTTAGATTCACCAATAAAGTATCCCCATTGACTGCATGTCTTTGGACTGTGGGAGTTCCTGGAGAGAATCTGCACAGACACAGTTAGAATCTGCAAACTCCACATATAAAGGCCGAATAGTGGACCTTCTTGATAATTCTTTTTTCCAATAATTAGGATAATACTCTTTCTTATCTCTTTCTTTCTTTTTTCCCTACTGCAAGTTTGTTATTTAGCTTGGTAAATAGTTGAGTTACTGCAGAGTATGACTGGGATTGGTTGGTAAGCACTGGATTGGAATTGTTTTGTAAAAAAAAAAAAAAGAAGGAAAAGAAACATAAACTGGCTGGGAAAAATAGTAACTAAAACCAACAAATCTATATCAGTGCAGGAAAAAGAAAGTGAACTTAATAAGCATTAAAAAAATCATCAAAGGAGAAGCAACAACACACTGTTGTATTTTAGCCTGAAAGCACTCAAAGGTCAATGTAGCTATTTATATTTTCTTATTACGAAACACAGAGGTTACCAGAAATACAATCTCCTATTATAAAAAAGTGCTTATTCAACCTACACTTGAACCTCTTGGACATTCTTTTTTATAAAATGCAATTTTGCACTAAAGCGCCAAACAAGAGACTTGATCCCATTTTTCAACTGCGACAGCTTGTGAATATGACGTATTTAAATATTCCAACATATCAACCAGTGATTAGATAAATTGTTATTTGAAGCAGATATTACATACCTCACCACAAGCTTATAAACAGTAGCAAACACATGGGGACATTTGGTATGCATGGACTGTGGCATCCTTCTGACTCTCTTAGCATTTAAATATATTGTTTGCTTTGGGTTTAATAGTTAAATTTTTACGAAAATATTATTATCCCTTGTTTCTGAAATCGAACCTCAGCATTTGGCCATAGCGTAGCTGATGTTTGTATTTCTAATCTATGATAAATATTTATCAGGTTTTCAGTGTAAGTCTATATTGTGTTTTTTTCATTATGTCACAAATTCATATCACTTCATATTTTTTGCCAGAAGAATCTTACAAAAAAAGTCTATCTACTGTCAGAGGCTATAAGAAGATTTCTGTGATGTAAATTCTGAATCCTGACTGGAACACATCAAATAAATAATTTGATAAGTTATCTGTTTCACAACTATACTTTCAGAAAAACTTTTAAATAAAAGAAGTGATAGCTTTTTAAGTATTATTTTAATTACTCACACCATAAGATGACTGTAATATCTGATCATATTTAAGATAGAAGCATTAATGAATGGTAGGACTTCCTTGAGAAGCTGTAGGAATGGTGTCTAATAGAGATGTTGATGGTTCAGAGGAAATAATTATTGAAGTTAACTCAGAGTCTAAATAAATACCAGTCATATTGAAAATTGCTGTACACAATGATACATCTGTGGGATGGTTATATATTTCTTCTCTAATGGTTCAACATTTATTTGTGAAGTTATTACTAGTTAAATTTGAAATAATGGTTGGCCCAAGAGATGTCTGATTCTTTGTCAGCCTGGCTGTAGTTCTTAAAAAAAGGGTGAAGTTGTTCTTATTTTTTTCAATCAGTAATGGATAGTACGATGTTCTTATTTTATAGAGGGCTTTTTAGAAGCTTTTTAGAATATCAAACTCTTTTTCCAAACTAAATGAAGATTTTCTAAATTAGTGAGATGCCATTTCTCCAGGTTAACAGTTTCATCTGCACTTGTGAGTTATGCCAGGCAGTCAAGCACTTCTGATCTGAGGCCCCTTTTTTCAGAGGAGACAGAGTATTCAGGGTTGAACAAGGTGAGTAAAACTATTAATATGAAGGTCCTGGACTTGATTACACTATCTGGCCGAAGCCTTTCTGTGTAGCGTTTGCATAGTCTCTGTGTCTGTATGGGTTTTCTCCAGGTACCTGGTTGTTTATTGGTGACCTTTAATTGCTTATAGGTATGAATGTGAGTGCGGACGGTTGTCTGTCTCCCTGCATTGGCCTTCAGACAGATTGGCAACCTGTCTAGGGTGTATCCTGCCTCTCTCCCTATGCAGTCCCTGGCAGTCGCTCAATTAACCAAATTTGTTCTTCATGCGAAGCTTTTTGTCACGTGGTCACATTAGGGAACATGCCTAATCCTTTATAGTGCCACAGTTGTGTCAATTTGCACGTACAGCAGATAACAAGCCATCCAATCCATACATGCAAAGCAATAAAACCACTATTCTTGAAATCCTGATGGTTCTGTGGGTACCTTCTATGAACTCTGAGGTTTAGTTCTTTCCATAGTTTTTCAGTTGGATTCAGCTCACGTGATCGGCTGGGTCATTTTAGCATTTTTATTTTCTTTCCTTGACTTTCTGTTTGGGATCATTGTCTCGCTGCAACGTTCACCCTCATTCTTCTTCATCAACATGTGGTAGATAACCAATACATTCTTCATAAAAATCGGTAGTTGATTTTTGTATTTATCCCTGCTGCAGTTATTTCACAATATTTTACAGGCTTGCTAAGTAAACTTTAAACGCACCTCAACCTGCTTTTTTTTCAGCAATGGATTTTGGCATGGGGAGCGTGCATACAGCTCAGGGCGGTTGAGTGCATTTCTTATTGTATTCTTTGTAACAGTTGTACTCGTGATTCCAGGTCTTTCTGTAGAACTCCACAAGTGGTCCTTGGCTCTTGGACAGCATTTCATTTTAGAAGAGTTGTCCAATCTTTTAGAGGAATGTAACAGCATTTGTGGATTGGATGGGTTGATGCCGACATCTGCGAATTTCATTTCAGTAGCACTTTTAGAAATATATTTACTTTGAAAAATTGGTGACATGTTCAATACTTCAAACATGCTCTTGCACAGTCCTCCAGGTCCTTGCTGTACTCTTCACTCTTTTCCGCAGCTGACCAACAAAAGTACAGGAGTACCCTGGTTGTGCCCCATATTTATTTATAACACTGCCCCCATCTGACAACAGATGCTCTCTGCAGGTAGACAGGCAGCTTCCTGTGAACCAACAGGCTGCCAACGTGCTATCACTGGCAAATTTTTTAGCATTCTTTTTTCAGAAACAGAGTTCCCACTTCATTGTTTGTGATTGTTTCCTGCTTATTAATAGATCGCAGCTGTATTTTTAACTACTAACCTAGTAACCTCTAATGGTTAGCTACATAGCTAAAGCTAATGTCGCTAATTAGTCCCAAGAATGCCCCTTTAAACTCCAATTAGATTTTTCAGCAATAGAGTAAATTCTTACAAAAATAGTAAGTTAGATAACAGGCAAAAAGGTTACTTACTAATACAGCATTACAAAAAGACTGTAGCACAAATAAGACCTTCTGAATGTCTCTTTTAAAACAACCTAAATCTAGAAATTCTTAATGCAACGGTTTATTCAAGGTCTTCCTTTGTCCCATCTTCTGTCACGCTCTCTTGGCTCACTGTACTTCTTCTAATTAAGTAGCTCTTTTATTTGGGATGGCTGTGTTTCCCAAGGTGGTATCCATTCTATCTACCATGTCAACTAACTAATTATATCTCTACCTGTAGGAGATAACTGCTTCCAGGTTTGTGTGTACACTTACTGACAATTTGCCATAAAAAAATCTGTTACTGCTTTTCTTTTACATCTAGTTTAAAGGAAGTGACATCACTCCTGAGTTGACTGTCTTGCAGCAGTAGCAGAAAAGCAAGGGGAAAATGGTTTTCCTTTACTCCCAAGCAAGTAATAAACAGTGTACCTTTACAATACATATACATATATATTTTATTTGTATACACTTCGGTAAAGATCACATTGTTTACATTTAGATTTTTTAATTCTTTCAAGTAATTTTTATATCACAAATGTTTCAGATTCTTTTTATGTATCCAGACAGTTTTAATAATCTATGATTTGCATGTATAATTCATTTTGGTAGTCTCATCTGAACATCACAATCCAAACTTTTGCACCAACTATGTCTTAAAACATTTCATCTCGTTTTTCTTTCAATATCCAATTCATGGGCTGGCTTCTTTTCTTATAATCTGTTTTTTGTTGTCCTCCCTCTTATGTTCCTATCTATTCCCAACCTCAATTTCCTTCCATCTTCAGTCTTTGTTCTTTTCCCTATTCTCTCTCCTTTTTGCTGTCTGCTTAACTCATTGACATTGATGGCCGCAACTCTAATAAGTATTGAAGAATGGTCACAGTTTTATCTTTTGTTCCTGACTCATATCTACTTCTGAAAGCTGGTTAGGCCTACCACATGAGAGATAAATGGAGGATCAAATGCAATAAAGTATTTTGTATTTCCCAACATCCTCACAGGGGAGGACAACGGATACAAGTCACTTAGACTTGACCTTGCATTGCATTAGGAAGTGGGGAAACTATAAGAGTTTCAAAGTTTCTCTTTTGCAGTGGAATGATGATATGCGTATATAGTATAAAAGGAGAATTCCAAGGAAAAGGAGGCATTGTTATCTCAAAGAAAATTCTATATATTATCTGCTTGTTAGTTCTGGCATCATTAGGGCATTCAGATCCAACTGGCCTTGGGTTTCCAAAATCAAATAAAAAGTGGGAGACTGAGAGTTAAAAACAGTCCATAATCATTCATCTTTACTGATCACTTTGGCTCATCGCAATAATTTTGCAATGAAGTTCAACCTTAAGGCATCCATGAAGAACGCTATTTACAAGGTTTAGAAGTTGGAAGTTAGCAGTAAGTTAGCTAACTGCTTTTTATCTAACAAAGACAGAAGTCCATATTTTCACAGTAAGTATTTCTGAAAAACTACAATCTACATCTCTTTAGATGTAAACAAAGACAGAAAACTAAACATCAGTTAAGCTGGACCAGCTGACATATAATTATATACTAGCTGGTGGCTAGCTATAGCACTATGGTTAGGCTAATATAACCACTTTAGAAAGGGATGATGTAGGACGAGGCTAAAACTGTTCTCAATAAAAGTTAATTTTGAGGCTCCCCAGTGGGCAGATCCAAACTTCAGCCAAGCAAATGTGTGAGATAATCCCCAACATGAACCTAGTCATTATTATGTTGTGCATTTTGGATTATTCGCTTTGAAACGAAAATCCTGTTCCTAAAATTGATGTCTACAATAAGATTTGAGTCAACCAAAGTTCAAATATTTGGTTTGCAGACATGTTACTATGACTGTAGTGTGCACATTTTTGAAAACTTTAGCCTAAAGATGTGCTACACAAAAATAATGATTTAAAAAGCTGGATTGTTCAAGAATGACTGCTAATTATTTTGGGAGCTTGTTTCTATTAAATTAACAAAAAAGACAAAACTGTAACATGATAAAAAGATTTTGACCTCAGTATAATTCCATCAGTCTAATATCTATGAATTAAAATTAATTTCTCTCCTTTTATTTTTCTGCAGAATAATTATACTGACTTTTTAAACTTTATGTGCAATTTTGTTTGAAAAAGTTGAAAAAAATTACAACTTGCCATTGTCCGCTAATAGCAATTACTTTTTGCCAATATAATAGATATTTGATTAACCATATAAGTAATTATATTTTACAATTCTTCAACCAAGAAGGAGTACAGAAAGGTGAAGACATGCATGCAGAATGCAGAAAATAAGCAACAATGGTATTGTAAAATTTGATCCAGTTTATCTTTTCAAATAGTTAAATGGTGGAGGAAGTTGTTTTTGTGTGTGTTTGTGTGTGTTGCGGGTGGGCTACCATATTTGTTTGCCTATCTATAAAATTCACTGCACCTTACTGATATATAATATAACAAGCAGATATTGATGTTTGAACAATGAGCATTTTAGCCTTTGTACTGTACATTTTTACCTCCTTCTGACGTGTGCTTTCATGTCTCACATGCAAACTGGTGTGATGTTCAGTTTTCGTAAAAGCTCTCAAAATATTTTTTTAAGTATCAGCCGGGGCAACACTGCTTGTAGCTATAAAAGCATCAGTTTGTGTGTTTTTCAGCAACATTTATAGAAAATCAGTGTCTTTTCAGTTTGCGCTGATCCTCAGGTCGACCATGAAAATAGCTCTGAGTGGGAGAAGCCAAGCGTATGGCAAGTTTCAATTGTATCATAGTGAGGTTTTAACTGTGTTGAAGTTCCATTAATGGTGTTTGTATAGTAAATACTACATTAATAGGATTCATATAAATGATTGTTTTCATTGTGTGAGCCTATATGCATTCCATGCACATCTAAGAAAGTTGCTCTTTTATTACTTCTTTAGAACGACATCTGTCCATTCATTCCATGCTTGTAGTGGACTAAGTTATTTGCAGCGATAGGTTTTATTTACTTATGTTGAAACAAAACACGTCCAAATACACTTATGCTATTTTGTTATTTGTTTGGCCTTCACAGTTACTGATGGTAAATCACATTTTAATGTCAGTATAAGCCTCATTATCTGTCACATATATTAAGGTTCTTTATAACCAGGGACACATAGTAAAGGTCTGCTTGGTTTTCACAGCAATGTTAATTCTTTTAGAAAAAAACATATGCAGGTGGACTAGATTTTGAAGTGTATGCTACTGAAAGAAAATAGATTGTTAAGCATTTATCTGTGTGCAGCCAGCATCCTTTCTAGGAGCTTAGTCAGAAGGGCTGCTAGTTCTTGTTCTATAATTCTTACATTTTTATAAATAATGGAGGAGACTTTCAGAGCGAAGGTGCATCCTGCACTCCTGAAGCCCATGGTTCCCAATTAGAAGCATGGATTGTTGCCAGAGCACATGTTTCTCCACTGTATTTGTTGGCACTTTTGAGATATACCCTCCTGAAGAATTAATGAAACCAGCAAACAAAGCAGCGCTTGCCACAGATATTTCATGCTGCCTTCACAAATTTGCCACTGTGCAGCAAGAGATTGTCACATAGCAGGCCTTAGTACCGCTGTTTTTCTAAATGGCTGAGGGAGCACAAATACATTGTCTTTCTAATTGTTTTGTTATGTGATAGTGCTAAGTAGACTGTTTCATGCTCTATGCTATCAACAAACATTATAATTCCAAGTCACAGGGCAAAGGTCACAGTCTATGTCACCACAGCCGAATCAGTAGGAGTGAAATCAGCAAATTTCAGCATCTTTTTTTCCAAAAGGGCTAAAACACTTTTTCTTTTTCTTGAGTCAAGCAATAAGTCAAGACAGAATATAAAGGGGTTTAATGCGTTTTAGTCCTGGTAGGGGATTATATTGAATGCAGAGAAGTCTCTACCATCCTTTTATTTTCTGAGCATCACAGTGTGAGAAGTCTTGGCCCAACAAAATTTAGCTGGCACCCCTCAGAAACATGGCGTATATTTAAGCAGCATGGGAGTTCATTGAGGTCTTGTTCATTTTATATTTATAGAGAAAACATGGCTTGTTCCTTAAAGAAATAAAGCGTGTCTTGCTAGTAAGTGTGCCTGCTGTCTTGTTTTCCGAGAATATAGACTCCCATGGAGCACAGCAGCTACCTCTAAGACACACTGTGACAAAACTTTGAAGAAGAAATTAGGTTTTGGGCAAGTGGTCGTGTTACCAGCTGTCAGAAAGTATCTTCTGCTTTTGGTTGACATCCTTATTTCCTTATTGAAGGTTTTATTGTACACAGCTTTTTTTATTTTCTTCTTGCATATTACATGATGCATCCTGTTGGTCTGATCAGCCAAACAACATCACCATTAAAAGCATTTGTATGTCTGCATGTCTAAAGGAGATTAATAATTAAACTCCTCCTCATTCATTAACAACTGAAAAAAGAAAACAAAACAACTTGCAAACAACGTTAGGAGCTACAAATAGGTAAGCAATCAACGCTTTTAAGGTATTATTATTTATTTGTCTGCAGCTGTAATGACAAGTGCCAGCTGATGGAATTTGCAACTTTTTCGACCACATCACTGGATTGGATCAGACGGTTGGCTGGTGTTAGACTGCTGAAGGAAGTTGGGGAAGATCACGGTCACGGTTAAAAGATTTCAGGGCTTTAAGATATTTCAGTACTGATTGGCAGGTCAGGAAACCAGCACACAGAGTTTGACGAAAATGCTTCTCTATGTCCAATTACTAAATAAGTTACACCGCATGCTGCACCGACACTGAAGGATGTCAGTTATCATCGAGAGAAAGTTTGATCAATTTATATATTTATGAGGCGAATAATATTCCTGCCCAGGCCAGGATGGTCAGACTTCTGATCATCAAACGTTCAATTTTTTGTTGTTGTTGTTTTTTTTTGCCTTAGAACAATACAAACTATGGTTTCTTTTGCAACAGCATTTGGCTATGTAGTATATTTTGTAAGTGTGAATACTTGTGGCTTAATTATGTTTAATATGTTTTTACTCATGTGGGTGTATTCCAGTGTTCTTGGACCTTCAGTAGAGGTTAACTACCACAGGTTCCAATTTTACCCCAGCCCAGCCCACTGTCTCTGTTTCCCATCCTCTCTTTTTTGTCTGTTTCTCTGTCTGTCTGTTCAAAGGTCTGTGCTCACCCTGCAAGCGTAGCAAAAAAAAAAAAAAGAAAAAAAAAACTGCAGTCGCCTTTGTAGGTCGGGCGAATTACACGACGTGTCATGTTGGTCGTGTAGCAGGTAGCAGGGCCCATGGGAGATTTAGTGGCTTTAATTACATTTCTCTTGCTAGCCGTTGAGGAGAAAGGAATTAAATGGGACTGTTTTCTTAATCAGCTCTCTCTCGCTCAGTGGGTAACCACCCTAGCTTTCCAAATGAAAAAGTGCATTGAAGCGTAAACTCTTTGCTGCATCCAGTCATGCTCATGTGGTAAACAATAGTGTGTGTGTGTGTGTGTGTGTGTGTGTACTTGCCTGCGATGTGTTTTGAGTTTTGAGGATGGACATTTATTGCCATTTCCATGTTCTGTTCAGCGTGGGTTTTACTTTATCTGTAGTGTTGGATGGAAATATGTTTCTATTGATTGCTGTCCCTGGGAAGTGAGGAGATGCTGGCGGAAGAGCTGAAATAGTCTCAGCAAGGGGAACATGAACCTTTTGTGTGAGAAGATAGATCTCATAGTGAAGGGCCAGGCAGGTCTAAGGAAGACTTTAGGAAAAAGAGTGCACGATTCATTGGATGTACAAAGCTTATTGCAGAAATACAATAGATAATTGTAACAATGAGAAAGTCAGGCCCAGCTGGCTTTCTCCATTTTTCCCTCAGCTCTTTACTCTGTTTTTCTCTATTTCTCACATACAACCGCTGCTCACTAGAGCCCCCTCTGAGTCACATGCTTTCCCTTCTTGGCCTTTTCTATTTTTTCATTTAATTCCAAAATTTTCAATTTTTACTTGTCATTGAAACTTTTCCTTGGCTTTAGCATCAATTTTTCCTCTGGATGCACTCTGACGGTCGAGCTGCAGCTGTGAATTTACTGCCCCATCAGGTACTTCTAATGTATAAAGTAGAGCATATAATGGTTATTGAACAGGAGAGAGTTATGGTGCGTGGTATTTATATCCTTGGCCCCTGAGTCCGATAACATGATATTGAGATTGAGCTACCCGCCAAGAGCAGGGTTGATTCGAGGAATACAGGACACACACACACACACACAGTAAAGAGTAGAAAAGGAGAATGGGAATCCTATAAATGAAATAGAGCTTCCATGGTTTAAGATAAGAAAGTCTATAGGTAAGGTAAGGCATTAATCCTGATGTATTTTGACATAGTAATATCAGGGGTCAACAAAGAGGTGAAGGATAAAGTTGTGACCTTTAATCTGAGAGTCATGCTGAGGTTATTTTTGACGAGGCTTAACCTCGTTCCCAAGAGGAAAAGCCAAGGAAGCCAGTGAAAGCAAACCCTCTTGCAGGACAGTGAGAGCAGGACATCTGTATGTTCCTTGTGTAGGAGTGTTTCCAATAGCAGCAGAGGTGTGTTTGTAAACACAAGAGAGAAACTTGAGAGGCTGACGATCCCATGTTCAGTGCTGACAATAAGACAAGGGTGCCATGGTATGGATCGATAGCACAAAGTGTTGGGTGGAAGGCACTGGGGGGAGGCATACATAAAGAGCAGCAGAGGAAAGGAAGTTAACAGTAGCTATATGATAAGTGCTGGCAGAGAAGTGATTAAGACACAATGCATGAAATGATGCGGACTCTTTTTTTGCTTTTGTGCTACAGGACCGACAAACAACAGAGACAGTGCTTGACCTTGCTTGAAAAACTAATGACACATGTCACTGAGGATGTAGCACTATCTTAGTTTCATAGAATACCAGTGGGTTATTGTTTGTTATATGTATTTTTGCAGAAAGGACAAACAAATACTTTGACTGATGAGGAAAAAACTGCAAAAAACAGTGAAATATTTTGTCATTAAGAGAAACACAGACCTTTAATCTTAGGGTAGTATTTATGAGCTTTGTGTGTTTTTTTCCTGGGGTGTCGGACAGCAACAAAGCCTTTCCACTTTTGTCATTCTCAGACAAGTGTTTCAGTGGTGCTCCAACTCTGGTTGGGAATCTTGACCTCAGCCTCCACGGGCTTCTGACATCAGGATTTGGGTCACCAACTTTTGTGTTTCCCCTCCAGTGTTGTGCTTTTCTTCTGATGAATCTATTCTGGCTTCTGATGACATGGCAAGACCAGTTCCAACATCTCTGCCTCAGACCGTTATGCTGTAGTCAGCATGTTAGCAGGTTGACAAAGTCCTTATCCAGAGGATGCCTGGAGAATTCCTTTTGGTGGTAAAGGTCATCCTTTATCCTTGAGCACGTTGGTGCTGTTATTGTACTCTGTTGACCATCAGACACTGTTCGTACGACGAAAGCTAAATAAATCAACCCTTGAGTCATTAGCGTTCTCTTCATGTTGCTGGCAGCACCTCCATCTCATCTAGCCACACTGCCCAGATATTCTTTTGGATATTTCTGGGATGTACACAAACATGTAATTTTAGATTGCCAAACTCACAGAGTGGCGTGTCAGTAGTGTTTATCAGTGGGCAGAGGAATACTTGCTCCACCGTATCTTCAAAAAATACATCCTGGCTGTCACTCTTCCGAAAGACAAATACATCTACAGAGGATGCCATGGTTTATTGATTATGCTTACATAAATAATACAGCCATTATGCTAGCTGGTACCCAAACATTGATATACAGAGATGATGCTTGTGAGTCAGAAGTGGAACAAAAAACTGGGAAATAGAGACCCTGTAGGCATTATTTTGAAACAAGGTCTGTCTGTGCTTTCTGCTATCCTTGTGGATTATTTTTTTATGCATGTGGTGTGTGGGTGTTTGGATGGTAGTCGTTTCATCAGCAGGAATGGAATCAAGGTCATCCAGGCAGCACCCAATTTCAATTATCCCTTGGTCACTTGAAACATCTAAAGAATTAAAACTCGTCCATTCTCAAAGAGATTGCCCAGTATTTTCGGTTGTTTCAGCTTACCCAGAAATAGGCAACGTAGCTCCGTGTGCTTGCCTTTTTAACAATTTGCTTTCATTTTTATCATCTATTGAACCATTCATATGACCTCCAACCCCATCAGGCCTTTTTTTCATAAACTCATGTCCTTTTCAAACCCATTTGTCATGCAGGGATAGTTGACCCAATCAGTCAGGCCAGAATATTTTCAAATATGCTTCTGGTTTCTAACACCAGCGAACCACTTATGGTAATATTTTGAACTACCGTTTCCCATGTGGTGTTTCTGTTGGACTATTTTGCATTTTAGGAAAAATACTGATATTGTCCACAGTGTTGACGTGCATCTGGAATGACTATAACTGCACACTTGTGTGTTTGCTCAGCAAACGCGAAATTCATTATGCAATATAAAAAGGTGTGCTTTTGTTAAAATACAGCTTACATGGTCCAAGTGCTCTTCTGTTTTGCTGACATTTTTATCACTTTCAACTTTTGTATGATACTCAGATAACAAATGTGTTGTATCAGGCCCAAACCTTCTCATATTTATCACAGACATAAGCAAGTATAGACTTCTAAGTCCAGTCTGGATAGCATTTCATACTGATGAATGAAATCAGACTTTGCGCAGGTCAAATTACTGTGTGAATTAATTTGAATAGCAAAAAACACTTAAATTGAAATTGTATTACGAGTAGGATTAGTTGGCAGTGTGCATGATTTGTATTATTTTCCAAACAAACAGCCTGAAGTAAATGAACTTGGCCCTGGTTACTGTCTACTATAAAACCATTCTGCATCTCTACTTAAAACACTTGATAAAAAGTTTAGCTGTTTTGCATAATATGTTAAAGTTCTCAGCTGTCTCATAAATTTGGATTCCACTTGTGCTCTGTTCCACTTGTTCTTCTCTTGTCAAAGCGAATATGTATTTCTGAGTTATGGATTGAAGAGCTAGGTTGACCGCGAAGGCCATTTTGAAGATGTGAAGCAGTGGACAATTATCACCACTTTTGAATCAACAAACAACTTCAGCTGGTAAGCATTCTGACCTATGTGTGTGCCTGGGATGCTGCATGCCAGCATTACAAGATAAGATCCTCCTACAGCTTGAACGCGCAGCTAGACCTGAATGTCATACTTTTGCTTAACAATGAGATATTTTTCCACCGCTATCCTTTTTCTCTAGAGAAGTGAATACGTGACTACCAACCCGAGTTAAGGTGGGAGGCATCAGGTGATTCCGAGTTTAGCCTGGTGTGGCCTCAGATTTGCACTGAGATTTAAGGGTATATTCTGTGTGTTGTCACAACTGCCTGCAAAGCCTCAAGAAGACAAGCGGAACGTGGTTCCCATAAGCCCCCTTAGACAGAAATCAATACCCTGTCTTCCTTCACAATGCTGACCCAAATTAAATCCATAGAGATGTAAAACAGAGGAAAGCAAAAACAATGAAACAAGGAAATTGATTCTGGAATATATAGCATTATAACAGACATTAGTATATACGCCAGATCAGTCATTGGTGGTGACAGAAATAGTAATAAATCTTGACAATGGAGTATTGCATCATATAGATGTTGCTTTTGTGTAACATTTTTAGTTCAGCTTTCTTCCTATCAGCCTACTGTCTTGTTTTATTTTGTATGAGTTGCTGTAGTAGTCAGAGTGCAAAAAGCACTTTTCTGTCTCTTTGTCCGGTCCCTGATCCTGACCAAAGGCCAGGGTGTGTACAATGGGACATGTTAACCTTGTCACTGTCTCTGTTTTCTTCCCACCCAACACATTTGTTATTTCTCTAAGGTGTTAGTAGGCCACAGATACAATATGACAAAGACCAACAGGACCAATAATTGCTTACTCACTATATGTCACTCTCAGAGCAGATCAGGCTTTGTAACAATGTGGGCATTCTTGTTCGTTTTTAGACCCATTTTATTTTCTATCTCAGAGTTTCGGTTCACGGCTTTGAACAACATGCTGGAAATACTTTTAATGAGTGAGGCGACTCAAATAATGCAGCTTTATTCTGGACACTGCTCTTGGAAAGATATGAACAAGGTGTCCTTTGGCATTCATAACAGTGATACGTGGGCTACTGCAGCAGGGAGACAGGCACTCCCAACTCACATGGAGATGGTTGTCCAGGACTACTTCAGGTCACATTTAAACGCCATTAAGAGTCATTTATCTGCAAAACAGAAACCCCACAAACAGCATACTAACCATAGTTTCCAGCTTGGACACACTTCCCGTATCCTCATCTTTTTGAACAGTGTTGCTAGCTCTTTGCATCCAGTATTACCACAGCAGGTGGCAAGCCACTGACTGAAAAGGACACCTTCATCATCTTTATGACTCTAGTGGCTTCTGACAAAACAACCGTGCTGGATGCACTGAAATGATAATGTGCTGGATGAGCATGTCCAATCGGTTTTTTTGGGGGGGATTTTTACAGTGTCTTTCAGGGAGCCGCTAGCTTCACAAATCAATAATTTGAACCTCACTCTGCCAATAAGAACTCAAAATAAGTTTGCTAATGGTTTAAGGTCAGGGGAAAAACTTGTAGACAAAGGAGTTTGTTTACACATTTTGTGTATTTGCTAAATTGTTCCCCTCTTGAGGCAAAAGCTACTTGTGTCTATTTTTATTCTACCACTTATCATCCTTTGTTAATAGCTGTTGCTGCTGTAAATAATGATTTTGCCTCGAGGTACCGTTTATTCAAGTCCTTATACCTAAGTTGAAAAATAGGTCATTTGTTATTGCAGTTTGAAATGGCCCTAACGAACATTGGAGAAACAAATCACAGAAATGTTTTCTGATTTGAAATGAGACAATCTGCTGAACAATCTAGATGCAAATGCAAGTTTTAGGTTTCTAAAAAATATTATAATTTTGATTGAGACCTAGTATATTATAGGGCAAGTGTTTTTACGTGTACTCCTTGGTCTTGAGGAAACATCAGATACACGATACATGCTTATTTAACTGGTAAACAAGATACCAAATAGGGACTTTCCAAGTCATAGGACACAAACTTGTGTTTAATGCTCATTTTAGACTTGTGCCTAAAGCCATATCTGTTTCAAGGCTGTTTAAGCTTGAGACTTTTGTGTAGTTAATGCCTTTGAAGTCAGAAAGAAAAAGCAATGAAGTCACCAACAAACAAGAAAAGAGGGCATTCAAGGAAATAAATCGGTAACTTAGGCAGGGATAGCTCAACCCATTCCTGGCATGTCATAAAAATCAGAAATCTTCATGAGACACTTGAAATCATCCTTGAATAGCTGACAGAATGGGGACCTGGTATAAATAATTAGAACAGTTTTCAGCATGTTTGTTATTAGAAGTGGAAAAAGCCTGGCATACAAGGCTGCAGATTAGTAGACGTAAAGATGATTCCACTTGATATAATGGACTGAACTGGAGCAGACATGACAGTGCTTTAGACAGAAAATTGTGAAATACTGAAGAAATTCAGTCTCACCACAGCTGTGTGTCACTCTGGATCTTTGAGTGGCAGTGGCACATTATCGTGGTGTCAGAACAGAAATCCTTCCTCCCTCCTTTTACTCCCTCTAAAACTAGCACAGGTCCCTCGAGGGCATAAGGGAGATAGCTTCAAATTGATAATCACCAGTATTCATTATCATGGTTCCTGGATTTACTCTTGAGTTCATTTCCTAATTACTTGATTATGTATCGAAAATTATTCATTAATGTTTTCCACTTGCAACAGTTTGCGCAAGTCATTAATTACTTTGAGTGTCTCTCGATAAGTAATGATTGGTTCCCTCTCTGATATACCCCCCTGCTGCTCAGCTCTTGTCACATACAGGCACATTGTTGTACATCAAGTGTAGAGGCATTTTCTATTATACTGAAGCATGACAGAATGAAAAGCCACAACATCACTCTCGTACTTTGAAATGTGACATTTCACAGCAGGTCGTTTTCGATACAGTTTTTTTTTTTTACTTTAAAAATAATGTTAGGCTCCCTTTTAGTTACATAAAATATAACCTTTGATTATATATTATATATCATCTTACAGGCAAATGCTTCTCATTGCTAAAAACAGTGGCAGATAACTCTGTAAGAGAAAACAAGAACAGGGGGGAAAGAAATCTGTATTTGCAACAATAATATAAAAAGAAAAATCTTGTTCTGTCTTTGTCCATCCTTCTACTCTCCAGCTTCATGAAGCTTCACGGTGGCTTGTTGTACCATCTTGCTCATTGCTTGATCAAAACCAATAATCAAAATCATCCGTCTTTGCTCTCAGAGGAATAGCATGACCAGTAGCTGTGGTTGGTAAGTTAACTACTCTTCAGACCCGGCATGAAGATTGCAACCAGCAATCGATTATGACATAGTATGACATTTCAACACGGCTGACATTCAAATTTCAAATGGAAAAAAGGAAAGAAAGTAAAGAACAAACATTACATATGGTTTTAAAAGAATTGCTAATTCTTTAGATAATCTCTATCTTCAGACTTTGGGTTTTACTGGTTTATATTAATGACATAATTAGTATTTTGATAGCATATAATTTTCTTTGAAAGCTGGATGGTAGCCAGATTTCATGACTGCATAATTTCCTACAAAATTAAATTAATTAATAAAATAACACACCAGAAATCATTTCTTAAACTTATTACTGTATTCTGTGAGTTTAGAAGTGCACTTTTGTTCTTTCTACTGAAGTATTCGGAAACTATCCATAATGCATTAGTCCTTAGTCATTTTCAACTCTATGCAGCCACTCTCTTATCTTTTTTTCTTCAGAGTAAAATCAGCAAAAGTTGCAATACCATTAGAATGCTCTTAGATTGATATTGAATTGCCGTACTTCCTCTTTAAGTGCATTTCAAAGCATGGCATGCCTCCTTTGGGAGAACACAGATGGACTGTTTACCATCCCTGTGTCATCTCATATTTTCCTCATTTCACATGTTTAGTTTTAAATCCTCTCCGAAGGACATCTCTTCCCCTTTTTTCTTTTTTCATTATTTAAAAATGATTCACCTCAGACATACGGCATGTGACATTTTCGGGCACTGCTGACTAAGAGACACATTCAGGCTTAGCAAGAAATGTTGACAGTTCTTTAAAAGCTTTTATTCAACTGAAAAATTTGACATTGGGTGTGGGCAACGTGTAGTATTTTTAGCTCTTATGATCAAATAAGCCCTCAAAACTGTTTAATGCTGCTGATAATATAAGAGGATATTATCATGTGGCTTAATTTGCTTATTTGGTCTTAGTTTCGAAATGCAATATTATGAACGGCATCATATTACAGTGAATAGCAATGTGGTCACAGTGTCAGATTCTGAGAACCGGTGCGCATGTTTGTGGGTGACATACTCTTCATTACACTGTATAATATAAATCTCTGTCACTTGCATTTGAGGGTCTGAAAAGCTGGTTGCAACAAAAATAAGTCATTACATTTGGCCCATGTTAGGGTTATAAGAAGCGTCGCGATTGTGTCATGATTAAAATATGTGTAGATTATGTATAAACTCAGGATGATGAATAGAATTTAATCACGAAGATAATAATAAAGAGCTCTGTACAGCAATATTTGTATTTCCATCCATCAATGCCCATGGACATACTATTCTTGTGTGTGTGTCTGTGTGTGTCTGTGTGTGGCTTTGTGCGTCTCAGGCCCTGAGGAGTTTTTGTATACTTACAGTTCGTGGGTGCAGTTTTGCATTGCTGCCACTCTTTACAGTTTGAGAGACTGAGACACAGAAGGAAAGAGAGAACCATTTGGAGGATGGATACAAGAAGGGTCTTCTTGGGTTCATCTTGTTCAAATTTAAAAAGGCCTGTGGAAAGTATAAGGGAGGTTCAGTATATATAATCCAACATGCTATGAGTCATCTTCCACATATTTTCTGCTAAACATGCATGCATCAGTCTTTTTCTGCTGCTCTTGTAAGTTGATGTGCCCATCCCTTCAGAAGTCAGGCGAGATCACTGTAAAAGTCCTTTTCACTCATTTGTAATTCAGAGCACTTTAGAAGCCCAGAACTGTGTAGCCAGTGCCTGAACTTATCAGAAATTACTCGGTAAGACAGTAACAGGGGGGAATTCTGCCTCCTGAAAGTAAGAGTACTTTACAAATATTATTTCTGCCCCATTTGGCCAAGCTTCTCAGCGTCCATGCACAGATATGCTGACTTAACTTGTCTCTCTGATGGTGGAGTAGTTACTGATTTGGACAGCGGTGCACCATTAAATGACAGTATCAAATAATAACTTTTGTCTGAGGCTAATCTGCTGTGCCACCAGGTGGCACAGTCATGTCTCCTTAGAGTAAGTCTATCTTCTTACCCAATGTGTAAGGTAATTTCTGCACTGGTTAGTGAGGCTTTAAATTACTTGGGGCATCATAGGTATGTTATTTAATTAAATTCCTTGTTATCAGGGTAATATAGATGATAGTCGAATGTCATATAGGTTGTTTAAGGACTGCAAGGGAAATTATACACTTGATAATACCTGGATTCGTATCTTTGTCACAAGACTACTGGCCGTAAAGAAGACATATGTTTTTCAACTGAGAGTAGGAAAGTGCAATACTGCGAATAATAAAAACGAGTGCAAGTGGAGTTATTTTTCTCTGCATCACAATATGTATTTTAAAGGAGCAAATTCAGGTCAGCAGTCTGCCCTGTCACCTTGTATTCAGTCAGTTGAAACATGGATGTTTACGTGGCTACATCATAGTGTAGCACACTGCAATGAAACTAGTGAACTAGAAGCCCCAGAAAACCTGAAGTGGAGAGAAGCTTTTTTTTTCATAAGAGAAATTTATGGCAATAGGTATATCTTTCTATTCACAAACAAATTAGCTTTTTTTTTTTTACACTTTTATTTAAAAGAAGAGTAGTCAGTTAGTTATCCAAGCTTCCCATTACATGCATTATACTATAAAGGAGCAAGAAGGTGACGTATTGAGGTATGACTTTGTGAAAAGCTTGTAACCTGCTCCTTTGGCAGGTTTAAGCACAAGGTGCTCAATGTTCATGTGTGCCAGGTAGCACATGTAGTTACATGTACCGCAAGTGAGATTCTCCCATTGCTTAATGGCAGTAATTGACATGCAAGACTGTGCTTCAGTGAGAGAAATGTTGTTTTCTACAAGGCTACAAGGTGCACCTGAGTCACTCGTCTAGCAGTTCCTTTATCAGAGCAGAGCAGCAGGATGAAGGAGCACATCTTGGACTGATAGTGGTGCTGCCGCTGCTGACTAATCCTGCTCACTGCTGGTGAAATAAAGAAATACATAACCAAGGACTTGAAAAAGGAGTGGAGTGAAAAATTCTGTTGTATAAAGAGCAGTTCAGAAGCTTTCAGTCATACAGAGGAGATCACCACTCCTGATCTAGAAGTGGCTGAAGACAGTGCCTGGGATTGGAAAAACAGAATGAACGAGAGATAGCGAGCGGCGTATGTGATCGCATAGTACATTTAAAAACACCCCATTGATTTTCACAAATCAAATTTTCAGGATGGCACTGTAAGTATATTTAATATGAGAAGACTTTGTGTGTATTAAAAGAAGTACATTCAATTGTAATGGCTTCTACATAACCTTCTGGTGTACCTTTTATGGTGTCTGAGTTCAAAATCTGTTATTGCATTTTACACTCGACACACACATTAGTGTGGGAGATGGAAGGAGGTGGAATGCAGCAGTTCGATCATTTTCTTTCTCTCGTTTGTTTGCGTAAATCACATTTCTAAGCCTTTTAAAGGGAATTCACAGCCACACATTTTTGCAGTTGAAGACGGCCAATATTCCAGGGTGGCTTTTATGTCATGTCTTTGCAATATGCAAAAAGGAAAATCACTACAAATCTGTGCAAATATGTCTTAAGCAGGATGCAGCAAAAAGGAGAGAAAAGAATGATTGCTTTGCTGAGATGAAATTTAATGTGATTTTACAACAAATACAGACGGTATGAGAAATGAAGTTCGCTGTCAGTGTTTAACAGTGAATAACAGCACATCTTCATGACTGCAAAACCCTCAGAGTCCCTGTAAGTGATGGGAAGTGGGCTATGACTCCAATCATGTCAGACAGAAAGAAAACCTGGATTCAAAGTCATTAAAATGGTTCATTGCTCTATTTTCTAATTTACTAAGATTAATAATAGGCAATGAACAACATATACTCTAAGGATTTCTTTAATTTGCAGAAATTTACACCAATACATTCCACAAGGACACTTTCTGGTTAGTGAATAAAGCTAAGAAGAAAGACCGGGGGAAAAAAAAGAAGCTGAAATTACAAACTGATTATGACATGATTTAATAGCACATTCCATAAAACTTATAGCAGCGACTAAAAGCTTTGTACGTCAATTTATACACCCATACTTTACCAATAAAAGCATTTCAGAGCAAAGCACTGTTATTGAGATGCTGAAAGCACAGATTTGTGCAACGCAGTCGAAATGCACTGACTGGAGCTTTGGGAAGTATTGTACTGCTTTGTAGTGTCTTTTTTGCCACAATGAGTATTTTCAATACTAAATAGATAATGCAGAAGTCTAGAGGCACGGAAGTACCCTTCCCCTCAGCCTGTGCAGAGTGTGCTGAATATGGGTGATGTTCTGCCCAGAGGCAAACTGTGGCAATAAAAAGACTTTCAGGCGGACAGGTTGTCAGCACACGCTTAGTTACTGATGGTGCAATTGCTGCTCATTCTGGAAATCTTGAAGGCTCGGATGGATGCATGATGAATGCACCTAACATGTCCACAAAAGATGGATTTATGAAAAGTGCAGTGATATTTCTTACAGAACCTGGCATAAGCAAAAGCATGACAGCGTTTTCAATGAACAAACTAACCAGCCAGCTGTAAAAAGTAACTGGAAAGTGAAAACAGCACAGCCTTCCTACGTCTAATCTTCTTACCTTGACCAGAACAGACTCTTACTTCTCTATTTAAGACGCCTTAATTCAGTTAAAATTGTTGCCCGGGTTCAAGCCAATAGAACAGGTAGATGGCAACAAAATCAGATGAATGCCTTAATATTTTCACTTGTTACTTTTTCATGCTCTGTTCTATAGGAATTTTTCTTTTGGTCTTCTTCTAAGGTACTATCTGCGAGTGAATAGCTAAGATCGAGGTCAACCTACTCAAAAGAAGAGCGCCTTGAATGGCATGTTGAATTAACACCGGGCTCAGCATTCTTTCCATGCAGATTGAAGAAGAAGTCCTGCATCTTCCTCTGGACTTCAGAAAAGCTCAGTGAAAGACATGGTACATGCACCCATTTCCCCTCGCTATCCACTTCCTTTGAAAGGATGACAGCTACATCAGAGTGAGTCAAAATTTTGAAGCCAATACTTGGCAGCGCAGCAATATTTTTTTTTTTTCTTTCACTGAGCAGAGGAAATCAGGGATCCTACAGACATCACAGAATTCACTTTATTTCCCTTGCTGCCTGTGCTCCCTCTGTTGTTATCCTCTGAAGGCTCAGTATGACCCCCAAACACAGCAGACTCACTTTGTTGTTATTTTCAATATAAAATATCCATTCAGGGATTACTTGATGCTTCTCAGTGTTTATTCTCTTCTCCGCCTACACAGTTCCCACTAAATGCAAGACAAATTGAGCATTTTCCAAACAGGCACTTCAGTAGAAGTATTTGTCAGAATCGTGCCCCATGTTAAAGCATTTGACAGTTAATAGAGCGTGTGCACACGGCCATGGCGATGAGTTTTGAGCATATTTTAGGGAGAGCGGTAGCAGTCGTCCTTATGGCTATTAACCACTCAATTAAGACTAAATAGAGAGAAAATCATGAATGCAAAAAGTGACAAAAAAGAGAGGAGAAAGAAGAGTGAAGATCTTGGCCACCCAGGAAACTCAGAAGACACTACATGCATCTATGTTGTGTTCTGCATCATTGATCTCCTCCTGCAGCCTTGCCCACTAAGCTCTGGACATACTTGCTATCATCCCACATTTCTCATTGGCTTGCCCGATGGGTTTTTGTCTCATTCGGTTTCCTGTAAGCCAGTGCAGTAAAGCCCCACCCCGAGCTACCCCTTCTACAAACACACACAGACAGACTATAATTTGCATAATCTCCACATCAAATTTCTGTTTTTACACTGTCGCTGTTACTTCTGTTATATTAAAAAAGTACAGTCATCCATTACAATTACTCTCTTTGCAAAAGAAAAGAGGAGAAAAAAAAAACATAATCTTGTCATCTGCTGTGTGTTTTGTGGCACCTGTGTGAACTAGCAGTGCTGTTTGCAATCAGAATGAATGCTTTACAGGACACTCACAAGGGTAAGGCCAAGGTTCTCAAAGGTGAGCACTGCCTCGGTGTTAGGCATTTATCACCACCACTGTGGGGATGGAGGAATCATGCTCTGAATGTAGAGTGATATTATGGGATGCTGGTCTTTTGATGTTGCCAGTGATAAACATTATGCTTGAGGCCAAGTGTGTCTTCCGTCATTATTTAGAGGACGTTGAATTGGAATTCCTTGCCTGTAGGCTGACCTGGATTACTTAGTAAATGGTATGTTTACAAACAAGCAACCGTGTCGTCGTGGGAGAGATAAGGGGTATTATGAATAGTGTTTCCTTTATTTGGTAGTACTGACTACAGAATCCGTGCTGCTAAAATACGGTAATGTGCAAAAGTCTTAAGCTGCGCCCCATTTTTTTTTATATTTCATTCCTTTTCAGTCTAATCCTTGACCATTTTCTGACAAATGTTTGTTGAACCACTTAACACTGACCTCAAACATTCAAGAATAAAAAAGGCAACTAACTCAAGGGATGAATTAGTGTCTACACATAACTGACAACTCGACGACAAACCAATTTTAAATCTTGTTTTTAAGTGTTTTGTTACAGCGGTGTGTCAGAAAAATAGTTTTTTGCATTAAGATGGTGATTCTTAGAGAGCGATTGGCAAAAACTTATTTGGAACGGTGTGTCATATGCCCCTAAAAACTATCTACGACGGAACGATTTTAAGGAAAACAATCTATACATCTGGCCCTTCAGTTGATCCATCTAATGTTCTCTGAAGCTTCATCAGAAATAATCTTGGTTGAAGTGGCTGCCAAAAAGCCTTTCTTAAAGCAGGAAAATGGTGAGTGGGAAGGAGTCTGAGGTGTGCCAGATTAACTGGACTGAAAATAAGTGGTGATACATCTGATGGAGCGATGAATCCAAATTTTAAATATTTGGTTCAAATTGTTGTCAGTAGGTATAGACAGAGGTACAGCAATGAGAGTGTAAAACATCGAGACTCTGTCAAGGTTTCGGGCTGCATTTCAGCAGTGTTGGGAAGGTTACTTTTAAAATGTATTCCGTTACAGAATACAGAATACATGCCCCAAAATGTATTCTGTAACGTATTCCGTTACGTTACTCAATGAGAGTAACGTATTCTGAATACTTTGGATTACTTAATATATTATCGTGCTTTTTACAACAACGTGAATGTACTATTGCTGTGTGATTTATTACTATTACTGAAGGTCCGCGACTCCGAACTGTAGTAAAGGGACCTCTGACTAATACGGCGGGGTCCCTGTCGGCGAATAGCCGAAAAATAGCTTTACTTTGTTGTGTGGGTCAATTTTTCTTGCGAGAGACAGAGAGAGGCGTTGAAAGGCTGCTCCAACGGAACTTATTGTTTTCGGAGGAAAACACGAACACGGTGTACAGTCGAGTCTTAATAGCTTACTTACAACTAGGCTCGTCAGGCACTCTTCTTGGCTGCAGTGGTTATTATTATATTTACATGTTTCCAGCTCCCGTTTTTCCTCGACGACAACTCGTACCTTTCCACTCTCCTTTTTCTCCTTCCTCGCGCTCACAGACACATAACGTGTATGGCAGTCCATTCTCCCTGCAGCACGGACTACACTGCCCATGATGCTACATTCTTTAGAGCTATGCTTGTAGCATTCTGCCTGTAAGCTTATCACAACAACAACACCGAAAAGGCGCTCTCTCACCCAGGAAACACGCAGTCGCAGAGAGAGAGAGAGAGCGTCGCCCTGTAACCATGGCAACCGTAACGCTGCCGCCTGGAACGACAGAACGTAGCTGTCAAACAAAACCCAAACAGTCCTGACCCGCGACAAAATGAAACAGGAAAGTACCGCAGTGTAATCCATTTATTTCAACAAAGTAACTGTATTCTGAATACCACCTTTTTAAACGGTAACTGTAACGGAATACAGTTACTCATATTTTGTATTTTAAATACGTAACGGCGGTACATGTATTCCGTTACTCCCCAACACTGCATTTCAGCCAGTGGTTTGGGAGATCTTGTTAAAATGTATGAAATTACGAACACAGAAAAATATCATCAGATTTTGATCCACCGTGCATCTGGAAAGCATCCGATTGGCAGCAGTTTCATATTTGAGCATGGTAATGATCCCAAACAACAATGCAGTAAAAACATGCCCGGATAGAAAAACACACAGTGGATCACTATCAGTCATGGATTGGCCTCCCCAGAGCTGGAACATTTAAGCAGTGTGGGATCATCTTGACAGAGAACAGAAAAACAGCAGCTGATATCTAAAGAAGAGCTTTGAATGTCCTTCAAGAAGCCTAGAAAACTATTCCTGAAGACTATTTAAAGAAATCACAAGTAAGCTTGTCTAAGTGAGCTCAGGCGGTGAAGAATAAAGGTGGTAATACTAAATATCGACTTTCAAGCTTATTAGACCTGCACAATCTCTATTTTCGTCTTATGTACTGTATTTCCATGTGTGTCTGCACTTGTTTTAATAAACTGCTGCTCATATTTCCAATTTTTCTCAGAAAAGGTAAAGAAATGAGGGGTGGTTCAAAACTTTTGCAGATTAAATGAATACAGTTTCATATAATAAAAAAGGTCATATAAGTTCACCAAAGTTTTGTTTTTTTCAGTATTTTTATTCATGCAAAACACTTTGCAATCACCGTATGTGTTAATGTTTACTCTTCAGGGTTTTTTTTTTTTTTTTAGCTGTTTTAATTCTTCATACATTTTAAAATTGCACTGATTTTCTGAGCTTTAGAAAAGGCAAAAACACCTGTGATCTAGCCGGCAAGAGTAACCTGATAATTGCGGATCTTTATTTTTATTTCTCTTTTCACAGTTTCTGATAACGTAGCAGTTGGAATAGCAGTTTTTATTCATTTCGTTTTAATGGCGACAAAAATAGATGCATTAAAACGTGGAATTATTACAGAAATATTAGGCCAAAACAAAGACATACAAACTGTTCACATGTGCGCCATTGTAGATAACGAGTTTAAAAGAGCATCTGTTGCTATGCTCTGAAGATGGAGAGGGTGCTGGAGTAAATGTGTGCAGTTATGGCGAATGTGTCCAGAGAATAGAATCTGCATTCTGTTATCTGGTAATGACCACAAATCTGCAAGCAAACAAAAATCATTTCAAATCCTAAAATAAAGTAGTTACCGGCTGTCGCAGGATCAATTAGTGATTCCTTTTTCCGTTAAAACAGTGGTGAATACTGTCGGCTGGGGTTGATTGCAGACCTTTCAGTCTAGCTCTTCCACTTCTTGTCACTTATCAAAAGGACACACCTGACTGGCTTGTAAACACCCAGTTTCAAAGTTCCATTCCTGTTTTGAGCGGTACGGCAAAACAGAAACAATATATCCCTCAAATTCTGACAAAGTCTGATTCAAAAAAAAAAAAAAAAAGAAAAGGGGGGCAGTCTCATGATCATCTGTTACAAAATGACATGCTTTCATCCCTGCTACATCCTCCCTTGGTATGTCACTGTATCTATCCCAGCTTTCTTTTGCCCTCCTTTTTGCTTTTGGCAGGAAAAGACAGGAGACATGAAACATTTCCCCATTTTTTTCCTTTTTTTTTTAAGCTTGACAAGTCTTGTGAAGACATGTCGGAGAGAGGAGGTGTGCCATTTTTCTTCAACCGCACAACCAACAAAATATAACAGCTTCTCTGCTCTGGAGAGATCACCTTTCCCTCAAAGGCCCAAAAAGCAGAAGCAGCAACAATCTTTGAGATTTCAGAAATAAAAGTTCTGAAGGGACATCAAGAGCACACAGTGTACTATACTGCATACTCAAGATGCTAGCTTACAGTCAGCATCATATTTGTCTTATCTAATGTAGCCTACTGTACTAATTTCAGATATTTGATATAGCTCTTTTATAGTTCTTATACTTTATGAGTCCGAGATACGTTTTTATTACATGTTTGCCTTTTTTTCCCCACAGAGATTTTGATCATATCAAGCTGCTTCTACTCTCTTAAAACCTTCTGCTCACACTTCCTGGTAATAGGCTTGTCTCAGACACAAAAGGCTGAACTTGACATCTACCTTGTGATGTCAGTGGTTGTTGGCAGGTTGATGGACAGCCAAGAATGGCGGAGTTGCCCCCTTTCTAGCTAATTAGTTCATAGAAGGAAATGAATGCAGTTTCAGCAAGGCTAGCGCTTATCAAAAAAATTCCATTCCCCCTGCAGACATGATGATAGACAGGCCTTTTTACACCAGCGTGGCCTTCTAGGCAGCACTATTAAAAGGAATTGGAGCCGTTTGAATAGGCACAGTAACTACAGATGTATTGAGAGGTTAGGCTTCTCGCACTAAAAGATTGTAATGAAATGCTAGATATTTTAAAAAAATCTATATTATTACAAATATTTGAGCTTGGAAAAGCTGAATGCGAGTTTTCAAAATGTCCAGAGAAAAGATCAAAAGGGCAAAAAAAAAGAAATTTGGTTTTATGGGACACAACATTTATCAGCTCAGCTTCCCACAGAAGTGGCAGCCAGATGACCCTGAAAAACCTGCCAGCAAAGCACCGGGCGAACTAAAGAGTCTGTTTTGTAATGGATGGAAGATTTTTTTTCTTTATATATTCAGTACACATAAACACATCAGAGCACACCTTGCTTGGGGGAGGCGACAGGGGCTGCAGAGAGAGTGTGTAGTGGCATAGAATTACCATGAATAATTAAAAGACTGGTGTGAGCATTCTGGTAGCTCTTTGATTGACTCTGAAAGCCCCAGGAAGAAATTGGCAGATGAGAGCAAACTGCAAAATGGCCAGCTCTTTGCTCTCAGCTCCCTGCCTAAGATTTGCTTGGCTAAAACCTTGAATCAGCAGTGTGCTAGGAGGCCCTTTTTGTGTCTGCCTGCCCCCAGAGTGAAATCCAAATTCTGCTCATCAAAAAGGAAATAAATAAAAAAATAAGATTAAAAAATAAATAAAAGAAGACGGCAAAAGCAAAAGAACATAAGTTGGCATGTGGACACTATGAGGTTACATGCTTGGCTTCCTTGGTTTTTGCTTGTTCATCTTTTCATCAGTGCAGCTGAATGACTGGCAAACTGTTCAAGGTAGGTGGTCATTTCTTACATCCATAGTGCCATGTTTCCAACAATTACAAAAGAACAAAAAAATGGCTGACAGAAGTCACTACCGGTCAGGCTGGCCCGTGGGGTGTCATTGGCAAATTTGCTGAGTGCTCACGAAGGAGAGGTCATCAGGGACTGGAGCTTGGCAGCAGCCCCTCACCTTCCCAGAGTGTCCGGATGTGTACGGCATCCCATTACTCATCCATATCATTTTGCCAAGCCAGCACCAATGTCCTATGTGACATGAAGGCCATTCAGCTAAATGAAACCTACAGGTGACTCCCTGCTTGTGATTTTGTTGTGCTCCCTTTTCGATGTCAAAAAATCTGTTGCTCCGCTGTGCAAGTATTTCAGCCTGCTCGTGGTCGTGTGGATTTCTTCAAATACCCTTTGCTGTAGCCTTCAGAGTGAGAGAAGGACTGAACATTTCACTTGTACAATATGTTGATAATTCAGTATCACCATGTTGCCATTGTTAGTGCTGGGAATAAGGGCTGTATCTCTGTATGAGATTCAGTATGCATGACAGGAAGGAGAGACTATAAATAGGAAAGCTGTACAAAAGGCCATATTGTTGATTGTTACCTCTCTGCCGCTCTGAGGCCACGGTGTCAAAATCTGTTAACCACTTTCAGGATTAATACAAAACACATATCAATGTTACCATTATTATACCATCAAAAAGACCTTCATTCAAAATAATTATCAACCGTTGATCACATTGTAATTGGAAATGCTGAGTGTTCTGCTTTGCGTCTTATTTCGGTTTAGTTTTGGGATGAACAGTTTGCTTCAACATAATTAATAATTTTAGTATTTATAATAGATTCTGCTCTCATTCTTTTATCTTTCACACAGTGGATTTTCCTTACGAGGCGCAAGCTTTTAAAAAGTACACACAATGAGCTCAATTAAGTTGCTGCCAAATATAACCACAGATCTGCAGAAGGACGCCATTAAATATGAAAGCTTTATTCACTAACAATTGCCACTAATGAAATGTCAGCTAGCTACCTAAATACCTGACTGGCTGGCCTGTCAGCCATGCACAAAGCATCATTTTATGATGTAAACAGCTACGGTTAAAGTAAGCTTCTTTCAAGAGCATTAGTTCAAAAGGTAAATCTTGATTCAAGCTTTCTCATTGTGATGTGTCACAGTTCATTTCTATCAAGGCTATGCTTTAATTGGTGTCAGTTCTGTTTATTATTATATGTGTGGTCTTAAGGTCAAGCATTTGCAATGTTTCCATGGTGTCTTCTAATGCTGGTTATGTGAAATCAGCAGGTTTTGTTCATTCTTTTGTTCAAGAAGCCCTTTAGCATATGCACATTAAATGCAGGTGAGTTGCTGCATCTCTTCCGCATCGGGGTATAAACACTTAGCTCTCGTCAAGCATTGCTATAAAAATACGGATGTTAGAATAAAGCTAAAGAGATGCACAGGTAGTCGTTTAAAAGATGAAAGGTCATTTAAAATACCTACCTGTCTTCTTATTTTAAAGTAACAGGCGCCGCTTAGGAGTTAGTCCTTGACAAATACACACACAGACACACAAAACCCCTTATTCGTAGCTTGTAAACCATTTCCTAAACTTTAGCATGGAATAGAAATGCTAAATCACAGTCATTAAAGGTAAAGTCATTCAGTTTTGGATAACAGAAAAAGCAATTTAAATCACATTTGCTGATTTGTTCATATGACAAAACACTCCCCTTCTTTTCCCGTCCATCCATCCTCAATACGACCCCATAACTTTTGCTTGTGTTATATGCCACGTCTCAGCAGCAGTGTGTCTGTTCTTGTGCCGAACGTAAACATAGGTCATTAGCTCTTGCAGTCGCAAAGGTCAACTACTCATCCATTATCGGAACACGGTGACAAGGAAAATAACACATGATGAATATAGCGGAATAAGTAAATAACACGGGTAACCAATTTAATTCGCAGAAAGATGAATTACGGCGGATGAACCATTGTTCAACCAAGGCAATTTGATCAGAATTTCATATATCTGCTACTTTCCAGTCAGGTGTGAAAGGCTTGACAGAATGATAGAACAATAAAGAGAGGTAGGCTGATACAATGGAAAAGGTGTGAAAAATTGTTATATGTCGCTGTCAGTCATACGTAATTTTTCAACCTGTAGTATCTGATTGCGAGCGTCGGCAGCACGGATGGCCCACAATTTTCTACTCCGTTCCATATTACCCATGACCACAAGAAAAAAGCCTCTGGCAAAATATACCTTGAAAGTAGCTTGAGAGTGAATGGAAAGTGTGTGTTTGTGTGTGTGCATGTGTGTGTGTGTGTGAGAGAGAGAGTAAGAGGTGATGGGAAAAAGAAAGAAGAAACACAGAGCGAGAGCACTGTAGGTAGGCAGTGAAAGTAATGGTGCTGTTTATGGATTGGGGCTATTTTGTACATCAAAGTACACAGAAAAGGAGAGAGAGAGCGAGCAAGAGACAGAGGGAGAGAGAGGAAGGGGAAGGTCTGCTGCAGGCCATTTGATTGTCATTGTTTCTCCTAGGTCATGTGGGAGTGCATACGCCTTGTTTCTATTCTTTTTGTTTTCCCTCTTCTGTTCTTTCTTTCTCCCCAGTAATATCAAGGAGCACTGTTAAAAATGCCATTGACATAAGTGTGATATTCTGGATTAGGCTCTTAAAAGGATCAGGACAGAAGGACGTGGATAGGTGCCTTTATTGAACAGCAGGACATCACACACTAACTTGTTGTTTCTTAGCGGTGCAGAAAACTACCCTTTTTTGTTGTTATATATTGGTCAACCAAGAACTAGCCCTGTAACAGGCACTTCTGTATTTTACCGCTGGGGGGCAACAATTCACTCTATTACATTCCTCCCCTTTTAGATTTGTAATTGAAGTAAGCAACCCTTTAAAGAATGTATTTCACTGCCCCCACCAAAAAGAAATATTCTGTGGCCCTTACGAACAATGAACAAATGTAGCCATTACTTCCATTATTAACTCTTCACTTCTAAAATAACTGGCAGTAAATAACTAAAACATAACTCTACATTTTCAAAGATTCAGTCTCTTTGGGGGAACTCTGCGTCTCTCTGGGTATCTGCGTTCCACAGATGGGCTTTGGGTGGTTTCTGAGTTGGATACTGGTGGTTCATCGGTTGTCTGTTTAGGTGGTTCAGGAGGTAAGGAGTGTGATGTTAAAATCCCAGGTGGACTTGGTGGTATCTCTGGAACAACACTGTCCATAATCACTTCTGGCCGTCCCTCTGAAACCGGTGAAAATATAACTGGGGGTTTCTCCACAGTCTGTCTCCATGGTAACAGGTGATCCACATGTATTGTGCGTGTTCTCTGTCCCTCTTGTATCAGGTAAGTAACACTTCCCATTTTCTTCCGAACTGTTCCCTGAGTCCATTTTGTTTCCCCCCCCCCTGAAGTTTCGGATACGCACAGCGTCTCCCTCCGAAAAAACACGAACAGGTTGGGTTTTGTAATCATGGTGTCGCTTCTGCTCAGACTGTTTCTGTTCAATGTGTCTGCTTAGTTCAGGTTTCAGCAGGCTGAAGCGAGTCCGGATCTGACGTTTCAGGAACAACTCTGCTGGTGTACGACCCGTTACAGTGTGCGGTGTACTGCGATACATGATAAGGAAGTTTGCCAAACGATGACTGAGTGTCAATGTGGCCTTACCATCTGCTTCCAGCACATTTTTCATCAGGGATCGTTTCAGGATTTGTACTGACCTCTCTGCTGCCCCGTTTGATGCAGGATGATAGGCAGGAACAGCTGTGTGTCTGATCCCATTTAACTCCAGAAACTGATTGAATTCCTTTGACACAAGTTGAGGTCCATTGTCTGAAACAAGCTCTTCTGGAAGTCCATATGAAGCAAATAACCCTCTCAAAACCTCAATGGTGTTGTGTGAGGTAATGGATGGCATAGGGAACACTTCCAACCATTTTGAATGACTGTCAATGACAACTAAAAAGTACTGCTTGCCTTTTTCAGCGAAATCAATGTGAATCCGTTGCCAAACTCTCTCAGGCCACTTCCACGGATGGAGTGGTGCAACGGGTGGTGACTTCTGTACAGCCTGACAGACTGAGCAGCTTTGAACCAGTTCTTGTATATCACCATCACAGCCTGGCCACCACAGGTAACTGCGAGCGAGTGCTTTCATACGACAGATACCTGGATGTTCATGATGCAGGTCTTCCAGCACTTTCTGTTGGTAAACCGGTGGAATGATGACCCGTTGTCCCCAAAGAACACATCCTTGTTCTGCTGACAGCTCGTGTCTGCGTGTAAAGTAAGGCTTAAGTGATTCGTCTTGCATATAACTTGGCCACCCATTCATGGTGTAGCTCCAGACCTTGCTGAGGATTGGATCCTTCATGGTTGCTCTCTCAATGTCTTTAGCTACTATTGGTAGCTCTTCCACATGTGAGAAATAGAAGATACTTCCCTCAGCGGCAATGTTGTCTGGCGTATTCCGAGGTAGACGTGACAATGCATCTGCATTAGCATGTTCAGCTGATCTTCTATATTCAATGTCATAATTGTATGCCATTAGAATAAGAGCCCAGCGTTGCATTCTTAGTGCAGCGAGTGTTGGGACAGCTGACTTTGGCCCTAGTATAGCCAGCAGTGGCTTATGATCTGTTATGAGGGTGAATTTCCTTCCATACAGATATTTATGGAATTTCTTTACTCCAAAAATTATGGCAAGGGCCTCTTTTTCTATCTGGGCATACTTTCGCTCAGCTTCAGTTAATGTTCTTGATGCGAAAGCCACAGGCCTTTCCTCTCCATTTTCCATGACATGAGAGATGACTGCGCCCAATCCATAAGGTGATGCATCGCAGGCTAACTTCAATGGCAGATTTGTGCTGTAGTGCACCAACACTTTGTTCTGCAGCAGTAGACTTTTTGCATCCCTGAATGCTTTTGCACATTCCATGGTCCAAATCCATTTAGCATCTTTTCTCAACAGGTTATGCAAAGGCTGAAGAATGGTGGATGGATTTTCCAAAAATCGACTGTAGTAATTTAGAAGACCAAGAAAGGACTTCAGTTCAGTGACGTTTGTTGGTTCTGGTGCATTTGCTATGGCTGCTACCTTTTCCTCTAAAGGATGCAGACCATCCCTGTCAATACGATGTCCCAGGTACTCCACACTGCTCTGAAGAAAGTGGCACTTGGAAAGCTTCACTCTGACACCATGCTTCTCCAGACGTGTGAGTACTTCCTCCAACCTCTTCAAATGATCCCTTTCAGATGAAGCAGTGATGAGGATGTCATCCAAAAAGCAGGTGACATGCTCCATCCCCTGAAGGATTTGATCCATCACAGACTGGAAAAGAGCCGGAGCACTGGAAACACCATAGCTGAGGCGATTGTACTTATAGAGACCTTTGTGTGTGTTGATGACCAGATACTTCTCTGATTCTTCATCTAACTGTAGCTGCTGATAGGCATGAGAAAGGTCAAGTTTACTGAAGGATATTCCTCCAGCTAAAGTGGCAAACAAATCTTCAGTATTTGGAAGTGGATATCTTCCTCTTCAACACCCTGGTTGACACTGACTTTGTAGTCACCACATATCCTAATTGTTTTGTCTGCCTTTGGCACAGTAACAATAGGGGATGCCCACTCACTTTTCTCAACCTTTGAAATAACCTTCACCTTTTCCAATCTGTCCAGCTCCTTTTCCACAGCTTCTTTTAGTGCATAAGGAACTGGGCGAGCTTTACAGAAAATTGGTGTGGTGTTTGGTTTAGTGTGGATTCTAGCTTTAAATCCCTTTATGCAGCCTTGGTCATCTGAAAACATTGCCTGATGGTGCTGAATCACTTCTAGTACTCCTGGCTTTGCTTCTTTCTGCACCAGTACCTTGTGTACTGTGAAAATCTGTTTCCAGTTCAGCTGTAGTTTCTTTAACCAGTTTCGTCCAATCAGAGCTGGTCTGTCTCCCTGAACAACGATCAGTGGTAGGGTGATGTTTTGAGTCCCATACTGTACTGGTAACATAATATATCCACGCACAGCAATGTGTTGGCCTGAGTAGGACTTGAGCTTTAGCCCACTGGCTGGTTTTATAGGGAAATGAGTGAGATGCATCTGATAATACTTGTCTGATACTACCGACACTGCTGATCCTGTATCGAGCAGCATGGTGGTGTTCTTGCTCCCAAGCGCAACATCCACTGTGTATCCCTTCTCACTGGAGGTGATGGAGTACATTGAATAAACTCCAAAAAGTTCAGCTTCATCATTCCTACTTGAGCATTCATCCTCAGTTTCCAAATACTGAGTTTGCTGACTGAATTTTTTATTCCTGCAAGCACGTGCAATGTGTCCTATTTTTGCACAAACATGACACTTTTCGCTCTTAAATTTGCACTCACGTGCTGAATGCTTTCCACCACAACGATAACATGGTTGCTTCATTCCTGTGTCTTTTTTAGGTCCCTTCCAGTTCTTTGGCTTGTTATTGCCCTCTTGCCTGTTCTGTCCTTTCCATCCTTTGTTGAAAAAATTTGGAGCATTTGTCAAGGCATTTACGTGGTGAGGGTCCTGGCGTCCTGAGAACTCCATCGTATTTTTCGAAGCGAGTTCCATGGATACGGCAATCTCACATGCACGTGGAAATGTAAGATCCTTTTCCGATAGTAGCTTGCGCTGCACAGCATCAGAACGCAGCCCACTAACAAAACGATCCCTCAGGGCCTCATCCAAATATTGTCCAAAATCACATGTGGCTGACAACTGCCTCAGGGCGACAACATAGTCAGAAACTGCCTCCCCTTCTTTCTGGTTACGTTTCTGAAAACGAAAAAAGCTCAGCTATCACCACTGGAGTCGGCTTATAATGCGCACTTAACGCCCCAGTCAGCGCTGCATATCCCCTGGTACTCGGTACCCTCGGAGACACAAGATTCTTTAGCAGCCTGTATGTATCTGCTCCGATCACATCGGAAACATCATTTGCCAACATCCATTGCTCCAACCGCTCCAAATATGACTCAAAATCTTCCTTCGATTCATTATACTCTTCAACACGACCAGTGTTGGGACTAACGCGTTATTAAGTAACGCGTTACAGTAACTACGTTATTATTGTGGTAACGAGCACGGTAACTAGTTATTATGCCAAAACTAGGAACGCGTTACTCGTTACTGGGATTTAGATAGGGTCGTTACTCGTTACTTCGTGTGGTGGCATCGCGGAGCTTCCACAGATTCAATAACATTAGCAAGTGGTGGAGGCCAGCGGGTGGATGAAGGAAAAGGGACGCAGAAGGAAAAGAGACCCGAGGCGGCCGCCGGTCCAAGTGTGAACTGAACTTCAGGTAAGAAGTTATGACCTGCAGTCTCTCTGGGTCAGATATAAACCAAGTTTAGGTGGAGTTTATTTTCGTTATTCTGACTTTTTCCGTACTGCGTGCTAGCTAGCATGACGGAGTTTCTATACAGCTGGGTGGTGCTATGAAGTTAATGATGTTGAACTTTATTTTGTTCATAAGTTATTAGAGTTGCCAACTGTCCCGTCTGGTATTCAGAGAAAATATTACGCGTTTCTTATTGAGGTGAAAAGGAACAGTTTGTTCCGTAATCCAGCTACAATGAAAAAGGCACAACGCTGGAGTTATTCTGTGTTTACGCTGCACAGCTGCCTCTCCTTCTCTCATTCTCTCCCCCTCCCTCTCCCGTTTCTACTTCAATCATGAAACTGATCAATGATCAGCTGATCAGCTTTTCTCTCTTGTTTGTTTATCGCTCACTTTGCGCTGAAAGAGGAAACCAGCGGATGTTGCGCTAAACAACAGCAGCACGTTTAAGCTTGATCAGCTATCGTTAGAATTTATTTAATATTAATTTCTAGTATCAGCTGATGTTTGCTGGAGCCACAGCTGCAAAAAAGCTGCTGGTCATGATATGGTTTGGTTATCTGGTGAGAGGGAAACATGAAGATGAAACCAGGAGATGTCCTTACTGGATCATCAGAGCTGAACAGGTGATGGAGAAACAGGTTTACCTTTTAGGTGACATGAATGAGTTGAAGGGAAGTTATGAACTGTTTCTGAGAGACAAATAACCCCAGGATCCTTTTTTAGGTAGCTGACAGCTGGTAACTGTGCAGGGGCGGATCTAGCAAAGTGTTGCCAGGGGGGCCAGGTAGGGCATTAACAGGGAAAGGGGGGCACAAAGAAATACTTTTCTTTCTTATTCTCATTTAAAATGTCTAGCTTTTAAAAAATAATTATCTGAATCTTACAACAAACGATTGATAGATTGATGCATATATACCATCAAAACAGTGTACATCACTGTCACAACAGCGTTTGTTTTCATTCAAAGGCTTTATGATTTTTCCTATAATGGTGGGCTGGTCTCTAGTCAAAATGCCCAGGACGATTTTTTTGTCCCAGTCCAGCTCTGTATGCAGCTCATCTGCAGTCTGGTGTTACCTACATCTTCCTATTCAGAAGGCAGAATTTCCGAGTTCTGAGTACAATCAAAGCACCACGACTGCAGTTTTTGTGTTGGATGTAAAAGGCGCACATGACGCTGTGACGTAGGCTAGAATCATGGCAGCAGTCAATGACGGTCCAGGCGTGGGATTTCTCTCGTGGAAATATGCACATTATCTTTTCCTTTCTATTTGTCGGTGGCACAGTGCACTTGTGGCAAGTAAGCAAGCTAGAAGACTGGCAAAGTTATGGAAGCAACACATTAACAAGAAAATTCTGAGTAAAACCAAAGTTACTTTCCCTAGTAACTAGTTACTTTGAAAGTAACTTGAAGTAACTGAGTTACTTTTGAGAGAAGTAACTAGTAATGTAACTAAGTTACTATTTTAAAGTAACTTACCCAACACTGAACACGACCCACATGCATCGCCATGTTAGCTCACCAAAAGCTGTTCCGCTGCAGCCGTGAAGAAAACGTCTTGATTTGTCTTTTTCTTTACATGTGAACACAACCCTCCTACAGCCTCTGTCACGCTGTGGAAATCTTTAGAATCCTCGTCGCCAGTTGTGATATTCTGGATTAGGCTCTTAAAAGGATCAGGACAGAAGGACGTGGATAGGTGCCTTTATTGAACAGCAGGACATCACACACTAACTTGTTGTTTCTTAGCGGTGCAGAAAACTACCCTTTTTTGTTGTTATATATTGGTCAACCAAGAACTAGCCCTGTAACAGGCACTTCTGTATTTTACCACTGGGGGGCAACAATTCACTCTATTACAATAAGGATATAACAAGCACAGCGTGCTCGTCTTTGTTGTTTCCATGGATCAAAAACTCTGTGCTCTGTGTCCTGCCTCTCTCTGTGTCTCTCTAATATGCTGTATGCGACCTACCCTTCTAAGCCTTTCATAATCATTTTAAAGTAGTCAGTCTTAATCGCTTCATCCCTTTCCTTAATCTCATCATACCTATTCTTTAATCTCCTCAGAGAAATACTCTGTCTGCATACACGGTTATTCTTAACATAATCATTATGGATATATAGTCCAAATGAGCATGTTTCCGTTTTTTTTTCTTTTGGGGCTAAGATTTGATTTCATTACCGCTCGCTAATCTAGGTAACCACTGAACATCTGTGCGAGTATCCACACCCCATAAACACGGGAAACACATGCGACGTGCAGCCGACTGTCCGTTTCACTTTAAAGGTTAATGTATAGGGCAGAAATGAAGGTATCTGAGGCAAGCGACTGGTGCAGGAAGTTAATGGAAATCAACAGGAGAACGCCGGCCGTGCTTTGACATACGTTTACGCCAATGTTAATCACAAAGTCGCAAAATGGATGCTCTTCCTTTTTCTTGACACTCTGCAGAGTGTCCTTCAGGTCTCCTTCCAGCGTCATGTGTGAGCCTGTCCAAAGAGATTTGACAAGGGCCCTGCAAGGAGAAGGAAATAAAATCCAGAGAGATGAGGCAAACATATTAATCTTGTTAAGTTAAACGCCGACCCCCACCTCCTCTCTCAGTGCTCCTCTGCTCGACTCCGCTCCCCATTCCCCACCCAGATAATGTGCAGTGCTCACAGTGAAAAATCAGCTAATTTCAGAGCACAACTCAGTCTGGCTTACAGAGGCTCTTAGGGTGGTGCTGAGCTCTGTACAACTCCTCCATTAGTCGCCCCCCACCACCGTCTCCGCCTTTGTCTCTGTCACTGTTTCTGTGTCTGACTGTGTCTTTCTCCAACACACACACACACACACACACACACACACACACACACACACACACACACATTCTATCTTTCGTCCCTGTCTCTGTCTCTCTTTTCTCTCTCTCTATCTCTGTCTGCACAGACATTTACAGGAAAACACACACACATTTATCTCAGCCCCTCATCCTCGGTCCATCTGTGACCTTGAGATGTATGATGGATGCTGGGCTTTGATGTAAGTGAGTTTTAAGTTTTAGATTGACAGGGATGGAACGTATTGATTACGTTACAGAGAGAGTTTGGGAGTGGGGTGAGAGACAAACATACAATCCCACAAATTACAAGGAAAAAAAGAGGAAAAAAAGAGCGGCTTGTAGTGAGAGTGTAGAGTTGATGGACAATGTTTCCCCCTTGTGGTGCTGGAAAGCAGGTAGGATGTCTTTGTAGTGTGTCTTTAAAAGCCAAGCAAAGCATCTGGGGAAAGGGGGCTGGAGTTTGCTGAGTGCAGTGACTGTGTGCCCCCTGGGGAATGAAAAGGACATGGAAATTAAGCCCAGTGTTCAATTTTGATCTCTGTTTGTTTGCCTTCTCAACTAACCCACTCTGTCTCTTTCTCTCACACACCCTGAAAAATACAAATATCTTTAATTAGTATGAAAGGAAACAGCAAACAGATGTGACTCACATCCGATCAGGGACTTTCTGTTGAAGTGAGACCCACTGTAGACTTTATGTTTGAGACTTTCACCCCTGATTGAACCATTTCAAAGGCTGAAGAAAGCCGGTACCCATTTTAGCCTTTTTTATTCCTTTAAAGAAGCCTAACTTGAATATATTTTAAGAATATGTAAACAAGATGTTAAAACGTTACTAGGATAAAACTTAAAAGTACATGACCTCTCAATCCTGCATCACAAACAAGAAAGAACTTAACTCAGACACTCAGAAATTCAATTTTGTTTTCTTTCAGTCGAGCAAATTGGGAAATCTTATCAGTCATCACTGGCAGATGTTGTACACCAAAAGAGAAAATTGCTTTATGAATTTCACTTTAGTCACTATCTCTTCCGTCCCATGCTTTCTAGTGATACAGTATGTGGTCTCTACTGAGTAATGAGATTAGTCTTAAGTGACCATTGAAAATCCCACATCTCTGTCATATCCGGCCAGATTTCCTTTTTACAGCCCCTAGATCTTCTTGCTCCTGCAGAACTATAGAGGTCAGGCCACTTATGCTGACGACCGGTTTTTAGAGGGCACCAGTGAAAGAGAAGACAGACATACAAAGAGATTAAGAGAGAGTGAAAGAAGCTACTGCGGGAGACGGTACGGCACTAAGTTTTGAAGCGTTTCATCTCTGAACTTTGCAGACATTAAATGTATACACTTAGTCGAGTAGGTTTGGTCTAAATGTAAAATTAGAAAGTGGAGTATGCTAAATTTCAAAGTTACAGTCACTCGTTGTGGCCTCGTGGATTAATTTGGGAATTTAACAAAACTGACCGACAGAAGGAAGGGAGACACGTCAAAGCTGGACCTTGTGTCACTTCGGCTGTTAGCAGTTCCTGGTATAAAGTCTGTGAGCATGCTTGTATGTTCACCAAATGTCCAAGCATATGGCCATCCCATTGCTGCAAAGATGCCATTAATCCCGTACTGCCCCAAGAGCTTATACTATATGGCTGTCATTCTAAGATGTCTCGATACCACTGCGCGTCTCCACGGTTATGGGGCTGGTTTTAAGCTGTTGATGACACTTTACAATGAAAGATGGAGATTATTCCTCAAATGCGCAAGCGAGATGGGGCAGATTATCTCTGTGCAGCTATCTCTACACTGCTGAAAGTTAGTACCAATGCTCTCAGTTTTCCCTGGCAGCCTAATGTTCAGCTGCATGTAGCTTGGAGCTTCAGTTTATTCATGATATCAGAACGTGCCACTTTTCTGCGAGCCTTCTGAAAGGACTTACATAACAAAACAACTGCAGTGCTAATGCGAATATGACCGCGAACTGTATTTAGTCTGACAACAACGATACAGAGAGACGATATCCCTATGAATATATTCTCTTTATTGACCTCATGTGAGGATTAACTCTATTTTAGGTCAGAGAAAATCTGCTTGTTATGGATTGCATAAAAGTGTCATTTTCCAACAGGAAAATCTTTGCAAAGATTACGTGGAGATTGACCACTAACACCACTGGGAGAAAAAGTGTTTGTGTGATGCTGGGTTATAATTTAAATAGAGTGAGGGAATAGAGAGTACACTTTTTGGTGCATGGTAGATATTGAAAGGGTGTGTCTAACACACATCTACACTCTCAGAGTAATTTTTTAACACACATTTTCCTTCATTTGTGCTTCACTTTACTAATATTTCTAACGTACGGTAGCTGTTGCAGAAATGATAGCATAAAGGAATAAAATACAAAAAATTATGTATTATGTAATTTTACGTTTTGTAGAGACAAACAGGGGAATCTTATAGTGCTGGTTGGCTCTCTAATGGCTGCACCAGTGTTCAGTTGTGAGTGTATAACTGATTAGGGCTCACACATTTAGACTGAAACATCTACTCTATGCTAAACTACATGTTGAATCAATTTCAGGTCAAATAGCATTGAAATGTGCATTTGAAAATGGATGAGCTTGAAGAGATGAACACTGGAAGGCCTCTGAGGGTCCAGCAGAAATCACAGGGGGCATGACATTCTTTAGCTAAGAGAGAGGCAAGAACCCTTTCAAGAACAAGTACAGGAGAATAATTGGAGTACAAGTGCTAGACTCGCATTACCGGATCATGAGGGTAAGTGCTTGAGAGTTTGTGTGTGGTTGTGTATGTGTTGGCAAGGAGAGAAGGAGAGAACAGAGACAGATCAAGAGACAGACAGATGAAGATGGAGCCTGAAACACAGAGACGGATAGCCCTAAAGGTTGGATACCCTGGGAAGCCAGAGCAACGGCGGTAACATGAGCTAAAACCAATGCTTTACAGCTGTTGAGAAAGAGAGAGATGGGACGAAACCTCTCGAGACGAGTTGGGGGTTAAGTGTTAGCTAAATGCCCAGTTTGTGAGTGTCATTGAAATCATTTACCCCATCATACCTCTCAGAAATGAATGGGAATGTTTTTGTTCCATCACTCCTCATGGTCGTGAAGTTAGCCTGTATCCATGTATCTCTCGGGGGGGGGGGTTAAATTTGCTGTAAATATTGAATCAACTGGTCATGTGACCCAGCAGTAATACATTCAGCTGTCATGTAGTAAAATTTGTTTGTGAATATCCGAGTGGGGAACGTGACATTTACTCTGGGGATATTGAGAGTTTGGCTGCTGATCAAAAAGGGAGCATTTAAATAGAAAATGTAGACACTGTGAAGACAGGGAAAGGACTGTGCAGGTATACTTTCACCGAAAAAGTATAACATCTGAAAAATACATTGAAATTGGAATCAACACCCGAGTTACAAGACATGAGAGGAATCCTTTAGGTAAACATCAAAGCTTGTGCGATATTTCTGCTTGTGAAAAATACTAAGGAAAGGCATGATTTGAATGGCTTTATTGCATTAACTTTACTCATTGATAGGGATGTCACATTATGCTTTTCTGAGCCAGTCCCAAGTCCTTTTATAATTTTGTGTCTCTGCAGCGATGTAGTTTCTTATTGGCTTGGAAAGAAAACATTATCGTTTGTTTGAGCAGTTTAAAACTTCTTCTTTTGTATGAACTAACAAGAATTTTCCTGGGCTAAAGTCTTCTACACTCACCTCTGTGTGGTATAATGAACCTGCCACTCTTTGTTAAATTGATTAATAAATCACTTTACTGAACATAACAACATTTTTGCGCAATGTTGAGTTTTGATGCAAAGGAAACAAAAAATTGTGAGCCGTATAGTGGAGTTAAGCCTAAACATTCTGTCATCTCTAGTTTTCTGAACAAGCAGGACCTGTCAAGCTCACATCAAAAACACCACTAATTTGTTCTAAAAGGCCACGAGGCTTGTTGAAAGGGTGAGTGAGAGAGGCAGATGGAGAGGGAGAGACCAAGAGAGATGTAGTTGCCGTGGATTTGCCAGATGAAAGTACAGAAACACATTCTTGACCAAGAAACGGACTCTGCTTCTTTTGTCACTCTGAAGACGTAAAAAGAGACCCTCACTTCTTTATATAATGTGAACAGTACACGCCTCAATATCTCAGCCGCCGACTGAAAATGTAAAGTGTTACTAATGTTTTAAAGTGTTACTGGGCATTAGAAAAAAAAAATAGCACAATTTGCTTCAAAATATCACCAGTGTTGGTCAAGTTACTTGAAAAAAGTAATCAGTAACTAATTACTGATTACTCCCCCAAAAAAGTAATCCCGTTACTTTACTGATTACTTATTTTCAAAAGTAATTAATTACTTAGTTACTTAGTTACTTTTTAAAAACACGATTTACAACCTGAAGAGGTGATAAAGTGATAGATCTTTCAGCCCAATTCTACTTTTTCTACATAATCCATCATACAAAATGTAATCAAATGGAAAAGTCTCTTTTTTTAACTTGTTTTATCAGTTTTAATCTTTTAACTTTATGCATCAAGCAAAACATTTAATTATATGCAACATTCTCTGACTTGAATAAATTAGTTTAACATTTAAACCTATTTTCTACACATTCCAGCACATAAAATAAAATATTTTTTGTGTTTTCACTCACTCTTTCAAACAGATGCAAGTAAAACACAGCAGAAAAATAAATAAAGTCAAAGACTCAGCGGTCCTTTTGCTCTATTTTCACCTGTAAAGCAGGAGCAGGGTAGGCGGAGGGTTACCCTGGTGCAGGTGTGCTGCGGTCAGTTGAAGAATCCGCGCGAGTGTCTCTGTGAGTTTCCCATCACGTCGTAGCTACTCGGTGCTTGCTCGGAAGTTTAGGGGGTTTTTTTCGCTGTAAAAAGAAGTTTTCTTCCCACGCACGATGGACGCTAATGTTTTTGTCACTTTTTATGGAATCAAACTCAAAGTAAGGTCAGTACTTCCACACTTTAAACGCTGCACGCTCATACTCTCTCCCGCACTCGATATATTATCCATTGTTGATCTGCACACAGCTGCTGTCACCAACGTCGCACTTGCTTACGTCACTGTCATGAGACATTCTCGCAAAAAAAATCACGGTTTTAGTAACGCAGTAACGCAGCGTTCCTACGGGAAAGTAACGGTAATCTAATTACTGATTTTGCAATAGTAATCCCTTACTTTACTCGTTACTTGAAAAAAGTAATCAGATTACAGTAACGCGTTACAAGTAACGCGTTACTGCCCATCTCTGAATATCACTAAATACATGTCAAATGTAGAAGAAGTTTGTAAAGCTTTTCTCTCCCATTGCCTTCTGTTGTTTGGAGCCAAATTACATTGAATATATTGAACTGATTTATGAACTGCTCAATTCAAATGTTTCATTGGTGGTGATAGAAAATCTTCAATTATTTATTCAGTATCCATCATTTATGAACGTCCATTATTTGTCTAGACATTTTGTATGATACTTATAGCGTTCAATGGATTCTTCCCCTGTCGTGCCAGTGAAGCAGATTCAAACTGAACTGAATTGAGATAGACAGGAATGAAAAGAGACAGAGATACAGGGAGATATTGATAGACCGATAGAGTAAGTGTGTTGCATCTTTCGCTCTCCCTCACGCTCCCTCTTCATGCTGTACTTCATCAGCTGACAGCTGCTGTGAAGGGTTATCATGATAGCCAACCAGTCAGCGCTGTAGAAAACAAAGGAATACACTCATACTTACAGGCTCCTTTAGTACATATTTTGCTATATATTGGAATTTCATTTGTTTCTTTTTTTTCCACACTTGACTTCTCTCCCTCTCCCCTTTCTAATCTGTCCTGGTACTTTTTTTCCCCCTCTTTTGTCTTTTCCCTTTATCTCCTTGAATTTTTGCCTTTGTTTGCTTAATTCTCTAAGTGATTTTGCCATTGGATATTCAGAAACAGATCACAGTCCACAGCTGTACTATTTGAATAAAGCACAACGTTATTTCCCAAGACAAATGATTAAAAATTAAACTTTTTTTTGATCTACTTGAGACAAATAGCATTTTAGGAACTTTGCGATTTCACTCCATCTGCGGCTTGATAAAAGAGAGCGTGTGCTTGAGATGATTAAAGACCCAGACCTCTCTCTATGTGTATTAATTAGCTATATCAGTTGTGCCTGTAATTGTGTTCACCTTGGGTTTCAGCGTACTTTTGTCATGTTAAGGTGCAATGTAAATCCATTTGTATCTTCAGTGGTAATACAGTTTGAAAAAGCCATGCCTGGAAGACAGCTTTTCTAAAAATCCCTTTGATGTGTACGCAATAGATTTTCTGATTAACAAGACTTTTTGGAGGCTGGAGCACTGAGATGATTGATACTTAGAAACCGACCCTCAAGATGAAAGCTGCTGATGAGTTAAGGATAAAAATCCTCTGAGCTGTCCTCTACACTGCATAGAATGGCTTTTTTTCTCAGTCCGAGAAAGGCTTGGTTGGAGGTTAGTCTAAAACCCCCCCTTTTTTTTTTAAGATTGTCTTTACATGAACTAAATTTATTTTGCTTTCAAAGAGCTACCCTTTCTTGCAATTTTAAAAATTAGTCTTGAGCAATATTCTCTGGGTTTTCTGGAGGTCTTTTTTCTTTTGTAGTCCAATTCTTGACTGAACTGGCCTGATTCCATTGGTTAAGACACTCAACACTGACTTATGAATCATTCAGGCATGAAAAAAAGCACCTAACTTAAGGAATGTACCAGTGGTGCCTAAAGGTAATAGGTAACTTTTCAAAGAACCCATTTCAAATGATATCTCTGGCCACTAGCAGCCTACTGCAAAAACATAATTTGTTCCCATTTCTTTATCTGAATCTATTAAAATGGAAAAAATAACAAGAAGACAGGCATAAAATAATATTTTTGCGCCAACCAGGTGATTCCCAGCTATTAAACCCCAAAAAATCCCTATATTGGCATGGTGTGCAGTGTGTCCTTAAAAATATGTGAGGACCAAAGAAAAAGTGGCAGACCTAAAAACTGTCTAGATGATCAGTAACCCAGGACATGATCTACTGTTCACTAAAAAACATCAGCAAAGATGGTCTCGGTTAATGGCTGACTGTCAAGAAACCATTCTTAAGGAAGCAAAATGGGGAGTAAAAGTTAAGGTATACCAAATTACACAAGAACTGGAGTGAACATCAGTGGAAACAGGTCTTATGGAGTCAAGAATCCAAATATGAACATACATCAACGTTATTAAAGCTGTCTGGGATCATCCTGATGATAATGAATGATAACAGAAGCCAGCCAACATCCAAAGTAGAGCCTTAAAATGTCCTTCAAGAAGCCTGGAGAACTATTCTTGAAGACTACAGTACTTACAAAATTTCATGAACGTTTGCCTAAGAGAGTTCTAACAGCTTCTAACAGCATAAATATTAACTTTTAAACTCATTATAACTGTGCAAACTCTTTCCCCCCCATTTGTACTGTATTTTCACTTATGTTTGTATTTCAAAAAATGACTGTACCTATTTCCTTTTCTTCCAGCAAAATATAAAGAAAAGAAGGGTGTCTCAAGACTTTTGCACAGCATTGTAAATACCACCGACATCTCTACAGAGAAGTTTTTATTGTCCATAGATTTTTGCATTTATATTACATATAACATGCAGTGTTTACCCACTGGGACATATTGTAAGAATACAGATACGGACAACAGTGAAAAGCCGAATGACATTCATATATAAGCATTGCCGAGATGTCATCACATCCCACATTTCATTGTTATAAAAATACAAGGTTCCTTTTTCACATATACAAAAAAATAAGCAAGGCACATTTCATACAGTACAAAGTGCATCGCCTTTTTGTGAGTACAATCATATTAGAAAGGAAGTGGCCTGTTTCTCTGCTGTCATTTCACATTAACAAACCATAATGTAAATGGGAATCTGTTGAGTAGATCATTTTAGTAGTTAGAATTGGTATTGAGAACATGGACAGCAATATTGTGTTTTTCTGCACATTCGATATTCGAATGACCAAATGTCCAAAATATAATGTCTAACTGAAAAAAAGAATGAATTGTCTTGACGTGACCGAAGTTTTTACTTCCATCAAGATGTAGCTGTCGTTTGGTTTCAGACCCTGATTGAAAGAAAATCCTCAAACGAAAAATTCCTTATGGGATTTTATTTTAATTTGGCCATATTAAAATGACTTCCAGGTCAGGCATCTGACTACCATTTGATGAAAATTCGTATTAAAATATTCATCTACTTAAGAGAAATAAAGAGATTGTATCATATCTTTGCCAAAGTGTAATTATATGCTGGTTTGTCCTCTTGAACCATTGTCAACCTGTCTTTTATCTGAGTATCTCAGGAGAAAGGTTTCATGGTAAGAGACAGAGATAGGCACGAGTTTCATGGACGTGTGTTTTGATATTAAGCCTGTCAGAGGACAAGGCTACTTGTCAGATCAGGTCACTTTAATTGATTTATCTGCTTGGCACAGCTGTGTGCGCAGTACAATCTATCTTGTTTTAGAATGCAATTTAACTGGCTGCATCACAACAGCACCCTGACAGAAAGTCAATACTACACAGAGTGTATATATATATATATATATATATATATATATATAAACACATACCAGTGGGGATGGTGTAACGGCTTCTTTGGGAGGCCTCTTTTCTTTTATTCTCTGACCTGCTCGTCCTGAACCTGTGTGCCCATTGCTTCTGAAGGTCAGCTCATCTGAAGTGAACTACTCCCCTTCCGCTACCAAGAAGCTTTGCCAGCTTCACTTTGTATTTCCCTCTACTTCAGTTATTTCTTTCTACCACCAAACCTTTCAGGGTGAGAAGTATTATACACATCACTACCCTTCAAAAAGAGACAGGAGAAGGAAACTGGCTTGTTGCTACAGAGAGACAGCGCTTCACACTATTTTATTCTGTCTCAGGAGAAAGTCTTCTCGATTCATCTGAACATTTTTGGTTCCTTTCTTATAGTAACTTGCACATGATTTCCACAGTGTCTGCTGGAAAACCTTTGCTAAAAGTCAAGATCTGCTGCTCAATGTTAGTGTTATATAAGCCATATCCATTTTTTTATGCTAAATTGCTAATAGTTTAACATCGTGGTCAGATAGTGCAGTGACGGTAATGAAATTCTGCTGTGCATTTACCTTAAAAGGTAGACTAAATGTAAAAAAACAAATAAAAAAAAATTAAGCCTTTTTTCAATTCAGTTCAATTCAAATCACAACAACAATCACCTCAAGGCATTTTATACTGTAAGGTAAACACCCTACAATATTAAAAAGAAATCCTAAAAATCACATGACCCCTTTGAGCAAACACTTGTCAACAGTGACAAGAAAAAGGCTCCCTTTTCACAGTAAGAAACTTCCAGATTACAAATTAAATTATATATAAGAGAGTTGCTAACTATTTATTATACTTTTAATCAAACTGGATGGATATGGTAATTTCCTCTAAAACCTTGATACTACTTTAATATATTTTAACCTACATGATAAAGAGAGTAATAAGATTATGAATTACTGTAAGTGCATAGCTGTGATGTGCTGGATGTACTACATGTATTTTTTTCCAAGTAAACTCACAATTATTTTTAAAGCAATCCTACTCTCAAATGGCCTTAAAATAAAGTGATATGCAGTAACAGAATTTAATTCATTGGTATATATGTTAAATATTTCCATGTGTATTTTACTCAATACAACACATAATTCAGTTTAACTGCAGCGCTATTGTAAAACTTTAATGGGTTGATTTACTAATTTGTTTCAAGAAAGACAATAATGAAACATTATTAGTGAACAGGGAAATTACCCTTATCCTCTACAAAATCACAGAGAATATTTATCTCAGGCTGATAATGGGATCGATAAGATAATGAAAACTCTCATTTCACCATGTGGAACAAATGGATATAGAGAATCACAAGAAAAGAGTATTTTTTGGTGCATCAGTGCAATTTCTTAGCATATATACGTGCAATTTCCTTGAAGCTAAGTATACCTATAAGTGTCCAACATGCTTTTTTCCTTTGTTGCAGTTACAAGGTGCTTTCTCCTTTGTTCCCCGCACACAATGGCCAGACTTCTGGGTTTTCCCCTCTGGGTTTTTTTGATTCACTTGAAGAAAGTCAGAGCAGACACCTCAACTGATGGCAGGGCATAGCATGTCTGTACAAAGTAAACACACTTTTTTCTGCAAAAATCATCTTTGCTTTAGCTGATCAAACAGCTCAGAAGATATAACACTGCCTATGAATAGAATGAGTTCAATAAATTGACCAGTCATCAAAGTTTCGTGACTGTAGCTTGCATTGTTACAGAACTATTGTAATGGCAAAATCTGTTCGCAAACAGACAAAGTGCTGCGCTGAAAACCGCCTTTGTGGTAGTTCACACAGTAGGTGTGTCCGGTACAACATTTGATGATGACACACAGGAAAGCAAACAAACAGGCAGGCAAACAGACAGCCAGACACACAAGGTGAAGACAATACCAGCCACAAATGCTTAAAACATAGACCTAGAAAAGATTCTGAAATAGTCATTTGCTTCCAGTGTCCAGTTAGTATGTATAGTTATATTGTTAAAACTATTAATTATATATACATTTACATGAAAATTAAATAAAAGTTTCACAAACACTTACAAAAAATGATTGTGACTGTGATTAATGAAACATGCTGTTGTCTTTTAAATGATAGTTTTCAAAACAGCCGTTGGTAGCCATCTTCAGAGGGACTTGGGTGCATAAAGATGGTGATAAATTGATTGACTCAGTTTGCTATCAGTCTGCAATCCAAGTCTGGCTGCAATTGGTAGGAGACAGGTTACCTCTCACTAGGCAGCCTGTGCAATTGCCTTGCAATCAAAAGTGGTCGCCCAGAAGTTGAGGGTGGGCAACCGGTTGGTTCACTGCAACTTCTTGCAGCTGGTCACCAAGTGCGAAACAATTCAATACAATCAACAGGCAAGCACCTGAAACTGGGTCACGCAACAGGATAATGATCCCTTTCATAAAAGCAAATCTACAACAGAATGGCTGGAAAAGAAAAAAATGGCCCAGTCAAGCCCAGACTTCAACCTGATGGAAATCATGTGCCAGGATTGTGGCTGTGCATAAACAAATGCATGCAAATTGCAATGAACTCAAGCAACTTTGTACAGAAGAGTGTGCCACAATCATGTAGGAGACTTCAAGCTACTAAATCATGAGGTATATTTAGTTTTTCCAAAGTCTGCATAGAGCCCTGTAAAAAACTACTTGTTTTTTGTATATAAATATACACACACAGTATATGGTAAACAGGTATAACATGAAAAAACAGCAAGAAATCTGTCTTAATATAGCAATAAATTGGACTGGCTCACAAAGCAAGATGGAAAAAAAAAGGCATAGGTTTGAAATTCCCCAGCTTGTTTGTCTGGCTGAGCGGCCTTAATTTAGTTGTATCGCATTTATGCCTCGTGGTTGATACTGAGCAAGATGAATCATTGTAAAATATGAGCAAGATCAGCCGCTTGTTTCCTGGAGGTAAAAGCTTATAAGACCGCTGGTAAATACACCCAGAAGAGAGCATATCCTCTGAGATAAAGGGGAGTAAAAACAAGAGAAAATGATAGAGGGATGTTGCAAATTCCTCTTGGCTTTTTTTTTTTTTGGATTCCTGATAGAATATTCTGTGAATGTGTCAGGACTCTTTTTTTTTTTTTAAATGTTATATTATAAACTACGTTGTTGGCTATCTTTAAGACCTCCCATTTTGCCAACCCTTAATCTCCTGCCAGTCACTGAGATCATCTAAAAGTGCTGAGAGGCTGACCCCTCATCCACAGTTTCTGAAATCAGGGCAAGATCTTTGCAGTTGTAGCACATTTCTGAGGCCAGCTAATACCCTCAGAACAATCTGCAGGTCTCTGATAATGGCTTGTAAAATCTTTCATCTTGACATAAGCTGGCATATGCTGAGTGGCTCTGCATGTTTATCTTAAAGCAACAAAAGCAGGGCCAAAACATGTAAGGTAATCACATCAAAGACCTCTGCTCAACTCCAGTGTTAGATCCTGTTTTCTTTCTAATCAGCCGTTGACCGTGTAGGCATTATGTGCATCGGAAATTAGTTTACGAAATGTTGCTAGAGTATGTTGGGAGAAGCAAATTGGGTCTTTGCTCCTGAGAAATGTTGCGGAAGAAAATAAGCTTTGTAAAGCAAGACCTAAATTAGTCCTACCTTTGATGACTTATTCTTGAATAACCAGCTTAATACTGGCATGAATAATGACACAAAACCGATCTGTAAAATATCTCTCCACCAGAGTCTTCCACTTATTTCAGACGCCACACCCAAATGGAGCCAGGCAGCATGTTTATGTGGACTTTACTTTCCGTATTATGTCTTTGCTTTTATCTTTTGACACCCTAAAAAGGAGCTTTTCTTGAAAATGTGCTCTCTTGCTTTCTCATCTACAGGGCAGAAGAATAATCAAGCCCCCAACCCTCCTTTAATGAAAACAGAATGTACTGAGGTTCGGTACGGATGTTGCCAGGCAAAAACTGCAAATTATACTATTCCAGGAAAAAACTCAAACGACCGGCGTCTTAAAAACAAGCCTTTCTTTCTGGCAAATGATGGTAAGCGTCATATGAACAGAACAAGGGACAAAAGGCAGAAACTGTGACAGGGCATGAACCTCCCCTGTTGAGTAATGAAATTAAATGACAGCTCTTGAGCGAGGAAGGGATGCTGAGAGAGAGAGAGAGAGCAAGGGAGAGAGGAGTGGGGGGATTTTGTCCAGCCAGGAAATTGAAGCCATCACAAGCAAATTGAGTTCAGGTCCTTTTGGTGGGCAAGAGCAGACCAATCAATTTGGCCTACTACTCAGTGCCTGTCAGCCTCACAGAAGGACACCTTGGCATCCAATAATAGGAGCACAGTAAACAACTGAAGCCTTGGCTCAGTTAGTCTCAGCTAACCGCTACCTATCCCTAGTAATTTTTCATCAAGACAAACATATATGAAGATAGTGTGCATCATTCTCCATTTTTTTTAAAGTGTCTTTGTATTCATGTGCAAGCTAGTTAATGGGTGCCAAATTAAAGGCTGGATCATTTCCACTAATTGTGGTGTCTGTTCATGAAGAGAACAACACTTTTCACGAGATGAAATAAAAATTATCTTTTTATATCTCTCTCTTCCTTCAGGACACAAATAAGGTAAACGAAAACCAGACGTAACCTCTGTCAGTAAAGAAATCCTATCAAGTCTGTCTAAGTTGGAACCACATTTTAATGAGCCTGGTTTGGCCTTTCCCTTTTGCTAATCTTTGGACAGTGACACAACATTCTTGCTAATTATCTCGATTACACAGCAGGAACGCACTACATCACAGTTCTGAGGCAACAGTCGACGAGGGGTGGAATCATACAACCCCAAAGGCCTAATTATCTCTGTTGGTTTCCAATTAATCCATTAAGTTGTTTTGGCTCAGCTGCAAGACCTGAGGCACCATTTTATGTACCAATACAGTGCATCATCAAACAACTGCGGTACGTGAGCTTTTGTTTTGCAGCAATTCGCTCTTAATTCTTAATTGCTCTGCCCTCACTTTTACCTTTAATTTGTCCTAACAGATACATCTAGGAAGACATGATGAGATAAATCAATACGCTTTCAACAGAATATTCTCATTTACGGTAATCCAGTATAGCCCACGTTCAATTTAAAGAAATGCATCTTATTGTAGAAGCTAGTGTAGCACTATTGCTTCTCAGGCGTCCTGCCTCTACTGGCTTACAATGATGAAGTTGCCTGGCTTACCATATGTAAAACTGCACTGATCGTATTGATGAGTTGCACAGCAGTCAATAATCGTTTATGTGATAAGCTGCCGGACTCGTGGGGGAGGCTGAGAAAAGGCTTCAGGGCCAAGACGGGTTATGAGATTCATGGTGATACAGGCTGTAGACATTAAGTTTGTTTACATGCTGCCAGTGAGCCATTGGAGCCAGTGCTTGTGAATGATTGTTTGAATATTGCAGCTGTCTCTTTAAACTAATATTGGGATTTTCACTCTACATCATTTTTTTCTCTTGGTCCTGTCTGTCATCTCCATTTTCCTCACACCAATATTGTCTTTCTCCCCTTGCACTTCTGTCATAAACTGGTAACAAGAGATGATGAGAGGGAAAAGCCAATATACTTTGCTTTTTTTCTCTTTCTTTTTTTTCTCTGATGGCAGTGCTGTGTCTCAGTTGGATTATTATTTGCCAAGTTGTAAGAGAATCCCAAGTGAGCACATGCAAATTTATAAACACTTATGTACTAGTTTTTCTTAGTCTATGCCATTTAGTTTTCTTTTATATGGATAGGGAACGGAGGTACCCATCTTTACGAAAACAGCTGAGCTTGTGCTACAGCTTATGTAACTTCCAGACATCTTTGTTTTTCTCTCTCTAGGGATTTTATTACTAGATGTGTAATAAGTTATTGCTCGAGGATATTCTTCAACAGCAAATAATATTTTGAGTGCGTATCCATGCCTTGCAAAACACATATTTGTGCCAAACTGAAATCATTACTGAAGGAATGACACCTCTGTATAATAGGGGTATGTGACAAGCCTGCAGTCTTCACCGGGAATGCTGCATATCTCTAGTCTGATTCTCAGCCTTAGGTGGCAGGATTCAAATGGGCTGTTTTACTTTGTAATAACATAAAATCACATGAATAATTGAGATCTGGTCAATATGTCACCTTTTTTCTTTGTCATAGTCTATAATTGATATTGTGATTCCTTATTTTAATAGTTTCTTTAAATAATGGTTGGATAAATGTTTGAAGCAGCCTTTTCTTAGATTAGCTTTACTTTTCTTTTAAATCTGCCAACAAACAAATAAAAAAATCCAAAAAGTACTATAGGACACATGTAATTTCAGTGTTCAGCGATCGTTAACATGACTAAATGTCTCCTTGTGCTTGTTTATTGCTTAAAATTCTTCTCAGAAACAAGAATGCTACCCTATTGCTGGAAAAAGCTCTAGTCAGTGGGCATAGTGGCTAGAGAAGATCAGCTGTTAAGTACAACTATCTACTGCCACAACCTCAGCACCCGTATAAAAGACACTGCCATCACAGGCAAGCCATTTTCCCTCTATGGGAAATCAGGGCATCCTGCCTTAGGCTGTTGGTGTAAGTACTTAGAGTACAGAAGCTGCCACTGAGCAGGTCAGGAAAACACGCAGAGAGAAAAAGAACGATGACTAAAGAAGAAAGGAGGAAGAAAGTAAACTTGGTGCTGATAGAATGCAATACATATTTATCCATTTCACACAGTCATCTCACATCTGGTAACAGTAGAGCCACCGGGTACCCAGTACAAGAAGAAGCTAACTCTGGCATCCATTTAGTGATGTTATTGGGATTCTAAAGTTACAGACCTGTCTTGGTTAGGCTTGTTTAGTTTCAAGAAGAGTTGTTCAGAGTCACCCATATTTTACTGGTGGTGTAAGTCAACAGCGCCCCTGCTGCACATTAACTCTGTATCTTGCCAGATTTGGTGAGGAGACGCAGCTGAACTGACAGCAGAGACCATGGTGCTTTCTGTACAGTTGATATTGTTCAGAACTTAGCAGCATAGCAGATATTTTCTGTTTACAGCCAACTGTCAAACCAAGAAACAACAACTTACTCTACTGATCAAACCAGAAATTTCACACCAGGGGGCATTTCCAGCCATAAAGATAAAACGCAAAGGATTGTATATCAGTGTTAAAGCACAGTATCAGTCATGCTGGGGGCCAACGAACGTGCGTGGAAAACTCTAGTTATTTACATTTGACCAATGAGGAGCGCATTAACAATAATCTCCTTTACGCTCACAGCCATTTTTTTTAAAAACATGATCAGAATGAGTTGCCATGGCAACAGTCCTGTGCCCCGTTGAACTGCTTAGGTTCATCAAGACTGCTTATACCACCAAAAGTGGGGGAAACTGACAGAGAATTGGTGGCTTGATTCATTTTTGCATGATTTATATTGGACCACAGTTTCTAGGAACAGGCTGTGCATGTGGAACAATCTTAAATTACTGGTCATAGTTGGAGCTGCTGGTCATTGATCCTGATGAGCCGATTTCCATCTGTTCGTTTTCTTAACTGCGTACCCAACTTTGGGTTGCCATGTGCAATTATATAGTATAGCAATGTTTCATCTTATTGTGATAATGTCAGTCAAACGTAGAACAACTATATCATGTTGATTATGAGCTCTGCCCATTTATCTGGACCCCTAAATAGAAGTCAGAATTTTTAAAATATACTGTTATATGGTGTAATATGCTGTAATATTTGGATTTTTTTTATTTGAGCGTTGTTCATCTGTATTCATGTTTCTTTTTTTTCTTTTTTTTTATATATATATGTCTTTTGTTAACAGGGGAGACCTGAGAAGAAAATAGCCCAAAGAATCTGAACATAAAATAGTAATATATGACATATATATAGAAAATTTGCAAAAAACAGTGAGAGGCGTAAGTGAGGGGTATACTCAGGCTAACGCTGCTGCTTGCTGAGCTGTAAAATGATAATTATTCTCTATCAGTGTTAGATCATACCTCAGGAAAGGAAAACAAATTATCTCCTTCAAGATCAGCATTAATTTTTATCTACCCATCCCATATACAAATGTATGTATGTATAAAGCAGCAGCTGAATGGTTTTCCTTCTGAGGAAGAAATGCAAAACATAGCAGAGAAACTGAGAACTGCTCCTTTTTTGTCACACTCTCCCCCAAAATGCAAACAGGCAGGCGATCACATACAAACAAAAACAAATTATGCACTGTGACACACACTATCCACCACTATGCATTATGCTGGCACCTTGCTTTCACTAGGAACGGTTGGATGGAAATTACTGGCTGCTTGGCAACAAAACAAATGGAAAAAGGGTCTGGGTGATTTTTTTTTCAGATGATTAGCTGCATCACAATTATTGTTAGTAACATCATTGGCCATAAAATTAATTATTATGGCTAGAGCTTAATGTATGTCTGTACTGTGAATTCCTGTCAGATAAAAGAACAGAAAGTTACTGTAGTTCTAATTTTCTGTAACTTGTACTCACCTGAATCCATTGAAAGCATGTAGGTACAGAAATCCACCATCTGCTTAGAGGTAAAACTAAGCTCCAAAGTACACTGAATATCATAATTCGCTATTCACATCTATATTTTATAGCCAGAGCACACACTTTGGAAACATTTTGAAGAGTTTTCAGTAAACATGTTAGACGTGTAACATCTTAGTGTATACAAGCACCAATATGTCTAGTGTGTAAGCCCATGTAGCACCATAACGGCTGACACGTACCGCAAGTGCAGGGTGTCGATAAGGATATTTGGTGGCGCTGTCAACACCTTGCCATGGTGCTTCAGTATCAAACATCCCTTCCGTTATCACTTTCTTTCCATTACCAAGTGGCATGAACATCTGCTGCTTTTGGGAGAGGTTACAAGTTGCCTTCTCAAGTGTTTTAACACGAACAGAGATTACAAAATGTCCTTCTCTCTCTGGAAAAAGGTTTTCTTGGTGTGGCATAAAATTCAACAAAGGTTTTGCAACTCGGACCATAACTTCAAACACCAAGTCTGATTACAAAACTGTGCAATAGCCTTTTACTGCTGTGCTTTGTTTAAACAGCAGCTATCCTTTCAGATTCCATTTAAGCTGCATTATCAGACAAGCTTCTCGTTATATTATAAAACTTTGTGGCGCGTCACCAGTTTGGTTAGAGTTACCTTTTCGCTGACCTGATAAGATGGAGGAATCTTTCCAACCAAACTCTACTTGACTGTTTATCTAATCATGTATTCTATTCATTAAAACTGAGATTAAGAAATGAAGATTGAATTTGTTTCAGTGCAATTTATCGTATTGGAAGCAGAAATGACATTCTCAGAACATAATGTTGTTAAACTTTATGGCTATTATTTTCAATTAATATGCTGGAATTGATGAACTGACTGTGCAAAAATTATATTAAATGTTTTATGTTATATATGTATATAGGTTATTAATTATATAACCTAAAGAAACCAAGGAACCATTGTGAAATTTAAATTACCAGTTGCCAGTCAACCAGACTGCACTGCATTGATTTACATTTGATCTCTAAAAGCTGGATAATCATGGCTGTGTAAATAGCCATTATTTCCACAGGATAAACACAGATCCAACTAAACAAACGTGTGCTTCCACCTATTTGATGTAATGGACTCACAAATAGGATTTCATGACAAGTAATAGGGTTGTAGGTTATTATGAATTATAGTGTACATTGTGATAATTCTATATTTCCCTACAAAATAAATCGGTGGTTTTAATGGACCGTTAACATGTTTTACTTGATTTGGATTTGGGTTTTTTTAGTATCCGTCATTCATTTTATCAGCGCAGTACCACCGAACACCGACTTCACTGTCTACAGCTGAGTGTAGCAGCGAGATCACATGGACTGTAACTCATAAACACATCAAGATTCCCCATTCAGTGCTCAGAGCACTGCTCTGCTCTGTAGTTAACTGTCTCTGACTGTCAAATCCTTCATCCTGATGCAGGAGACACACATAGAGAAGAATTGCTGTGTCTCTCATTTTATGGATTTGGATGTCGGCAGAGGGTAGAGCCGATGAGTGAGTCAGTAGTGGTTAACTTTGTAGCTAATGCTCTGTGGCAGTTGCACAGGTTTCTTCAGCTCAGCTTGAGGCACATAGGGAAGCTGGTTGAGTTACAACTGTCTCACAGTTCTCACTCAGCCAAGTCAGGTTCTTTAACAGCATACCAAGGTTAGGATGAAAAGGGAGAGGTAGATGTACGGGGAGAGGGGAGTGAAACCTCCTACAGAAAAGAAAGAGCTGCAGTTCGGCGAGGAAAATAAAAGTAGATGAGTCTAAGATGTCCAAATCTAGCCCCAGGTAGAGTTAGATGACATTAATTATAAATGAAATTTCACCCTTCTGAAGAAGCCTTTTCAGGTCAGATCTTTTTAGTTTAGAGATTTTCCTGCTCTTTTCAGAGACAAAAAAAATGTTCAGTCGCATTGTTTTACTTTATAGCATGCATCAATCTATCCCTCTATCCTAATGGCAACATCAGTCATTTCATGTGTTTATGTCACTGACTACTCATACGCATTTACTCATTTCAGTCTTTTTTATTTAAGTATTAATGAATTCTTATTAGTTATTGTGTAGAGATTGGTCATCATGTAACCAAGTATTCTGTTTTTCTATTGGCTGATATACATTGTGAGTGTATTTAACATTTGAAAAAGTGGCGCTTCCCTCTATCTGTATCTAAGTGTAGTGGTTTCCAAATTTGCCTAATTATTTGAAAGATCCTTAGTTTGATTGTGGGAAGCGACACAAATCCCTTGGGGGGGGGTTGTGTCAGGAAGCGCCATGTGGTGTAAAAATCAGCCAAATCAAACATTCAGTTTCCACTATTTCACAAGGGGGCGCCACTTGTTTGTTTGTTTTTTAAGTCAGCTAGTGACCAATATGCAGGAAGGTTAGTGCAAAGTCCTGTGTTCGAATCCATCCTGGGCCTTTCAAATTTATTAAGAAACTTTAATATACTTATCAGTTCATCGGACTTGCAACTATATTTTTTCATAGTTGTATATACAGTTTTTTTGAGATTCTTGACTTTATTATGTTTTTATGTTAGATTGCTACATGTCATAAATATGGTAGCTTGCTCAAAAATATAGAGTAAAGCACTAGTATCTTTCTTTTTTTCATTTCAAACAAGCACACACAATGGAGGAGCAGTATTCATGATAACTTATGAAAGTGGGATGAGATTTAGTTTATTAGGGAAGTGTTGGCAGATGAAAATCAAGCAAATTGGACTTTGGGGGCACAAGCAAGAAGGAGCTTGTCACAGCTTTTGTCATCTGTGAAAGATGACAGGTGAGAGTGTGAGTCTGGTGACAAGCATGCTGTATGACTAGACTAGATTTATGCTTTTTGGTGGGGAAAAAAGTCCCTTATGTCAGTTAGACAGTAAACGGATAAACAAACATGCAATCTATGTACAGGATCCATAAATCTTTATAAGATCAGTTAGGCTAGAAAGAGTCAAAATGATGGACTGCGCTAATAATCACATGCTAAGCTTGTGTTCTGTAAATGAAAAAGAGAGAGCACAGTGCTGATAGATAATACAAACACGCACTCACATGCACTCACATACATGCCCGCTTTCCCAAGCTTGCAATTTGGGAAATGGGTCAGATGTGACTTAGATTTATGTATCTTTGTGTTTTTTCTTTGTGCACTCGTGTGCTTGTGGTAAGCTAAAAAGTGAGGGAGTGACTGCGCAGGCTTTATTGTGGATGTGGCAGAATGCAGATGTTTCTCAGAACTGCCTAGCTATGATTTAATGATGAAAAGCAGAAGGCAGCAGACTTAGACTCTGGAGAGGCAGCGGGAGCAGACTACGTCAATATTAGAGTCAGAATCAAAGACGGGGAAGATTGTGATTTATTTGTCACTTTTTATTTGAGTGTTACTTACAGAAACACGTTTGGGAACTCTTTTTATCTCTGTGTCTTTCATCTTTTTTAAGCAGTTCGAAAAGCTTGTTTTTGACTGTGTTTATGTCATCAAAATAAAGCAATGCCTGACTGCGACTGTGATGCATTTTATGGATGAGCCCAAAGGAAATCCGAACGTTACCTTGACAGGAGGCGGTGTCTATCAGCTGCTAATATGTCACTTGATTTGATGTTTTGCGAAATGCTACAGCTTGTCAGGATTGTGGATGAACACTGTGGGGAATAGAGTATGATGCACGAATGTACTTTTTTCAAAACACAATAAAATATCAAACAAGGACATGCATTTTTTTCTATTTGAGGGTTAGAAAAACTCAGGTGTGTCATTTTGTCATGTCAGGAAGAGTTAAAGTCAGCAATAGCAGCACAAAGGTGTGAGATAGAGGGGATACAATAGAAAAAAAGGGGGGGGGGAATCAATCAACACTCGCTGTGGAACACAGAAGGGCAAACACTTCAGTGGGTTTTTGTTGATATTAAAAAAATAAAGTTTTTCCCAAGGTGACCAGCAGATGGCAGAGCACCTTTGGGCTCTAAGGCCTGAACAAGAGCGAGAGAGCAGGGCAGGCAGAGAAAGAGATCTTTTCGTGAGTTTTGCTTTCCTGGTTGACTGATCTCCCTCAGTGGTCTGATTGTGAGAACGGACTCGTGGGAAGTGTTCTCTCACCGCAGGTGTCAGACTGCTGTTAGATAAGATTATTTGCGGTAGTGAGGAGGTTGCATTATTTGTGTGTGCATGTGTGTACGCACGCTTGTTTGTCTGCGTGCGCATGCACCACTTCTCGTTGTGTGCTTCTTCTCATTAAATGTCTGCCTGATAGAAATGTAGTGCTACATTGTGTTCGGTTGGAACACAGTACAACACAGAAGTTGTTTTCGACTTGCACACTGAGCTCCATATGGTCAAACTCAGGAGGAGAAAGACGGGGAAGCGAAGAGAAAGCCTGCGCTCCGTGTCATAAGCCCTATCCCTGTTTGTTTCTGTTTTACAAAACCAAAAGTTATAATGCTTTTGTGTTCTGTGGGATTCAGGCTTTAGTGTGGAGTCATTCTGATAGTGATTTTAACAAAAAAGGCAAAGCGTGCCTTGAGAAATCATTGAATCTGCTACGGTACTTTTACAATACGCTGTGTGTGTGACTCCCGACTGTGCCAAAAAGGAAAAATAATAAAAACAGAATAAACTAAGTGCTTAGCTTGCATTTAGTCTTTAAGAGGCAACAGCAATTGAGATCAATGAAACTGCTGTCGAGCTTTCCAATAACTAATAGTGTTAATAATGATTTTAATACTCACGTGGGTTGGCCCACTTCAAAGAAAACACAAAGGCAGACAGATTGGTTTTAGAATGCAAAACTTCACATTTATGCTTTTTAAGAAACACGTATAAAGTTGGAGCTGGTGTCAAATGAGACATTTATGGTCCCCTGGCAGTTTTTATTTTCCCTTTACTTAATATTGTGCTTTCTGTGAAGACCCTTGGGCAAATCCTATTCCTGTTTATTTGCTGGCTTGCTGGAATTGAAACCTTCCAGCAGCAAAGTGCTGCTAGTTGCTTTGTGTTTGTTAAAGTGACTGTGTTTGGTCAGGCAAATTATAAAAACAAGCGGATAACAAGGGTTAGCAGGCGTGATAAGCCATAATATCTTGTAAACTGGCAGCGGGGATAGTTTAAGCTGGTCTTATGCTAATATTACTACAAGTGACAGTCAGCAACAGAGAAATACAAACATCTTCAAACATGCTTAAACCTACAAATAAACATATGCAAAAACACAAGCAGAAACATCCACAGAATCACTGTGTGCATTTTAAAGCCTTACAGCTACTGTGGTAGTGCAGTTACATCCTCAAATGTTACACATTTATACATTCCTTTGCTTGTAACGATATTTTTTTAATTGACTTTTTTAAAGAAGTCTAATTCATTTTACGGTGTATGTAGAATTATTTCTTTACACTGAACTTCTCCACTTTGTCCAAACAGAGCCTAGAATCTTTTCAAGGTCCCACCAGTGTCTGACAGCACACACTACCATTATCCCAATTAATTATAAACCATTTCTTCTCTGCTAGAAGTCAGAATCAAAGGAAATAACATCTCTAGAGTACTGTTCTATTAAATAATTTCTTGCACTTGTCATATATACAAGTAGACGACTTTGTAATATTACATTTGTCATGTCATATAAAATGTAGATTGCTGTTCACTATTCTGGGCTTTGGATAATAGCAGACATTGTTTCCAGTATGGATTTGACTTTTTATTCACCCAATCAATTAATAATTAAACTACATTCATGCCACATAAATCACTTTATAAAACTGTAATGCATTTATACAATCTGCATGTGACTGTGTTGTGAAATATACAGTGTTTCCATAAGTCTGACAAGAACTGGTAGAAAAAAAAACTGCCAGTGTTCGTTTTCCTGGCTGGACACTCTCAGGGCTGCCAACAAATAGATGGCTACCTTGCCTAAGGCCAACTTCTTTGGCATTAGCAGCAATAAAAACATATGCAGACACTGTTAATTAAGTGCAGACACACTACACCTGCCACCTTCCATTGCTTTTCTCTTTCGCTGGCTTCGTTTTCTTTATAAAGTGTTTTTCAGGCTTCATAGACATAGCGTGTCTCCCCAAATGTGAAACTGATAGCGCTATATTACCATATCAGTATACATTAGCTTTCACAGAAACAAACAATGCAATAATTCCTTTAGAAAGGTCTTCTCCCTGTTATCTTCATTCAAAAGGCCAGATCTGATCAGCGGCCGTTTTTAAATTACTGACAATAACATTTACCCAGTTTTACCTGCAGTTTTACAAGGCATTTACAGCCAGTCATACTTGCAATTGTCATTGGAGAATATGAGTTAATTGTTTAAACCATCCCTCCATCCATCATTATTCAATTTACACACTGTATTTAAATATGAAGCCAGTTTTTGTGCTAGTGTCCTGGGTCTAACTGCAAACCCCCCCCTTATTCCCTTTCTTTATTCTTCCTTTTTGTTTAATTGAATGTTTGGAGCAGTTCTAAAATATATAATGAGGTCATTTGCATTAGACTGCAGATTGGGTGACCTTTGCTTTTGCCAATAATTACAGTAAAACCCGTCTCTGTCTGTCATCACCAAGGATGTGGCAGGGACCTCTCTGTGCTCACGAAAGGTTAGCTGGAGGCTTGCGTCTGGACTTATGAAAAAGCCTGAGGAAAATGTCATTAGAGCAAGGGAAAAGACACTCAGAATTAACAATTGGAAATTCAATCAGGATGGCTTTAAGGATGGCATGTGTGTGCGTGTATATGTGTTTGTGTGTATGTGCAAGACATAGTCCCAGGAAAACTTGTGTTTTCCTTTCCTTGTGAGACTGCAGAATGTGATAGGAAGGGCACCCTGGGGGTGACTTCTGTTAGCTCCACAGGCCCCTTTGACTTTGCTAGCACCAAACAAATTAACAACACAAACTAAACAATCAGCCTGTAAAAGTCCCCGCAGTAGAATCGACAAACATGATAGAATTTTGCCTCCATTATTTTATTGTCCCTTTGCAGTTATGTAATACTTTAATGAAAACACAGTTTGTTTGTTTTTTCAAAAGTTTTTACACTTTTCACTTTGAGGAATTTTTCTAATAGTGCTCCTTGTTTATTTGCATGCAGTTAATGGTTGTCATTGTGCAGTGAAACGTGACTGTATTTACAGTGTGCAAACTCTTTCCCCATCAATATCTGGGCTTAAGTCAAAATAGACGTTTTATTCGACAATTCTTCTCAGTCGGCCGTGATGATATATATTACATTTTACATTGTTCGGGCAAAATGAATTCACACTGCAGTCCTGATCAGCGCTCAGTGTGCAAAAGCAGCATGCTTGAGCTTGTTCAGCTCAGTGTCAAATAAAACTGTAAATAAAAAAGAAAAAAAATTAAATTAAGGGGGCAGAGCAGAGCACTAACATCAGAGGCTCTGTTTTGTGCTCTTGGTTCTAGTCACAGCGGCGCGTCACGTTTCACCTGCCGGATGGCTCCCAGGAGAGCTGCAGTGACAGCGGTCTGGGGGACCACGAGCCTGTAGGCAGTGGCTCCCTCCTCACACAACCTCTCCCTCTGGTGCAGGCGCAGGACGACTTCTACGAGCAGGCCTCCCCTGATAAGAGGACTGAAGCTGATGGAAACTCCGATCCCAACTCTGGTAAGTTGAATTATATTCTTTCTAGCATATATGCATAGTTTGGATTTTCTTATCTAACTTTAAATCTACCATTCTTCTTCTTCTTCTTTTTTTCAAACTCTATAGCTTAAATCAACATTGGTGGCATTGTGAAACAGCTGCAACATGTTCACGTTGACTCAATTTGGTGGACATTGTGCGCATAGTGATGGTGTCTTTTCTTTCAAATCCAATATGATTTTATTCATTTTTCTACTTATTGTATGCAGGATGGTGAAATCAGAACATTCATTGTCTACAGGTTGAAGAAAATGAAAACGTTTCATATCTGGCTTTGAGGGATGACTAAAACCTCTTGAAAAGAGATAATAAATTCTCATGAAAAGCAACATCTGTCTCCATAATGGACTCAACACACCAAAAATCATTTAATTTAGAGTTATTTGATTGCTCAAGTAGGTTTCTAGTGGATACATGAGCAGGTCATTCATTTCTCAGTTAATCATCCAGACTTGTTCATTCCTCCCAGGAGCAAACCTGGGCCTCCCATAGGCTCCTCACCTATTTGTGAAACTCATTTGATTTATTTAGAGATGATTTCCCAGTTGGAAGCCTTGTTCTCAGCTGAAGATGTTAACTTCCCACTATTTCTGGTGGGGATGTACATCTCCGACCCAGTTTTCTCATTTTATCATTAAGAGGTGAGGCGTGCGCAAAGATCAAGCGCATCGCCTCAAGGTCGATGCCAGCTTGCCTGCTGAGGGTGGAGCAGCTAGCACCGCATAAATACAAGTGCAGTGAGTAAACTGTGGGTGCATATGATTTAAAACAGATTTAACTTAGCAGATGCACTCACAGTTGGCAAATGTATTCAGTGAGCTTTGTGTAGGCCTACCCACTCACTATCTTCAGAAACAACCCATTCTCATTCCCAGAGACTTTAAATACTGCGATTTTGTCAGAGCTGCTGGCATCTCTGAGATATGCGCAAGTGTCCTTTGGAGTTGCTACACCAGTTATAGCGACATTTGATGCTGGGCACAAATGTTCCTACAATATGCAAAAAAGGTAAAAAAGTCCACAAAGCTTGGTTTGAAAAACTGGTGAATGCATAGCTACCATTCATCTCTTATTGTCTCACACACTGTTTTTTAGGTTTGTTTAGTTTTTTTTTTTGTTAGTTTTTTTTTTTTTTGTTAAATTTGGTTTGAATTCACTGTTTAATTTTTTTTTCTTCTTTGGTTACGTTTATTGTCTATACTCGTTGAAATTCACCTGTTGGGATGACAGCTAAAATAAATGTAATGTATTGGATTACCAATTAGCAACAAGGAATCATATCAACTTCAAAACAAGTGATTACCAAATAGATTATTGGTGAACAGGGCTTTAGGTTATCCCATACTCAAAGTCAATAACAACTTTAAAAGTATTTAAGCCAATCAAGAGCCTAATCAAGTGGTTTGGTTTTTGGCTTTTGGCAACCAGTCAACCCAAATTCATACAGTAGAAGAATTATAAGAGAAAATTCATTAAAACAGTTTCAGTCAACAGTCAACATCCTTAAATGTTGACTGTATAATTAACAATTAGACAACGTACTCAGTGGTCCAGCAAATTTACACTACCTTTGAACCACATTACATATCTTGTACTGACATCAGGGGACAATGTTCATGAATTCATTGGAATCTCGAAAGAATAGAGATTTACAGTGTTACATTATATGAATGTGGGATTTTCAAATGTCATGAACTGTTGGCTAAGGAAAGCATTTCATCCTATGGCAGGTCAGAAATTTATGCTATTTGTTCAACTGGTATTTACTGCATAACAATTAATGAATAATGAGCTGTACATATCTCACACCTTCCGTCCTACTGTCTATAAATACAAATAAGGCTATGGATATGCTTACACAATTTGGTGCGCAGAGACAGATAAACTCTAACTGCCTTGGCTTTCAGAAGCTCGAAAAATAAAAGAAATAAACAATTAAATAAAGCATAAAATAAAATTGTATTAATTTCATTCTGTTAGCAGTATTTTACAGGTAAGATACAATGTAAAATGCTAATTTTAGAAGCAGCACCTCAAAGAAGGCCTCATCCATTAAACATGACTTACTAGCTTAAATATTTGTAGTTTTTCAGCACACTGCATCATTTTTGTCCTTAATCAGCGGCCTTCTCTTTTGTTAGTGTTGTTTGCCTGTCAGCAAACTATTAACAGTGACAGCAGTGGTCTTTGATCATTGACCTGCTTCTTGGCAGGATAATGATTTTATGTCCTGTGTATGAGCGATATGTTACCTGCTGTGGCACTCTCTAATACGTGAACTCAGTGGACCCAGGTTAACTCGTTTTGAGTAAGTCTCTGTCAGACTTAAAAAGCCTCACACTGTTTTCCTACTAGCTGTACAATACGAGTCATTCTGTTCAAAAGTCACTACATAATTACACATAGAAATGAACCTGGTTCTTTGGGCATGTTTTATTTAGTAAGGTATTTGTTTAATTAAGTTTGATATTATAAATTTGATTCATTTTCTGATCCAAAACTAGAAAGGAATTGCCCAAAAATAATAATTTAAAGCTTATCAGTAGTTCATGTATCTTATTATGTCACTTGTATTGTAATCAAGATTTTTTTTACTCCTGAACTGGCTCAATACAAGAAACTCAATCCGTTCATTAGTCATTCCAGTTACTGTTGTTTTGAGCTTCGACTCCAGATGTAGAGTAGCAGAAATGGAAGATCCTGGGGAGTTTTTAATGAAGAAGTTTTAATTGTTAGGCTATGTGAACTGTTTTTAATGCGTCTACCATCCATAATTTACAATGCGTTAGAAACAGTAGAATAATTAAACGTTTGAATTACACATAAGCGCAGAGATTCTTTATGGTTATTTTGCTTTAGTCTTAGACTTAGATTTAACCAGTGGATCTGTAATGTGTAATTATGGCTCGCTCGTGCTCATTATCACAGACATTATTGCAGATGGAGCAGATACCTGGAGCCTTGGGATGGATGCAAAGGGCAAAGAAAAAGCTGTCAGTGTAGGCTACTAAACCTTACAGATTATTGAGTTGGTAAGAATTGTTCAGTAATCTCTATTTCGACTGTCTGGCAGTAATGCTGTATCACAGATATTTAAAATAGAATGTGAGCAAAATGCAAGTAAAAAAAACCTGAACATAATTTGAAGAGATTTCAGAGAGGTTTACATACAGCGATCAAAATATTAAAGAACACAAACATGCAAAATTTTGCTCTGAGCTGGAAAATGGTGGGCGAATGTGTTCATTCTTTGCCTCAGAGATTGCAGTGCACCGCTGGATTGGCATGTCCATGGCCTGTACTGAGGCATTCCTCCTACTGTGGCCACTGTAGTGCGTGAAGAGTCAGCAAGATACGAATCTGTTGCAGTTTAGGAAATAACCTCAGCACACCCTCGGGAAATACCAGTTTGTGCAGGGACACTGTGTTTTGCGCCATGGCTGGCAAAGTTCATAGAGTTAATATACAAGTTGCATGTGGACTGAAAACATTTGATTCCTATGAGAAAGAGTTTCTAGGAGTATCTAAAAAGTGTTCTGGAGGCATGCTAGAAATCGCCAGAGATGTGAGAAATAGGTTTAATATTTTACCTTAACGTGCATTTAGGTAATAGAGCCCAGGAGCATTTCTAACGTCCATCTTTCATCATAGTTTATATTTTAAAGAATGAACTTTACTGAGTAAATCTATTGACTTGAAATTAAAGTTTTTATTTTATTTTATTTTATTTTATTAGGTTACACTAATAAAAACTAATGCAATAAACGATAAGGTTTATTGTAAAGTCATTCTCAACAGTTCCTTCAAAACAAACAGAAGAAATCAGCTGCAGTACTTGAATGGCTATAAAAAGTTGTTTTCATTAATAGGCTTTTTTGGTCTTTCACACTGGATGTGCATGGATGAGGCTCCCTAGACTGCAAAGAAGTTGAAATAATACATGATTGGAGAGTGCCCAGAATAAACAGAGAAACAAGTGGGGTGAGCTAGATAAACCAGCCATTATTGACTAAAGTGCTACATAAATTATTTAAAAACATTGGAGACAAGAAATATAGAGCAGTAAGACAAAAAAGATCACTTGCACAATCACGCATACAGAAATACACACACACACACACACACAAAGTCAAAGGCCAATAGATATAGACTGTGAGATGAAATCTGAATGAAGTTGTTGGAGTGGGTGGAACTGATGTAATGAGAAAGGTTGTTTTTCTGCTCCAGCAACAATCCTTAAGCTTAAAATATAGACAATAAAACAGCCAAGAGTCGCATGCCTGATGACCTTAGCGTTCTACGGAACAAATGGGATCAAAACAAACAGAAATGTAATAAATCAGTCTCACAAACAACAACAGAATCTTTAAGTAGTTTCTGATTTGAGGACAATCTGCCAGCTGGGTAGTCTACCTGATGTTTATCAGAAGACTTTCCTGAGACAATAGTGTATATCCAAGTGAGCATGCATGAATAATTTCTTTTAAGTCAGAAGGCGATGGAGAAACACATGCATATTTAAAATATATACAGATAGAAATATCGGTTACCCTAAGGAATTCCTTTCTGTGCATTTAAAAATCACATATATGCAATATATGATAATACCATTGTGTGCAAATTACATTGTTTATTATTATTATTATTATTATTATTATAAAGGCTGTGGAAGTGGAACTGGATTGTAAAGTGGGAAGGATTCCCACCAAAATAGGTGTCTCCAGGACCACTTTTTCATTGCGACACTCACATACACAAAGACAGGTTCACAGAGTGATAACAATACTAGCCACACTGTGTTGTTGATAATTGTCTTGGTGGCTGCAGGTCTGTGTGGCTGAGCAATGACTTATACTAAACATAGAGTACTTCTAACAAGCAAAAGTGTGCTCATACAGTTTAAAAGAGCACACTCACATAGGCAGCTTTATCTTATCATGTGATATGTATCATGCAGTGTGGGTGTAAATCTTTAAATCTGTAGTTAAATACATTTCAAAGTGAATTTTTTTTTTTACATTTCATTTTGCATTTTATTGGTTCTGATAGGGCTGGGCGATATATCGAGTTTTTTAAAAATATCGATATATTTTCATACGAGATATAAGATGTGACAATATCGTTTATATCGATATAATCTATGTTACGTTATAATTATACTTGTGGAGCCGCAGGTTTGCCTCTCTTTCGTCCACTTTTGTCTCTACGCAACGTTACTCGGCCTCGCCTCTCCTGCACTGAACACAACTCCCCCTCCCCCATAGCTTCACCTGCAGGCAATGACAAGATGAAAGCGGAAAATCTCCGTTAGCGAGTTACCATGTGTGGGGCTGGATGGCGTCAACGTGTTAGCGAGCTAACCACGCTAACGACATGCAGCCCAGAGGGGCTGCACGGCCTAAAATCCTTTCCTTTTCTCAAAAATCGACAGTGCGCAATATGTATGAATTCTGGTTGTGCTTACTGACCGCGAACCGATTTTATGTGGTACACAGCGCTCAGCAATCTGTCAAAAAATGTTTTAATATGACTTTGCTAAGCTACGGAGCTGCACCGCTTGATGGATTGTCGGAGAATTACGGCTACAGAGGAGGAGCCTCGCGGAGTGATACGTACAGTGTGTGTATAAGGCACCTGTTCAGAGACGTGGAGCAGCTGTGAAATCTGTCTTTGTTATTATGCTCAGCGTCTTTTAGTTTACATTTTGACTGCACAATTGTGAGCTTTTTGTTATGCACAAAAACAACATTATTTTCTTTTATTTATGGACCATGATTATTTAATATATGCTGATAATTTATTTTTGAGTAATTTCTTCATGTACATCTACGCTGTATGTAAATAAAAGTGCCCGTGTGACATCTGGGACACAGTGTGACTAAGAACTCTCTTTTTGTTCTTAACTTATGGCTTTAAAAAGAAAAATCGAGATATATATCTTATATCGCCATCCAGCTAAAGAATATCGAGATATGAATTTTGGGTCATATCGCCCAGCCCTAGGTTCTGATGGATAATCCAAATTGTCACTAGGTGTGAATGTGCGAATGAATGTGAGTGCGAATGGTTGTCTGTCCCTGTGTGTTGGCTCTGTGACAGACTGGCGACCTGTCCAGGGTGTACCCCGCCTCTCGCCCTATGACAGCTGGGATAGGCTCCAGCGCCCCCCGCGACCCTGAAAAGGACAAGCGGAAGCGAATGGATGGATGGATGGATGGTTCTGATGGATAAAGACCAATCAATGTTCTTAAATGCTCATCAATTCAGGCCCGGTGGGAGTCTTTCCTGGTCATAGGGCAACAAAGGACAGGTTGCTAAACTATTGCATGGCTACACATACAGAAAGACATACGATATATGACCAATTTAGAATCACCAGTTAACCTAACCAAGGTAAAATTAATTCAAAGAAATCCAATATTGCAGGAATTCCATATCATAGCTTGATAACCATTGAGCTTATACAGCATCACCTATACTGACACAGTGGCAGACAAAAGTGCTCCATGACATGTAACCGTGCAATTCAATGGGCTACCTATGAATTAATTAATAAATTAATCAATCAAAAACGAAATAAAAATAAAAATAGTGTGGGTTCCTCTGAACATTTTGCTCTTGTCTTGAGCATTTAATTTGACTGGGTGAATAAAGCATTTTTTTCTATCTGTTATATACAGTGTTGGGCGTAATGCGTTACTAAGTAACGCGTTACTGTAATTAAATTACTTTTCCACTGAAAAAGTAGAGTAACTAATTACTGTTCATTTTTAGGTATTTTAATTACAGTTACTTACAATGTACTTGCGTTACATTGTAAAATAATTAAAAAAAAATTTTATCTTCTAAACGTAGACGTAAACTCTGCCGCTTTAACATCGTTGCAGTGCAGGTGCGCGTCATTTCGCGCCAGTTTGCTGCATAGTCGTAGGACTCGGCTGAAGCGAGTGGCTGTTTTATGAAATGGACATATTCCCGTCTCTTCACTTTTCTGAAACAAGCAGACAAGAATATTATCGTAATATGTAAGCTATGTCCTGGGGAGAAAAAACTATCGGCCACTGTTAATAGCAGGAGTAATCTACTGAAGCGCCTGACACGTAAGCATAGACAAACACTTCTGAGTGATCCTTGTTCATCATCCATGGAGAACACTGCGGCAACTCCTGCTAAGCAGGCAAAACCTGATTTTACTTCAGCAGCACAGAAAATGTCTGAAGGTGAGCTTAAAAAAAATGATTGCAGGCTACATTGTGGAAGAGATGCTACCGCTGCGTACTGTAGAGTCTCCGTCTTTAAAAATGTATTTATTATTTAAAGAGTTTGATTTCTATTGTTTGCCCACTCAAGGTTTATAGGGATTTTAAGAAGTATTTAGTTAAATTACTTATTTAGTAATTAAGTTACTTTTCTGACACAGTAATTAGATAAGTATTTTAAATACAATTTTGGCTAAGTAATTAGTAATTAGTAATTAATTACTTTTTTAAAGTGACTTACCAAACACTGGTTATATACTTTAAACATAGACTTTACTTGCAGTCTAAACAGCTGTTTAGAACCATGCTGAAATCCATGAGCTGTGATGGAGCAATTATCATCATCAGTGACAATATAAATGAAGGAACACTCTCTTTTTTAATAATAAATAAATACACAATACATAATACATGAAAGATGATTTTTTTAAAATGAGAAAATTGCATTATATTGGTAAGAATGCCATACAACTAAGGATCATTGTTTTCTGACATGGATAAACAAGTGAACAAGCTGCAAGTAACATGTTTAACTTTAAATGAGAAACATTCATTTATCAGCTGACAACATGTTTACAAAAACAAGAGTTGTGTGTGACAAGGGTTTAATAAACCCTAATAACTGTGATCATTAGATTGTGGTCAAACAACACTTAGAACAATGCAGAACAGTATTTGTCATAAAGAAGTTTGTCAAGTGAGTTTAGCATTCTGAAAAATCATTGTCACTGATTATTGACATTTCTTGTTTGACACAATGCAGACATTGCTCAAAAATTGTTGACTGTATTGGAGGTGATACACCAATGGATGTATCCATTAAGGAAAAATGAGCATTCCCTGACTGTTCCTGGAGGTTCCTGGCTGTCACTGGTTGAAATCAGTTGGACTGCACCAGAAATGTCCTTATGATTGCTAGCAGCTTTGTCTGAAAATACTCACTAACTACTAGTCCAGCTTTACTAAAATCTGATGAAATGTGAGACATATTGGAAATGGAGAAGTACCCCAACCCCATGCATACTATGGGTGACTGCAGCAGTATGATGGAAACCAAAGTAATCACAAGGAGTTTCTTGCCAACCCCTTTGGGAAATACACTTTTGTTTTTTGTTATTTGCCAGGTTGTCACCGATTGGTCTGTAGGCCTGCATAAATGGGACTTCAGCAATCCTTTTCCCAGCAACTGTCATCAGTCTCCAGAATAGTGGAGAAATACAAATTTTTCCTTCGTTACCAGTGTTTGGCAGATGGCTGTCTCTAGACCTAGACTCTAGACCTTATTTACTTGATCCCACATTGTCCAAACTGGTGGGCAAGTTAATGTTACATGATTATTGGTCATATGTCTGTAAAACTTTAATAATATGTGCTAATGTGCTTAAGATTACAGCAAACAAACCGTGCTTTACATACTACAGCAAGTGATTATTCTATTCACAAAATAACAAATGATGTTTAGGACCCTAGTGGAAACTGCATCCCTACAGCTTTCTTTGTGGTGGTCAGCACACCACAAAGAAAGAACTTACAGCAAGAAGTTCTGAATCCAGTCTGGGCCTCTTTTGGCATTCACATGTTCTCTGGAGGTTAATTGGTGATTCTAATTTGATCATAGATGTGAATGATTGTCTGTCTCTGTGCTAGTCCTGCAACAGATTGGCAACCTCTCAAGGATGTACCCTGCCTCTAGCTCGATGACATCTGAGATAGGTTTGCAGGAAGATGGAGCCTAATGTACAAGAAAATGGATAGATGGATGGATTGATGGTTCACGTTGAGAAATGCTTATACTTATTTGTTGTGTAGTTGATCATTAGCTGAAGTTTATATTTGAAATGTTTGAAGATTAATGAGCTTAACAGAAACATGAGAACAAAATACTCAAATGCAAGATTGTTATGTCGTCTACAGTGACTGTGAAACTACATTAGCCATTAGTCATTGATAAGCAGGAAATGATGACTAACTCCTTTGTTCAAGTATCCTGCTCCATTGCATTCCACCCTGCTTTCTCTAAAACAGGGGTGTCAAACTCAAATACACAGTGGGCCAAAATTCAAAACTGGAACAAAGTCGCGGGCTAACGTTAATATTTATTGAAATATATTTATTCCTCCAGATATAAGAATGAATATTTTCTTATGGACTCAAACACGTTTTGCTGGAAAACTGAATATGGAACAAGCAAAGCTTAATACTAAACAATATATATATTAGCTGTATAATACCAGTAGGCCAGCTCTAATAGTAATTTGGTATGGCTTCGCGGGCCAAATGTAATTAGGCTGCGGGCCAAATCTGGCCCACGGGCCAGAGTTTGACACCTATGCTCTAAAACATCAAAGCATCTTTTCAAGCCCCACATCCATCAAGTATCACTACCCCTATTTGATTCTCAATTTGGAAAGAAGAAAATATTTCATTAAATATTTTCAATTTTTCATCAAATATGTTTTGTTACTGTGAAATATCATATTTCCATTTTGTTAATCACCAACACATGTCTGGCCATTGGGATTAGGTAATATAATTTTGTTTAATTTTCTAAGGATATTTTTATCAGGGTGTTGGCTGTTTAGTTCCTCTCAGTATCATGTAAATATGCTTCAGGCAAGAAAGCTGTCACAGTTCCATGTTTTTGTAATTCTTAGTGCCAAATTTCTGGTGCTATATTTCAAAATCCATTCCAACTATGTCTCTACTGCAAAAACAATTGCCATCTTCACTGCATTTTACTTTTGTGAGTGACAACAACAAGACACCAAGCTTCTTGTGAGTGAACACGTTTAAGATCACGTTTAATGCTTCACACAAAAACAGAACTGATTTACTTTGAATTTATTGTATTTTCTTTTTCTACTGCTTTGCTGTAGTTGAGTGTGGCAGTACAAAATAGATTTGGAATACATACAGTAGAAACTACAAATGGGAAGTTTCTGTATACTACTGTGTATAATTATTGAACACATTATGGCAACATTCAGATAGTAAAGTCAGAATTTGGCATGGACAACATAATAGTATTAATCTATCCAGTCTTGTCAATCATTTAGGCTGCTGGTGGTGGTGGTATTCTGGTATGGGGGATATGTTCTTGGCATGTTCATTTGTTCATGAGCTCTGGAACAATGCCCAGTTGGTACTGATCGTTGTTTCAGTGTCACATGTTTTTTCTGATGGCTTCTTCCAGCAGGATGAGTGATTTCCTGAACATGGCAGTCAGTTCACACAACTCAAGTGGCAATCTCAATTCAGTAGACTACTTTTGGGATGGGGTTAAACTGGTCATGCAGCTCACTAACCTGTTGGATCCATATGACGGTGTCACTCTGGACCATAATCTCTGAGGAATACTTTTACCACCTTATTGAATCACCTGATATAAGCAGGGTGTACCTAATAAAGTGCCTGATAAAGTTAATGCAGCTTCACAATCAGAAGTAAAATACTAACATATTCACAAATAAAATGAGACAGAGATACATAATGAGAAGAAAATGTAGCTTGGTAGTGAAACTATACAAGACATGAACTATGTATAATTGTTTCTTAGCGTTACGGGAAGCAGCTGGTAACTGCTGCGAGATGTTTTGAATCATGCTGGTATAAAGAAGACAAATTTCCCCTGAAAGAGAGTAGTAGATTTGGGCTCTTGATGCTACCAGGGCTTCACTGACATTAAATATCACATATTTATCTTTCAAAAATACTGAGATATTACTAAATAATTTTAACACAGCATGTAAACTATGGAATCTGACAAAATACCGATATAGTTAACCATTCAGACATAGATTTTACAGTAAATCTTATAATATGGTATGTTTGGAGAGAGGAAGAGAGTTAGGGCAAAGAGATAAAAATACCAAAGATCATTATGTATTTTAATTATGATGACTTCTTCTCAGTGCTGGGGTAAAATGTGTTTAAGGCTTGTGAATAAAATATCACTTTGTGCTTCAAAGCGGTGAAAAAGTCTGTCATCTTTTCTTTGTTCATTTCAATTCACAGCAACGTGATGTACAGTATCATTACAAGTTTCCATGTCTGGGCAATTAAATTGATTACCATATCACAGTATGGCCTTTTCCTAGACTTCTGAGGTGAAGTAAGAGTGTCCTCTTGCAGGTTTATCCTTGGAAATTGGATACCTTCCATGTTGAGTAATATTCCATTATTTTATATTCTGTGGAAGAAGGGAAGTGAAGGTCATTGCATTGAAATGGTAAGCACATATGACAAGACTGCAACATTAATTTTTAGTGATGTTCCATCATCTGGCTCTCACAGGTAAACAAACAAATTTAAACACAAACAAAAAACATACTTTCATGGTTTGGGGATTTGACTACGAGGGTGATTCGTGTGAGAAGGGTTGAGCAGAAGCTACTGGCCTATAAAGGGATAGAGAATCTCCCACGCTCTTCCAGCAATTTCTTATATTCCATATTTAATTCTATTCATGCATCATTTTCTTATACTCTGTGTCTCTAAGACAATAGCAGTCTCTTACAAAAACTGTTTTCCTCGTCATGAAATTAATAAATGATCACAAGACAAAAAATGAGAGATATACATGAACTGCTTTGGTACCGTAGTACCGTTGCGTGACCCTCTAGAAGTTCTTTTAGTACCCTGAGGCCTCCGCACGTGTTTTGATTGCACCATCAGACATATGTTGCAAGGATATTGCCAGGTCTATAACGGTCTGATTTTTTAGTGTTGCACTTGTATTTATAATTCATGGCATAACACATTGAATTGCTAATTTGTATTGTAATTCAGTGCTTTACTACACAAATTAGAAGAATTTTAAAACACCCTCTCGACTGAATAAGAATAATAGTCTGCTCGGTGTATTAGTCTGATACACTGGACTCTTTGCCAGCAGCTTTGTTGTTTCTGTAGTACAGATGCTCAGCAATTGACTATCCAGGATGAACAAATAGCAGGCTGTCACTCAGTCTGGCAGCCGTCCGACCACCTCAGTCACAGACAGCCAGTGATGCTATTGAGATGGTGGGATGCCAAAAACAGTAGATGGCTGTCACAGATCTTTTGACTACATCTCTATATTATAATGACAGATCTAGAGTATCTATTTACATATAATTTAACTCAGTTCAAAAGATAGTTTTCTAAATAATTCAGCTTGATTCTGTCTAGGCCATATTAAGTTTACTTTAGAGTTTGATTTTACCTTGTTAACTGACTCACGAGACAGCCAGTTGCACCCAGGTCATTTCTGTTTTCTCTTCTCTTGGGGGAAATTCAGAGAGATGATCTATGCATATTCCCCTTAAACCCACTTCTGCCGTATGTAGGGAAGTGTGTGTTTGTGTGTTCCTAAATCCCATTGAGAGAAGAGGAAGTAGCAGGGTAGAGTAGCTAGGGCCCCTGACCAAGCCTGTGGGTGGGTGGCATGGATTCATAAATCAGGGAGCAGTGTTAATCTCTCTCAGGTATTGGAAAGCCAGCCCTCAGTAAATATGTTGCCCCGGGATACAATGGGGTTTAAAGGATTTCTGTCTCCAAAGAGAAATTAGGCAGGAGCTTCAGAAGTGAGCTAAATGGAAATGCTTGCTGGAGCATACAGAGAGAGCAGGGTGCCGCTGTCAGCTAGTAAACATAGTCTCAGAGTAGCCTCAGTCATTATCATGGCAGCCGGTGCCAACAGCTAGGGTGAGCAGACGGGAGGGCTGATGAAGAGCATCTTCTATGCAGATGATTAGTCACAATAGGGAGGAGGACAATCTGAGGTCTATTGGATTATACTGCTGGGAATGACAATTGTCTTTGTTAAAAGTAAAGTGGCTAATTACAACAAATTACAGTTATTTTTTGACAAATTTTGTGAATTTTTCCAAAAATATATTTTTTTCGTAATTTGTCTGATCCCTTGCGTAGCAGCATTTTCATATTTCAATTATTTTAACATTTCAGCAGTAGCACCCAAGGGTGAAGTGAAAAACACCTTGTTATGAAGCTCTTCGAAGGTGGAATATATTTGGCATCAGCTAGACAGTTCTGTAATTTGTTGAGATAGGCACAAAAAATTGGCAGATATAAGCAATTAAAGACAAAGTTTGCACCAGTAAAAAGTGTTCCTAGAAAGTGTCTGTGAAGGTTCTCAGTCATCCAGGTCATCGTAGTCAAAGGAGATTGCAAAGAAAAGCGTCTGGACTTCTTTAAGTTGCTTGAAGACGTTTCACCTCTCATCCGAGAAGCTTCTTCAGTTCTAAGGTCAAATGGTGGAGAGTCCCAGATATAAACCTAGTGGGAGTAACCCCCCACGGAGGGACAAAAGGACCCCCTGATGATCCTCTAATCGCCTGAGCCAAGGTGTGAAACTGGGTGTGGGTCCCAATCAGCCAGAGTTTCGGGTGTTTTCATTGTGAAACCTGGCCCCACCTTATCATGCGAATTCCTGAGGTCAGATGGCCCAGGATGTGAGTGGGCGTTAAGGCGTCTGGGAAGGGATCTCAAAACTGGATTATAGATGGCAGAGAGTTGGTGTCGTAAACCCCCGCCTCTGTTCAAAGATGGTCGCTCACAGTGGATATAGATGGCTTCTTGAAAGAGGAGTGAAAGAACCTGTTCCTAGAAAGGACTGCTAGCAAACCACCAAAAGGGTCAAGCTCGTGCATGGGCAGTGAAGGCAGACTGCGTTATTCAATCCCCGAGATGACTTATTGTAGCCCAGAAAGGTGACCTGCTGTCTTGTGTTCATGATCATTTACTTGAAAAGAAACAGACGGATGAACTATAGGAAGGCAAGTCGGTGGAGGTGGTATGATGCTCTGGTTAATGTTCAGGCAGGAAGCCTTGAGTTATACCATTCGTGGATTTTATAATGATAAATCTAACCAGCCTAAACACTCTTGATGACCACATTTAATTCTTGGCATGCTTCAAATTTTGTTCAAAAATGGTCTCAATAATATGTCAAAGAGTTCAATTTGTTGTACCCAGAAGTGTACCATTCCTGAGCACAATTGCCTATGTTCCTTGCAAAGTCTCGATTGTCCCCACTTTCTGATCTCCCACTGGCTGTCCTCACATTATGCTTAAAACTCCCACTCTTGAAAAGCCCTTTTGCAGAATAAGACTTAAAAACTAAGTCAATTAATTAAGGTATTTTCAGTTAAATAGCTGTGGGAAGCACAGCTATTTATATATCTTCTATTTTTACCATTGTGTATATTTCCAGTTTTTATCTGTTGTACAGTGTCCTTGGGTGCTTTGAAAGGCGCTATTTAAATAAAATGTATTATTATTATTATTATTATTACTGGCATTCCATGCTTGGCCAAGACTAGCAAACACACTACATGCATAATGTGCCTGACTGCAATTGAACCAGATGGCACAGTAGCGTGTGTATCCTTAGCCTCCAAATACCCCTGATCTCAATCTAATTGAGCATCTACAATATGGGATCCAATGGAATAGCCAGACTGACTAAAAGGATCTGCTTTTAACTTCTAGATGCCTGACAAAACGGTATGTCTTTAGAGGTCTTGAGGTCAAGGCAGACGATTTTAATATCGTAGCTGATCAGTGTAGAAGTATATTTACTCTTGGCAACTATATTTATGTGTATGTATTAGTCAAGTCATAGTGCTTGGTCAGCCATTTGTTTGTGTAGAAAATAGAAAATATAGAAAAAGTGAATGTTTTCAAGAAGCTTGAGAGTTTTTTGACTTACCCTGATATCATACTCACAGTTTAGCAAAATCAGAATATAACTATTTTATCACATTTCTGTAGCCACTGATCTCTTTTTAGGATTCCTGAGACATGAGCTTATCACAATATATCAAAATGCTTTGGGCAAAAGTTGGCATGCCAGATTGCTACAAGAATACCTAGTGATATAAAAAAAAAGAATTTAGTAATATTCACAATATTCACAGAGAGGCAGAGTTTTAAATGTCTGTGAGGGGCTGGAAAAACACAAACTCGCACACATATTAAAAACGTATACATTTTTAATATGATCATAATTGTTCTTGCATTTGTAAATTCTTAATAATCAGGATTGTTGACGTATCTCTTCGTGAAGTGTTTGAATGCTCAATATTACTTCTTCCTTTTTAGTGCCATTAGAATCAAATGTTGCAGTAAAATAGATGAATTCATTTACCCCTAAAAGGAAATTTTGAATCACAAACTTGTGAAAATATTTCTCTGTAGGAAATGTACTGTAATATGCTGTTACACTGCAGTGATGAAGCAAAATTTTAAAAGGTGTATAATGGCCAAGACAAGTATATAGAAGTTGACAGACATGGCCGTTTGATGAAAATGTTGAAAGGTTTGAATCTGATAAAACATTTTAGAAATTTGACTGTATGCACAGATGTGCATCTGCCTATTTATTGAATATGATGGTCTTATGAACATATAGGAAGCATGGCTTTTACTCAATGTAATTTATTTTTGCTGTGTTGTATTGACCAGGCAGCATTATAATTTTATTAATATTTAAGTAAACCCTGAGCTAGGAGCAAAGTTAATGTTACATGTTAATGTTAGTAGCATGGACACTGGGTGTTCATATAAGAAGACCTTATGTGATGTTCTATATAAGCAGATTGTAAAAATGTGCTAAAAACACATTTTTCAGACAGTTACAAAAATAAATATCAAACTTGAATTATCAGTTGAGAGTTCCTGGAAAATTAAGAGCACCCAAAAGTTTAAGACGAAAAAATTGATATTGCAGACAGATGTGGACTGTCACAGCTAATGTTTTCACACTTGCAGATGCCGATGTATAATTTGTGCTTGTTTACATACATAATCAGTCGACATATAAGGTTCATTGAAGAACTTAGGTACAGCCTTTCATTCAGTAGCTTGTAGAATTACCTTTAAACCAATAGGGAATTATCAGTCTCTCGCTGATGTCTCTCATCTCTCACATCAGATTTTGGCCCATTCTTTTTTAAAATGCTGCTTCAGTTCATTGAGGTTTGTCGTCATTCCTTTATGCACAGTTCAGCACAGGTCCTCCCACAGCGTTTTATTCAGGTTGAGGTCTGGACTGAGCCATTGAAACTTCTTGATTGTTTTCATTTTTCTGTTGCATGACTAATTTTTGAACAAACTTTACTTGTCAGACAGATAAAGTCACATCTGACTTTAGAATACTTTTGTATACAGAGGAGTCCATGGTCAACTCAATGACTGCACGATACCCAAGTCCCGTGGATTCAAAACAAGAACAAATTACCACCCCTCAACTAGCGTATTCGACAGTTGGTATGAGGTGAGCTTATTTGCTGTGGTTGGTTTTTGCCAGACATGACTGTACATTTCCTCTTGTGTGCTCAAAAGACAGTGGCACTCATTTCATGCGTATAGAAACAGCCAACAATTTTGATCTTACAAAATTCCATATGTTAGTAAATAAGAGCAGTCAATCAAGCATCTGCATACTATTGCTGTGCTGCCAGATAGTATACAGATAGTATGCATGCTTACCTGAATGTGAGGTGGAGAAAGCACCAACAATGTAAGAGAGAAGCCGGCACCACTGAGGCAGAAAAGTAGGAGAAAGACTGACTTGAGAACATAAGATAATTATGTCTGAGGTCCAGAGAGAAAGCCAGAAAAGGGGCAACTTTCCGAAGTATTTCTACAGGAGCGGCAACCATTAAAAAATAACTAAAATGTGATGTTTGGGCTGAAATAATGGGGACGCTGAATAATGTTTCCCCTGAGAAACTTACTGTGGTTCAAGTGACTTAAAGTTAAGTTATGAGAAAAGACTAACAGACTGCTGGAAAAAGAAGAAAGCAGGTGGAGGACAAAAACGGAAGGAGCACAAGATCTGTCGGACCATGATGAGAAAATCACTGCAATGAATAAGTCTGAGATGCAGACTTTTTGCATTTTCTTTGAGTATTGCATGGTTTGACTTTGATGAATTTGCTGGAATGTCCACTCCTGGTAAGCCTTTGGCTTCAGACCATTAAATTGCCCAAAAAATTGCTATAAAAGCAAGTTGCTTCTGCTTTTATAAAGGTATTCGGACATGTTAATGCTGGTCAAATGGATTTGATTACCAGCACCTGGCTGCTACTTACTCTCCTAATTCTATGGAAGCAATATGCGTGTGCTTAGTTTTTCACAGGACTGCAGAGTCTGTGCTAATCTGCAGGACTGAGTCTGCAGTCCTGTGAAAACTCTTTCACATGACCATATGTTGGATTTTTCTATTTGTCTTTCACCCATGTCATTGATGTTTGCTGTCACATTTAATAGTCCAGATCCCACAGTGCTTTGATATATATATATAAATATATATCAAAGATATATCTCACCTAATATATATTAGGTGAGATATATATTAGAATATAAATCTTAAATATTGTGGGTTTTTTTGCTAGAGTGTAATGGAGTAATGTAAACCTACAGACCCTAAGAGTTAAAGAGACGGAAGGGGGGACAGACCAAAAGTGTGCAATAGAAAGAGTATTTATAGGAATGCAATTTAAATAGGTTATCATAGCATTAATGTTCCACTTTGACTGGTCTCCTTTAACGCGTCACTATGAGAATTCTCCCAAAGAAAAGCGGTATCTTCAGAAAAAAGCTGCACCTTAACCCTGGTGAACTGATCTGGGGGTAGTGAGTGCTGTGATAGGGACTAATCCCCTGCTGTGCGCTTTGAGCGGGACTCAGGGTAATACACCAGAGGACACCAAGGAGAAGTGAGGAACAAGTGCTAAGAAAGAGACTTCTGACAAACTGAAAAATGTGTTGAAGTGGTGCTGTCACCGTGATGAATCCTTTCAGACATCTTTTCAAAATGGGATGGAATCTTAAACCGTATGCATTGCATGATTCTACAGGAAGACTGTGTTTCTGTGTGTGTGTGTGTGTGTGTGTGTGCGTGCGTGCGTGCGTGCGTGCGTGCGTGCGTGCGTGTGTGTGTGTGGGTGGGTGGGGATACAGTGAATTTCTCAGTGAAGCATATGGCACAAGCATATTTAGCTTTTGGAAAACTCCACTAGGAGTCTTGCTGATGCCTCCTGGTTAATTGCAGAAATTTACCAATTTAGATTTCAGATTGTGACACTGAGAACTCTGGCAGATGTTTGGAACGTTACATTTAAAAAAATAAAAAATTCCCAGGTGCACATTAGACGGTGCAGTATTAACACGTGAAGCAAACACAGGTTCAATTGACAACTATCTTTTATATACCTACTTGTTTAATTAGTATGATAGTAGAACCTTGAAAGTTGTTTTCTTTTTATTCTTATCTAATGACTGAATGGCCCACATGATCCTTCATTTGCATTCAAAATGTTATTTTATGATCCTTTTTTTGTAAAGTAATTTGCGTGTGGTTTCATTAAGATATTAATTTCTTATAATGATAATCTGTTTTTTTGTACTATGAGTACAAAACTTCCACACATCTACTACTTCACCAAATATGAAACACATTATGAAGCATAATTGAACAATACAGTTATAATATATGATCCAATAAGCATTTGATGCTTGTAAATGTCAGTTTAAAATAGGTTAGTGTTACTGGGCTAGAACCACTTTGACATTTTCTATGTAAATACAACATGTAAATACAATAAATTGCCAGGCATCGCTTGTGATGAGTCAGATCTAAAATAAGTCCTAAAGTATTGCAAATGCAAGAAAACATAAGAGGTGCTGAATTATTTGTTTGCTCCCCCATGTGTCAAGCACAATATCTCAGGGACTGTTGATCTGATTTTGACACAGCGTGGTAGCATGATGCACTCAAGTATTTAAAATGACACTGAATAGCTGAAGGCAGATCAACAATTAAGGGTCAACAAAGGTGACATATTTGTTAGTGACAGGCTGACAGGGGCTTCACGGCAATAGAGGACAACATGTTTACTCTTGGTATTCGGTAGATACTGCTGCATTTTATTCTGTTTTCAGACAGAATAGTGGTTTAGATATATATTTTTTGTTTTACAAGAAACGTTCAAGTACTTCTTACTCCTATATTCGTGTGAATGATGATGTTTGTGTCATACAAACTGGTAAAAGCATGAAACTAATGTACTAGTAAGGAGTATTGCTCTAATTTGGAATGTTTACAAATGCATTCATAGTTTTTAGCACTTTTAGGACAATATTTTCATGATTTTAAAGTAAAGGTAAAGCTTGCCGTATGAGGAATGGGATTAACATTTTTTTTTCTTCAGTTTGTGTTGGGTTCTTTTTCATTGATATTTAACGAAATAATGAATTAATAGTTGAGGAAATAGCTGATGAAGTTGTGTGTGTGTGTGACAGAGAAGGAGACAGAAAGATGAGTACTTAACACAGACTCAGATAGGCACAACTAATAAGAGGTGAGAAAAAAAATAGACAGAGGGATGACAGGTAAAGTCAAGGTGAGCTGACAGAGTGAGAAGTAATCACTGTAGGAGTAGAATGCATACTGATACTGCAAGCGATAAGTGGGAAAAGGTCATAGACAAAATAAAGCAGATTTGAGAAGAGAAATTTTTGCAAACACTCAGAGCTTCTCTGCGTCGACAATAGCACAGCGAAAGAATAAAGGCAGAGTTTCCCACAGGCTGACACTGCGATGGTGGTTGATAGTATAAGTGAATGTATAGTAATTCTGATATATCACAGCCTGGAATGGATCATTGATTCAGTTATTTACCTACACTACTGACAAATCCTGTGGTCAATAGCGAGCTCTGCCACATAATAATGTCACAGCTAAACACGGAGGTTTTCTGTGGTTGGCTTCACTTTGTGTATGTGATGACAATATGATGACTTGTACTGTGCAAAATTTCTGTCCATGGTCCTTGATTGCAGAATATATCATATAAAAATGAAAACGAGGCCACTTTATTATAAAGTACATTTAGAGTTTAAATGTGGGGAAAAAAACAAACAAACAAACCACATTTTACATTTTTTGTAAAACTGTAAAAGAAAACTCAGATCAGCTGTATTTTAAGATGCTTAATGCACATTCATGTTTTTGAAGTGTACAGAGAACTGGTAGTGGTGTTTTGTCATTGGTAAATAAAAACAACCTTTAGGATAAAGATTTTCTCTTTGTGGTTCAACCTTTCATCATAGTGATTTTGCACATTAGAGGTGTCTAAAGGGATCCTATAGTTCCCAAGCTGACCATTTAAATGTAATTCATTGTAATTAAATTCTAGGAGACCGAAAATTGATTGACGGTATTCTGACTCAGCTAATGTCATTGCCTTTATGTGTATACTCCAAGCTGAAGGGGAGGTGCAACACCCTCCCTATACGTTCTCTTCTGTTCACTCCACACATCAACTGCTTCCTTTCATTTATCCCTGCTGCTTCCGTCCATCCTCACTTCCTTACCTACCTCAGCTCATCATTACTTAGACCACATTTCCATCATCAGCATTAATAGTTGATTTTGTATAAGAAGCTAGAGGGTAGCTTTGCATTGTTTTCACTTCCCCTCTCTCAGTTCACACTGTTGCGCTAAAGGCAAAGGGTCAAAACAAAGGTGAGGAATATTCTGAAGTACAAGACCCAACTTGACTGAAGAAAGAAGAAATGGAAAATAAACAAATGCAATGTCATATCTGCATGCATTACCCTTATGAAACAAAACAAGAGGCAAGGCTGCGATACAGGCACACTTATTTGGTGACACACATACAGAACAAGGCAATCAGTTACTGACTAAAAATAAAGTCAGGAGCCAGTAAGTAATTGTAGGTTAGGATCCTCTGAAAAAAAAAGCCACATTTTTGATTTTCTCATCTGTTCCAGTTTGCATCCATGGCTTTACACTTAAGCTGACAGTGAATACATACAGTAGAACTGCATAGGTACAGGAAGAGGTCTGTCAGTTCCAGCACAATGCTTTTTCAATAATGTGCTTTGAATTAATTATTTAAATTAGTTTGTAGGATTTAGAGGTTTTATTAGAAATATATATATATAAGTTAAATAAAAGGTAGTATATGTGTGTTTGTTAGAGCAGAGTATGTTATGATACTGCCCCTCCCACTGGGTCCTGCCTCAACCTCTAACATCATGAGCTAATCACTAGAAATGTCACCCAGAGCTTGGCAAGTCATTTGTTGCTTACTGGTGTGGAATTTGCCACTAGGTGAGAGTGATTCCATTTAATCTATCCTCCATTACAAGCTGCAATTTTGCATGGTAGACAGCATTACTCAGATAAAGTGTTTAGTGGAGTTTACACTATGATTTACAGAGGGCAATCCTTAAGGGACTAAACTCAAACTTTTTAACTTTAAAATGGTCAGCATCTCACTTGGAAATTCTTTTTAAAAAACTAATGAGTTTTGGATACATTTTCACATTTTCAAATGATCTGTAATTTGCATTTTGGTCACCTCTAAGCTGGAAGATTTTGTTTTCAGCTAAGTAGGTTCTGCATTCTGCTATACACACTTCTCTTACGTTTAATGTGCTCCATGTCTAAGTTACAGCAAATATGGACAAACTTTACTGTATACACTACAGTACCTATGTTTTGTTAAAGCAGCTACCCTGTGTTATCCTTTACTTCTACTCAACTTTTACACCTTTAGCTTCTCCTCCCTAGAATCCCTGTCTGTATTATTTTTATGTCATAGATTTATCAGTCAGTCAGTACTACACAGTAGTTTTGCTGGAGTTGAAGTGCTGACCAGGCGATTTAAACCACAAGTGTTCCTTGCCAACTTGTAGCCATAACATTTATTGTATAAGACATTCCCTTAAAAAAAAAGAGGTTTACAGCATGTGTGCCAAACTGTGATGGTTCAGTGTAAGGCAGTATAGACAGTTGGCAGAAAAAACTCACACCCATCTCTCTTCCCTCTACTTGGCACTTCAGCACTCTCCTTATGAGAGATGAGAGAGTTCATTGTTTGTCTACAGCTTTGTAATTCACACATGAAAGAACTCAGCTGAGCATGTATGTCACTACAGCTGTCCAGTGCTGTCTCAATCACTGAAGAAATTCCTATAATGTATGTCTTGATGTCTTAGCCTTTCCACTGACAAAACTACATCATAGACTACACCATGTTGGACTGAAAACTCGGTCCCTTAAATTGAACCTGAAAATCTGACCTACATCAATCATGCAGATCGCTTTTTTTAATTATTAGGGTTTTTTTTTATTACTGTGGTGTAGGCTGAGTAATTGAGCTTCTGTGTGTGTGTGTTCAGTTCAAGCTTAGCCTGCCAGCTGATGTTATCTTGGCTCTTTTGTGACTACACGCGAGAATTCGCTTGAATAAGTAACATGGCAGGGATTTCACTCAAGGGAGGAATCGCCAGCAGCGTTTGGAGAGTTATTTGCATTGTGTGTTATAAACTTATGAAATGTTTTAATTTAATTGATAAATACTGGCGTGTTGCAGTGAAATTACATTGCTACCTGCATTTTATGCGACCTTAACGATTATGTCTAGAAGCCGTGTTTCTCATCAGTGCTTATCGAGCTGTGGCCTTTATACAGCTCTTCATTTTTTGTTCTTTCCTAATCACACACCTTAAAAACTGTACTATGATAACTACACAGTGTGCAGATGGTCTGCAGATTAATCCCAGGTCTTCACATCACCGGATTCCTGTGTTTAAAATACACCAAATGTATTAAATTCAGTACTACATACTAGATAACACGTAGCACTTATACTAACTCGGAGACCTTTGTAATCAATAACACTGTGGGAGTGACAGCTGTTTAGATGACTAGCATGGGCTGCCGTCGATGTAGAAGGAAATGAGAAATGTCAAGACTCAGCCCACCTCTTTCAGCACGAGCTGTCACACATCCCACTTGCTCACTCCCTCAGTTTTACTACGCAAAAGTCAGACAGTGTAGGAGTTAAGAGATTTAAGGGGCCCTCAAAGCTGCCACACAGGCACACTGTTGATGCTCTGTATCCAAACACTCAGAGTCTTTAAAAGAATGCAGAAGGACTCCATACGATGACTCCATAATTTTCTTTGCATTGATCACGTGCCACGAGATGAGAGGTTTGAGACTTTGACGAGTAACTATCATTAGTGAGTTACACATTATAAAGCATGTCAAAGAATACGTATTGACTCCTCAAAGTCAACCACCCATTTTTAAAATGTTTTAATTGATTTATTTTAAGCATGTTGCCCTTACAGCAGCTTACATTGAGTTCCAACTGTAAATCAGAATATGTTAACTTTAGAAGTTAATGTTTGAAGTTCTAATCCATATTCTCATTAAAAATCTGACCGGAGTTTCCTTTAATATGGCAGCAGCCAATAGGCAGAGAAGTTTTCACACACTACTTGGGTCCCTGGTGTGTTAATTAATATTTATATTTGTCCACTGCCTCAAACTCTGCCTTCAGGCATTTATTAAATTATCATGAGTTTGGGCAGAGGCATTACTGTGTGTGTTAGTGAGAGCACAGCAGTGCGGTGTAAGTACGTGCACCATCTGTGACAGGACCGCTCCCTGATCCACCAATCAAAAGATTCCACACAAATTAAAAACAGGACCATTATTAACACCACGTACAAACAATATCAACAGCAGCAGTAAATTGGGGGTGTGGCATTAAATTCTTGTTTGTTTACCCATTTATTTACATAAGTCAGTGATGCAGAGAGTTGCCTTTGGCAGCTTGAACCTAAACACCCATAGCTTTACAATCTCCACAATTAGAGCCAGTCCTGTGAGGTATCTGACAGCGTGACCAGGAGGTGCACACTACCTAGTGCTGAACACAGTGCTACTAAATGCAAGCAGCCATGATAATTAGTGTTTCTAGCCAGGAGCTCCTCACTGGCGTCTCACCCCCGCACTGACCCAGGGAGATTGGAAAGAGGCCCAGTGGCTCCCAAGAGACTGAGCCTGTCAGGTCCGTCACTTCTCCCACGACATAAGAGTGAGCGGAGGTGTTTTAAATGCCAAACAGGACACACTTGCCAGGCCTATCGGCTCTGCCTGAATACAAGGCCTGTCTGTCTATCTAGTGTCCCTACTCTGTAGACCCTGAAGCAGAGCCAAGTCTCACTGTCTGGGGACAGTTAACCTGCTGTGAGGAAGGGAACAAATCCAAAAAAACAAAAAACAGATGAAATGACAGTGTTGCTGGTTGGTATGCTGCTGAGTCTTCACACGCTCAAATGGAGTGCTGAATCACCCCAAAATATGTTTGTCTGCGGTTATTTTTCTTTCTTTTTTGGACATGTATGTCTGTCTATTTTTAAGTATTATTAAAGGATTTTGAGTGCAAAGCTTTTGTCAGATCGTTTTGCTGGATATTTATCTTTGCTTTGTATGTGAAGTAATCGAAAAAGAAAAAATACCAGTGAACAGGAATGAAGCCTGATCACCATGGTGGTTATACTGAGCCACGTATGGACATACGATCATGTTTCTTTGCACTTTTTTCTCACTCTGGCACAAAGCCTAATAATAATGAAATGCAAATTCCACTGATGAGAGGGTTTGTGCTTCAGGTTAGGTGAAATAACGGCGCAGGCATGCATGCTAAAGAAATATTTTAACCAATATATCAATACTGGTATACTCACCTATTTGTCCAAACAAACATCTTTTCATGTCAATTCATTGTTTTGTTGTTTTCACTTTAAGAGCAGTGAAGAGTTGTTTCCATTTTTAAGGTTTTTTTTTTTTTAAATTAAAAATCAAAATAAAAGACAGAACAAGAAGGGCTTTGAACACGATAGAAATAGAAACAAATATGTGACAGACACTGTATGTGAAATTTATGGGATGAAAACACAATCTCCTTAAGAAGATCTCCTTAAAACCTCAAGTATAATTTATTTTTCCCGCCTGAGATGTCAGATTATTATAGACTTACTGTGGCTATATAATGCTTTTAAGATATCACACATCAAAATGTATTTATTCCCTCGAGCCTACATTACCCAGTGAAGAACAAATGTGTACATTTCCGCTATAAAGATACACACAGTTGTAAATTAGTGTCCACAATGCATTCTGTCCAATGCATCTTCCATTTATTGTAACGCGTAAAGCCCGTCTGTGTTGAAACGTTCTACACAGAACTTACTGCTCCAAGACCAGTTCATGATGTGAAAAATTATATTAATTTACAAATCTAGTAACAATGTAGCAAGGACACCAAAATGACTACATCTTGATTTGTCATAATTCAAACAACAAAATCACTTTGAAACTCTGTTGGATTTACATGTCTGTCTAGATTTGTCTATGAACACAAACAGTGATGGTGCCTGCGACAGTTAATGACAGTCCACCTTTGCGCAGCCTGCTACTTGGGTCATGTAGGCCATGGTGGGCTTCTGCCTCTATGGATTTGCAGCTTAGGGCAGTTTTTCTGCTGCCATGATCAGGGCCTCTGTGCTCTCCTTATGCTAGCCTTTTATAGCTACTGGTAGAATTTCTTGATGTCAACCACTTCTCAATCTGTCAGTGGGGCATCACATGGAGGGGCACCGTCTTCCGTGATTCTTCCTGCTCCTGTTTCTTATCAGACCATCTGTCTTCAGCTGCCTGAGGCACTCTTGTAGCAGACCACCTTGCTGATTACTTCACAGATGCTCCTCGTTTCATCCTGGATCGTGACTCTGACACATTCCTGCCTCATGGTTGAAACCTCTGTGCATTGTGAGTTTTCCTGTCTTGACATCAGCAGCTTCTTTCTCCTCGTCTTGCTAGCTGGGTATCTGATGACCAGAAGGGCATAAAGTCATGTGAAAAGGAAACGCTTCATAGAATTCTATGTCATCCTATGAAAAAAATAATTACACCCATACTGGGAATTAATCAAACTCAGTGGCAGCTAAGAAATTGCATGATTAGCTGATCAAGTATGAGGACATACTCTATAAAGGCAGATGTTTTGACAGCTTTGACAGTCTAGACCATTCAGATGTATGATAACAAAATGCCACAAAATGCCCCCCTCCCAAACAAAAAGAAAAAAAACTTCACTCTGTTCACAAGACCCATTGCCACTGGAGGCTCTCACTGCATGTATCCTTCATCTTATTGTTTCTATGATAACTGTGGCAGTGGCAGATACATGCTCTTTGGATTGGTTTCTATGATGCTGCAGGTCCCCTATTTTTGCATTTAGCTTCTGTCATGTGATCAGCTGTCAAATCAATATTATCTTCTCAGTCCATGCATGTCTTATTTGCTGTAGTCCAGTTTTATCAGTATGTTCTGGTTCCTCAACAACTAATGTGGCTCTTGTTAACATCTGAGCAAATATGGCTTCTCTTGCTCAGATTAAAACCATTTTCCAGAGGCAGTAATGGCAACACCACAACATCCAGCAATATATTGTAACGTTCACAAGAACCAGACGGTTGGGGTCTCAGTTTGTCCGTTTATTCGGCACATAAGCCAGCGGGTTGTTAACTCAGGGGGAAGCGCTCTCGAACTACACCTCTCTTCAGCCTGGCACCCACACAGAACAACCAGGTCCCCCCACCCCTTCCTGTACACCACCCTCACTACTTCCTGCAGCCCAACCAAACATGAATCTTAAAGGAACAACAACAGTGTGCAGAGAAAACCAACATGTCACTGTCCAGTAACACTTAACCATCGTTACACTGCCCCCCCAGCAATAAGTTCCTCGTCCCCGAGGGAACGACACAGTCTCTGAGGCGGGGCGGCAGCCTACGTTCGCTCCTTGACCTCCTGAGCCCCTGAGGAGGACGCGGAGCTTCGGGGCTTTGGGGTGAAGAGTCCGAGGGGGGGGAACGCAGCCCCAGTCGGGGGCCCCTCTGAGCAGGGTCATGGACGCTCTGTACACGTCCCTCTGGAAAGGAGGGGAGGGACTGTCCTCTGTAGGGGGCCATCCGGTCTCTGTGCAGCGCTACTATCCTCCCCCTAGGAGGCAACTGCACCCTGTAAACAACCTCCCCCACTCGCTCTAGGACGCTGCAAGGCCCCACCCAGCTGCTATCCAGTTTAGGACACCGTCCCTTCTTCCTCTTTGGGCTGTAGACCCACACCAGCTCCCCAGCACGGAAGTGCCTCCCTTTAGTGGTGATGTCGTAATTCCTCTTTTGGCGCAGGCCTGCCTTCGCCAGCTGCTCTCGGGCGTAGGAATGTGCAGAATCCAGCCGGTCCTGCAGCTTCCTTGCGTAGTCCCGGCCCGGTGGTGCCTCTGGCGCGTCCGGGGGTTTCCCAAAAGCCAACTCTGCAGGAGTTCTCAGCTCTCTCCCTAACATGAGCAGGGCAGGCGTACATTGGGTGGAGTCCTGCACTGCCGACCTGTAGGCCATGAGGGTAAGGGGAAGATGGTAATCCCAGTCCCGTTGGTGTTCTGAGGTAAGGATGGCTAGCTGCTGGGCCAGCGTCCTGTTAAACCTTTCCACCAGCCCATCGCTTTGGGGGTGAAGTGGGGTGGTGCGGGTTTTCTTAGTCCCAAGGCGTTCACACATGGCAGCAAATACCTTGGACTCAAAGTTACGCCCCTGGTCACTGTGGAGGGTCTCTGCTGTTCCAAAGCGGCTGAACATCCCCTCCACTAATACATCAGCGACCGTCTCAGCCTCCTGATCTGGGATGGCGTATGCTTCCGGCCACTTGGTAAAATAGTCCATGGCCACAAGAACATAGCGGTTTCCTCTGTCTGTGCGAGGAAATGGGCCCATGGGCCCACAGCTACTCGCTCCATTGGGGCTCCTGCTGGTTGCTGCTGAAGCTGAGCCCGGGACTGGTCTTGTGGCCCTTTGTGTGAGGAACATGCATCACAGCTGCGGCAAAAGTCCTCCACATCCCTCCGCTGTTGACCCCAGTAATAGCCCTGGCGGAGGCGGCGAAGAGTCTTGGAGACCCCAAAGTGGCCAAAGCCAGTGCTCCCATGGCAGGCTCCCAGCACAGCTGACCTCAGCGACCTTGGCATCACAACCTGCCACCTCTCCTCCCCCGTGGCAGGATCCTTCCAGGCACGCTCCAGCACCCCCTCCTTCAGCCTGAGAGCTGCAAACTTGGCCCACAGCCCCCTGGTACAGATGGAAAACCCAGTGACCTCATCCCAAAGGGGTTGCTCCCCCTTCTCCAGCCACTGCAGGACCGGCAGCAGGTCTGTGTCTTGTTCCTGCCGTGCCCTCCACTCCGCTGCATCCACCACCAGAAGAACCCTGCAGGCGAGCTGTGCTGCTCCGTCTATTGTCGTGAGTTCCCGCTCTATTTCCTCTCGCTTCTCACAGTAACGGCAGCCAGCTGCAGCACATGGGCGGCGAGAGAGGGCGTCTGCGTTAGAATGGTGCGTCCCTGCTCTGTGCTCCACGGTGAAATTGAAGGCTTGGAGCTCCTCCAGCCAGCGAGCCACCTGTCCCTCTGGCTCCCTGAAAGACATCAGCCACTGAAGGGCAGCATGATCAGTTCTGACAACAAATGCTGTGCCGCACAGGTAGTATTTAAAGTGTCTCACCCCCGCCACCACAGCCAACAGCTCTCGTCGTGTGACACAGTAGCGCCGCTCGCTCCTGTTCAGGACCCGGCTGAAGTACGCCACCACCTTCTCCCCTTCCGGTCCAACCTGCGACAACACCGCTCCCAGCCCCACATTACTTGCGTCAGTGTCCAGGACAAAAGGCAGGGCGGGGTCAGGGGGGGCAAGGACTGGAGACTCTGTCAGCAATCTGCGGAGGGTGTCGAACGCCTGCTGACAGTCCTGGGTCCAGATGAAGTCACGGTCCTTCTGCAGCAGGTGGAAGAGTGGTGCGGCTATGGAGGAAAAGCCCTTCACAAACCTCCTGTAATAAGACGCCAGTCCTAGGAAGCTTTTGAGCTGTTTCTGGTCTGCTGGTGTGGGCCACTCGGTAATGGTGTGAATTTTTTCCTCCAAAGTGCTGATGCCCTCACGACCCAGCTTGTGGCCCAGAAACTCCACCTCCCTCCTCATGAAGTGGCACTTGTCGGGATGCAGCTTCAGGCCTGCAGCCGCCACCCTCTCCAACACTTGTCTCAGGGCATCCAGGGCAGCATCAAAGGAGCTCCCGTGCACTAGAAGATCATCCAGGTAAACCAGACACCGTTGCCGTGGGACGCCAGCCAGCACACTGTCCATGAGCCTCTCGAAGGTCGCAGGAGCGTTGCAAAGGCCAAAACTCAGGACTTTGAACTGCCATAGTCCCCTGTTAGTGCAGAAGGCTGTCTTCGGTCTGGATTCCGGGGACAGTGGCACCTGCCAGTAGCCACTCCGCAGGTCCAGGGTGGAAAACCAGGAGGACCGGGCTACTAAGTCGAGGGACTCATCAATCCTGGGAAGGGGGTAAGAGTCTTTCTTCGTCACTTTGTTGAGTGGTCTGTAGTCCACACAGAAACGCATCCTAGGACTTTTTTTCTTAGGCACCATCACCACCGCGGAGGCCCACGGGCTATCAGATGGTTCTATGATGCCCGCCTTCATCATTTCACACAGCTCCCTGTCTGCAGCCTCCTGATGAGCCAGGGGCAGGCGGCGGGGGCGCACTTTAATAGGCTGGGCATCCCCGGTCTCAATGACGTGCTCTACCAAGTGTGTCAAGCCAACATCACTTTCTTTCAGGGCAAAAATGTCACTAAACTCTTTTAGTACCTGCCATAGACTCTCTTGCTGCTGTGGAGTCAGCCCCTCACAGTTCTTTGACCAGATACTCCTCACTGCTGAGAGCCTCTCCTCCTCCTCCTCCTCCGCTCGCTGTTCTGCTGGCGGGTCTGCAGGGGTCTCTGCGGTGGAGGTGGACGCCGCGGCAGATGCTGTGCAGACCGGGGGAGGAATAAGCGGCACCTTCTTCCCATCAGAGAGTACGAGGAGGCCTTTGCCTAAGTCCAGTACACCACCAATGGCTCGTAAAAAATCCAGCCCAAGGATGCAGGCGTCCTGCACGTCAGCCACCCAGGCAGCATAAGACACACCGAGGTCCCCCACCTTGAACTGGAACACTCCCTTCCCTCTCATTGGGGCCAGATCACCGGTCACAGTCTTAAGTTGCACGTTAGTCGGTTGTACAGCAGCTCCGGTTGGGACAATATCGGGTCGGACCAGCGTTGCATTGGATCCCGTGTCCAGCAGGGCCGTACAGGACACCCCCGCAATCGTCACTGGAACATGGCAAAAGCCGCCAACCTGGGTCCAGCCCACAGTGATGGCCGCACCGGGTGGAGGTGGCGGTGGTGTGGGGATGTCGTTCTCCCAGGCCCGTGTACTCCCGCCTACACGGGCCCGTGGGCGTTTCCCTGAACCGCTGCAAGCTTGGGGCACTGCCTGATGAGGTGTCCGACTTGTCCACATCCCCAGCAGCTCTGAGGTCGGCGGTGTGGGCCAGCCCGAGGGGAAGGCGACTGCAGCGAAGCTGTCTGCACCAAACTGCACAGGCCCGCTGGCGTCTCCATCTGTTCCACAGGTGCTGACACAGCCCTCACCACGTGTGCGTCGTCAGCGCCCCCAGAGGATCCTGCAAGCATCTCCCTCTCCAACGCTAGCTCCAGGGCTGCACTGAGTGTGGCCGGCCGAGCAAGCTGAGTTTGCATGCGGAGCTCTTTAGGGCTCAGGGCCTGCAGGAACTGGTCCCGAGCTAACTCCGCCTGCACTGATGGTGGCATGCTGTCATACGCCCTCCGGCAAAGGCACTCGACTTCATGGGCCAAAATGCGGAGGGGCTCACCTGGCAATCTGCGTCTGTTGTGGAACTCCGACCTCAGCAGCACTGGTTGGTTATACTGCCCGAAGCGCCTCTGAAGTGCTCCGACCAGAGCATTATAATCTCCCCTCTGCTCCTCGGTCAGCAGCAGCAGGCATGCAGCTGCATCCTCACACAGGCACAAAGCCAATTGGAGAGCTTTATGTTCCTCAGACCAGCCAGCTGCAACAGCTAACAGCTCGAACTGTGCGATAAACACTTCCCATGGCATCTTGCCGCTGAACTTAGGCGTTTTTATATTCGCTGCAGCTTGCTGGGCGCCGCCATGTTTGTTTACATCACGTGACGGCGCGCCAAGCGAGGTCGACTCCTTCCCGCCGGAATCGCGGCCGCTGTGCGAACAGTTCCCGAGCCTAGTCAAACCTGGAGAAAATCCAGCCTCGGCAGACAGCCGCAGCGCCGTTTCCCTCACTCCATGGGCGGGCGAGCGCGGACGAACCTCCCTCTCCTCCGTCTCCTTCTTAATCCTGCCCGGCAACATCCTCGTCTCGTAACGGCAAGCGTCGCCGGCAACAGGGTCTCGGGCGTTCTGGGGTTCTTTTTTCTTTCTTCACTTCTGACACCAATGTAACGTTCACAAGAACCAGACGGTTGGGGTCTCAGTTTGTCCGTTTATTCGGCACATAAGCCAGCGGGTTGTTAACTCAGGGGGAAGCGCTCTCGAACTACACCTCTCTTCAGCCTGGCACCCACACAGAACAACCAGGTCCCCCCACCCCTTCCTGTACACCACCCTCACTACTTCCTGCAGCCCAACCAAACATGAATCTTAAAGGAACAACAACAGTGTGCAGAGAAAACCAACATGTCACTGTCCAGTAACACTTAACCATCGTTACAATATGTAAACCCCAAGATACTTACAGATACTTTGGACACAAATATATTGAGATCATAAAAGTCCCAGTTATCATAAAAGTCTCACTTTACAACATAATCTTGCTCAAAAAAATAAGGAAATGTAGAGAGTGTGCAAGAGTAAAGCTCACAAACAACAACCACACACTCACTGTTTGCTCAGTGCAAGTTCCTATGTCACTCACTCACTGGCATACACCCACACACCCCTACAAAGCAAAGGGCTTATTTGGATAGTCCTTAATCACTGCTGAGGGCTACACAAACATCCTGAGCTCAAAGGGCTTCACAGTGCTTCCATTAGAACAACAATTAATGCAAAACAATATTAAAAATTAAATATTAATCACATAATTGAAAATAAAACACAATGTGTATTTGGAGAATTCACTGAAGGCACAGGATATCAAGGCCAACCTGGTCATTATCATCCTTATCAAAAAATGCTCGCACAAGCATGTCAGCATCAGCCATTATTATTATTAATACATGGTAAATAAATGGTAATGCAGCCCCTAAAAATTGCATCACTGGTACATATTGCCCAGTTCTTTTATTTCTTGCACAATGGCGCTAGATCATACACTGCAGGCAAATGAATATGTCTGTTACGGCTAGAACAACAAATTGAGTCGAAACATTTTTAATCAATTGTTGGTAACTGTTTTTCATAGATAAATAAATCTTAATCCATTTCCAATCTCTTGTTTGTTTGCTCTGGGGCTCCTACAGCTGTCAAAAATCCTCATTTGAACTCCCCTAAAAACACTGGAGCATCTACTAACGCACAGGATTGAGAGCGAGTGAACCACAGAGCACACAGCATCCAGCAGTTTCAGTTAATGATACGTCTGCAAGCAATGCAAGAAAGAAAAATATGATAGTTTGTCTCTATTTCATGCCTCTAAAATGCTCCTATTGGTTGACAACTGCATTTGAACTTTGTTTTTATTTTGTTCACGCCTATGGTGAGCAAAGTCTGTCTAAGTTTTGCCACAACAAATCCACACTGACAATGCTAATCTTCCCCTATTTTTCAATATAATGTAGTGGCACTATGTAAAAACAAATAAAATTCATAAATGAAAGGAAAGCAATGATGAAAGCTATACTTTTTGCAGTCATTTACTAATTAGCTGTCACCCTTTTCAATAGCTATTTGTTTGCGTGGGCCACATAAAGGAAGAGATGTGAGCAGGGAAAGAAAATATATGTAAATAAAGTAAGAGTCTGAACGAAGACTTGAAGTATTTTGTGTTTCCATATATTCATTTTAGTTAGAATTATTATAGAATTGTTGATCTGATTAATATTAGGAACGCTTCAGCTATTTTGTAATTCAGCCTCTTGGGACAACAAATTTTCCCAAGAAAATTGGGAATTTTCCACATTATTAGATACATAAACTATTTCATATCACATCACATCAGCCAATATTACAGGGATTCCATTTGAGCCTGCCTATCAGGAATAGTGGGTAACAAATATCCAGGCCAAGATTTCCAGTTTTACCTGTCATTCATTGTTTATAGCTGCTGGTTTCAGATTCCATGTAGTGGAATGTAATCCTTCTCTTTTTTACTCCACGGAGAGTGAACTGTGCAATCAGATCCTACTCCAACTTGATTGTTCAACAGGACTCAGTGTACAAGAAATTTTCCAATACCAAAAATGTTGTGTGTATATATAGATATATGTGTGTGTCTGTGTCTGTGTGGTTTTATAACTAAATGCTTAGGCTAATTTAAAGCAAGCCACATTAACATATGAAAATGAAACACATAACAGGAGTCACAAAGCTAAAAGAGTCACAAGCACTAATGACCATTAGGGGTTGTGATGGCGTCAAACATGATGTGGTTACTAATTTACATATTTTAATTTTGAAACTAATTTGAAAGTAATGTAGTGTCACACAATATGCAAATATCATATAATGAATGGAAGCACATGAAGCACTATCCCTTTTGATGCCTATTATTTGCTGCAGTGGATGATATGCTCAACGCATGCTAAATGATACAACAGTGGAGTTTAGGCCCTTCAAAATTAGCTCGGTAAATTGGAATAAAAAACTCTCTATCCTTCCCTGGTTCTGCTAGCATCAGATGCTGATCTTTATTATAAAAAGCACACTAAATGTATGAGAATTACTGCTGCTCCGTTTACATATCCATGCACATACATGAATGTTCATCACAAATCAAAGTATCTTCCAAATTTGAATTCAACTGTTGAAGCAATTATTTGCTTAAAATAAATAAATAAAAACATAAACAAATTCTCATTCTTCACTGTAGCAAAATGGCTGCTTGGGAAAAAAATAAATAAAGTTGAAGTGTACAAAAAGGCATGATGTAACATAGCAGCAGATGGGTTTACAGAAGAGACAAAGAGTAAACCTACCCTATCAGGGGGGCCATATGTGCTTTGGATAGCATCCCAACTCTTGGTGCGTAAAAGTGGCAGATGTTTGCTTTAAGATTGCACTTGCACACTTTAAAACAACAGCACCAGAAACGACAAAATGGAAGAAGTAATTCTGTTCGCATGGTGCAAAACAGCCAACATATTGTATCATAGAACCTTTTATTCCTGACAAATTTCATTATATAAAACAGGGGAACATATCGCTGCATGATTAGAACAAAGCTGATGTCATCCTCACATTTTATCTACAAGTCAGTTAGAGGATGAGGCTATAAATTATATGAGAAGGTTTTAAGAAACACACAGAGTTAGTACTTGAGATGTATCCTTTATTACCTTTAATTCATTAATGTGACTGCTCTTTTTACTGGACTAAGATCACATTGGTCTAATTGAGGTCGTTTCAACATTAAAGCCCAAGTTATCACATAAAGACGTTTTGCAGATACAGGCTAAGGGGAAAAACACAGGAAAGGCTTGAAATTGAGTAAATGACAAGCACTCACTGATGTTGACAACTGCCAGTTACTGCCTGGGGTGTCACATGATCAGTTATGATGGACTCTGATATGAGTCACTTGGAGTTAAGGCTCTTAAAATGGGACACTGTGACCTTTCTCTTGGGTACAAGAGCGGTCTGGAAGAGAACAGCTGATGCAGCTGTTAGTGCTGCAGCACTTTTGCTATTTACAAAGCATCTTCAATGTTCATAACCTTTTCTGCCAGAAGCTCTGTTATTCACAGTCTTCATGATCTGGGTTGATGGGCTTAGCGTGCTTAAATCTACATCCAAATGACCTCTGCTATCAGCCTTTCCAATTGTTCTCACATTTTTTTTTTTATGTGGAATTAATGTTTTTGTCTTGAATATAAAGGCGTCACATATAAATGCATCATTCTGGATTGATAGATAGTGTCAAATTAATGCAACATATTACTGTCTTAGCACTAACTGTGTTAAAATGTAAAGTACCCCAAGATGACTGTTGTGAATTGGCTGGTAAAAATAAAAAAAAAAACATTACACACCACACACACCCACGACACATGTGTGTGAATCCCTTCCACTTCACTGAGTACGGTGTGTTACTAAACACATGTGACTGGTTCTGTGCACCCAGGCTTGTATTGTGTGAGTGTGTGTTCCTGCATGTGAGAACGAGAGTGAGAAAAGGGAGAGAGCTGCTTTATATCTGATACCTGTGTCACTTCCACTTGCCCTAAAATGGAAATTATATTGATATTTCATACTGTGGATGTAGATATATGTAAGATTACCCTGTGGGGACTTTGACTCTTCTTTGAATTAGGACTTGGAATAATCAAATACTATGAATTTTTATTCTTCTTAATCATGAAAAGGCTATGTGGAAATAGCAGAGCCAGAGTTGATTAAATGCAGCTGAGATTCATTGAATCTGGCTCAGAGCTCGAAGGAGTGTTTTAAATAGGAGTCCATTTAACAAAATGTTATGTTCTTAATGGGAAGGTAATAAGATGGTCTTTATCTTTTATTGAAAAAAGTGGAGTCGTTTTCGAGCATGATGATGTATGCTTTGAAAGAGAAATACTTTGAGCAAAGGCGGTAGAGAGAAGGACCAGAAATATCATGAAAGAGAGTGACTTTTGATCATGTGCTTTGTGCCTGATGTTTGTCAAGTTTAAAGCGGAGGTTATATTGAGCAGGGAGACGTTAAAGGAAGTGAAAAGGACCATAAGTTGCATTATCTAAACAAGTATTCTTTTAGGAAGGTTTAGCTAAAAAAGCTAAATAAAGACATTGATTTAAAGAGTTAATTAGCCCATAAATATTACTGCCGTAACCTGATGCATTTTAGTGCCGCTGCATTACAATAAAATGTGCAAAGAGCTTAGATGCAGTTTCTTCCCCAGGGCTAATATACTATAATCACTTTAATTGGGAGGTATTAGGTTAATTATCACACTGAGATCATTTGTGATGCTGCCAAAGTAATAGAGAAGTTAATTAAATGCATCTCGCAATTTGGACATGTCAAAGAATCCAGTGCGGTTTTGTTACCTTGTCAGGTTCAGTATCATTTGAATAGAACAAGAATGTACCGTCTTATTATTTATATTTGTGCTTAAAAAATTATATGACATGTCTCAAGTTGAGTATGAATGTTATACTCATTTGCTGAATGAATTTTTTGAGGTCTACATAATTTAATGTTCAAAAAATTGCTCATTTTTAACACTTTAGGGTTTTTTTTTTCACTTTCTAGACTGCTGTTTTGTTGCATTGTGTTTAAAGTCTGTTGTGATTGGTCAGCTGACTCAGTGGAAACAAGGCACTGGTTGTCTCCCTAAAGTGTGTCACTATTGGCCCAGCTCTTTAGTATCTCCCAGAAACAAGGAAAGACTGTAGAAGCTGCTGCTTCACATAATGTGGAATAGTTTCATGCAGTGGTACTGCCAGCATCACACTTTCATGCAGTGCTTTAATGCAGTGCCATTGCCATTTCCTAAATGGTTTGCACTGTGACCATTTATTCCTTGCAGCTGAGGCGTAGGCGAGAGCTACTGTACCGAGACTGGTCTCCACCAATACTGGTGAACCTGCTTTCATTGCTGCAACTGCTGTGGTAGCTTATGCTTTGTGCAGCATACTGTGCTTCCACCTGGAGTGTAATGTGCTATGTACTGCAATTATTTAAATACTGTGATTTTGTCCTCCTCACATGATTTATAAAGGCGGGTTTTTAAAACAATGTCAGTTTTAAATCCTTCTTCATGTTTTCCTCACTGAATTTAAAAGTTTGACTTTTTTCTTTGTCACTCACATAAAAATAAATCATCATTCACAAAAAGAGAAAAAAGAAATGTGAAGCAACAAAGCTTGTGTCATTTCATGGATAACTTCTAATGCCAGAAGAACTGGATATGGCAGTATAACACATCAGCCTGCTCTTATTAAAGTCTAATTATACTCCTTTTGCATGTGTATATTCCTACTTAAGTAGAAGATGTCCAGCATTGTGGTGTATTGACAGCCCCACTGGCTGAGATGATGTTATGTGCAGGTTAATCTAGCAGGTCTTGTTGTAGTGGCACGAGATGAAGGGGAGGATTTAGACGTGCCCTCTTGTGTGTGCTAATTAACTGGTACAGATTGTTCCCCTCACCCCACTGCATCTACACACCAAACAGTCTACGCCAGCCCCTCCGCCTCTTGCAACCATACAAAATCTTGTGTTCTTTACAAACTCTTGACATTCATTGTTGGATATTCAGGCAGCTTCACCTTCTAATGAATTTCCCTGGAGCCGAGAGGTCAAGTCCTTAAATAAACACAATTAGATGTGTCAAAGGCCTTGACGCAAGCTAATGTTATACCATTTACTCCTAATTACTCTTTCAACTTGTCTAAACAGAGTGCCTGTGAACACTTTTTATGGTGACAAACCTACTTTTGACCTATCATCCAAAACACCATTCGTCACTGCATTAACTTTTAATACAACTTTGAATACATATCAATGCTTTTTTTCTTTGCATTTATATATTTTTCCATTTATAATTTATGGCCAGAATAACTTTATACTATTGAATTGCACACATTTCAAGCATCATCCAGAGCGTATATATTATAGCCATAATGCCCCAGCAATGCTGTGAATACACATTATTGTGTGTTACTACCAAACATATGTTTTATAGGAGAGTATGAATAATTTTCTTTGTCCTTTATGCTTTAGAGAACACCTGTAGGCAGGCTGAGGAGGAGGATATATACGGTATGTGTAAAGTGTCTTTTGAACAGACAAGTTTTTGCTCTTGATGAGTAACTCTGCTGTCCTGACTTGAGTGGGAAGTTCATTTCACTGGAGAGGCAAGAGAGGGAAGAATCAAGGCCAGGTGATGAAGTAATGACAAGGTTACCTGCACGAATGAAGAACCATTGGTGGAGTAAGAACGCACAGCTTAAGGGCTTTTGTGGGTTGTTCTTTTCATTATTAAATTAATGTGTAGGATTCGGGAGCATGCACAGATATTTTGCAAAAACAGCACGCCTGCATCTGCAATTATCTGCCACTGCGCTGTTGTTAAAGAGTATTCCTTTGGAAAGATTCATCTCTGTCATTCTGTCTTTATCTCCCCCTCCTCTACCATGTCTATCTGTGAAAGATGAAGTCTTTAAGACCCACACTAATCCTGTCATTATGCTGTCGTCTTCACTGGCATATCTTTTCACTTTCTTGGTTATCCTGTGGACTTAAGCAATTATTGCGCTGCAATTGAAACATCAAGTAATTAATTCATTTTGTATGTTGAGCATACTTGGGTTGATGTCACACTTCGAGTGTGAGACGAGTGTGTTTATGGGTCAGCTGTTGAGAAGGGTAAGAATAGCAGTCAGGATTTTATGCATCTCTTGGCACATGGGACACCCACCCAAGGCCATGAAGTATATAACATGCAGAGTAATGTCATTTAGACCTTGGCAAGCTTCTTGTGTCCCACTCAGGGGACTATCTCGCCTCCACAGTGCTATCTCTCTCATCCTCTCTATTCCCTCTATGTTTCCCCTGCCTCTTCTTTTCATCTGCTCCATTGCTGCATGCCACATTGTTGAATTCTCTTTCTTCAGTCTGTTCCTATTCTCCATTTCCTTCTCTCTCTCGCTTCTCATCACTCTTCTTGGCCTCCCTCCTTTCATCTTAATTGTCTAGCCCTCTCTCTGTACATCTTCTGCCTCCTGGTGCATGCTGTCATCTGCGACCAGCGTGGCACAGAGCGCCGCAACGCACTGCGGTGCCATGATCCAGAAACCCCACATTAACACTGGGATTTCACCCAGAGATTATTTAAGTGTGGCATGCCTGCCAGGCAGGGTTCTTCTCTGTAATCTCTACAGCCCCATGAATAGAGTAGGACTGGGAAAGAGGGGATTTGGAGGAGTTTGAGGGCTGATTGGGTTCTAGAATGGGTACGGTATGGGCTTTTAGGCATTCTCAATATTTCAGTTCCATATGGAGTTGGATTTAGGAGGTGGGGTGATAGCTCAATGTGTCACAGAGAAACTGAGGTTAAATCCCTGGCAATATGATCCTCTTCTTCTCAGTTAGCTATGTATCCTTCTGAGGTTTGCAAAGTAATTTAATTTGAGGTAATTGTAGCGAGGATCCATAATTAAAAGGATTAAAATGCATGCCATTTATAGATGGGCTAAAGGAAATGAAATGATGAGGCCGCTGGCACCATTTCTGCTAATGCCCCATACATGTCTTTCCTTTTCATATCCACTCCTTTGTCAGGGAATTCAGATTTGCATTATTTAATGTGTCACAGGATTCAAATGTAGGATAAAAATAACAACTGCAGACGTTCACAGCGATGACACCACATGTCTGGCTGTTATTACTATCTTGTGCACATTTCATTTCACTTATTTTATTTTTTATCATACTAGTCTACTGTTTGAATTATGTCCCAGGAAATGTGTTTCTCTGTGTCTATTTGTGATGACAGAGCGTGTCCTCGACTCAACGTGGTCACCCTCTCACAGCGGCAAAGGTCTTTGACCCCATCAGAGAGTCAGAGCGCCTGCTGATTTTTTGACATTGAGAGGGGAACAGACAAAGCTACTCATCAAATGTCCAATGACTGAGAGAACTGTAGGAGGAATGGTTTTTGATACAATGCCATTTACAATTTACTACCTATTCTTTGCCTCAACAACAGCTTGAAAAGGGTTTGTGTTGCCGCTTATTATTATTTAAATATTAGTTTTCTCAGCATATCCTTTGTGAACATTTCTGTGAGGTAAACATTAAAAGATCTGTTTTTGTTTTTTGCTATTTCAAAAATGGAGAGGCTGGACTCAAATAAATACTGCAAAGCAACCTATGAGGATGTACACTGCATAAGCACAGAAATGTCAACAATAAGGCAACTTACCACCATATTAGTTTAATTGTCAACAACAAAAACAAACAAAGTGTTATTGCTAGAGAAGATTATGGAGTGGAATTTCTTTACAGTAGCACATTTTTCATATTTTGTACACTTTATGGTGTGAAACATCTGCATTTGTAATACCTACTTTATATTATCTATTTAACTCTCCATTTGTTTGTTTATTCTTTTCAGCTGTTAAGGTGAGCTGAAAACTTCTGCACTAAAATAGAATTTGAAGGTTTTTTTTTAAAACCAACAGATATGTTTGATAATTGTAGGCATAGAGTTGTCTATAAAAACAATATTACATTTGTATTTTCATCTACCTTGTAGTTTTATGTTTCTGTGGCATACGGGACTGAGACATGTGTTCCAAACACACCTGAGTGGTGTATTACTTTGCTTTCATCCTCATGCCTCATGTTATGCAGCTCCATGCTGGAAAGAGCTATTACAATAGGAGTAGCAAGGGAGAGTCATGGTGGTAGGCACAGATGTAAGGATTTAGGAGTACCTCAATGCCTAGCATTTACACAGGCAGCATGACAAAGGTATTCTCTTAACAACAGTCCTTTAGAGAGCCAATGAGGGAACATAATCCTTAAGATTAGTTTGATTGATTTGTTTCTTCCAACAGGATTCAAAATAGCAAGGTTGTTATAATCGTTCTCCTCTATCGAAACAAGTGAGGTGGAAAAGAAGCGTACACTGACAGCATAATGATATCTGCTCGACTGTTGATTTTATGAGTACCTTTTTCAAAACTGAAATGGTAGAATTTTTTTAAAAAGCCTTACATTTCAAAAAGAGCCCTAATTTCCACATTTACAATTATAGTCAAATTTGTCAGTGTCAGAAATGAATGCCGAATGCCTCTTTTCAGTAAAGTTGAACGTCAAAGTGTGTTGGGAAAAAAACAAAAACAAATCTACACTTAACAGGTCAACTGAGTATTATCACCAAAGCACATTTGAAGTAGCAAAAGATGCAAGATGTGTAAAATTAGTGAAGGAAAAGAAAAAACATTTTGATGAGTGGGAGTTATAATGACTATTTCATATTTTACTTATTCCAGATGGTTGCATTTCATCTAAACAGTGACTACAACCCACCATATCTATTTCTTGTGATAAACAGAGAAAATCATACCAGATTGCTTGTGCTGGTTAAAAGCGAAGCATTGTCATTTGTCCAAATATCATTTAAAAGGTTAACTTCATGCAATTGCACATTTTCAATCCCTACTAACCGGCACTTCTGAAATCTACATCTTTGAGCTCTACTGCTTCTTTTTTTCACTTATTAATATTTATGTAACATGAAAAATAATATTTTTCCATCCTTATATGCTCTGTTGCTCTGAAAGCTGAGTGATTTGTTAAGGGAAGAGGGATATGGCTGCAGAGGATGTGGGTAACAGTTTAAATGTCCTTGACAAGTGCACAGTTTGCAAAGGAGCAAATTTAATTTCCATGGTTTGAATTTTCAAAGGTATCACCTGCTGTAATTGCTTGACTGGGGGATCCATAAATCATTGTTCAGTAAGGTCATCTTGTAATTTCTTCCCTAATGCTGGCATTTATTTTCTTAGCATCCTCTCTTTCTTCTGATTTAATCTAGCTAGGTCATTTGAGAGATTAATTGCTGCCATCTTCAAAAACAACAAATTAGTTTCACACATGTTCTGACATTAAGACTGAGTAACCCCACGTAACAACATCTAGCCTGTCACAAAAATTCCCGACCACATTGGTGCTCGGTGTCATGTGAGTTTGCCACTGTTACAAAGTAATCACAATAAAGTGGTTTTTCCTCTTCATCTGAGAAAATGTAGATTTGACTTCTATAGAATTGGTGGGCTAAATTAATAATATACCACCTTCACATAGTTGTATGTTCTCCTTTTGCTTTTGACATGAATGTCATTAAAGGTCAGAAACGATGTAAATTAAATCAATGTTTTTGATTATCCCACTTCATCATTAGTTCTGATTAATTTCTCTCTTCAAAAAGATGAAAATGGGAAGCTGATCTCCTACTATTTCTAGTTCGATAATCACACTTTCATCTTCAGCCGTAAATTAGACTTCCCTTTTATCTTTCAAGTAGTGAGGTAAAATACATCAGCCCATCAACAAGTCACATTTTCAAACTCTTAATAATTGGAAAGACTGAATTTAGCCTGGAACCAAAAGAGATGTAAAGGTTCTTATTCCATTAAGACAGCTTTGTTCATCATGCAGTCTTATTAAAGTTAACATATAGTGTGTTTTTAAAGTGTGAGAATAACTGCAAAAACACTTTCTTCTCAACCATCGTGACATATAGTTGTTACAATCTGACAATGAAGGATTAAGTCCTGGGACTAGGAAGTGTTGTTTTGAAACTTTTGATATAACTAAGTAGGTCGCTGTTACCTCCTGCTTACTTAGATCTTTTACCTTCTTAATTTGTTTGTGCTTTCAGCTACAAAATGTCTGTTACACATAAGAGGTATGGCATTAGTGATACAGAATATATACAGTACTTTTTAAACAAATTTCTTTGGAGAAGTTTAAACAGTCTCTCAAACTAAATATATGCTATATTTTTACCAGTGCATCTTTTTGTCTGTAAGAATATATATAGCAATCATACGTGGGCCATATTGTAGATCCGGTCCCTCTCACAGATGGAGTTTGGAAGAGACTTCTGGGTTGCACAGACCTCCTGCAAAGATGTGATGGACACTTAATTACTTGGCTGACAGAAGTTATTCGCCACCTGCACCCAACAGGGGTTTCTGCCAGGCCCTGACCTCCACTTCCTCCCAGTGCACCCACCAGCTCACAGAGCAGATTTCTGCATATGGCTATCAGTCACATTCCATGTTATTATTATCAGGTTTTATTTCATTTTTAGTCTTGCTTTGTCGCTTTGTGCAAACACATGCACTGAAATACAATACTCATTTTTCATTACTGCAATAAATCTGTAGGAAATCATCATTTACTGATGATTGTCATTAAATTTACGTTTATCAAATCAGTGGGGATTTTTGCATTTGTACAATATCTATCCCGAGTGTGAGAGACGTACATTAAAGAAAAGCTTTGACACAGATGACTGAAATACAAACTTTAAAAGTTTTATTTTGCAAACTTGCATCGCTTTGACTGTTTCTTATTTAGACTTTGCATTTTTAGTACATTTCTAATATTATTTTCTACTACTGAGGACACAGCTTCATGTGATCCAGTAGCTTTAAATATATAACTGCCAATTTTTGTTAACACCTTAACACCACTGTAGCCGAGGCAGACGGTTCTCACAGTTGAGGAGGAGGTGCTAACTTTTTTGTCACTGCCAATTTAATGCCTGAACAACTTGCAAATTTTGACACATTTGCTTATTTAACAGGTAGAAATCATTGCGAACTACATGGTATGATGTAGCTACAAGCTTATGTTTAGATGTGAGGGACCAAAAACAAGTAGCAATACACTGTTAATGCCAAGAGTACAAATAGCATGCAGTTACTTTGAAGTAATCTGCATGAAATGAATAATCCATGCAGTATATAGGTGACCTTGGAAATAATAAAAAAAAGAGACAACCCTTCATTTTTTTACAAGCTGAAGTTTTATACAAAATCATAGATTATGGGCCACAAGTTTTCAAGCATACATTATTTCCATTTGATTCAGAACATTTTAATAGACACTATGGCACTGTCCTCTCCCTCAGGTAATTATGAATAAATGTATATGTAGGCAGAACGTTGTCTGAAATTACAGTTATTAACAGAGAGGAGATGTACCTCAATATTGCAATTACAGAGCTCTCCTGGGATTAACAAAATTCTGTTTTATTATCAAATTCCTTCAGGCTCCAGGTACTGATCAACACAGAGAATTACATGTCTTTCTGTCATTACAGTCTATGCCTCCCACCCACCCCCATCCATTTTCATTTTTTGTGCTACCCACTTGCTGTATCTCTGCAAATGAGCATTCACTGGACCTACTGTGCCCTTCAGTAGCTTGTTACATACTTTAATGGAATTGACATGCAAACCTGCGCTTTATATCACGGGATGAAGCTATAAGTTATGAAGAGTTGCCAAAAAATTTACCCAGTTTTAGAGACTTAAGAAAAGAAGTGTGTGTGTGTGTGTGTGTGTGTGTGTGTGTGTGTGTGTGTGTGTGTGTGTGTGTGTGTGTGTGTGTGTGTGTGTGTGTGTGTGTGTTGTGTGTGTGTGTGAGAATTAATGATTAATTAACGAAACATAATTATGGCTTTACAACACATTGTAAAATATATGATGAAAGGCAATGAATGTTATTGAGGTACAAGTTTTGTGGGGAGCCATGAAAGAAAATTGCAATATAACCTAATGCATGCACTGCAGTAAACCACAGAGTTCAACCCAGTCTCCTACAAATTATATTATATGCATCTGATTTTCAAGGGTTATTTGATTATATTTTTTACAAGCAACATTTCATGCCTTTACAAAAGTACTGTGCCAACTTAAGCAAAGAGCAAAGTAAGACTGAAAATTGTAGAAATGGATGGAAATACAGTGTTTTACTAAAAAAAGAGGCTTATTAGTTATACTGCAATACCATACTATGGCATTATTTGGTCTGTGATATTAGCATGTTGCTTGGTAACATGATGCTGCTACAGATACTCCCCTACACAAGGGTTCACCAAAGGCGATTTGTGTCTTCTCCAGCTGGAATTAAACCAGTAACCTTTTGCCTGACAAGCAAATGTGTTAACCAGGACACCAATGGAAGACAGACATTTTGAGTTTTGAATATATATAGAGCGAGTTTTGACATCTGACATTTTTGAATATAAGTTTATCTAATATTATTAAACAGAATAAAATCTTTGACATATGTTAATCAAATGTATTGCAATTCTAAATACCTTAGCTAGTATAGAAGAATCAGTTTTAAACACAACTCTCAGCAGAGAGAGGAGAGCTGTGAATTAGGTGAATAATCTGTAAATTGTACCTCCCAACTTTGAAGTTTATTCTTATTCTAATGGCTGCTTCAATTCGTAATAATATACTTGCTGAATATTGTTTCAGTAGCATATAATCACTACCATACAATTTGAGATGCTGATTACCAGTAGTTTACACTGTTACACACCACTAAACCAATTTTTTTTGCTCACATGAAATGTAATACATAGCGATTGTGCTGCCAGTGACAATTTGTTTTATTCTTATCCCTTCAAGATTAAAATCAATACTCACTACATAAAACAAAGATCCACATCACAAACAAAAACATAAAGACACGCTGCATTATGGCACGCCGTGAAGCAACTGAACTGAACCGCTGAGCTAAACTGAAGCAGTCATTATTTTCTTTCATTTAGATTTTACTTTCTAATGTCTTCTTTAATACAGGAAAGAGAATTAGGGCTTTGGTGCACTATTACTTTTTTATGGGGTCAACTTGATCATTATCTGTATGTTACATTACTTATATCATTAAAAGCACAGCAAGCCCACACTAATTAAAAGATTATGCTCTTGTTTTCAATTGGAAATCTATTCGTCATATGGCAACATAATAACCATCATCTGGGTGGGTTTTTTGTATGTGTGTTTGAGGACAGGATTGTAATATATTTATGTCCCTCAATAATTGATATTTGGACTGTCAGGGCACCAATTTGTCCAAGAGTTTTCCAGAAAATTGGCTTAATAAAATTTATTCTCCCCTGCCATAAAATTCGTTCACTAGACTGCAAGAGGCAACTGTGAAAACTGTATTTATCATCACATACTTTATTCGTTATTGTAATCAACTATAGTAATATAAAATATGAATAAATGCATTTGTGTCACTGTTGAGATACTCACTGTCTTAGATGAGAAATCATATTAAAAGGTCAGTGACTGAGTTTTATGTAGTAGAAGATTAAAGAAGGAGATGAAATCAGTTACATATGCCAATTGTTGTCATGGCGACTGAACACTTCCACAGGACCGTACCAAACTTTGTATTTACACTGCCTTGCACAATAACTTAATAAAGAAAGTGAATTACTAACAAGGAAAAATTTAAAGAATGAAAAGAAATTTAAAAACAAGTCTTTGTTCAATTAAATCATTATGGTACTGTGTATTTAGCTAATATAATTCTTAAATAAAATAAGAACAACAGTTGTTTAAACTTAAGAATAACAATACGAAAGGATTAGGGATTTTCTTATCTCAGTGCCCTACAAAGAATCATTTCAGTAGCACAGCTGACTTAATTTAACCATTCAGATTTGGGTGTTCAGACTCATAAACTGTAATTAATTAGGCCTACTGCTGAAAAATGACATTATTGTTCCAAAGCTAGAATGCTTCCAGCAAATTTGTCATTAGCAACCCTTTAACTATTCATTGCTCAATAAACATGAATAATGCGCTTTGTCTTTGGTGGGTTTTATTCTGGTATCGATGGGATTTCTTTTGGTACTTTTTTGGGGGTTATATGTGTTACTTATGTTAGAGATAGCAGTGCTGTCAAAAGTAAAAGAATTTTCTGTAAAAAAATTGTATAGTACAGTATAGTTTAGTAAGAAAGATATGCAGCGTTTGTCTTAAAACCCTATGCACTTCATAATATATATAAAAAAAACACATAATATAACACTTTCTGTAATTGTAAGTGTGCACAAGGTAACACATCAAGTCACACTAGGCATAACCAGAAATTAGTATCATATATTCTTTAAGGATTTTTTTGGCAGTTATGTAGGTTTACAGTATGTCATGTCATCAAAAAAAAAAAAACCAGTAAAAATTATAGTAATACTTTAAAGAAAATGAATAAAAACTACAACAATAATATACTCTTAGGTTCTGGTAATAAAATTATACATTAGCAAAGAATTATAAAGTCCATCTCTCTGTTATACTTTCAGTTAGCTTTAGCTAGTTAGCCATTTTTTGCGTCCTCTGTCTTTTTCTGTTAATGTTAATGTATCTACAGCAGTGCTGTAAAGCGCAGCTTTGAAACAATCTGCATTTGAAATTATTCTTCTAAACGTTGTAGTACAAATGATTCTTACAACAAAAAGCGCTTGTTAGCCCTGAGTAACACATATTCTTTGGCTGTCTGTTGAGGAGTGGCCTGGGCCCCACCCACAGTGAAAGTTGACCTCAGAAGCAGTATGACAAGAAATACCAGCAAAAGCCAGGTCACAGTCATTTCCTGTTTGACAATGTAGCATTATATATGGTAAATGGTAAATGGCCTGCATTTGTATAGCGCTTTTCTAGTCCCTAAGGACCCCAAAGCGCTTCACACTACATTCAGTCATTCACCCATTCACACACACATTCACACACTGGCGATGGCAAGCTACATTGTAGCCACAGCTGCCCTGGGGCGCACTGACAGAGGCGAGGCTGCCGGACACTGGCGCCACCGGGCCCTCTGACCACCACCAGTAAGCAAACATGGGGTTAGTATCTTGCCCAAGGATATTTGGCATGCAGCCAGGAGGCAGCCTGGGATCGAACCACCGACCTTCTGATTAGTGGCTGACCTGCTCTGCCACCTGAGCTACAGCAATATATGCTGATCTTACAATTTTATCTTACCTAAAATTATATTTTACTGGCTGTATTTTGCAATTTTTTTATAGCTTTTTTTTAACTTATGTTGACTATGAAAATAATCATTTACAACTGACAACTTTAACCTTTTAAACCTTGGACTTCACCTTTGTCTACAAGGAACCGTGAACTTAATAAAACATTCTTCATGCCATCTCTCTTGTCCTAATCATCAGTTTCTAAATCTAAAATACACAATTTTTCCTCCTTTTTTTAATTTTCCATCTACATTAATGTTACTTTTGTTTAACCTTATGAAAGATAAATTTTTATTACTGCACTTATACCAACTAAATTTTTGTAAACATGTATGAACTCTGGAGGCAGCCGACAGGTATCGACAGGCCAAGCGGAATACAGCTCGGGCAGTGGCTGAAGCAAAAACTCGGGTGTGGGAGGAGTTCGGAGAGGCCATGGAAAAAGACTTTCGGACTGCCTCGAAGAGATTCTGGCAAACCGTCAGGCGTCTCAGGAGGGGAAAGCCCCTGGTGTTGATGAGGTCTGCCCCGAGTTCCTGAAGGCTCTGGACGTTGTAAGACTGTCCTGGTTGACACGCCTCTACAATGTTGCGTGGAGATCAGGGGCAGTACCTGTGGACTGGCAGACCGGGGTGGTGATCCCCATCTTTAAGAAGCGGGACCGGAGGGTGTGTTCCAACTACAGGGGGATCACACTCCTCAGCCTCCCTGGGAAAGTCTATGCCAGGGTGCTGGAAAGGAGAGTTCGTCCGCTAGTCGAACCTTGGATACAGGAGGAACAATGCGGTTTTCGTCCTGGTCGCGGAACACTGGACCAGCTCTTTATCCTCTCAAGGATATTGCATGGGAGTTTGCCCAACCAGTCTACATGTGTTTTGTGGACTTGGAGAAGGCCTTCGACTGTGTCCCTCGGAGTGTCCTGTGGGAGGTGTTGCGGGAGTATGGGGTGTCTGGCCCATTGCTACGGGCCATTCGATCCCTATACAACCATTGCAAGAGCTTGGTTTGCATTACCGGCAACAAGTCGGACTCGTTCCCGGTGGGTGATGGGCTCCGCCAGGGCTGCCCTTTGTCACCGGTTCTGTTCATAATTTTTATGGACTGGATTTCTAGGCGCAGCCAAGTGGCGGAGGGCTTTCGCTTTGGTGCCCTCAGAATCTCATCTCTGCTTTTTGCGGATGATGTGGTTCTGTTGGCTTCATCGGGTGAGGGCCTCCAGCTCGCACTGGAACGGTTCGCAGCCGAGTGTGAAGCAGCGGGAAAGAGGATCAGCACCTCCAAATCTGAGGCCATGGTTCTCAGCCGGAAAAGCGTGGAGTGCCCACTCCAGGTCGGGGATGAGTTCCTGCCCCAAGTGGAGGAGTTCAAGTATCTCGGGGTCTTGTTCGCGAGTGATGGGAGAAGGGAGCCGGAGATCGACAGACGGATTGGGGCTGCGGCTGCAGTGATGCAGACACGGTCCATCGTGTTGAAGAGGGAGCTGAGTGTAAAAGCGAAGCTCTCAATTTACTGGTCAATCTACGTCCCTCACCTATGGCCACAAGCTGTGGGTAGTGACCGAAAGAACGAGATTGCGGATACAAGCGACAGAAATGAGCTTCCTCCAGCTGGCCTCTGCCTTAGAGATAGGGTGAGAAGTTCGGCCATCCGGGAGGGGCTCACGTAGAGCCGCTGCTGCTCCACATCAAAAGGAGCCAGCTGAGGTGGTTCGGGCATTTGACAAGGATGCCTCCTGGGCGCCTCCTGGGTGAGGTGTTCCGGGCATATCCCACCGGGAGGAGGCCCCGGGGCAGACCCAGGACACGCTGGAGAGATTATATCTCTCGGCTGGCCTGGGAACGCCTTGGTGTTCCCCCGGATAAGCTGGAGGAGGTGGCTGGGGAGAGGGAGGTCTGGGCCTCTCTGCTTAGGCTGCTGCCCCCGCGACCCGGCCTCGGATAAAGCGGATGAAGATGGATGGATGGATGGATGGCTGCTTTTGACCACAAACTGAATCATCCCCTATTAACACTGCCAGTGATCAAAGTGTCTCAATATTCTGTGCCCTATTTGACAGCCAAGGCTCGCGTGTCTGAATATTCCCACATAAACAACCTGGCTGATCCCTTCAACACAGTCAGCGTGTCCCCATTGAATATCATTTCACCTGTTAAGACTATGTCATACTTTTATTTAAGAATTTTGATAAACTGATAAATCCATCCCCATCTTTCACTTTTGCTCATCATGAAATGTTTTTTTCTTTCCTTTTTTAAATCCTATTTTACTGATAAAATGAAGTCACTTAGTATTTGATTACACCCAACTTACTACTGTGTCTTTGATTACAAGTGTACTGTTCAAACCAGTTTTATTTGATTACTTTGTCTGTACTTTTAGAAGTGCTGTCACACATGAGAGTGCTTTCCTTTGATATATACTGCCTTCTTTTTACTTGAAGTAATATATACTATTGAGCTCAGTCTTCTTGGTATTTTTAATATTTCCTTGTTAAGTAGTTTGTTCCCGAAGACTTGGGCTAGATCCCTCTTTCCTTTAAAATCATAGGCCAGTTTCTAAGTGACCTTTTTATCTCAAAATGCTGATGTCTCCTTTTTATGCTGATGACACAAAGATATATTTGTCCATTAAATGATCCTATCCAGATATGCTGAGATTGATTAATAATGGTGTGAAATCCTAAATTGGATGTCAAGCAATTTTCTCCAACTGAACTCAAAACTTAAATTACTGTCATCGAGTCTTAACTCTTGAACATTTATGTCATCTGAGCATGAAAAAGTGAGTGAAGTGAATAAATTAACCTCATAGTTACATTACACAAGTAACTATGTAATGTGTCATGCAAAGAATCTGCATGCAACATTACAACAGAAGTCTAAAAATATTTTGAATTTTCCAGTGTAGAAAAGAGTCGCTTTCTGCAGTGTAATGTAGAGATCCTTCCTAAATTCTTTCTTTAACTTGCACTATAGTTGTATTTGGTCCCAAACCTAGTACTCATCCTTACCCTGGGTCATAGTGCGATGTACAGTCTAACAGTGACAAAAGTGCAGATGCTGAGGTGTTTTGGATCTCACTATAAATAGGATGCAAGGTGTTTTCTACAGTGAAATTTAGTTCAGTCCTCATCATCCCTTTTTACTGTTGCCTCCAGGCCAAACAGCGGTTTTTCACCAGTTTATTAATTCCTTGTCGGTACCTTTTCTTCTTCGTCGTCACAAAGAACAGTGTTGCTTCCCCGAGCTGATACTGTGCATATGGTCTGCTGCATGCACTTAAGAGTCAGAGCTCAACAACAACAGTCTAATCTGCCCTTCTTCTCCCCAACTCTCTATGTTATCAGCACAGCACAGTTTGTTTTTAATATGGAAATCTCACCACGTCTTCAAATGCAGCTTCAGCATATTTTCACTGTGCTTACTCACATTCTCAGTTACTTATTCCTCTAGGAATATATTTATTTCCAAAAAATCAGTAGAGGCAAGTTTGTCAGTTGTCTATATCTGGTGCCGGTGTTGCTCTGGGAGTTGATGTTTGCTGTGGATATGTATAGTATTAAGGCAAATATAGGAAGACATGAAAATGCATTTTGGTTCCATTCATATAAAAATCAAATATTTGATCTTTTGGAAATCTTGAATGGAGACTCTGGTCTCAGAAGGTCATTTGTCTTTCAGCCATTCGATCATCCTTTTTTGCTTATCCAATTTAGGGTTGCGATGTGCCTCGCAGAGCTGTCATAGGGTGAGACACACAGGGCAGACAACCATTTACAATCACAATCACCAATTAACCACGTCTTCAGACTGTGGGAGGAGACACGGGGGAGAACATGCAAACTTCACACAGAAAGATCCCGGCTAGTTGGTGGAGTCGAACTCAGGGCCTTCTTGCTGTAAGGCAACAGCGCTAACCGCACCACCGTGCTGCCCCCAAATGTATTTCAGATTTTGAGGAAATTTATTTTGCTTTCCCACACTGCCAAAGCTCTTCATGTTTCTACAATCCAATTCTCTTCTCACAAGTGCTGCACTGTGAAAAGCAGTTTCAGCTAAGAGTGGTTGTAGGTGGCACGACCCAGAAATTTGTGGTGTACAGTAGATGGACAAAAAAAGCTCAACATCTGTATTGTCCCTGTGCTATTATTCCAGTAACTTTAAACTTGTTTTCCAAGTGTGAGAGCCCAGATGATTTTAATAGTATCTGTTGTATCACTTTTAGAGAGTCATGTAGAAAATGTAAGAGCAAAAAGAGGAATAACAAATATGGTATGTGATTACAGAATTAGTTATTGTAAGGCTTAGCAGTTAAAGCAGAATGCTGGAAAGTCGAAAGAAGCTGAAATAACTTTTTCTAAGATAACTCTTTTTCACTAAGGCTTAGTAGCTCCAGATTTAAACCTTTATATCATGCCAAGGAGTTTAATTGAGTTTTTAACAGAGGTGAATAATGAAAATGCTCACCAAATGCTCTCACGTGTTGATTTGTTGAAGGAAACTTGTAATTTGTAATTTATGTTACTTGGTAATGCGAGCTATCAGACCACATGCTGTTTTAAAGCACTCTAGGCCATTTAAGCAACAAGCCATGCTACTGTAGAATTGCCACTTTAGAGTGCTTCCAAATCATCATTAATCTTACTAATCAGGCAAACCGTAGTCCAGGGCACATGTTGGAAGAATGAACAGGAGCAAATAGGAGGTTAAGAGACTTATTCTTTGAAAAGTGAAAAGGAGGGAAAATGCTAATTACATTTCTCGAGGTTCTTTTCCAAGAAACACACAAAGTTCAGTTTCACACATACTTCTTCACACACCATACTGTACAGCTGACATTAAAAAAGTCTGGTCGAGAGAGAGAGAGAGTAGCTTTAACTGAAAATTTGAATTACAAATTGATCTGAGAATAGCTTTAAGTGAGGTCTAAGATAATAATATTTACCACTGATCATGGAAAATTATGTAAATGATAGTCATTTTTTGACAGGCTTTGTGGTTTTTTTTCTTACAATTGCTCACCTTCACTTCCCTTTTATTTTTCTTCGCTCCCCTTCAATTTTTTTATCTGACCACCCTTCACTTCCATTCTCAAACTTTGTCTTTTTTTTCTATTTTGACTCCATCCTGCGCTTCATCTCCTCTCATGAGAAGCTTCTTGCTGGCCTCAAAGGGAGCACTAGAAAGGATCCATCAGCCAGACTGGTATTCTCAGGAGAATGCATCCAGTGTTTGCTCTGTTCTGCTCCACTCACTATTATATCTATCCAACCCTAGATAGCCTTTACTGTAGATCACAGGGCCTGTTTTCAAATTTGCTGCATAGCAGTATGAAGCTGTGATTCTATGCCTCGTTGGTTACCAACCACTATAAGACTCACACATTTCCCCAGGCTATTTACAATATATATATATATATATATATATATATATATATATATATATATACACTTTTACTACAAGACGGACCTTTATGTATTGGTTATGTTTATAACATTGTGTGCCATTACATGCCTTAGTGTGCACAGTGATGGAAAGGTGGCATGCGTATATATCCTTAGTAGTAGAAGATAAAAGGGTCACAAAGAAAAAACTTACACCAGAAGCATACAGAATAAATCTCTCTGACATATCTTGAGGGTTTTTGAGTGGTAGTGGAAAAACAGCACTATGGAACTTTTAGCCTCTGTGCTGGACTAAAACAAGCCTCATTCATCCCTAAATAACAACATCTGGGCATGCTTAACAGCATGGATAAATAAACAAGCCCTGTGGACACTAAATCCCCCACACTCAATCACTCTCATTCCCTCTCCACCCGTTCCCCCTTGCCATTCTCAAGGCTGTGAGTTGTTGGTGTGGGACTGGCACATCAGCACTGATAGTGTGCATCCAATTAATTAGCCAAATGTTATCTCATTAGTAATAGCCAGAAGACTAAAACAAGACTCCCTTATAGTTGCAAACAACCTCTGGTCAAAAATAAGGATGATTCTCTCCTCCTCTGTAACCTCTGTGATCTTTTGATGCTGAGTGGGAGGAGAGAAAGAGAGGCATGTAAATACTTTTTTGGTCAAAGTGTCCATCGTTAAACAGCTATTTCTTGTACCTCACATTTATTCCACAGCTTCCGCAGAATTAAGCACACCAGCCCTTAGCACAGCCTAATGACATCGTATCAGGAGGCAATCTAATGGTTTCTTTGTCTTTAAGGTATCTGTCTTTGTGGACATCTGCAACATTTGCACAGCGCTGTAAGCAAAAGTCAGCACCATCTGACACAGTTCTGAATCCCTTGCATTCCTCAACACCTGTGCCACAATGTTATTTAAAGTACTCAGGGGCTCTGCACCAAACACAAGCCACCGGCTATTTGCTTCTTTGTGCGTTTGTGTGCGTGTGTGTGTGTGCGTGTGTGTGTGTGTGCGTGTGTGTGTGTGCGTGTGTGTGTGCGTGTGTGTGTGTGTGTGTGTGTGTGTGCAAGCACAGGGAGGAATTTGACTTCCTGAGCACAGTAACCATGAGCAACACACTATGCAGAGATAAAGTAGAAATAAATAATGTGAAAGCAATTTTGTATGAATGAAAGGAACATTAAAAAAGCTTAGGGTATTTTGGTTTTGTTTCCAAATGACACGTTTTGTCTGTATTTAAAAAAAAAAAAACATGAACAAAAACGCAATAATGTTAGGCAGGAGATTCGGAAAACAATCTGTTTGTTCATAACATCAGTATATTAAAAGAACTTCTCTGTGACTTAGGAAAGCTATGTTTATATCAAAACTTTAGCTAAGGTACAAAAGAGACACTGAGGTGTATTTTCTCTACAATTACTTCGCAAGTCACAAAAGGAATTCATACTCGGTCTGTTGATGTTGTGACGTTATGGTTTGTTGGTGCTTTTCGTCCGTCCAGCGCTCTTCAGGATTCAGTAGGAGTAACAAGATGTTATTTGACATCCTCTGGAGTATTCCCATTCACCAGTGACAGGTTTTTTATTACACGTTTGGCATGTGCAGCCATGTTATTATGCAAGAATGTTTAAATAAATTACAATCCAAATAGGAAACTGGGTTTCATGAATTATATGGTCCATCACCAGTCCACTCCGAATTGTAATACATGACATGAGATGTAACTCTGAGAACAGAGTTGGGAAGTCAGAAGGTAATGAGGCAAAAAGGGAAGCTTTTCTTCGGAACAAGATAACCAGGAAAAGTTAGCAGCTAATAAGTGCTGGTAGTCAGTGTTATCCAGTTCGGTAATTGAGCCCAATCAACAGGTAAGATTAAAATAAAGAGCAATGAAAGGAAAATAAATTATTTTAAAAAATGCATAATTAACTACGTGTGCATATTGATTATGGATATGGAAACTGTGACTAGTCCAGCAAAAAAAAAGGACATGACAAAAATTATTAAAAAATATAAAGAAAAATAATAATGCTGGCTAAAATGAGGGTTTTGTTCTTAATAAATGGGTTTCACCCACTCTAAGAGGAGGCATTCTCTTGCAGTGTCAAAAAGTCTTCTCCAGGGCAACGTGGACTAATGGGATAAAATTCCTGCCCTTACAGTGTACTTTCAATTAAACAGACTCACATATTTCTGCACACTTAAGAACAGGGCTCCGTTCGCATGCGTGCATCAATGGGGAGCCAGTAAAGAAGGATTGCTGGTGTTTTGGTTTTGTTTGAAATTGGTCTGCTGAGTCTGAGTTTTAAATACTCTCCATTTCTTTCATTTTTGGAAGTGTGGAGTCGGGCTCCTGGAGAGTGATATACCACAGAACTTTTATTAAGCTGGTAATAGCGAAGTGATATCCTGGAGTTGTTGCTGAAGTTTAAATATGTTGCTTTACTAACAGTGCCTCAGATAAATGTTTTTAAAAAAAAAGACTAAAAACCTGAAGGGACAGTGTTCTGATAATCCTGTCATATGTTTTATTGGATTGATTTATTTTGCAATGTATGGTCATGTTACTGTATTTTCCATAGCATCTCTTGGGGTACAGTGGAGTGTGGACATTTCAATCTTTTATCCTTTATATTTAGGTATCCAATTTATTTTGACTTCCCTACTCATTTGCTTTCCCTGTATGGGAATTATAGGCCGGTATTATAAGACTCTTGTATATGAATAGATTTTGTAACCTATCAGCTCTATACCTCAAGTGGTCTTTTCAATCAGGCTTTGTCTCTGCATTTTCTCAAACAGCAGGTATACAGAGATTAACGGTGAAAATGGCTGATTCAAATTATCCTCTGCTGCCCACTGGGGCCACTGATTGTACCAATCTGCATGCAAATGGTCATGTTTATTACACCAGGGGAAAAGCAAAGCACAAAGTGTTCTTGATTAATGACTGGCTCTGCTTTGTTAAAAAAGGAATCAAAATTAAACAGGAAACATAGACATTGCAGTAATTTGATCCTGCTGTAATCAATACACAAAGTCCAAATTCATCATATGTATATAGTCTAATTTACAACCTTGTGTTATTACATTATTATTTCTCAAGTGTCCAGTGATTGCAAAGTTAGAAGAAATGCCATCAGAGACATAATGATTTTAATGTCGTCATTATTATCTTATTAAAAAAAGTAGATGCAAATGGGAGCCTTCTTTCTTGTTCATTTGTTCTCAACTGCACACCATGTACTGTATATGTACACGGCATTTTTCCTTCTTACCATCTCTCTTCCTTAAGAGTTCCCCAGATATCTACTCACTCATCTACAATTTCATTTGAGGAATTCATCTTGCCGTCTCCTGGGTACCATGTATTACTGCTCTCTGTGGTTCTTCATGCAACTATGATAATGTGTATCTTGGTTATACTCCTCATATGCCAATTATGGGTGCCTGTTATTGTGATGGACTCTACATTCACACAGAAGAGTGACTGACTCCTGCTTCTGCTTTCTTCACATCATTTTCCAGTATGTGCTGTAAAAGTCAGAAAGCAGTATTAAAGAAGCGAGGCTTAGTGGAGTATGAGAAAATGTTCCCATTTGGATCAGAAGACATGAATAATTATAGCAATAGGAAAAAATTGCTCTCCTCATGCAAAACAGTTTTATTTTTGCCCAAGATGAGCTTTATAAAAAGGTTTATAGGCCAAGCAGTGACTGTCAGAAACAAACAATATGTGAATCTCCAAATATAAAAAATGTAAATGTCAATTTGTATGCTGTGTTGCATAATCCAAGACAATCATGTTAGATTACAGTTAACTCAACATCAATTTTGAAAATATGAATTCGCAATTTGAACTACAGACTCAATATTTTATATGAAGTGGGTGTTTTATGTATCAAAATCCCTTAAAAGTCAGTGCTAAACATACACACAATTGCATTTTAGCATTAACATTTACTAATTATTGTATTGTTATTATATTGATCCATCTAGAAGTCTTTGACAGAGCTCACAAAAACAGTTTCAATATAAAAGTAGCTGCCCGATGTAGTGAGTTTGGTTCTTAGACATTTCCAGTGTTTTTCAAACTTAATCCCAGAAGTAAAGTACAGCAAGGTTGCTTTCAATGCAAAATGTTTAACTGACCTTGAAATGTTTACAGCTGAATTTTCTGATCACATTGGTACAGGATAAAGGTTATGCAGACCTTAAAGGTCAGCAGACTAAAACAGTTAGGTGATGATGTTATTCTAAGCCAAAAGTGTTTGTTATGGATTCTCAGTAGACCTTGCACACTGTAAACATTGCAGCAAGGCTTTGACCATTCACTGAATATTAAGTTAAACTTTAATTAGCAAAAACGTTTTACCACTCTATACCATTTTCTGGTATATCTTTGTAACATAACTAATCTGAAATTTTATATATGTAAATGAAGAAGGAGAAAAACCAGTTCATGCCCAGGTTTGCAAAAAACAAAAAGCAACCCCTTTTAGCGGATGCACCAGCCGATTAGCAGTTTGTGAAGCAAAGGGACAAATTAGGACAAATAGGTATAATTTTCTCTTTTAGGTAAAACAGAAAAAAAAACCATATGAATTAATTACCCACTAATGCTATACTATACAAACACAAACATGACTGCTTTGTTTTTCATTTTAAGAAAATAAAACTGATTCAAAGAAGGAGATTTATTCAAATGGGAGAATTCCATTACGTTTCATGCATTATGCATGTTTTCTATCAAATGAGATTTCAACAAATACCACCTGAAATATTTACTGTTTGATGGTGATGTATGTTCAGCCAAGGAGTAGCCAGATGGTGGCAGAGAGCTGGCAAGGAAAGATGATTTGTTGTGATGCAAATTGTCCTTCAACTTTCTTCCCCCCACCTCCCGGTTTAGGTGAAGTGAGGTAGGCTAATTTCCAGAAAATCATTTATAGTGGAGACAGCAACATGATTTACAATAAGGAATTAGTGAACTTCTATGCCTTTGAATAGCTTATAACATAACCGTTGGCTGACGTGTTTAAAAACCTGTTTAGATTAACAAATAAATAATAAAGACTATTAGAAACAATTTTAAATCTGCCAGACGGTGGCTTTCCTAAGATCTATAGCACTACCATGTCTCCCAGTTCCCCAAAGCAAATCTCCTTCTCTGTTACATTCCTAGCTTGTTTTCTGAATCACTAAAGTATGCGAAGTTCCCCCTCTCATATTCTGGGCTATTCTGGAGTGGAGAACCTTACGTTCAGCGAGAACAGCAAAATATATAACAACTCTCTTTCTGGTTCTTCTGTTTTAGATGGCCCCCTTGGACCACGCGGTCTAGTGGAAGCTACAGAGATGTGTACACAGGAGTGCCTTGTCCTGGGACATTCAGACAACTGCTGGATGCCGCCAACACTGGGAACATACCAACAGCCCAAGTCACCTGTAACCAGCTTCGGGTCTCAGAGGGAGTGGGGTCCCAAGGACAAACTGCTCAATGGACATACTCTGAGCAGAACCTGGAAAAATGAGAGTGGGCGGTCAGAGCATTTTGGTGACAGAAAGCAGTTTGGAAGTGGGGAGGGACACTTCACCAGCAGTGGCATGGCTGATATTCCACTGGTGAGTCTCAAGTCCTGCCAGCCAGCCTCTTGCCCAGACAGCCCAAAGGACCAGCAGCTATAAGAGGGACTTTCCTTCTGTGCTGTTAGATGTCCTTACATCTGGACACAGTGAACAGGCGGAGCAATCATCGGAGCTCCTCCCCATTTTATTTTTTCTCTCTTATTTCTGTTCTTCGCGCTTAAGTTGATGCTTCTGCAGTGTAAGAGCCACATTTACTATGGTGGTCACAAAATAGTGCTTATGCTGTGTTACCATGGCTCTAGAGGAAACTGTGTGTGTGATCCTCTATGGATTTCTTTAACATTCAGCAAGGTTTTTTTGTTGAGTGTGAATTGGACAAGTGCCACGGGGACGTGCATAAATTAAAAGAAATTAGAAGAAAGGAAAAAAAAACTACCATGGCTGACCAATATATACAAATATTTGTGGTGTGGTTGTTATTGAGTTGTTCAGGACTATATTTAATCGACACAATCAAAGAAAATGGAATTACACTTCAGAAAGTGTTGTTCTAACACTGTTTGTGAACACTTGTTTATTCTGTCATTGTCTCTGTGTTTGTAAATAAGACTTATTAACCACTATCATGTATCTGTAATATCCAAAGTGAATAGGACAGTTTTTGGCCGTTATCATTATAATGCCTTGTCATCAGAATTTGGGATTTTAGCTGGACTGAGCTCTATAATAAGGGAAAATGTACAACAATAAGACATTTATGTATTTCTTGGAAAAAATACTGTTGATTTAAGCAAATTTTCCATCTCGTAATATACCCAGTGTTGCCCATATTTCTTAATAATTTTCTTCAAGTAATGCAAAACCACAACCAAATCTTTTTTTCTATAAAAAACAAAAGAAAAACACAAACAAACAAAAAACAAAAAAGCAAAATGTTTTGTATGAAGGATGTCAGTGCATTATAAAAATGAAAAGTTCTGAAAGCTCTCCATAAACCAGTTTTGAAGGTGTTCAGTACAAATTAAATAGCAATATATTTGTAAATGGCTAAATGTTTTATCTAATGTTGATCTTATTACTGTATAGATTTTATTCGAATTGTGATTTGACTGAGAAAAATCCCTCAGTAGTATCTGCAGTTTCCTGGCATATGTATATATCTGTATTATTTCCACACAAACTATTATTTTCCATACATAAGAAAACACAGGTTAAGATCACACTTTAATCACTGTGCCTTCATGATGTTTCTTCAAATACTGAATTGTGCTTATTTCAATGACAACATGTTGGCTACAAAGAATATTCTGTATGATAATCAAATGCCTTACGCATTGAATGTTTGCCAAATTTAGAGACATAATCACACACATGTTAAAGTACAAAATCAAGTAGATGATACTGAAGAAAAACACAAAGGCATGTGCAGATAATGGGTTAACCATGAGAGACCATTTTCTGTCATTCCACTGTCTGAAAAGGTTTGTTTTATTCCACAGCATGGAGGGCAAATTACACAATGGAAAAAGCATGCTAAAAGATATAGCTTTTAAAATTAACTTGATCATTTTTGTGTCATTTTACTTTGTTGGAATAGCGTTGATTTGTGCATTAAGGAGAGATTCAGTTTGTAAAGCACTTTCATATTTATGTCACAATATAATGAAGTTAAGTGGGATGGAGTGATTTGCTTATCGCAGTATGTTTGTCAGTTGTGAGGGTGTTTGACAACACAGATACTGAACAGTTAATCCTTGTTACTACTCTACAGGTATACAGCTACTGCAATAAATGTTTTAAGTACGTGTATGCTTAATTTGTGTGCAGGATAATCGCCTCAGCAGCTATGTGTGTGCTGTAAATGTATTCCCACTTGGGTCATTTTTCCTTAATAATTTAGTGTAAAAAAAAGCAAGCCAGCCCCTTTATTTTGAGAGCACAGTGCATTCATGAGGTACAATTTAGTTTTTCCTAATTTTTTTTTATTTCTTTGAACACAGCGAGATTCTTCCTGTTATCAGGTCCCATTTTCTGCTTAAAATATTTTACCTTAAAAAGGTGTCAAAACAGCCTTGATACGACTGATTCTTGAGTAATAATCCCTCTGCCTGTTGCTTTAGTTTGCATGTTGTGTCCTTACCATACACATAATGCTTCCTTAAAGCATTAATGTCAGGGTCACTGTGCGTCAAATCCTGAGGGAAGCAATCTAGGAAGGTCAAATTTCTGGAAGTGAGTTGCCATGGAAATGAAGACGGCTTAAACATCCAAAGAACATGAAAAAAAAAAAACTCCCAGTAGTTTCTTTCAGTAACTTTTCTTTGGTTTTCAGCTTCACTATGTTTAGTAACAGTAAAGAACAGGTCTCTTTCTGGATTTTTTTTGTATCAAACCTGGTAAATTTTTTGCTGCATATCCTTGATGTGACTCTCCAGCTCCACCATATTCCAAAGGGTGCTCTATTAGATTGAGATCTAGTGACAGTGCACTCACTCACATGTTCAAGCAACCAGTTTGATTTGTGCTTGTTACATGGAGCCTTTTTCTGCTGGAAGCAGCCATCAGATGAGTGTATTGTGGTCCTGAAGGAATGGACATACACCATTACACCGCCAATTTGAATTTCAGCATGTCATCTTGAGCATCAGAATGGGGATGATAGTCAGTCACATGACGGCATGGCAGGTAGCTCATGTAGCTTTGACCAAAGACTACAAATAAACAATGGCTGAAACCACCATACTATCACCAATCAGTTAGTCAAGTCCTGCTGTGAAGACTTAAACTCAGCATTTGTTATTGCCACCTTGGTGTCTTAAAACTTGATGTGATGAGTGACGAATCAACTGAAGGACTCTTTTGTCTTTTTGACTCGCTGTCTTTTTTACGTGTTTTAATGCTTTATATCCTGTTCTAATCTGAACAACCCCCTAAGAATAGTCAATGAGCCTCTCTGGGTTTTTATCATCACTATTCATCAGCATGTTTTAAAGCTCAGTTTGTAAAACCTTGCGATGTAACTACAGCCCATTGCCTCACTGTTTGCAAGACAACAAATATTTGAACAGGTTAGAAAAGAATCACTCTGAGACTTACAAATCTTTGAATGGGTACATGGAGCTGAGGATCAGGAATTTTTCATAGAAAGTCATCCAAACCATGCAGCACTATATTAATGACTTACCTTGTGCTGGAGATTTCAGCATCTTTTTCCTGCCATGCGATTGCATTTGGATCTGCCCATCAGGGCCCTCACATGAACTTTTATTGAGGGGAAAAAAGTTAGCGTTTATCCTCCAGCTTCACTGTGCTAATGTGTTTATATTATCTGTAGCTTTGTAACTAGCCACATAACACACCATGGTCGTGTCCAAATTCATGGGCTGCATCCTCCTGAGGTCGCATTTGTAGGCCTCAGGAGGATGCAGCGACGCGTCACAGAGACGCAACGGAGGCTGTCCAAATTCGTAGACTCCTCCGAATGCGGCCGACAAATGCGTCCTCCTTTTCCCCGAATTTGAAGGCTGGGTCGGGTGTGTCCTTCGTGGCCCACCATATCCCAGAATTTATAGCACGGCCCAGCCAATTCCAGTTTTCAACAATGGCGGCCGCTACTAAGTTTTTAATATTACTCTTATTACTCTTTCTGGGTCAGAAAATAAAGTTTTAACTAATTTTCAGGCGAGAATGTGGGTGTGTAAACTTCAAATATCTGCTCGGCTTATCAAGATATTGCATATTTGCAAAAGTGCTCCGACGTTTTCGGAGACGTCTGCTACCCACCAGTTCGATAAGTAGCCGAGAGCTTGAGAGTCACTGGAGCCGCTGAGAACGGCACAACTCCCGACACATCATTTTCAGATCACCGTGGACTTTCGCTACTTTAACCCTTTGCAGATGTGTTTGGGAGCATGCAAGTTGGTGTTACAGAGATGTAAACTTCATTTTTATCCCTTTTTGGATCAATGTTACAACAACATATTTATGGGGCATCCGTAAACGAGGAAACTCAGTCTGCATTTTACTGTAAATATATCTTGATTTTTTGTCACTGGAGTGGGAAAAACAGCGTAAGTGGTGAATGCATGATAACAACAGAATGTGCTTACTACTAGCGCCACTGTAAAATTAGGTGGCATATTTTCACACTGCTTAATTCATATCTAAAAGTTAATAACCTTTCTAAAACACAATCCACACTCATTTTCAAGATATTGAGCCCTTAACAGCTTCTTGCAATGCTCTAAGCGAAAAAATAACATGAAATGATCATACCCTTTTAACACCACATTAAGAAGTGGTGATGTGTAATTGGTTCGAATTAGATCCGAGCAACATGGAAAACAAGAACCTTTTTTTCACCGTCTTGGGTATCGGTGTCAAGTTTCAAGTTCCATAACAGGTAAAATAATGAAGTTGTGGCCATTCGACTTGTTTTTAAGTGACAAGATTGCAGTATACACCTATAAGCTTACAATGATCAATAAATCAGGTTTGTAAAAACTCTGAGAAGATATTTTGTTATAATTTATCAATTATCAATCACCTAATAAAAAAAATCATCAAACAACCACATGAGTCTCATCATGCGTTGAAACATGAACATGTCTGAGTTCATTTACAAATCGCATAGAGAATGAACATTCAATTAACAGTATACGGTAAGTTAAATGTATGTATATTCAATTTTTCTGGTGTCCTAAATGCCTGCATAGGCTGTTCCTTTACACAAAATGTGCTTCAGTGAACGTATCATTACATGGTTTAATCATCAAAGTTTCCTCACAAAAAAACTTGCAGTTTGTTGTGCTCATCAAGTCAAAGCCAGTCAGATATAAATTTTCATACCTCTGGCCAGTAATGAAGGGCCGGGCAACCAGTGAAATTGGTGAAGTAATTATATTTTCTTTATTCTTTTAGGTTTCTCTTTTTCAGTGTAACCTCATTTGATATATTTATCAGTTGTCGCCCAATGGACCTGCTTAAATTCTTACTTGCCATGCTAGCTATCGACTGGTGCAAGAATAGTTTCTGAGAAGCTTCAAAGCTAATTGCCTTGGAAGTGTGAGGCGAACTAAATTAGTGTCACGCCACAACCAAGAAAAAAGGTTCCCAATCGCATTTGCTTTTTATATGGCTTTGAGAATATTTTTCAGACAGGGAAGTCTCTGTGCACAAAGTGGAACTGAGTGAATGTTCAGCAGGGAATCAGTCACAGAGAGAGCATGCACATCAGACAGACGAAGAGAACTCTCCATACAGTAGGCATAAGCAGCAGCATCTATATATTGTTAGAGGTAGCTTTTAGTATAATAAGAGCAGAAATCAAGCTCAGTTTTCTGAAACACTTAAATAAATTTCTTTTTTATGTAAATAGCATGGGAATATCTATTCTGAATTTTAAACAATCTAAAAGACCCTGTGGCCTTGTGAACCTCGTGAGTTAGCAGAGATTCCTGGATGGCTCATTTAAAAAAAGAGAGCTCTGCTGGAGACCAAGATCTAAAACTGGTTGCTGTGGAAATGTAAAAGTATCACATTTCTCTGTCAATTGTAGTGAAATGAAGGACAGTACTCCAAAGCTTTGGATCCCAAGCAGCCTTGTTTGGCAAGATAGGTCTCCCCTCTACTCATGCTTCAGATCAGGGGTAGGGAACTCGGGGCCTCAAGGGCCATTGTCCTTCAGGTTTTAGATATCACCCTAGGTCAACACATCTGAATTAAATGAAGAGTTCATTGCCAGGCCTCTGGAGAACTTCAAGACATGTTGAGGAGGTAATTTGCCATTTAAATCAGCTGTGTTGGATCAAGAACACATCTGCAGGACAGATTTTTTCCCCACCCCCACTTTAGCTACTTGCACTAAATACTTTATTTTCATAACATTAGGTTGACATGAGAGATTTGAATTTATCAAAGATAATTTCAAAAGTTTAAAACATTTTTTAAGCTTATTGTACAAAACATAACCATTGTTGGTTGTTTGCAAGAAAAGCTTAATTAATTCATAGCTGAACACTTGTTGAATTTGTTTTATTCTGCCCTCACTGCTACACTGAGCACACCAGCACATGTTTGAAGAAAACATCATGCTGTCTCTCTATACTGGTATGGACTGGATAAAGTTTCCAAAGATTTCATCCCGATACCAAATGGCAGGTTTGTGCTATTAGCTATCAGTCATTAGGTAGAGGTGCGTACGTTCAAGGATATGCCTTCCCAGACCACTGAACAGGTCATGCTGAATGATGCTACATATCATATCATCCAGTATATCATTCTCCACAGCTTGTCCAGAACATTTCATGTCTGTCAAAGGTGCTAAAGGTGAACCTGCTCTCATCTGTGAAAGTGCCATTGGTGGACATACTAATTCTGGTGTTGTAAGGCAAATGCCAATAGGACTCCATGGTGGTGAGTATTTAGCATGGGGCCCACTGGAGACCCTCAGCCCATGCTCATGAAGTCTGTTTCTGATTGTTTGGAGACATTCATGCTAGTGTCATTTTGGGCTGTGGCAGTGCAGTCCTGTAATTCTTTGCACAAAAGAGCAGATACTAGTTCTGCTTATGGGTTAACGATCTTTAACACCTCTGTCCAACTCCTAGAGCAACTGCCTGACTCCTGGAAATCTCGATGCTCTTCTGACTGTGCTGGAAGACAGAGCAAACCTTCTGGCAATGGCACATATTGATTCGCCATCCTGAAGGACTTTGACCACTTCTGCAACCTCTGTAGGGTCTACAAATATCATCATGCAACAATTAAGTCACTGATTCTAGCCAAATGCAAAACTAGGGAAATACAGTAAAAAAAGACAAGGAGAGGAAAACTGTCAGCGACCTCCATCTGTAGAACCATTTCTGTTTTGGGGGTTGTCTCGTTGTTGCCCCTGGTTTACCTGTTGTTTATTTCATTAACACCAAAGCAGCTAAACTGAAACAACCCCCAAACTCTGATAAAAAAGTCATCCTTAAATTTTTTTTTGAGCAGCGAGGAAAATAATAATTTGACCCCCTGCTGAATTTGTATTTTTGTTCACTTAGAAAGAAATGAAGAGTCTCACATTTTTATGGCAATTCGATTTTAATGGAGAGAGACAACCAACAACCAAACATCTAGAAAAATACATAACATAAAACTTATAAATTGATTTACAAGTTACTGAGTGAAATAAACAATCGTCTGACTGACTGTGCGCCTAAGTGACACACAAATTACAATCAATTAATCATTTACAGATACTCTTAATTGTAACTCGTTCAGTTTGTTCTGGCCTTTAACACCGGTTGAAAGTGCACTACATAACTGTAGTGGGTTTTCTTGTATTATATGGAAATTTCTGAATACCTCCCAAAAGCTATCCGGTTGTTGAGTCTGACATCACTAGCCGTGTCTGGACCTAAACTCCGCTGCAGGTTCATATATCAAACGATCACTATGGCATTACTGAGAGTTGAAAAACTGTCTAAAGTCTATCATCTTTTTTTTTTTTTTTTTTTTTTTTTGCCTGTCCCATTTGGTTCTTTAGCCATCAGAATTGTTGTCTGAAGACCAACAAGGATACTCAATGGATTTACTTTGCCAAATGGATCATCATGGCATTGCCGTATTGGTCCATTTGATCGAACTTTGTTTTTATTATTTATTATATTTTATTTTCAGATGTTACAGACGGGACAGACATGAGTGAGGGATAGGAAAGGGAGAAAGAAAGAGGAAGGAAAAGAAAAACAGAAGGGGAGAGGGACAGTGAGAAAGGGGGGGGAGAAAAAATCTCCTGGATCACCTGTTGAGAGAAGAATAGAAAACAAGCAAAAAAAAACAACCCCAAAGCAACATACTAAACACAACACCATCGCATTAATCTAGCTAAGTGTAAACAGCAGTAAATACTAAATATTCAATGTTGTTGTGCAGCACGCAGGACAGACAGCGCACAATGTGCTTTGAAGTAGCAGCCAAGAAAGGTGTAATTTAAGTCTACGAGCAGTGAACACCCGTGTGCATACCTGTGTGGATCAGCGCGCTTGTATTCAAATGGTTTCCACATGTAATGGTCTGCAAGAGGATGTAGCGAGCCATAGCCCCTTCCCCCAGGGCATGAAGCAGGCATGGAGGAGATCCAAGCCCCAGACATCCAGAGGCCTCAGAGTGCGAGAGCCCAAGGAGCACCACCGGAGGGGCATCCGTGCCACCCTCATGGGAAGGGCTGAGGATCCCCAGACGAGGTGTCACCCAGTAGCCACCGAGCAGAAGCTAGAGGGGGCTGCACCGGCGTGCCCGCCGGCTCTGCCAGCAGCCAGCTGTGCCAGAGTGAACCGAGCCGCAGGCCCAGAGGCCGGAGGCCCAAGGGCCCGCACCCCGGAGGAGGCCTGACCGAGCAACAGGCGCCAGGCCCCGCCAGGTAGCCACCGGGAGTGAGCCGGTACATACCTGAGTGCCCAGCCCCGGACACCAAGAACCACCAATGCACCGACCCCTGAGGGCATCAGTCACCGGCAGGGAGTGTGGTGAGGGGAGATAGGCCTTGGAGGGCCTGGGAGTTCCCAGAGAGGTGGAGTCTAAGACCCGACCTGACATATAGACACAGACAAACAGGCACACACAGACACAAACATGCATTCCCACCCTCATGCACACATATACAAACACTCAGCACTCACCCAACGTAAGGATTGACATAAATGGACATGTACACACAATCACACTCCCCAAACATACTCTATACCCCGGGTCCAGGTATCCTCGCCCCCAGATGGGGAAACAGAACCCAGACCCAAGAGATGTTACCCTTCCCCCCGGGGTGGAGGCAAGCAGACCGTCCCAGGCTCCGCAGCAGCAGGGAGGCCAATCGGACAGCTAACATCTCCTCCCAGCCCCCCCCCCAATGGCTAGCAGAGAACGGGAGTGTGTGAAGACCCCATACCTCCCTCCTCCCGCTCATGTGTAGTGTTGCTGCATATTGTTCTAAAGTGCATTTAAAACAAGGGTGCTGCTGCCAGAGAGCAGCAGGTGTTAGCACGGCCCCTCCCGAGAACCCTCAATGTCTACATGGATTTAAAATTGAGAGGTGGGCACCAGCGCCAGAGGTAGGTTTGAGTACACAGACCGTCCACTGGACGCCGTTAACGTGCCCACCCTCAAGGCCCTATATATATGTGTGTGTTATGAGAGTGTAAGTAATGTGGATGTCTAAGTTGTGAGATAAAATTGAGGCACAGGTGGCCAGAAGGGGACAGAGGGGGGGGGAGGGGGGGAATGTCTCCCCTGCACCCTTGTGACACACCCGCACCCCAAGGCCCTACCTGTGTGGGTGAGTGTGGTGGAGCGGGAAGAGGGAGGTAGCCGGGGATGGGGAGGAAAAAGAGGGAGGGGAGGAAGTCTTTAATAAATTGATCAGCGTTCTGCTCTACCAGGTGTAACAATTGAGTTTAACATCCAGGCATCCATGAAAATGGAATTTATGACATTTAACGGAGTTAGAAGTTAGCAGGGAGTTAGCTCGCTAGCTTCTATCTAAATACAATATAGCATGTCCTGACTGCGGGGTTTTGGAAACAAATTAAAACGTACAGCTCTGTTATCACTTCCAACATAAATGAAGACAGAAAACTAAACAGCAGTGACGTTTGTAGGGTTACTGAAGTTGGGCTAGCTGGTATATAATGATGTGCTACGTGACCGCTAGCGACACAGCTATGTTAGCATAATATAAACAAGCTAACTTTTTTTCCACTCGATAAAAGTTAACGCGAGTGTTCTCGGTGGTCAGGAACAAATGTGATGTCTTGATAAATCGAGCAGATATGGCAGGATGCTGTAAAAGGACCAAACTTCAGCCAGGAGAACAACTGAGATAATCCATCCACAATATGAGGTTAGTCATTCATATACTGCTGCATGGGCTGGGCTGTAGTTACATCCTAAGGTTTTAAAAACTGAGATTAAATAAATGATTAGCGATAATAAAAGCCGAGGGAGGTCAACAGTGATCACTGACTGTTTTAGGAGCTTTTTGAGATTAAATAGAAGAAAATACATAACATTAAACATGTTAACAACACAAAAGCCATATTAAACGCAGACTACTTTAGGCCCGGAAGTAGGATTCGTCACGTCATCACTTAACAATCGGATAGATTATATGCATTTTGTCTATAACACTCTTCTTAATGGTCAGAATTTAAATAAACAGCAGGGCATATATTAATTTTATCTACCCAGTAAAAGACTTGGCTGGCCAAATGAATCATGAAGGTCAGTGGAGAAGATGATAAGTGAACAGGAACTGTCATGCAATAGCCACTGCAATAACTATGACAGATTAAGAGTCTGTCAGAAGAAATTGTACCTTTACTATTCCCTCTTACTATGACCTTAAACCACAAATCTGAGGCATTTGAGTTATTACATCCCTAGAGGTCACTACTGTAGGTCAAAGCTGAATACTGAGGGTGTCACTAAAAATGCTTCAACACGTACTGTTTCAAATGCAAACAAGAGAGTACCTCTGTAAGGCTGAAACTGTCCTGAAAATCTTCAGTTTCAAAACACTGACACAGCTAAAAAAAAAAAAGCCAAATCGTCAGTGTCATTTTTGTGTATGGTTTTTCAAAATACCAGAGGTCTTGATTTTAATATAAGTCAGTTAAATGAAGGTTCTCTTTTTAAGACAGAGTTTAAACAATTCAGGACAAAAAGTCTATTCTGCAGCATCAGCACTATGTGCTGGTATTTGGGATCCAGGCCCTTCTAAAGAGGTCACTGTGCCACTTCAGCTTCATCTGGCCTGTTGACATAAGTCATTCTGATGCTGATTTGAAATGAAAAGTATAAACATCTACTATGGCGTTATTTTTGTGCCACTATTCTGAGCACACGCAAAAAAAAGTTGAGCGCACGTAAAAATTTTTTGCAGATGCAAGTGTTGTATTTTGAGGAGAAATTTATTTTGAGCGAAGAAAAGCTAAATTTGAGTGAACAAAATTCAGTGCTGCGTGCAAAAAATGTATTTCAGTGTTTGCTATTATCCACACACACACACACACACACACACACACACACACAATAGCAGCCCCTGTCGCTCAGTTTTTGCATTTGCGCTCGCTCGCAATGTGTTGCTTGCGCTCTCAACATTTCTGCCCGTGCGCGCTCAACTCTTTCTGTACACCGTTATATTTGTGCCACAAAACCAGCCAATCACAGACTTGGATGCAAAAAAATCTCATTGGCTGTTTTGGTCTCCAATCAGCTCGAAATGACGAAATGCAATATCCCAGAATCCATTTCGTCCAAAACTCAAACGAGGAGGGGGCGGAGGAACACAGAGTGGCGGAGTTTGAAATATTACTCTTTCTGGGTCACAAAAGAAACATTTAAGATATTTTCATGCGAGAATGGTGCAGTGTAAACTTCACATATCTGCTCGATTTATCAAGACATCACATACTTGCATAAGTGCTCTAACGTTTTCGGAGATGCCTGTCTTCCTCTTTGTACACTGTGGCAAGTATTTTTCACACTTTTATTGATGTGGCTAAATTGCTCTATGAGCACACCTGTTACACCCCGGCCTAGGCAACCGGGGTGCAACATAGAAAAACAAAGATAAGGAAAATAAAACCACGAAGGCTCTCCACCAAAATCCCAAAACGAAAATATCCCATGACGAAAGTATTAACAAACCCATTCACAACTATTTACAACAGACTATTTATTTACAACAAAACACCAAACTATTTACAACACGGGGGAGATCGCGACCATGACACACTGAAACACAGGGCTTAAATACATAGGAGCAATCAGGGAATGGACCACAGGAGGGAAACACAGCTGGGGCAACTTAGAACTGACGAGACAGGGAAAATGTAAACTGAACACACTAAGATAACACAGACTTTCAAAGTAAAGCAGGAAATACATAAGTCATGCAAAAACAAAACACTGACACACCGAAACGTAACATTTCCCCCTACCCAAAAATCAAACATGTAACCCCAAGTGAAAAGTTTGATTCAGACAAACGAAGGCTGAAAGGAAGGCAGACGAAGCTGATGGAGGCTGGAGCGGTCCCACTGACCCTCCAGCAGACGACGAAGGCTGGAGCGGTCCCACGGACCCTCCAGCGAAGGCGGATGAAGGCTGGAGCGGTCCCACGGACCCTCCAGCGACGACAAAGGCTGGGGCGGTCCCACGGACCCTCCCCCCAGCGAAGGCGGATGAAGGCAGACGAAGCTGATGGAGGCTGGAGCGGTCCCACGGACCCTCCAGCAGACGACGAAGGCTGGTGCGGTCCCCCGGACCCTCCAGCAGAGGCGGATGAAGGCTGGAGCGGTCCCTCGGACGCTCCAGCGAAGGCGGATGAGCAGCTCACTAGCTGCACACACGGACACGCAGCCCACCAGCTGCACACACGGACACGCACCCCAACAGCTGCAGAAGGCTGGAGCGGTCCCTCGGATCCTCCAGCGAAGGCGGATGAAGGCTGGAGCGGTCCCTCGGATCCTCCAGCGAAGACAGACGAGCAGCTCACTAGCTGCACACATAGACACGCAGCCCACCAGCTGCACACACGGACACGCAGCCCACCAGCTGCACACACGGACACGCAGCCCACCAGCTGCACACACGGACACGCAGCCCACCAGCTGCAGAAGGCTGGAGCGGTCCCTCGGATCCTCCAGCGAAGGCGGATGAAGGCTGGAGCGGTCCCACGGACCCTCCAGCAGACGACGAAGGCTGAGGCGGTCCCTCGGACCCCCCAGCGAAGGCAAATGAAGACTGAAGCGGTCCCACGGACCCTCCAGCGGAGGCAGATGAAACTGATGGAGGCTGGAGCGGTCCCCCTGCCCCTCCAGCAGACGACGAAGGCTGGAGTGGTCCCACGGACCCTCCAACGAAGGCGGATGAAGGCTGGAGCGGTCCCCGGGCCCTCCAGCGAAGACAGACGGAGGCTGAAGCGGTCCCTCCCTCGGACCCTCCAGCAACGGCGAACGGCTGAAGCGGCCCCCGGGCCCTCCAGCGAAGACAGACGGCGGAAGCGGTCCCTCCCTCGGACCCTCCAGCGAAGACAGAAGGCCGAAGCTGTCCCTCCTTCGGACCCTCCAGCGATCCCGGACGAGCCCCCATATGTTACACCCCGGCCTAGGCAACCGGGGTGCAACATAGAAAAACAAAGATAAGGAAAATAAAACCACGAAGGCTCTCCACCAAAATCCCAAAACGAAAATATCCCATGACGAAAGTATTAACAAACCCATTCACAACTATTTACAACAGACTATTTATTTACAACAAAACACCAAACTATTTACAACACGGGGGAGATCGCGACCATGACACACTGAAACACAGGGCTTAAATACATAGGAGCAATCAGGGAATGGACCACAGGAGGGAAACACAGCTGGGGCAACTTAGAACTGACGAGACAGGGAAAATGTAAACTGAACACACTAAGATAACACAGACTTTCAAAGTAAAGCAGGAAATACATAAGTCATGCAAAAACAAAACACTGACACACCGAAACGTAACAACACCACACACATGGTCTTAACTGTGGTTCGTGATGTGGTGTAGATTATCTTTGATTATTTTTGTGTAGCCTTTGAGCATGGCCCAGTGAATAGGTGTATTCCTTTTACACGATTGCTACTTGCAGCACATTTTTCAGTGTAAATGAATAAAAGTTCACAAGTTTATTTAGAAAAAAAAAAGTGCAACAGAACATTGAGGCAAAAATATTCTAGTTAGTGCAGGTCCAGGTCCACAAACACAAAATTCCAAAGTATGGTCCTTCCACAATGGGTCCTCTCTCAAAACTCTCCCAGAAACCCTATGTTCTATGTTTTTGAGACATTCATCTCAAAATCGTTACAAATGCAAACAGTATGCTCCACAAGAGCAAACTGAGATTGACATCTTTTTTTAATAACGTTTGAGGTCTCACAAGTATGTGCTTAAATCCACACATAAATGCAAAGCAATTTTACTACACGTGAAACTGTCTTACAAATCTTTACATCAAAACATGAATAAATACTCATCATTTATACACAACTTATTAAGTTCAGCTTCACAAATGGTATAATTGTATCTTTGTGTGCATAAAAATTTCAAATTCCAAGTAACATCTCTCAAAAGTTACACACAAATGACTGCATACATTCGTAAATCTTAGTTTATGCTTGTGGATCATACCTTACACATTTGTAACCCTTTTCAGACATATTTCTCTCCATACAGGTTGTCCTACACAGAAAGAGAAATAAGTGCCAGTCACAGGACCAAAACATAGCATACATACATTGGGGAGGAGCCAACTGCACTAATGGTGTTAGTTAAAGGATCAGACATCTTCTGATGAACTTCTGTCAGTTTAAGTAAGGGAAGCAGGATGAGCTGATGACACACAGGTGTACTCATCAAGTCCAGGTGTAAAAGAACTAAGGTCAGGAAACCCAGGGGGATCCCACCCCTGCAAGCAGAGAACTGGTTAATCACACACATTCTTAAAGACAGAGAGAAAATAAACAGAAAGGTGAATCAGCTGGGGAAGACTGGAGGGCTGGACTAGAGGAGTGGGCATATGAGTTTGCTTTCAAGGTTTGCTTTGTGGACAAGTGATAAACTCACCAATGACACATTCATACCATTCCTGAAAAGATTTCACATACTTTTTGTTTTATAAATTTGTTTTTAAACTTTTGAAATTCTCTTTGATAAATTCAAATCTCTGCAAAACTCACGTCAACCTTTTTGTTTTATGTATAAAAAACCCCATTCAGAAACAGTGGGTTCATGAAAAGTAAGTAAAGTAATAACAAAAACAAATGAAATGTAAAATATATGAAATATTTACAGAAAACATGAAAACTTTATACCTTCTGATATAACATATTTTAATTAATAACCCTTTCACAGTTAGGTTTACTGTACCAGCACAAAGACCGAACAGAAAAAAATCCAAAGATATTATTAGCTATAAACGCTTAATACATGAAACCACATTTATTAAAACACATTCACCCACACTGCTTGTGTCACAAATAAATTATACTACTTCGGTTATAGCAGCCTTATTGCTGCTTCTTTTAATATATATAAAACTATCATGATTCCGCCCCTTCAGGAAAAACTTGTGTCCTTATGTTGACAAAAAGTGTGGGAGTATGAAGATTGCAGACAGTAAGCATGAGCCAATTCATTTAGAATAATTCACTGACACATTGATTTTAGAAGAAACAAAATACGTTGATATGCATGTTTCCTGCCCATATGGAAAAGAAATAGTAAAAACATATATGATTTACTCATGAAAGTGGATGTCAAATCTAAAAATAGACAAATTAAAAACATACCAAAGTAAAGTGCTCTTTTTCCTCTCATGTAAGAAAGGGCTTTTGTGAAGCTCCTTACCCATCCTTTGTATGAATTTCCCCAATGAGCAACAATAAAGGATATTTATATTCTATTCATAACTGCCGTCACGTGGCTCCAGTTAGCTATTGTCGCTGAAAGCGCCGCTTGTCTTTTACTCATAGAGAACTGTAGCTGCCTCCATTTTATGGACATGTCTGCAAGCTGTGAGGCCAGCGTGTGAGACAAGCTGCTCTGAGATCAGTTGCTATCTGCGTGAATTTGGGTGAAACCCAGCTGGCACTAAGTGAGCTTCAGGTATTTAGGATCCCAACAGATGAGTTTTTACTTGCTAAACACCTAGGCCAACATATATGATGTAGAGAAGATGCAGTAGCCACTACACCAGTGCTGGTAATGGTGTCCATGGGTCATCCCGATACCTAATGACAGTCAACGTGCAATTGTCTAGCGTGTAGAGGTCAGTATGTTCCACCATGACCCTAGATCATCAGTAACCCACCACCGAACTGGGCATGCTGAATGATGTTACAAGCAGCATAACAATCTACACACTTTCTCCAGACCATTTTACATCAGTCACATATGCTCAGGGTGAACCCGCTCTCAGCCAGTCAGTCACTCCATGGTGCTGCGTAGTGAGCACAGGGCCCACTAGAGGACGTTCTGCACTCAGCCCACTGTCAAGTCTGTTTCTTATTGTTTGGAGACATTCACACCAGTTGGGTACTAGAGGCCATTTTGTAGGGCTGTGACCAGAACCTATGCAGTTTCTCCTTGCACAAAGAAGCAGATACTGGTCCTTCTGACCTTTTACAGCTTTTTTTACTCAGAGTAACTGCCTGATTCTTGGAATCACTTCCATGCTCTTGAGACTGTGCTGGGAGACATAGCCAATCTTCTTGCAATCCTGGAGGAGTTGGGCAACCTGTGCAACCTCTGCACGGTCTGGATATAGACTCATGTTACCAGTACTGACACTGACCCTGGCCAGATGACCAACAGTCAAAAAAGATGAGAAGGGAAAAAAATACCAGTGGCCTCCCCCTCTAAAAGTATTAAGTCCACACTAACTGTGAAAAATGAGAGAGAATAATCATGTAATTATTCTGCTTTCAAAACTTAGAGTTCTTCCACTAAACTAACTCACTTGAACAATGGTAATACTATGTTTTGACAGGCCCTTTTTGAGCTTCCTGCTTGAAAAAATGACATGCCCAAAATGAACACAGTATTTCTCTGCAATTATAAATTCTGTGTAAACAATCTTGGCATCAAAATAAAGCTAACACTTGTGAAATTTCATCAGAGGTGTAAAAATTGCAGATGTTACTGTGTCATAGTTACTGAGGCTGGAACACAGAAAAAGTAAGTAGATTTTTTCCTTACCTAATTTATTTATTTATTTATTTTTAGCATATGACTAAAATATGACTCAAGAATATGCTTTAGTTTACATTTTAACCCACAAATTCAGTAATCAATATATAAACATCATCTGTGCAAAGATTTATGTTTCTAAAGTGAAACAGTGAAAAATGACAGCATTTTTGATAAATAAATATTCAGGCGTTGTCCAGCCCTGTCCAATTTTGGCACACATTGGAAACTATATGTGAGCTGAATTTTTTTAGGTATTAAACAGCAGAAATTATTTAATTTCATTAACATGCCTAAAAATGCCTATTTTCTGAATATTTGTGAAGAATCAAGCACACATTCACAGGTGACGGGCTCTTTCTGCCCTGCGCATGGAGTTTTTAAATGGCCTCTGGTGCTTAAAAGTCTGAGGGCCTGTAGCTCCGTCTTCTTTTGGCCAATTTGTATGATTGGCGCCTCTTTTTAATCATTTGAGCCAATAGAATCAAGGTAACAATGCTGCATTCACATCACTTCAACCAGTCAGAAGTTGCAAGGCCAGACCCCACGTCGCCCAAAATTTATAACATGTGCGTCTAGTTAGCCTTCCATTATCAGTAGCTATGCAGGCTATTGGCTACCTGCGAAAACTGAGACGGTAAAACTATTTCTGTCTTAGTGCATCTGCGCCTCTACGTGTTTTGGTGCTCTTCTTTTGCAGCTGGTTCAGTAAAGGTCGGAACATGGTGAAACTTGGTGTTTTGGAATCTGTGAGGTCTCTGCGAGTTAACAAGCCATTGTTTACCCAATTATATGAAGTCTGACAGGCTTGGTTGTTTGTGTTTAGCGGACTTTTGCGCATTTACGTTCCATAATTACGTTACCAGATTCTAAGGTTTCTTTGGATACTACACATGTTACATGTTGATATTTGCATAAAAGGCATGGTGGGTTACATAACTCTTGAACCAGTGCCCCCGGTACCAGGGGCATTGGGACTTAACTGCAACCAAATCACCAGAAAAAAATGCCTGTATTTCCTTCATGTCACCTTTCACCTTATTTTTTCTCAAAATATTATGAGTTAAGCAGCTGCGATCTAATGAAAAAAATAATTAGCTTTTTAAAACAAACAGCAGCCCTGGCAAGACCAACAACCATCTGAACAAGTCTAACTTGGTGGCAGTGTGAACTCTTACTATAGTTGTGCTGTGACTGGAAACATCTAAAAACAACTAAAAGTTCACTCAGTATCGGAAGTTATAGCACGCTGTTTACTGTGTACATATTTTACTCGGGGCATAATGACAGGGGGAGCAGTTACTACCTTTGTGTCTGTGTTTCAGCAGCAAAGGATAACATCTTTTTCAAGACGATTTTCCACTGAGTAGTGGACAGTTACATCAGCAGGTGGAGTTTTCTATCACTCCCAGGAGGGTCATTGCTGCTTGGATTAGGGCTTGCAGTGTAGCAGCATCAGCTTTCCTTTTCATGTGCAGCATGACCAGGGCATCTATATGTCTCAGGTAGATTGGTAACATATCCAGCATTCTGATCGCGTCCAGGTTGGAAAGTTGATGATGAATTCAGTAATGGCATCTGACTTTTTCTTCTTGAAATGGACTGCCAGCATGGCCCTACCTCTCTTGATACTATGTTATACTTTTATTTTGGACCAATTATAAATATTAACTGAATAAACAGTGCAGTTCAATAAAACTGGAATTGGATGCTTTTAACTGGGTTCTCCTCAAGAACATTTTTATTTTTAAAAGAGCAGAAGTAGAAAATAATACATGGAACGTCATTAGGAGGAACAAACTGATTGTCAAAGTAAAAAAATAAAATAAAATCGGATGACACATTTAAAAACACAGACTTATGTGCAAGAACCCCAGTTGTTAGGAAGAGGATTAAATTTATTTTTAATCAAACAGCATTTCAAGCATGCATTCTTTAACAAAATCACCTCGGTCCTCTGTTTCTTTTACATGCATTTATTTACAGTCAGTGACTAATGTACGCCTGTCACATTCAAACATCTACCAAGTTAGTTTACAAAACAAGAACAAACAATATGTCTTTGCGACCCAATGACATGACTGTCTTAGATCCTGTGAAATGATGTGCTCTGATGTAGTAAATTAATTTTGTGATGTTTTAGAATCCTATATAAAGTCCATTAATATCTCTAATCACTCACCCTTGGTTTTCCAAGAGTAATTTTTCATTTGTCAGTGAGATTAACAGGAATGAAAGGGAGATAGAGCCCAATAAATACAAAAGACAACTTCACATTTGTTTATGCTGTGAACGTGGGGTTGGGGAGGGGGTGTGCAATGACTAGTCACTGGGCCTAAAACCGACAATTAACACACAGTGACAATTCAAATAAGTCTCACAGGAACTTAACAAATTTGGATATTTTTAGGCACTAAAGACTACTTTGTTAGATTCAGGAAAACTGTGACTTGGGCAACATATTTCTGCAGAAAGTAAAAGAAAACATCACAATTGCAAAAACTCTAATACAGAAACTTAAACACAAAAGCTGAAGATTCATGAAACAACTTGGTAATGAAAAATGTAAACACCCATGTCTCCAATACGTTTGTAGTTATGCAAGTTCAATTTAATTATTTGATTCACAGTAGTTTAGTGCTGCAGCAGTCGTGGTAAACATCATAACTGTGGAGGACACTGAGTGGATGGGCCTAAGGGGAGCTACCCTTCACATCCCTTTGAAACTAAGGAAAGGTCATTCGTGCAGATAGTCTTAGCACTAAAAACACCAAGGGGGTCATTTTGACCCGTTGGCATTTTAAAAATCCCGTAACTGTGATGAATTAAAACCCCATCATTTCATATTTCATTACTTTTCCTAAAATGGGCAAAATGTGTAAAATGTCTTTACACACATTTGGAGTGAAAGCTGTTACATGACCGAAGCTAGCTAACCTTGAGTGATAAATAAATATACAGGTAATTGTACAAGATAAATAATTAATGCCGTGGTGATTTTGCTCTGGCTCAAAATCCCATCTTCAGGGGCATGTTCGACCAAACACTTGAACCAGGTGAACCAGGTAGGTAGCTGACTGTTCCAGTAGCTGGAGAACCATAGCTAGACTAAACAGAAAGTACATACTATGGAGAAGTAATCTAAGCAAATAAAAAATGAAATTCAGGGCATAGAACCCAAACAGGTTTTGGGCTAGAGCTTGTTTTTTCTAAGACAAAACAAAACAAAACATTAATGATTTTTTCCACTTCTTTTATTTCACCTGATTGTCCATGTCCTTCAAGTGGGATGTAGACAACCAGCATCACAGTTTGAGAATCACTCACAGTTTTGAGAACCATTAATGGGACCAGAGAGTTGAATGAGTATGAATACCACAACTATCTCACTGCAAACTGTAATATAGAACTGCAATCTTATCTACTTAGCATTCACTTAACGACATTAAATTGCAAACATAATACTGTTTGAATAACACAAAATTATTACTTTAGTTTACTTTTAATGTTATTTTGTATAACGAAATAACCAACAACACATGATGTAGAAATCCACTGTCTGATTAAAAAACTGGAGTTAACAAATATCAAGATTTTCACAATGTTATTTAGCGAACAGTTATCTTCTAAAAACAAAAAACATCTCATCTTTCTCTGAGAGTGAACTGCACAAAACGAAATTTGTTTGTTGATATTGGTAAAGCTGTGTGAAACTTTGCATTAGAAATCACCTACCACTTTAAACACAGTTACACAGTTTATGCTCCCCACCATTTTGCTGCTGTATCATCATGCCTAAAGCAGAATTTCCATAACTACAACTTTATTGACATCCGCATGTGTTAATGCATAGCGGAGATGAGAAGCACAATAAAATGTGTAGCTGGTCCAATGAGATCATGGGAAGATTTTACTTTCTAACTTGTTAAGCCAGTAGCTTCATGGCATCAGCTGAAAGTACCACAAGACTGCAGCACACACAAGATGAACTCACTTGACAGTATTTTGTATATAGCTGCCAGATTTAATTACACACTAACAGAAAGTGCCAGAACACTGTTCCAGATTGTTCTGGCACATTTTAACCCCTGCTTTTGTCTGCTAAAATTACAATGGAGCAGTCTGCAGCATTTGTTAAGAGGTAAGTTGTGACCATTTTCTGAACTATCAATTTTCAGTTACTTTTCAGTTTTTGAATTTTTTTCTGGTTTTCTCTGCACACAGTTTATTAATAGTCATGCCTGGCCTATCGCAGTGCCTTGTTAACTTGCATCAGTCAAGTTTCTATGGCTCATTTCCAGTTTGCCCAAAATGCTACTCATAAAACCAATTATATGGTTCCTACTACTTTGACTTTTCACACCATCTAACTATGAGATCATTCTTTGACTTTTAAATTATTTAAACTGTGTCCAAAGTGCACTGGTCATGATCCCTGTTAAACAGTTTTTTTCTGAAATATTATATCTATTAAAAGCTGTTGTAAATATAGGGTCACAAACATGAGAAATTCCTTTACTCTTTGCTCTTCTTCACTGTTGCTGACAAAACATGAAAGAAGAACATATTTCCCCCCCCAAAACTGATTTATGAGATAATTCTAGTTTCCTTATTAGTGGGATTATTTTTCTATATGTCAGCATCATTGTTGACATGAGTTTTTCCTTGAGTTTCTTTCCTTTTTTCTAGGGTGACACATGCAGTTATGTGAGCAACACACAGACCTGTGTTGCAATCAAATGTGTGACCAACTGCAGACACACATTTGTAACTTGGATGTGGAGCAGAAGCACCATCTTAATGTCTGCAAAGATATTTATTAACAAGCCTGTGACTCAGTGGTCATGAGATTTGGGTTCATAGCTACAACTTTTAGACCAAACAGCAGTTCTTCCAAGTAAGAGAACCCACTGTCTTCTTAACATTCATAGTACAATGTGAATTCACTCATCAGATGTCATAAAGTGTGTAAAGGAGTGCCCACTATCAGAACTGTGGCACAATAGTAAATGGGTGCTCCAGCAAGATAGCCCATCATGACCGACTCGTAGCACCTTATATAGTCTGTGAAAATGAAAAAAATATACCTCAAACACTCTAAGAAAAAAATAACTTTTTGTGCTAACTGTCACATCTGTTTTATTTGTAACCTATAGCACATTAAAACAACAAAAGCTGACCCAAAGTGCTTTAGAGACAGACAAATTTACATTAGAAGAAATCTGTTTCAAAATACATGAAAAACTGACAGGTGTGTTTTACTGTATTAAATAATTATTATGGAAAGTAAAAATAAAAGTGATTCGGTGGTTGTTGAAATGTCTTCAGAATTTGCGAATTGATGATTCATCTCACAAATCATGACACGGTGCTCTCCCCTACATAAGCTGCATTTATAGGTTAATTCGTTATCTGAGTAACACGAAAATTTGCATTATTGAACAGCACTAGCAAAAAGATGGTGGTCAATTTTAAATCAGGTACAGTTTTGTCACTAAGCTTTTGGATCTCAACTTACATTATGCTGATTTTCCACATTGCATGTTGAATGTTTTTTATTCCTGTCCTGTCTGGCAGCTTTTACAATCAGAGTTATGATCTGAACGCACTGTTGCGCCATAAACTGTGAGAAAGTGAGTGTCTGTGTATGTGTGTTTGTCATGAAATGTATTTGACAAGGGTGCGCAGTTGCAATAATGACCCCTAGGAGCCAGAGGCAGATGGAGATAGATCCAGGAGATTCAGGCCATCCACAGTCCCCAAGAGTACCTAAGACCATCTTGGTGCCACATCTTGGTGACAACTGTGCGTCCATCCCAGCAGGAGAAGTTTGGTGGCCCCAGATGGGGTGCCCACGGCCAAAGGACGAGAGCTCCAGAGAACCAACCCCAGAACCAACAAGTACCCACATCCCAGGGAGGAGGATTGGAATCAAGCGGAGAGAAGCGGTAACTCCACCCTCTATGAACATGTCCCACAGGGGCTAAAGCTCAGCAAGCCCCAGACCAAGGACCAGCCATGCACACAGGCACACACACATACGACACACAAAGACAAACATGCACACACATCAACGCACTCCCCCTGAGGTGTAGGTGAGCAGACGCCCCCAAACCACCAGTGACGCCTCGACCAAGGCAAGATGTGTGAATGAAGGGTGTATGAAGACACCCCCCATCAAGCACACGCACACTTTCTGAATGTTTTTTTGTTTTTTTCTTTACAGATATATATGTAAAGGAATATTAAAATATTACTAATGTTAACTGGTAATTTTCTCTGTGGTTTCTCTGTAGCAGTTAGAGAACAGGGGGTGATTAACCTTTCTTGCTACTTTTTAAGTATATAGTGTTATTTTTATTGCTGTACTGTAAAGAAAGAAAATATTAAAACAGGACAGCTCATGGAAGTGTTGATAGAAAGTCCTGAGTATTTCATCAAGACTTAATGCCTTGGTAAAGATCAATGATCACTCTGCTTTATGGCGAGCCATTCCCTGGACCCTGAGGCCGTTTACAGAGAGATCTGATGGCTTCAGTCTGTCTTGGTCCTTCCAGAAGTCTGATCCACATGGGCACAAGAGACACATCTGTATGGATTACTCCCGCAAAGCCAATCAAGGAACAAACACTCTGCCAATATTCCCTCCAGATGAGTCCTGAGCTCTCAACAGAGGACTGAGATGAAAGAGAGAAACCAGAGAGGGATTGTTGATTAACCCCTCTAGTCAGAAGTAAATCTGTACACAGTAAAGGAGAACCCCAGTCACTGGTGCAGGACTCAAACATGTCCACCACAGCAATTTGAAAAAGGCTTCTTGTCAGCACCACTTGTTTTTAAGTACAGTGTTCAAAGCAGTTTCCTTTTCACTTGTTTAACTAAATTAAAATTTATCAAAAGAAAATTTGAATTTTCTTTTTGTGTGCTGAATGATCTCAAAATTTCAAGTGAGGGTATTTGACTAATCTAATCTGTGTACTGGTTTCATAAGACACAGAAGCATTGTCATGTGTGTCTTAGTGTGTTAGCCCCCTTTCCTCCACCACCAGCCTTTCAGTTGCATTTTGCAGATTTGTTGAGATTATTAGTTGAGTTGGGACTTACCAGCACTCCTGTTTTTTTTTTCTTTTCTTTCTGGGCTTCATTCGATTTGTTATTTTATTTATTTTATATTCGTTTAGTGTAGAAGTCTGAATTCAATAGTGATTGGTTAATCTTTAGAAAGAAACGAACTTGATTAGAAAATAAATTTATTTGGGTGAAATGTAGCAGTTGCCTGGATTTTCTTTGAAATCCACCACATTTGAAAACTTTGAGTACCACAAGCAGAGTACATCCTATTGGAATAAATTGGTTTCAAAGTCACAAAATGGACATTGTGTGCCCATTTACACAAGCAGTAGACTACGTTTTCATGACCACCTCAAGTTTTGCCATCAGACAGGAATGAAAATTTCTTTTTAACTGCTGTACACGTTGGCCTTTGCTCAACATTTTGAAGTGTTAAGTGCAAAATAATCTGGATGAGGGATCCTTGTAGCTCCTTCAGTTCTCATACTTAGATGTACATGAGAGTAGACAGCTTTGTGTGCAAGTTCAATAACCAAAATCGGACAAATACTGTAGGGTCTGTGAAAGAATAATATGACCATGATGTTAACCTTAAGCATGATTTGTATGAAGCCCCATTGGGTGATCATTGTGTATACGTTTAATTAATTATTGTAAAACCTTAAATAATAATACCAATACTATAACATTCTATGCAAAAAACACTAATAACTATTAGTATATAGTCACCATGATAATAAATAAATACTATCATGGTTACTGATGGGATAAGGTCCGTTGTAATCTCCAAACACTATATCCCCACACACTCACCGTCCGTATAATTGAAACCAAAATTTCATTTTTAACCACCTGCCAACATTTGAAATGCTCACTGTCACGTCACCTTTTGGCTGAATTAAAATGGAATTAGCTGTAATTGCGCTGGCTTTGGGGATTATTTTACTTAACGTAAGGTCCTTTGAACACCTGAAAGACAGGACATAGATAAGCGATTTCCATTAAAATTCTAATGAAAAGACGGTGGTGGAGTATTACCAGAAATAAGAGCGTTTAGTCATTCACTTGCTAGTAATTGGACAAGAAATTTTCAGTAAATTCCTCGGTGACATTTGATTTAGAAGAGATTGATCAATTAAGTTGCAATACATGAGGAATCCACAGTATTGAAGTATGGGATTGACTGCTGTGAAATATTTGATTCCTTCATGTGCATGTCATTGCAATGATGTGGTAGCTGTTTGTAGTTTTAAAATTCACTTTTTGCACTTCTAACAAAATGGTTTGAGGGTACATTAATTAACAACTTGAAACAATAAGCAAATAAGTCTTTCCTTTCAGACGGAAAGAGCCAATGGGATTTTATTGTAATGTTTACATTCACGTATCATTGCTCTCCTCATTATTTGGAACTAGAGCAAAGTAGGAAAACTTGGCTTACTTAACTCAGTAGAGATCAGCTTAGACACTGGACTGCAAAGGCCCTTTCTACTCATTCTACTTATAACAATTTTTTGCTTTTCTGTACCTCACAACTCTGCATAACTGATAGGATTTTTCTCACTTAGAATTTATCTTATATCAAGTCCCAGTAACATTTTATTAGCTTGTATTGAACTCAGTGTTAGAAAACTTGAATAATGTTCAGACCCTGAACCAGAACTCAGTGTTACATAAAGCTTTTGTAAAACACACGTATCCACTACCCACTATCTTTCACGCACATGCATACATGCGTGCACACACCTGACAGAATGTATATAAAGGAGTCATCTATTCATCTGTATGATAAATAAGGACAAGATCCCAGCTGAATTCGAGAAATCTCATTTCTATACCCCACTGACGACGCACATCAGGTTATTGATTTGTATCCATGACCTGTAACAAATCAGTAATGTCGTGCTCCCATGACCCAGTGTTAAATAATGAATGTGCTTTTAGAGTTAGAACTTTGCCATTTAAAATGAAGTACATGACTCATCAAACCTTTCTCTGGAGGTTTATTCTTACAATTCAATGACAGCTACAGTACAGGAGCAGTTCTTATTGATGTTTCACTAGAGCAAAAAAAATAGGAAGCTTCCTTTACTAAAAACACTCGAATTAAGTGGATTGATAATATGGGGATTTCACTGACAGATGGCCCACGTTCCCTAAACACACAGCTAAATCACAACCTATGTGTTAAGGTGATTTAGAATGTAAATTTTCTGCATTTAGCCATTGAAATGCACATGACAAAACTTGTATAAATGCCAGAAATCCATATAAGGATAAATGAAACAAGTGAATTGAAGATTTCTAAAAATCTGCAGGTGTTAGTGTATTTTCCCCTCGGTTCTTAAACATTTAAAGTTGGATCATAATGTTTTCAAAAGCAAAGGAAGGAAGATTTCCTAAAGCACACATATATATGTCAAATATATGACACACAGATTTTTTGTGAGACTCTTTATAATTCCGATAAGACCCGGTTAGCCATCAGTTGCTGCTTAAACACAAATGGTTTACAAAGTTCAAATGAACTCGGTCCTTTCCTTCATGTTTTCATTAACATTATTAACATATAACTCAACAGCACTCACTCTTTTTCCCTTTATCCCATCTTCATACTTAAAATACATAATCTCCGAGGAGAGCCAATGAGCGCGAGTCATTTTCCGTGCAGCATCAGCATCATCATCCTAATTGTATGCAGAGAACAGAAAGGGCTTTTCCTGACCTTGTGCTTCGTTTGTAATCTCCTTTGTGGAAATTACACTCTCACTTTATGAATATATTGTAATTAGGCATATGTATTCTAACAGGCAGTAAGATATAGTTTCTGCCTAATCTCTCATTTATATGCAAAGGAGCACCAGTTAAAGAGCTTAGACTTTCTTCCGTCTTACTGATTCCTTTTTCCCCTAATCAAGTTACTTTTTTTATTTCTCTTTTCTTGGGCTGCTGTATCCTTTGCCTTTTTTCTGCTAGCAGAGCAGCACCCATTACCAATTCTTCTGAGGTTATGTGAGAAAAATGTAGATGTCAAATGTTCCAGACGAAAGTCCAGGGGCATGGAAGCAATTACAGCCTAATGACGTTTTGTTTTGTTTTTGCTTTTATTTTGCTTTTTTTTTTAATCTAAAACTATAGCAATAAACATGTAGCCAAGCAAGGGTTACCTTTGTTAATTCAATGAGTGGAAATTACATTTTATACAAAATATTATTTTTAAAGTGTTAATTGTGCATTTTAAATAAATATCTGTTTTTAATGGATAATAATATTTATACAATACACTGTTAAGTTAATACAATTAATAAAATCCTGTGAGTGCATTTCTTCACAGAGAACTACTCTTCATGTGCAAAATCATGTAAAAGGGTTGAAGTTACTTCATATTCTAAGATTAAAGTTTAAAAAGAGTGAGTGCCCGAAGGGCAGCAGGCCAGCAGACATTTCTGCTTTGATCAAAAACCACGGCAAGGCTAAAACAGGAACAAGAGACATAACACGCATAGATGATGGCTTGTTGAAAGCTAAAACTATTCAAAGGATGAAAACAAGTGTGTAGTTTGCTTTTAATAAATCCAAAGTATTGTGCCTAATTGACTGATAACCTTACACAGATTGAAAAAGCTGTTTCTGTTTAGAAAATACATTTCATTACACACAGCAGCAAAAACTAATAATAAAATAAAAGGTAAAAATGCACCAATCAAGTATCAAATTAGGATTTCAATTAGGGGAAGAAAAATCTCTAGTAGTAACAAACATTTTAAGTATTAAATAGGTAGCGTAGGCTTGTTTAATTATTGACCTATTCACTGGAATAATATTTCTCTTTCAATTTTATTGTTTTATTTCATGTAAACTTCATATTCTGGCCTAAAGAAAAGAAAAGGCAAGCAAACACTTACTTATTCATTTTAAGAGTTCGTGATTCCATAAATGTCAATGAATTCTGAGGCTCAGTTATGAAACGCATATCCCTAAAAGAAAAAACTGAATGGTCCACCTGTTCTCATAAATATCTTGGTGAAAAGCCTTCAGTCACTTGGAAATTAAGCTCCAAACAAGTTCATTTACTCCCAGACGTGTTCAATTGATTTTGCACCTCAACTTCAAAGGAGTGCCAGTCAGTCTCTGTGGGGCATGGATGGAAAGGCAGAGGCTTCGGCCGGCTGGTTTTGCAGACCTGATCAAATTCCCACCTACTGGCTACACCTACTATCCCTGCAAACACAATTAGTATTCATGGAAATGCTATTGATTTATTGTACCATTGGGTGGATACTTGAGGCATAGAAAATGAAATAATTAAATTGAGCCTTTTATATCTTTGTACCACAAGTACTGATGAAAAATGTGCAAACTGTCTAGCCTTAGGTGCTATTTACTCTGGTAAAACATCAAGCAACACATCAGTTCATTGCTGGATAGATCCATGCAATTAGCATTTTAAAATCCCATTTAAGTTGCTGTTTACACTACTCCTGAGAATTTTAACGAGTACCGAGTTCAGACACTTCTATTAGCCTTAGCACCCGAGTAACAACATTTTTATATGCACTGCTTAGACAAGGTTATTATTATTCGTTTTCAGACTCACAAATGACATCACATTTCCAATGCAAGAGTCTTGATGACTATGGAGACATTTGTAATGTTACAAATGGTAAAGTAGTAATTATTCCTGAATGTGAAAGAAAGAAAACTTTAGACACTCACACAGCAAAAAGAACTGAAGCATGTGGACACTAAATAAATAAATAACAACTTGAATGTTGAATGTCTTAACCTGGGATAAATGTGCAAATTTATTTTAAACCCTGATTATGTCTTCACTGACAAAGTGGGGCTAAACTGCATCATTTTAGAGATTACATTGACAAAAGGCTTTTTTAGGCAGGTTTGCAGAAAAAAAAATAGCTTAAGCCAATCCAAACCCCTAATTCTTTATAAACAGTCCTTCTTTTTATGTGTTTCATTTCACATCTTTGCGCTAAAGTCCTCTTTTTGTGTAATTGTTGTGACTAGGCCATGCAATGAATAAAACTGCTCCTCTGTGCTTAGTGATTGAATTTTGTTTTTGTGTAGATGTCTGAAGATTCCAGCTGTTATTGTTCAGAAAGCCTCACATTTTTTTTTGTCGAGTACACCTTGAAATTTATCCGTCAGCTATTTAAAGTCTAAAATCGCTACAAAAAAGAACTTAGAAGTGAATTATTAATACAACAGGTGAAGGTCACACCATTTTTATTGCACCACATCTGGTATTATGGCTCAATGCGAGAGAGGTGTTCTATACAAAAATAAATGAACAAGATAGGGAAGTTGATGAGAGCAGATTTACTAGTTGCAGTAATATATTTAAATAAAATTGTGTATCCTGAACATAAAAAACTCCCTTAACTTCCAAGTGTCAACTTTGCCTCTATTTTTTTCAATTCCAACCAAGAGTTACAAGAGTCACTTGTAACATAAATATAATAACAATAATGGTCTATAATAAATTCTTCATGGCCCATATACATGTCATGGTGTGACAGATTAAAAGCATTTCAGCATACAGGCCACTTTCCTTTTTTTCAAATAAGGTGAAAGGAGGGCATTTCAGGTTCTAGTTACATGACAGATTACAACATTTCTAAGTAGTCTTTAAGTGTATGTAGGCGATGTATTCAAAGACACTGCATTATTTAATACTTGTTAATTTGTAAAACACATACACTATCACTCAAAAGTCACTTAGGTCACATAGAAATTGTCTTGTTTTTGGTAGAAAGGTCCATTTGCTTATCAATACTATACCACAAAATTGTCAGTTGTTGGGAATTCTTATTAAAAGAGGAACAAATTCCAGTAATTTGAGTAACTGGAGCATTAATTTTCGCTACTTTAACAAAAGGTTTGTTTTCTCATGTGACTCTGTGGGAAAATTAATTGCCCATCCCTGGTTTAAGAGGAATAGTGCTTCATTTCTGAGTGTGAGACAGAGATGCTTCACTGGCAGTTTGATTAAATGGCACCCAAAAAATACCTGTCGACAGAGAAGAGATGTTGGCCTTCTAGGCAGAATTAAAAAAAAAAAAAAAAAAAAGGACTGGAAAAGAAAAAGAGGAAAGATTAAGATGGCAAAAAAGTCCACTCTTTTTCTGCCTGTAATTGAGTCAGTCATTGGATCGTAACCCTATTGAGCTGTTAAGGGAACAGTTTGACCAAATGCTACATTGGAAGTGTCTATCAAACCAGTCCCACTTGTGGGAGGTAAGCACGGGGTGATATTTCTCCAGATTACCTCAACAAATTGATTTTGATTGCTGCAAATGGATGATCCCTTAACAAAACTTTGAAGGATAACATTATTCTTTCAATTAATGTCTAACCTTTTCAGTGCCTACACCATAGTCCCTTTTCACTTTAAAACAGATTTTATGAATCAAGGCATTTGGAGTCTATTTTTTGAGTAACTATTCAGCACTGGTGTGTAAATAATCAATCTCATAACAACTGGCAAGCTTACAAAAAAACTGAAAAAAAAAAGAATCATGGGCTCATTAACTCACAAACAACTATTTTATCAGCAACCAACAACTGTGTACAAAGTGCCAAGATACAGAGTTTGCTAAGCTAGAGAAAGACTTGAGCAAAAAGAGATAATTAGGTGAAGAGGTTGAAAGTTTAAAACTATTGATTCAAAACCCAATTTCTGGGGAAAGTTTCTCTTATACAGACAGTTTTTAGTTCAAGGTCAAAACAGAAACACTGGAGGTGAGATGCATGGGAGGTGGAGGATCAGCCACATGATAAAACATGGTCTAATTATTGCAGTGCATAATATTCTCAAGGTCCTTTTTTTTGGTGTGTCCTACTCTTTGACATAGATTTAGAAAATGAAGTACAAATCCTTTTCTGTAAGTTGACAAAACTCTGGCTTGAAAGTTGTATTTCATGGTAAACTGACACACTAGCAGCAGGCGAGTTTCTTTACTGCTTGTGCTTTCCCGCATTATTTTCTTGTTTGGGGACTGCATGAAACCAAAGTGGCCAATTAAATACATGACATATTTAGAGGATTGCGATGCTGCTTTATTTAATTGTATTTCCAGTTACTGCAAAAACCCACGGTCTCTAACTAGATGATACTTTGAGCTTGGTCTACTCTTATTAAATACCCTTTTTCATAATATCTGGGGAGAGTTTTGTAAGCGAATGCAGCACTTAAGCCTCTGTTTGTCCTCACCTATAACTTGCTCCAGGCTCGTCTTGCTGTTTGTAAACCTTTTGGGAGGCAGAGCAAAATTTTCTCTGCAGTTTGTATGAAAGACAAGCGCCAGATATCATGAAATTAGTAAGTTGATAATAATATGAATAATTCATATCCCAGAGTGGGATGAGTCTCCGGCTCTCATGCCACTCTGGATTAATCACAGAATTAGCTCACAAAAACACACAAAGAAAAACAAACAAATTACTGAGAGAGAATAGGACTGACACAGGGGAGAATTCGAAGCTGGTCTCAAAGTTTCTATGACTATCAGAAATATTCGCTTCCTTTCCCTTCAGCCACTTCACATACCATGATGGAGGTTATGGTCTAATAATTTGCTACTAGGAAAAGCATCCATCCCCTGTGGTGGTGACTGAAATCTCTTGGCACTGGAGGGAGTCCCCGGAAGGCGTTGAAAAGGGGTTGTCAAAAGGCAGTGGGGAATATGGTGAAATTATTAGTGGTCTATTTCAGGCAGGTCTTATATGGATATGGATGTTTAAGGCTGTCCAGCTCACACTTGGACTGCTCAGTGTGCACACTGAAGATTTCGTGTGTTGGTTTCACCTGTAAATGATTTGTTCAGAATCTGCATTTCTTCATGTACTTTTTTAGACCAATAGAGAGACGTCCAGTGTCTTTAAATCATAGCTTGATTTTCTAATAAGCAATGAAAAAGTGAAGCTTTGGCTATTTTTGAAGTAGATGGGACACATACCGGAGTTTATATCTACTTTCTATTATTTCTCTGTTTCTCTATTATTTCTATTTATTTTAGGAGTCATACTTGTCACTGGGCCAAGCTTTCAAAACACTTTGGACTGCATTAGTTTTCTGATTATTTCAGATAAGAGTAAATCTTTACAGATGATGTAATCTATCTGTAAGATGTTTTGTTGATAGCAGCAAACGAATTTGGAAAGTCTCAAAGAACCTGTGTCTTTCATGCCTTTGATCATTAATGTATGTATAGGTTATTTTCATTTCATTAAGTGTGGGAGGGCTAAAGTGTAAATTACCTTAAGGACTGCCTGACCTCTTTCTTGACCACACACCATGACAGACAAAATTTTCACAGCTAATATATTTTGGTGTTTAGCAACATATAAGGTAGGCAGACAAAGGAGACTTTGTTTAGGTAAGGGGGAGTCTCCTTGCTGACAGTTTATGATTGTGTTTCCCATTATACAGCTTTTATGCATAATTAAGCATCTGTTAAAGGTTAAAATGCTCCTCCTGTGGCAAACACGGTTTAACTGTGTTCATTTGGTGGCTTTAGCTACCCTTCATTAACGCTTAACTCTTGCCATCTTTATTTCCATGTACCACATTCCACCCTTCTTTCATATCTAAATTATGTTTTATGTATATTGTTTGTTTATGTGAGTGCTTATAAAACAACTTGATTGTGTTAAACTTTGATTATTTAAATAGTTTTTGTTTTGCATGTACAGTGCATTGAAAAAGCAATGGCCCTTTTTCTAATTTCTTAGTTTTTGCACTTGTTCAATCAGAAATCTGCTAAATAGAACCTTTCTGACAAAGTGAAGTAGGCTAAAATATCTCAAAAATGTCTCGCCCTCTGTGTGTTTATAAATCACTTTGTATTATTAAAGTCTCTCTTTTGTCCTGTTTGACACACAAGTACTTTCTAGGTTTAGGAGGTGTTTCCTTTATCACATGGGCAAGGTAGGTTTTTTAGTCCCCCCCCCCCTTAATAATGCAAGATAACTCAGGCTATCTAATATTAAAAACATGTTTGCTGATGTCAAACACTGAAAGTGTGAAAAATATGTAAGAAAACAAAAAAACAAAGAAATCCTGGCCCTGTATACTGTATATATTTATCAACTCAATCTTTGAAAGCAAGTGAGGTGGGGTTGTGTACTAAGACAACAGTCTCAAATTGAAAAAAGTTTGAGAATATCAAGCCTGAAAAACTGAAATGAACCGAGCGAAGAAATATTTTTTTGAGTTTCAATATAGACAGCACCACTTGTAAAATGTGAAACTTCTCTTTACACTGTTGGTGTTAAATGAAATCCCCTGAGCGGATACAAATATTGAAAAGCAGATGGTCTGACGCTAATCTGGATTTCATATTAATGCCTTAAGTCACTAAGAAATGTATACAACAGAGAGTTTTCTTGACAACTTAAAGAAAATCTGTTGGTGTCAGTTAAAATACTGATGCAGATTTACCCCTCACTCCACCCCACCCAACACACCCATTCCTGCTTATTTTTCTTGCTCTTCCGCCGTCTCTCCACCTCCATCATTCTTTTTTCCCTCTAAATCAACTTCCACTGTCCTGAAAAACGAGTTACCCTGAGGAGAAGGATAATTATTAACAATTAATATTCATAATGATGTCTCCGTCCCTGGACAGCCTTCGCCTAGTCTCAGTCAAATGGATTTAGAATTCAATTTTTATTTTACATAATCCAATCAAAAATGTGAATGCACCCCTCAAACACATCATTCCCTTGGTGCTTGCAAATCCAAATCTGGTATTCTCAAAGTTTGACATCTGCTAGGTTTAATATTCGCCACTATATACTGAAGAAGAAAAATGAGAATGTTCATTGTTAACTAATGCATTATCATACTTCGGTGAACACAACATCAAGAGTATATGCAATAAGTTACCAAGAACAAAAGGTTCTGTTCAGAAATTTCAGGCCAAGAGGTTAAAGGTCAAAGTGTTGTTAAGCTGGTACTCTCAAAAACTAAATGCCTACCTGCATTTACCTTACAGCACAAAGGTGTTGTGCAGCTTGAACTGTTATGTTGTGTTAAAATCCGCATGCAAATTAACATTCAATTCAAATGCTAGCCTAATTTAACCATCAGTGACAGGCTCTGCATGTTAATCACAAGCTAAAAAACACAATCACTGACAAAATTTTTGAACCTTTAGCTTTTCAGTCATCAGTGCACTTTGGAAGAAAAATGAAAAATACAGCTGAATCCATTTAAAAACATCCGGTATCATCACACGCATAGGTGTAGTACATTATAGCTGTAGTTATAAACCACGTTTAAAACTGAAGTACTGAGTCTGATGTCAGACCTGGTAAGCAATGGCAGAATATGTGTTTTTGTGCTTTCCAACCAAATAAAATCTCCAGAGATTTCACAGCTTAAAGCACACGTGTAAACGAAAGCAATCAATATAGTTTACTCGCAGTTCACTAAATATCCCTTTTTGTTTGCTTTAAACGCTCAGGTATTTCATCCAATTATCACCTTGTTTCTTCATTAGAAGTTGTATTATTTGTTTTGTTTTGAAGTAATTCACTGAGGCTTTCTAATACACCATGAGTGCTGTGCATGCTCTTTCCCTGCAATCACTGAGACTTCAGTTTTGTTTTCGACAGCTTTTAAATCACTGTTGCTTTGCACCTGCTTTTTAACAGGCATGAGAAATTGCGAAAGCACTTTATCAAATGTGCACACAGCACACTACACAGGAGGGCCAAGTGATATCCCAGGATGAAGTGTTGACAAAATGCTGCAGACTCATTTCAGAATATCATTTCAACATATTTAAAATGTCTTCTTTATTTCCATTGCATAAGAAGAGTGCAAAAAAAAAAAAAAGGAGGTGCTCTAGCAACTACACAGTGCCAGACCCCACAGCCTCGTTGATGGCTGCTTCTGGCCCACATATTTGAAATACATAAAATGTGCTTTTGATGAGCCAAAAACATCACAGCATGGAATTAATACTTACAGCGTTTACAGCTTAAGAGACTGTATTCAAAACTCAGGATTACTCAGATTTTCTGCAATTCTATCAAAACTTTTCCCGGAACTCCATAAAAACAATAAAATCACACATTAAAAACATCTTTTAGGTGAAATTTGTACATTGGATTAGAGAATTATACTTATTATTGTTAAAAAGATTTGAGGCTCATTTATGTTCACTACTTATGGACTATGTAATTCTGTAGTAGTTTAGTTTTAATGTAGATAAAGTGCTGTCAATAGATTAAAAAAAATTAACTAACTAATCTCACAATTTTCTGTTATTAATTGAGGGCAGATTGTAACACTCATCTCCTGATGCAGCACGAATGACTTCTCTCAGTTCATCATCTTCTACTATGCTAACTGGTCGGCAGTTTTTAGCTATCCAAACAACCAAGGAATTGGTTACCTTTTCTCTCACATTTTTTGTTATTCGTCCACAAGCACCATACTCCTGAAGCGTAGACTGGCGAGGTCCCGTAGAGGTGGATTCAGTTGGGTGTTTTGCTCTCAGGTGATACGCCAGTGATGAACTGCTTCTGTGGTACTTGAATTCAGCGTTGCAAATTGTGCATCTTACTCTCGTTTTGTCCAACAAGCCATCAGGCAACTTCTTAAAGAGAAACTTTCCACCCAAAAGTCCGCCCTCGTCCATGCTTGCGTGTGTTAGCTAGTGTTAGCTAGATAGTAGCATGGTGTCACTTCTTCTTCTTCTTCTAATCATTTCTGTCAGGCCAAACGCCAGCATAGCACACTGTTGCCCCCTCCTCCAGAGGTGCTCATGAATTTAAAGGTCTTAGATTACAGGAAATTAATAAAAAAAAACAAAATCAGCGTTAAATTTTTTTAATGCATTAAACATTTCGCGTTGATCTTAACAATTAACGCGATAATTTTGACAGCACTAAGATAAACCTTTTTTTTTTTTTTTTTTTAGCAAAAGAGCAATCCCATTATCCTTCAATTAAAAAGAAAAATCGATTTGTGTGAGATGCATCATTGACTTTCATAGAGATCTTTTTCTTTAAATCCCTCTTCAGCATGCACTTGTCCTTGCTGCTTTGAGAACCAAATTATTCTATAATCAAACTCTTATTGTTGCTTTTTTTATTTGCATCTGTGTGTTTTTCTGCCATTTTTCCCTCGCTGCCCTCTTTGGGGTTGATTAGACAAGAGAGGGCAAAGTTTGAATATGCAGCAAGCCTCTGCTGTGTTTTGCATCAAACTTATATCAAGACATAATTGTGATAAATGATGCATGTAATCAGCCATTAAATAATGCTAGAATATGCAACCTCCAAAGTTAAACTGTGACCAGCATGTCTGTGTCCTTCGTCCCAAGTGGATAGGTACCATCTGGCTGCAGCCATTACCACTGACCCGAGTGCCAGACTCCTTAGTGTGCAAGGAAGCTCAACATCGACCGGTCAAGCCCCTGCACACCTGACCACATGGAAGCAACCTTGCCAGAAGTGTTAGGGGACAAATTACAGATTCAGGATGGTCATATCCTAAAGGTTCCATTCAAGTCTCTGTACAGCCTCATCCATACGAACAGTATTTTTTTCCTAAGCTGTGTGTTTTTCATTGTCTTTTTGAGCATAGTGAGACCAGCGACCTGTCCAGTCTGTACCTCACCTGCCCTGTGACAGCTGGGCTAGGCTGCGTTTTTGAAACTTCACTGAAATCACAGTTTAACTTGGCTTTACAAACTATGAGGTTAAACTCTTGGCCTTGTTAAAGTCAGGGGTGATCATCTTTTTTGTCAAAACATACCAACTTCTTTTATCTTTTACTAAACTTCAAAAATAGTTGGAATAAAACAAAACGAACTTTGAATTTATAATGGGCTAATCTGACGTGTAAACACGGGGGCGAGATATGAGCGCTTACAGTATGATACAGTGTCACTTGGTAAATGCTTGCTCTTGTGATTACATATTTTTCTGCTGGTCACACTGCATTGAAAGGGATTTATCCTGTGAAGTCTTTCTGATCAACATCTGTTAATCTTGAGCTGTTTGCTGCATGTGTATTTACCATGTCTTTTTTATTGTATCTGCTCAGTGGTCAACAAAGCTTTGTATTAGAAGTTTAGCCAGGGAGGTCATCATCCCAGCACTATTCATGCAGACCTCTTATCATTTCATTAAATCATTTAAAAGATGCGTTTCTATTTTTTAATTCCTAATAAGTCCTGACCTCTCAGTAAAATACTTCAGTGTTCATCATTTTTTCAGAGCACAAGAACATGCTTCTCCATTCTCCTTGGCCTTCTTGGGCTTTAGCAATTTGCTTGTAATACAACATACTCTATGTAAAACAACACAGTGCAGACGAATTGTAGGTGGAGGGAACATAATGTAGATAATTCATTGGACTTTATGAATTATCCACATTGAGTGGATGGTGGAAGGGTACAACACTGAACTAAAACACAGGGATAAGAAGGTTATAAAAATTATTATACTCCATATTACTGGATATCTATCCATCCATGTTTAACCACTTCTCCAGTTCAGTCACCTGCATATTACCATCTTCATTTATTTATTCAAAACTTAAGGAAGAGCTTTAATTTTCTAAAACACATGAAAGAAATACAAACACAACTTAAATCAAACAGCAAATAAAAAGAACACGTTCAACACAAACATAATTCTGCTAAAAAGAAAATGAGCCATAACTTCAATGGGGCAGTGAAGTAACCAGACTAATAATAAAAAGAAAAACAATTCTTTTAAAAGGATATCTCAAGTGTAAGGGGAAAAAATAAAAAAAAAGCAAATATTTGTAACTAGAAATTTTTAGCTGTTAGCTTTTATGACAGCATATTAAACATATTGTTATTTAAATTGCCCAATTCACTCTCTATTATGGTAGTGAAAGTATGACATATATCTTAGATTAAAAAAAAACTGTATATTTTTGGGTTTTAATGTTTTTATCACAATAAAGTTTCAAAAATGAATATTTGCCATTGGCAGCAAGTAAAAAATTATCAGTCCAACAAACTTCACCCTATATTTGCCCTAATATATTTATATATTTTTGTCTGTCTGTACACAGCAAAATCGCCAGTGTTAAATTGACACTGTGAGTGTTAAATTTAACACTAGAAAAGTGTCTATATGTGTCCACTCTTTTGAGTGTTAAATTAACACTTTTCAAAGTGTTATATTTTTAACAATGAGCTAGTGTTATTTTAACACTGCACAGAGTTAAAAATTAACACTGAGTAACACTGACCAGTGTCAAAAATATTCTACACTGGTGTTAAGTGTTAAAAATTAACACCGAATAGTGTTGGTGGTACTTTACACTAGCCCTGGTGTTAAAAAATTCAACTCTGAATAGTGTTAATTTTCTAACACTAACACTAGTGTCAGTCAAATCATTAATACCACCAGATTACAATAAACTCCCATTAATCTCTGATATCTCTACTGCTACAATTAACCCCCAACATCCACCCATTACAAAGAAATACAAGACATTAACGTTCCAAAATACTTTGTATTCAGATACACCACAAGTAAACAAGTCATACAAAATTACAGTATGGGACAATGTACATTTTGTCATCAGTGCCATTTGAAAATTGCCTATCATAAGGTCTATAGTACACCAGATCATCTACAGAGATCAGTGCAAAGACATCTAATCCATCCTCAATAACAAATGCATTTAAGTGATCATTGAAATATACTGTTGAGACCTTACAAGTTAGAAGATAAGTATTGAAATCGCTAACAATTATACTGACAATCTTACTGAACAAAGGCATCTCATTTTCAACACCAGAACAAACATACATCCCAACTTGATATTCTGTACCATAACTTTTGACCCAGGAAGTTGTAGAAACAATAGAAGAAACATCAAACATTTTATTCAGTGCTTCACTGCCTTTTAAGCTGCTGGCCAAGACTTCATTAATGGGGCCGAACTGTAATCTTTTAAAATAAAAATTTTCAAAATGAAAGGCTAATTGATTCTGATGTTTTTTTACTAGTGTTTTTGTGATATTTTTAAAGTTCTTTACAGATCTTTTGAAGAACTTGTGCTTTGCTTCAAATCTCATGCACCACATATGTATGAGTGGCCCAATTTTTCTAATGCAGCGTGGGTAATGGATCATTAGGTGGTGCTTTGGAATCAAATTCCGTTCTGGAAAGAGAGATTTGAAAGCCTTGTGATGATCGGCAATCAGATGTTTCAAATAGCAAGTCATGCCATGAGTTATAATGGGTGAAAAAACAATGTTCACAATTTGAACTAACAAAAGTAGCAAGTTCCAATGTCCATCATTTCTGCACAAACGATATCTCCAAAAATCAATGGGCTATTCCGCAAAAGACACCATGACTGCACAGCATTAAGCCCAAGATCTTTGCTGTTGTCATCCAGTTTTAGCCCACCTGGCCTGTTCCTTCTCTGTGCATATCCGTAGTTAAAGCTTATAATTCTCTGTGACAATGAATTCAAGGATATCAAAGAGGTCTTAATCAAGTACTGAAACACAAGCTTTAACTCATACTGCACCACTCCCTCTAGTAGATCATGCATTATGTCTACAGCATAGTTGTCTGAAATATGGAACAGCCGAAGTGAATTGAGTAAACAATTTCTTTTTACACCAAATGTTGAGGCCAAAGCAGGATTTTGTTGAATGGCACCACAGTGTTTGTAATGAAGTTCTTTGGAACGCAGTGTTAAGCCTACATGATCTTCACTAAAAACTGACTGCAACTCTGTCTTATCAGTTAAACAAAATCTACAACAATAGTTTGCACTAAATGATTCAACAAAACCAAAAATGCTATGTAAAGCCAAGTTGTCACCTGTAATCTGAAAAAGCGAACCTCTCACAGGTGTGGCTGAAAAGGGCACTTGCATTCCTTCAGTTTCTAAAATCTTTAGATCATCAACAAGTGGCTTTAGGATAGGATCAAACCCATATTTTTTTAAGTCTTCTGAATGAAAAAGGGCTACAAGATGAATGTTCATCAACACAGAATTTAACTCTGGTGGCAAATTTCTCAAAACAAAATAAATACAACCAAGTTTGTGCACCCCCTTTTTTGAGCCTAAAGGATTAGCAGTTTCAAAATCGTCATAGTAGAGCTGGATCTGGAGAGCATGTTCTTGTTGTGAGAATAAACTGTGATTTTTGAAGTAGGAGCCGTCATTTAAATCTCTGTACAATCCCTCCATGTTTAGTTTTTTTTTCTGGAAACTGCTACAAAGTTCACTGTTTCGAAACATAGATGAAAGGGATCCCATGATAGGAACGTACATGAATTTATCATTGACAGGAACTTGCCTGTATGTCCCTGTTGTTCTATCTTTGCGTACATCAAAACGCACACCAAGAACATGCTCTATGGGTTCAACTATTTTCCATTTTTGCTCAAAATATCTTATCCTTTTAGATTCTGTGTTAAGACATGAAAATGGATTTTCAAGCTGATCAAAGCAATCCTCAACTTTTTCTAAGGTTTCTCTTGATGTATCAGTTGACAAACAGTCGACAACAGATTGTTTTGCATGTGCATGGATGTCATTAACCAGTTCCTCCAATGAACCAACTAAACACTGTACAGTACTTTCAGGAACTCCTGATGATTGTACTTGAGCAATAACAGAGCTGCACATGTTCAGTATTTGCCTTTTTTCAACTGGAACCGGTGTAGTTATTGTCATGGGATGAGCCACATTTACAGGCTGTGAAACAGAGGTTCCATCGTTAGGTACAGGCTCAAAATTGTTGATGACCTCAGAGTGAACGCAGTCTCCATGTGCTCGGAATAAGTGCCGCTTGTAACCAGAGTACGTGTGAAAGATAAATGAACATCCAGGCTCTCCACAGGTCAAACGTAAAAACTTTCCTGGGTACAAACCATGCTGGAACTTCAAATGTCTAAATAACACTGAGCAACTTGTGTGGTGTATCTTGCAAATGTAACAGATGAACATTTCCAGTCAAAGTGCTGAATAGTGGATATCTTTAAACCGTACAGTGAAGACTTCCTCTTGTTTCATTGACCCGAGGACTGTCCTTCACGCTGCCAACATCAATGCCATACACTTGATGGTCTGGATGAATGTGTAGAAGTTGTCCAATGCCTTATCAAAGGACACGGCAAATTAAAAAATGTGCCTTGAAAAGTTTTGCCTTGTCAAAACCTGCATCTCCCATCTGTGTCACACAGGGAATGACCTTTTGATCTAGGACAATGTAGAAACTTTGGGTAGAAACTTTGGATGATGTTCTTTCTTTCTCCAACCCACAGGACGAATGGCTGAGTGGGGCCAGCCTTAAGAAAAGCCTCTGTGCTACCTCCCACCTGAGGGAGAGAAAGAAACCAAGTGATTCACATTAAACAAAATTGATAATCTGATGTTGAGGCATTGCTGTTTGAAATTATGACAATATTAAAATGTTTCACTCCGCGCGCACAATTATTTTTGTTTCAATGTGTACATTTAGTTTTAATAGAAACAATGACATGTCAGTCCTGCAACACCAAGCTTGTCTGGGATAGATACATCTGCTGCAGGTTGGATCACCTTGCCATCTTAAAATATCAGCCGTTGATAATTTGCATCTGTTCTCATCAAAAGAGAAATATACAATTCTAAAAAGCATACCTTGATGAATTTCATTAGGTGGTGAGCAGCATCTGATGTGCTAATCTTTGAAGACGTCCTTCCCTTAGATGTTGGAGTGAAGTGAAGCAGCAAAAGATGGCAGCCGCCTCGCAGTCCCAAACTACAGAATAGAAATTAAGATCATCACAATTACTGTCATTTAAAGGACCACAGCAGTCATTTTTCCACGTTATGTAATACCATGATGACATTTTAGACACCTGATAATTTTTCTAATAAGGCAGTTTTCCAGCGCCTTGGTATAAAAATTCATTTCTAGAGACTTAAAATCTTCTGGCCACCAAGTGAAGTAGATATCGAGTCATAACAATAGTAAGATTATGTAACTTTTTTTGTGTTCAAACTACATTAAATGTCATTTCAGGTTTAACATGTTTGTAAGCTTGTTTTCATACCATACAGAAATGAGTGATATATTGTGTTGTGGGAATTAAGCAAATGCTGTAAAGGCATGCAAAATCTACCATTTCCAACTTACACTTACCAGCCTCGTTAGAGTAACGCTGTGCAGAAATGAGCAGCTCATCCAATTCTGTACTCTGGGACAGATTTTTGCAATCTTTGATGATCCTTGGCTTGAAGAATGTTGGCCACTTTGCAAGGAACTTACCAGACACTTCCTCCCCAAAAAACAGCATTGTGAAGTCTTGGTCAATCTTAAACACAAAGTGTAACAACAGAAACAACACATTAACAAGAAAACAAACAAAGGAACCACAAAGCAGTCATTAAATTATTTTATGCCTTACCAAGCCAGGTGTATCCAGAAATCTTGGGAAAAGGTCCAGGACAGTAGAAGCTATGGCAGGTTCTTGAACCACTTTTTGCCTATGTTGAAATGTCACCTTCATGTTGTCTTTGACATGTTTCATGTCAGTTGAGTGCCTCTTCCTTGCATTTATCACCTGACAACGGCCTCACATTTGAACACAAGTTGCGAAGAGTCTTGGGGCTGTCTTGAAAAGCTGACTTTGATTAGTTCATCTCTTCTCGGGAACCAGCATATCACCACCTGCCAAGAGTAAAATAAGGTCCAGCATATAACACCATTTCTTTGCAAAATATCTAGCATGTCTAGTCCCTTTAGACTGAGTTAAAATTAATTTTGTTAAGAAAAACATCCTTGATCCATTTTTTAAGTAGTACAAGCTGTGTAACATGACTGCAATACAGTATTCTCTCAACTATCACAGGGGTTAGTAGGAACCATATTTCTATTTTATTATTTTTTTATATATTTTAAGCGATAAAAACCCTCCCCACAAATATTCCTGACAATGTAGCGTTTGGTTTGTTCGTTTTTAAATTTCAAATATTGTATAACAAGACAAAACTGCAAATATGAACGCATCCCCCCCTCTCCCTCTTAACTAACCGATGCCTTTAATTGAACTACCAAATTAACACAATGGTCCTCTCTTTCTGGTCAGACACTTTGCAGCACTTCTGCTGTAATTTTATTCATATTTAGCACGGACTACACTACCCATGAGGGCCGGTAACACTCTGCCCTCATTGCCTTTATATTAAATCATTTTTGGCTAATGACAAAAAAAAGTCACTTTAAGGGCCAAATTGCATTATACTTCTTCACCTCACCTGACGTGGGCCGCAAGTGGCCTTTGGGCCACGAGTGGCCTCTGGGCCGCGAGTTTGAGACCACTGACCCTAAGGCTTTGGCAGTTTAATTCGGAAATAAATAAAAGGCATTTAATAAAAACTGTGAAATATATTAACATGTAATATTCATTACAGTCTGCCAATAGCCAGATTATGCTAAATGAATATTAGGAAAGAAACTGGTACTTTGCAGAGTTCTAGCTAGCAGTAGCCCAGCTTAACAAAAACAGTTAAAATTCAAATATGACACTTAAAGATGATGTATTTTGATATAAATACTATTTCTTTTACTAGTTATCATGTTACTTGTTCTAACATCAATCTAAAACTTAATATTTAACCGAATAAAACTTACCGCATCAGCAAGAAAAAATGGCGACCGAAGATTCTGGATTGCGAAGCTCCACAGGAAATGAAGGTGTGGTCTAATTTAACACCCACAGTGTTAAAATGCAGTAACGACTAAAATCTACACTTACACTTTTCAGGAATCAACTCCCGATGTGTTATTTTAACTCGATTAAGTGTTGAACTAACTCGGAACTCTGTTGAAATCTACTAACACTGAAAAATCAACACTGGCATTTTTGCTGTGTATAATGAGGATTTTTGACACAGAAGAATGCTATAGCAAAAGGTTATTTGCCTCACAGAAAATTAAGTTTCTTAATTCAGCTACTCCATTTAAGTGTCATATTTTAGAAAGATGGAAGGAAATTGGAAATGTTTCAGCATTAGAATTACCAACAGTATATGAACCACTTCTGAATTCATAACTGCTACTTAAAATGCTTTTCTTCAAACACTAAGGGTTAGTGAATATGCTACCTATGTAAAAGATCCTAAGGTAAAAACTGGCATAGTAAAGCTTTTACTGCTAGTCAGAAAGAACATCTGTAGTTTTAAGATAACAATTCATGCCTTTCAAGGGAGAATTGTATTGTTAACCTCGAAGAATATTGTAATTGAACAAGAAAACTGAAGTTGCAGTCAAAACATGTAACAATCAAAAGCTGGGATAATTCATTGCAATGAATTGAATCAAGTTCACTTAATATTTAAAGTTTGATGGGTCTTTTCTATTTTAGAGTTTAGCTACTCTAAGTTGCTGTTATTACTCAATAATTTCCTTGAATCAGTATTACATGAATATAAGATGACAGCTACCATGCAACTGTATGTCAGTACAGATGCTTGAAAAAAATCTGCTGCTTCTTAATGTGAACAAGTATCCACACTGAAAAAACAGGCTGAACTGGGGGACAAGCACAGAGGCTGTATACAAAAATGGAATGAATGGGCTCTATTTCCTGCAGCTGAGATTTTCTCAGCTTTGTGCATCTAAATGTTGGAGATTTTCTATGACTCAGTTGTAGTGAGTGCGATGTACTTTTTTGTGGTCTGCTGGAGGAGGAACATTGGAGGTGGTGACACCAGCATACTGAATAAACTGATTAAGAAGGCTTGTTCTGTGATTAGCTACAAACTAGATACACTTGACTGTTATCCATCCGTCCATCCATCCATCCATCTTCTTCCGCTTATCCAGACCCGGGAAAGCAGCAGCCGAAGCAGAGAAGCCCAGACTTCCCTCTCCCTGCTCACCTCCTCCAGCCTATCCGGGGGAACACCAAGGCTTTCCCAGGCCAACAAAGAGATATAATCTCGCCAGCGTGCCCTGGGCCTGCCCAGAACACCTCGCTTAGGTGACAGCCAGGAAGCATACCTACCAGATGCCTGAACCACCTCAACTGGCTCCTTTCGATGTGGAGGAGCAGCGGCTCTACTCTGAGCCCCTCCTGGATGGTTGAACGTCTCACCTTATCTCTAAGGGAGAGGCCAGTCACCCTTCAGAGAAAGCTCATTCCCACCGCTTGTATCCACGATCTGGGGAGGGTGCTCGAGGGTGAGCGTCTGGTGGCCCGGCAAAGCCCACCACCCGTAGGTGGCGCTGTAAGGGTCGGGTGCAATATGTGCTGGGTGGCTTGTCGGCTACCAAGATTCATTAATGTTAACATTTTAAAATTCTGTAAAGCTTTGTTGAGTTTCAAAATGTTTAATCATTATCATTATTATTGCTGTTGTTGTTATTATTATCATCAATACTAGTAGTTGTAGTAGTAGCCTTCCAGCTGCTGTAACAGAAGTTATATTTCCTAAATAGGGGATTTTCTTTGAATCTTATTTTATATTCTATGCATGCAGAATACAATGAAACCTGGGTATAATGCTGGTATCATTAGCTCAGCTAAATTAACTAGCAACAATTAATAAAGTTTATAAAAGAATAGTAACATTAGCTTACAACAGCACTAATAATAATAATAATAATAATAATAATGGATACTTTATTGATCCCCATGGGGAAATTACTTGTTTTTTCTCTGCATTTGACCCATTCACTCAGTGAAGCAGTGGGCAGCCCACTAAGCAGGCGCCCGGGGACTGCCGGGACTAAGACTGCCAAATAACTGGGAGGTAGCAGCCCATCAGTGGTAGAAACCTTTAAGTTATCTGAGTAGAGAAAACACTGTACAGAACAGTTACAGACATGCTAAAAATACCCATATGTAGATTCTCCTAATTTACTTGTTTAAAAGGAATTAGTAAAATAGAGCAGAATACAGTCATTTAGCTGACTGATCAAGTTCACTGCTGACAGCAAAAGGGGAATTTACCAGTAGTCTTTGAGGAAGCCACTGATAAGTGTCTTTGGTATGTTTAGCCAGAGGGATTGCTTGGCTTCTGTAATAAAATCAGTCACAGAGTTCAACACCAACCAGCGAACTGAACTTGTTTTGTTCAGTTTTGTTCTTGTTTTTTTAATATATGTTAATTTTAAAGAGTTTCATTTTTGGATTGTGGATTTTTAGAGTGTAGTTTTCACTAAAATAAGAAATATTATGTAAAAAGATCTAGTCATTAAACATTCCACAACCTCCTCCAGGGGGGTAGCATTTACTCTACCCTGCAAGAGTATCTGCAATGGCAAATGTGCCATTTCTTGGAGAGGTTAATTTATCCATTTTCACCTTTTTTTGTATTATTATAGGTCAAACTTGACAAAATAACTATTCAAGGTTCAATTTAAGAGAATCATTAGTTTTAGTTTTTAAAAATATGCCCTTGGTGGTCTAAAAATATTTGTAAACTGATGAATAAGCTAAACCTAGGAAAAGTCGGGAAAAAGCCAGATGATGGGTATGTATTTAAAAGACACAAAGGTGTATGTACTTAAAACATCAGAGGTGGAATTGACATCAGTGGTGTTTCTAGTGCTCAGTGTTTCTAAGTGTTATTTCATCTTTTTCACATTTTTAATACATAGAAAAAGACCAAAAAAGACCCAAATGCACAATATTTCTCTGGCCTGTTTGATAAGCTAAAATATTTTGAGCTTGATATGGTGGGCTCATTAAAGCTAAGACAACTCAAATGAGAAATAAGCTACAATTGCAGTTGAGTAGAAATTCTTTAAGATTATTTGATGTCAGTGTAAGCTGACCTTAATTGAATCCACTTCTTGATCAACGAATTGTGCAGTTATTTCAGTCAATCTTTACAGGGGCTCTCAAGAGGCAGAAAAAGACTTGAAGTCACTGTTTAATATTTATGGACTGTTATTATTAGACATCAAACATCAATTTTCAAAGAAATAAATTCAATATATTACAAAACTGTGACTGAAGTTATCCCAATAAAGCAAGAGATGAATTGTCAGCACTGAAAATAGTAAATAAACAAACAGCAGTTTGTAGTAGTAGGTCTGGCAAATACGAATACCTAATCATAAGAGGCCACTTTTAATGGAGTCTTTAAAGTGTATGATTTTCTTTAAAATAGAGTCTTTAGTGACAAGTTATAAAGTAATTCATCTTCAGGATGTCGAGCTACATGCTCTAGATTTTGTTTTGCAAATATAATAGAATATGTACCGGTATAAGAGATTTTCATAGGTATGTTGAAAATGTCTTTGTTTGTTACAACTCCAAAGAGAAACGCTGTAACCTGTGTGTGGTGGGGCGTGGTCTGCGGGGTCATGCACCTGCACAGCATCCGCAATCACGACCCGCCCACGCGGAAGCAGGGATTGGGGAGTGTTGTAAGGTGTGTGGAATGTGGTGTGTTGTGCAATAATAACAACCTCTGGACCCGACGTGTCTCAATTACACCAAACTGTGTTTTTTTTAATAGATTGGTCATTTAAAATCATAAACGGTATAGGATGGTCTACCTCATGTCTCTGAGGAACATCTGAAAGGATTGTTTAACTTAATAATCTGGAAGATAAAATGGGTGGAGACCTTTTCTACCAAAAAGTTTTCCCCATCCCCAGAAGATGTTCAAATAATTGATATTGTTTTAAGACACATGAGTAGAGGAGAGCTGGGAGCTCAGATAAGCGGCCTATTGAAATGTTCCAATTCACAACTTGGCAGAAGTGGGAAGTGGTTGAGAAATATATACTGTATTCTTTAATGTATTGACTGTATTCAGGACTGTTGCATATTGTCATTTGTGTCAACATGAATCGTATTCATGTATACTTCTCAGTTGCAGTTTATTATATCTGGGACACTGCAATGTCAAATTCTTTGGCACCAGGATAGCAGAGAGTGCAAGGCCTTTTAACTCAAGCATTTTTTATTATGGAGTCTGCAATAATATTTGTGCTCACACGTTTATTGTGAGGTTGTAAAAAGCTGGCATTGGCAGCAGCCTGCCGGCCAACAGCAGTATCCTGCTGAGTCATTGATAGCTACCCTCCCCAAGTCTAGATGCTCCCCTGAGGCTGGACCAGAAATGTAGACAGTGTATTCTGTACCAGCCAATGGTTTATGACACCTATACAGCTTTTCTCTTCACTTGGATTGCACAAAAGCACTACAGCATCAGGTGCAGAGCCGACAGTGGGGAGCAGATTGTCAGCCCCAGGAATCAATGTGCAGCTGGAATAAGTGTCTTGGGTGGTTGGGATCAAAAGGCCAGTGAAGGGAACTCATGAAGATCCAGGATGTTGAGTATCACGACCACCTGCCACTGCGTTTTATTTTCCCATGACAGACAGCAAGCTTGATATGGTTATAAGATTTTATTTTTCTTCATATCCCTGGATGATCCTGGGATGCGCACCATAACCCAGCAGGCTCCAGAGCTCTGAGTTCTGGTGGCAGGACCAGGTAATCTTGATATTGCTATTCTTACCATTGTGGTGAGAGGAATCCAGGGCAAATTGCTGTTTCAATAGCTGAGGACTCTCCAAGTTCACTCTCTAGACTGAATCTGAAATAAAAGTCAACATAGGACTGAAAAGCAGAGTTTTAGCTTTAATCCATCCATTCATCCTTTTTTGCTCAATCCAGGGTACCAGGGGGCCTATCCCAGGCAACATTAATACTCACACCTATTGGCAATTTAATATCACATATCACCCAACCCCATTAATTGTATGTCATTGGAGTGTGGGAGGGAGCCAGAGTACCCAGAGAGAACCGACACAGAAAAGCTCCACAAAGAAAGGTCCCAGTCAGATGGTAAATTGGAGCTGCTTGCTATGAGGCAATCGCTCTAACCACCGTGCCACTGTGCTGCCCCAGCTCTAACCCAGAGAGTTTTAATATATTATTATATGGACATGCTAACATCATTTTAAATATGAGGATTGTTTTTAATATTTGGATGAACATTTTTCCACTCAATGACTGCATTAAGTTTAGAACCAGCCCATGGACAGAACCAAATGCTGTATTTCTTCCTTTGATGCTCAGCTAGACCTTTACTGCAGCCACCTTCAGTTGCTGCTGGTTTGTGAGTTTTTCTGCTTTCCATTTTGTCTTCGGTAATTGAAAAGCATGCTCTATTGGGCTGAGATCAGGTGAGTGACTTGCCCATTGAAGAATATCCCTTTTCTCTACTTTGAGAAACTCTTAGATTGCTTTTGCAGTAATGCTTTGGGTCATTATCCATTTGCACTGTGAGGGACTGTCTGATCAGTTTCTGCAATTTTGCCTGTGTACTTCAAAATTCATCCTGCTACTTCTATCAGCAGTCACATCTGCAGTAAACACTAGTGACCCAGTTCCACTGGCAGCCATTCATGCCCAGATAATGCCTCCAACCCCTTTGACAGATGACATGGTATGCTTCGGATCATGAACAGTTTCTTTCCTTCTCCATAGTTTTGTCTTCATGCCTCATCATTCCAGTGAAATTAATTTTGGTTTTAATCTATTGATTTTCTTCACCAGAACTGTGCATGTGCAGGTTTGTTAGGTGTCTTACATAAACACCAAAACAAAAATCTAAACCGCACCTTCCTGTTTCTGAGTGTAAATGGGGGTTTGGCTCTTGTTATGAATGCCCTGCATTTCTATTCATCGTGACTCTTGACTGAATTTAACTATGGGTATCTAGCTCCTAAAGAGTGTCCTTGATTTAAATAGATAATATCAAGGTATTTTTCTCAACCAAGAAAAGATTTTGCATCATCCACTGAAATTATCTTCATAACTCTTCGGGTCTTTTGGCATTTCTAAGCTGACTAATGCTTTCCTTGTTTAAAGAATGTTCAATCCTAAACGGTTTTTGCTGTCTCTAGGTTTGTTTTGGTTTTTCAGCCTGGTGATGGCCCCCCTTTAAATGCACTGATATAGCATTCATCTGTTGATTTATCATGGATTAAGGAGAGAAAAGGCCTCACTGGGCCATGGCATTGCTTGTCAGTAAATTGTCAAAAAAAGGTCTGCTCTTCAGTCACTTTTAATAGTGTGGTTAATGAACACACACACCTTGTCATTTAATGGTTTTTCTTTATTTTTACTACTTTCGACATTGTAGATACATAATGAAGACATCAGATATATGAAGCAATGGAATTATGTAGAAAGGAGAAAAAAAAGATAAATTACTCTAAATAGGTCTTATATGTTAGATTCCTCAAATAGGAAGTAGCGCTGCAAACTCTTGGCCTTCTCTCAATGAACTTTGTTACGACCCGGCTCAAAGCCGCAACATAAAAAAAATAAAGATGAATACCAGAGTGTTAGTGAGAAGAGGTTTTATCTAAAAATGGAATAGCAGGTTGGCTAAAATGGTTGGTGCCACCAAGGCAAAGGCAAGTGAGCTCCCAGGAAGCTTGCCTCAGGTATGCTTTTATCCACACCTGACTAGTTGTGGCCAATTAGCACCAGCTGAACACATTGAGATGATTAGGGGCTGCAGAGGGACGTAACACCTCCTCCCTCAAAAGGGTTCCTCTAGGACCCCTAAACAAATTAAAAGCCCCTCTGAAGCCTTGATCCCTCAAAAATAAGCTTTTAAACAGGGATGCCCCTGCATGAGGATTTGAAGTTGCCACACTGAACACACAAAAAGTAACATGTGACCAACACAAAGGGGTACAACAGTCAAACCCAAAATGATTATTCAACCTGCTACAACACAAAATGAGAGCAGCCACGAATAATAACACAAGTGATCTGTGGTCTCCACCACACAAACGGTCACATATAATTGGCCTCATACCACAACAAGTTATTTTAATCCACAAGGTTCAGTAAAGCAAGCATACTAGTGACCAACCACAAATTGGAGTTATGGCCACACAATGATCACATCAAGGGTGGCTCAGCACCCCACAGTGTTATTGCCATCACCTGGCCAACAACACTCACAAGTGACCTAACAAAGGTAGCCATATTCCCCACAACACTAAAGGTCACAGCACAAAACACGCACCACACGAGGATCTCATTAGCATATATCAACACTGACATATTAGATGCACACACGGTGTACACACTATGCCAACATAAAAACGACCTACCCGCCTCAGCTACAGACCATAATTAATGAATGGTCTCAAACCTCCTACCAAGTTTGGTGCCACTGATTTACTATGTGTAACTCCCAGCCTAAAATGCTAAAAACAATAAAAACCTAACTTTACCTACCTAGTCTTCAGTGGTGTACCAGGCTCGAGGCAACTTTAAATGCGAACTCGAGAGCAGGCAGTGGACCAGAGATATGGTCTCCTACCAAACTCCGAAGCATACCCCCACCCAGGATAACCACCAAACACAACAAATTAAAACAACAAACAAGTGCTTCGATGGAAGGGCAGCACAGCACCCAGCTGAAACACACTTACTAAAGGGACGTTGCTCAATCACAGTGAGCACCATCACTCACCCACTTTAAAGTAAAACAAACTGATATTCAGTCTCCACTAAAATGTCCAAAGATCCCGGACGAGCCCCCACTTATGTTACAACTCGGCTCAAAGCCACAACATAAAAAAAATAAAGATGAATACCAGAGTGTTAGTGAGAAGAGGTTTTATCTTAAAATGGAATAGCAGGTTGGTTAAAATGGCTGGTGCCACCAAGGCAAAGGCAAGTGAGCTCCCAGGAAGCTTGCCTCAGGTATGCTTTTATCCACAGTCCCTAAAACTATCAAGCGTTACCTTGAAACATGAGGACCGCTCCAGGAAAGGAAGACCAAGAGTCACCTCTGCTGCTGAGGATAAACTCATCTGAGTCACCAACCCCAGAAATCACAAGTTAACAGCACCTCGGGGTCAAAGGAGCTTGCAAAGAAAAGCGTCTGGACTTCTTTAAGTTGCTTGAAGACGTTTCACCTCTCATCCGAGAAGCTTCTTCAGTTCTAAGGTCAAATGGTGGAGAGTCCCAGATATAAACCTAGTGGGAGTAACCCCCCACGGAGGGACAAAAGGACCCCCTGATGATCCTCTAATCGCCTGAGCCAAGGTGGGAAACTGGGTGTGGGTCCCAATCAGCCAGAGTTTCGGGTGTGTTCATTGTGAAACCTGGCCCCACCTTATCATGCGAATTCCTGAGGTCAGATGGCCCAGGATGTGAGTGGGCATTAAGGCGTCTGGGAAGGGATCTCAAAACTGGATTATAGATGGCAGAGAGTTGGTGTCGTAAACCCCCGCCTCTGTTCAAAGATGGTCGCCCACAGTGGACATAGATGGCTTCTTTCACTCCTCTTTCAAACCATCTGTCCTCTCTGTCCAAAATGTGAACATTGGCATCCTCGAAAGAGTGTCCTTTATCCTTAAGATGCAGATGGACTGCTGAGTCTTGTCCTGTGGAGATGGCTCTTCTGTGTTGTGCCATGCGCTTGTGAAGTGGCTGTTTGGTCTCTCCAATGTAGAGGTCTGGGCATTCCTCGCTGCACTGTACAGCATACACCACATTGTTAAGTCTGTGTTTTGGCGTTTTGTCTTTCGGGTGAACCAGCTTTTGTCTGAGCGTGTTGCTGGGTCTGAAATACACCGGGATGTCGAGCTTGGAGAAAACTCTCCTGAGTTTTTCTGATACACCGGCTACATAGGGGATGATAATGTTGTTGCGTCTGTCCTTCTTATCCTCCCTCGCTGGTGTCTGGTCTTCTTTTCTGTGCTTCTTTGCTGACTTTAAGAACGCCCGTTTAGGATAGCTGCACATTTTGAGTGCTTCCTTTACATGTGTGTGTTCCTTCTTTTTTCCTTCAGGCTTAGAGGGAACATGTTCTGCCCGGTGGTGTAGGGTCCTAATTACTCCAAGTTTGTGTTCCAAAGGGTGATGGGAGTCAAAGAGGAGGTACTGGTCCGTGTGTGTGAGCTTCCGGTAAACTTCGATGTTGAGTTTGCCGTTCTCTTCAATGTGCACAGCGCAGTCCAGGAAAGGCAAACAGTTGTCCTTTGTGTCTTCCCTGGTGAACTTGATGTTTTTATCCACAGCGTTAATGTGCGCAGTGAAGGATTCCACTTCGTGTGTCTTGATTTTGACCCAGGTGTCATCCACATATCTGTACCAGTGGCTGGGTACTCTTCCTTTGAAAGAGCCAAGAAACAGCACCTCATTTATCTGAGCTCTAGGCCAGATAAATGCCACACAGAGTTCCAGTAGCAGACACATCTCTACATCAACTGTTCAGAGGAGACTGTGCAAATCAGGCCTTTATGGTCAAACTGCTGCTGAGAAACCATTACTAAGGAAAAGCAACAAGAGGGGAGATTTGTTTGAACAAAGAAACGCAAGGAATGGACATTAGACCATTGGAAATCTGTGCTTTAGTCTAATGAGTCTAAGATTTGAGAGCTAAGAGCTAAGATTTGAGAACCTTCACAGACATTTTGAGAGCTTTGGTTCCACCCGCTGTAACTTTGTGTGACACAGAAAAGGTGAACGGACGGTCTCTACATGAATGGTTCCCACCGTGAAGCATGGACAAGGAGGTGTGATGGTGTGGGGGGTGCTTTGCTAGTAACACTGTTGGGATTTATTCAAAACTGAAGACACACTGATCACGCCTTCTACGTTCAGTCAAACCCATTATCAGCAACTCTGCTCTAGATCTGTGCGTGGTAAATCACTGAGTTGGAATTTAGTGGCCTGGACTAGTAAGTCCCAAGAATTAGTTACACATTAATTACACGTTATTATTATTATTTTAAGATTATCATATTAAACAAGTTACCTGATTTTAACTCATTTGTTTTGTTTTTGTTTTTTCAAATGACGGACAGAGAGCCTAAAAGGTTAGTCAGAGTAAACCATTAGTATCATGATATGATTTGATACTTGATACTTGATTTGGCATTGTTAGGAGTCAGATATGCGCAGGAAATGTATCTAATCCAGGTTTGTCAGCTTGCAACATTTCTTCACTTTTCTCAGACTGAGAAAACTACATCAAGACACCCTTAGCAACCAATCAGTTAAACCTAGATACTTTGTGACTGTGACATGAGTCTGATAAACCCATGGTCTTCACTAACATAGTCATTATGTTAATTTTATTCTGAGGGATTTGGTGTAAAAGATTGATTTTGACAGGAAGAAGATCTCCATTTCAGCAATTTGTTGCTGAGCATCTGAGTGTTCAGACAATTTGCAAGTCCTCGAAAATGCAACACAGAGGAAAAAAAGACAAAGCTGCACAATGTAGTGCAGGAAAATTAAACCTACAATGCGACGCAATCTAAGCACTGTTTTTATATATCTTTTGACAAAAAAGATGAATCAATTTTCTTGGTTTTAACTTACATAACCACTCTGTTATAGGAAAGTCTGCAATTGTCTTTTTTTCCCCTCATTTAAAGATTTTCCATGTGTGCTTTTTGTCTGTTCAAAGCCTATTCTTGCTCTAAAAACTGAAAGGAAACACATTTAAAACATGCAGAGTTCACCATGTGTTTAAACATTGCAAAGTGTATATTAATCTTTATATATACTTTGTATATCTATATTTTATTATCAAAGCTATAAGATTACTGATGAATGTTAGACATCATTTTTATTTCCCCGGAACAATATTAGTGCTTGTTTGCAGGACTATGGTATTGCATTTAATGTATGGTCTTCTTTTTCTTATAGCCAGTGATCCACTCCATGAACTGCCATCTTATCATGGCCCATCACTGTGGCTAAGGCTACCAAGGTAGCTTAACAATTCTCTGGTGGCCCCTAGGATTTCTGGGATTCACATAGTACTGTACTGGTTAACACGCCTCTGCAATTTTATTTGGAAGTTGAGTTGATAAACTGGGGGACGAAACAGTATATTCTAACTTCAAGGGGACCACAAACTGCATCCCTGAGAAGGTTCGTGCCACAGTACTGGAAAAAGAATTGAGCTCATTAGTTAAACCTTGTTTTCAGGAGAAACAGTGCAGTTTTAATCTTGGCTGCAGAACACTGGAAATGCGCTTTATCTTCTCTACGATATCCAAGGATGAATTTGTCCAAACACTCTACCTAAGAATTGTGCTTGATGGTTTGTTGTAGCTATGCCTGTAATCCTTACCTTTGCTAACAATGGAGAATTTCTTGTTCTTTACCTCCCACATGGTGACATTATTATTATTTACACATGTAATTGTGTGTACTTTGAAACCTTTCATCTTGGCAGCAGTGTAAGGTGAGCAATTCTCTACAATGTGCTCGTAGAATACGTTACAGATAACTACACAGACACATAGAGCTCAAGGAGAGACTTAGCCAGTTTCAGGGATTTAAATAAAGCTGCTGGGGCAAAATATGGATCACAAACCCCCAAAATTCGCAGTTTGCCTTTACATCTTTGTTTTTCTTCCATGGATAGATGATCCAAGTTGTCTTCGCTTGAGACAGGTGAACAAAACAACACTTTTGTCCTGCAGTACTACTGACTTTCCACTATTACAGAACTTTTTCATTGGGGTGGCCATATGAAGGCCACTAAAAACAGGAGTGTGGCTCAGCAAAAACTGAATTTCCAGTTTTATTGTGCTGTTGTCAAATATAGGTTACTTGTAAAATATGGCAAAAAAGAGAGAAAGAATTGCATGCCTGGTTAGTTTCCAGAAACAGAATTAGAATACTTTATTAATCCCTATGGAAATTATGCTATTAAAGTTGATATCACTGAAAATAGGCACATATGAAAACCAAATAAGATTTTTAAATCCAGAATATTCTGTTTGAATTGATTGAATGATTTACTGGAAGCCCCAGCCATCACTGTAATGATTCTTAGCAGAGTTGAGCAGAAGCAGCTTAAGATTCAGTCTCCCAGAATGCAGTTGTTCAAGAAAGACAAATAAGTATTAGATCATGTAAGAGTGTGAAGTGTTGCCTGTCTCTGTGTTGGCCATAAAATGCACCAGTGATCAGTCCAGGGATTGGCAACAGCTTTTCTGCAGCCTAATATGGATAAAATACCTGAAAATAATAACACCACACAAAGACCTCCATGTGTTTCAAAACCAACTATTTACTGGTACAGAACAAAATAATCTTCTGGCATCACATTTATTCAGAACAGTTGTTTCTGTCCGTCACATTTATTAGAGTTATTACTTAAAGGACAGTCTTGTCAGGGGGGGACAATGTAACAAATTTGTGGGGGTGGCCAATGCCCCCCTGTGCTCATCTCACGTGACTGGAAACAATGGATACTGGAAAGACCACAATTCCAAACTTCCTAGAATGTCTTGGTTGTTCATTTTGATCCCATCCCACAACAGAAGTATTGACAAACAGGTTTTTGCTTGAACAAGTTAATTTGTTAATTTGGATATTCTTTTTAATGTAAGTAAGATTAGACAAAAGTACTTTAGATTTAAGGTTTTCAGGTTTTATTATTATAATAATTTTGTAAGTAAATATTAGAATAAAGATAACAAATAAGCAGCACGGTGGCACGGTGGTTAGCACTGTTGCCGCACAGCAAGAAGGTCCTGAGTTCAATTCCAACATCAGGCCGGGGTCTTTCTGTGTGGAGTTTGCATGTTCTCCCCGTGTTTGCGTGGGTTCCCTCCGGGTACTCCGGCTTCCTCCCACCATCCAAAGACATGCAGCTTGTGGGGATAGGTTAATTGGATAATCCAAATGGCCCTGCGACAGACTGGCAACCTGTCCAGGGTGTACCCCGCCTCTCGCCCTATGACAGCTGGGATAGGCTCCAGCGCCCCCCGCGACCCTGAAAAAGGATAAGCGGAAGCGAATGGATGGATGGATGGAGATAACAAATAAAGATTACAACAATAAGTAACATCTGCATAATTTAAATAATGTATAAGAAAATCATGGGTATTACCTGGGCTAAAAAAAAAAAGAGTTGCGCTTCACCGGATCTGCAGCCATTCATTCACAGTCCATGCTGTTCTTCCTCAGTCTGCAGGCCTCAGCTCTACTTCTTAGGCCTGAACAGTCTGATTTGGGTGCTCTGCTCTGGATGTCATGGTCCTGCGACCATGACTCAGTGACTTTATGTTTATGTTCTTTATTGTTATTACTTTCATTATTATTCATGGCTGTTTTGGGATGGTTTGTGTTTGGGATTTTAGACACTGGGTTCTGGGTTTGTGCTCCCTCTGTTGGTCCCTGGTGTTAGTGTTCCCCTGTCTCGTCAGGTTAATCAGGTCCAGCTGTTTCCCCCACCTGTGTGTGATTTCCCAGTGTCTCTTTGTGTACTTATAGTGTGTGATTTCCTCTGCTCCTCGTCGCGTCGTCTGTGTTCATACCCAGTGAATCCCCTGCGTGCTCTCCCTGCTGTTCTCCCTTCATGTTCAGGTTTGCCACTCCCTTTGAGTAGTTTCTCCCACTTTAGTTCGTCCTTAGTTCTGTTTTGCCATCTCCACTTTATGTTCAGTATTGTCAATAAATCACCTTCACATCTGAGTAAGTGCTGCATCTGAGTCCTCTTTTCCACTCTTCACACGGCCGCTGCCCCGGACCGTGACACTGGATTTCACTCTTTATTTACTCAGATTAGTTCTCCATGATCAAGGCTCTCTGCTTAATTCAGTTTTGGTTCAACATTCAGTCTGCGACCCATTCAGTCCTGCAGTAATTATTAAACTTTAACTAACTACAGTCCCTGATATATATATTTATTTATTATCATGTACTTTCATATCAAAATATGCGTGAACAGTTTTATTGTTATCTCACTGTATTATAAATAACTCAATTTTAGGAAAAGTCGTAGAATATCAGATGATTTTTAAAATGTTAAGGTGTCAAAATGAGTTCCTTAGTGGTTCTAATGTTAAAGAGTAGGAAGTATTGGGCCAGTTGTTCCAGGTCATATGATTCCTGTAGAACCATGGTGAAGATCTGGTTCACATTACTGAGAATAAGTGACTCATTCTGGGATAAATGGCTGTTTGACTACTTTAGTAAGAAAATAAATTATAATTACATATCCTTATAAGGTGACAGATTTAGTTGGTGGTGAAGCAACAATACACAGACACTGGCTCTGCCTTTAAAGATTAGCTACTTCAGGAACATCAAATTACAGCCCTCTCTTACTTTAGACTGCTGCAATGACTGGTACAAAGAGTACCAAAAATATGACATAAGATTTTTTGTGTAACGATCAAAATAAAATGTGTGAAAGGAGATTTTATTGGCAAAAGCATTAAAGGAATTTATAGGACATATGACACTTGTGATTCTTATCCATCACGATTCATAGGATTTAATTAGAATTACTGCCCCACTATTAAGATCTGAATAAATGTACTCAGTCAATGTTTGTGCAGTAACCTTAACTAAAGCTAAGTGTTGTCCTGCACTAATATATAGCAACTAATTTCTGATGCAACATGGATCCTCAGTGCAGCTTGACATTACAGTCATTTGGACTTGGCATATGTGTTAAAGACTAATTAGTGAGGAAAACACTGTCAAGATGCCATATGGTGGCAAAGACAAAGCAGCTTGCAGAGGTCTGGTGCCATCCAGTACACTTAAGAAATTTAAATGCTAGAAAGGCAGCCTGTGTCTACAATCGAGGTACACCATATGGAAATGAGGTCAAATATTATCAAAAAATTGACATTTTGTATTTCACATGCACAAAGAAGAAAAGTGTGTGAGTGTGTGTGTCTCTTTGTGTGGTGGTGGTGGTGGAGGGGTTGTATGATAGACCAGTGGGCTCGGTGTGAATTGTAAGGTTAAAACAAATTTAAAACTGATGTAACTATCTAAATTACAGTAAGAACTACTAGCAACTCACATGCTCAATAATCTTAACTGTCAAAGCATGCAGTCATTTCTTAGAGCTGCTCTATAGATGAGAGGGCACAGCATTGGGTCAAATGGATCACAGGAGATTATGCTAATATTGAAAGACGGAGCACAGAGTCTTGTCCTCATTCAGCTGAGACAAATCCTTGTGCAATGCGACATTATATAACAATTCTTACCTCGTTGACTATCTCTACAATTGTCTTGTAGGAACACTGACAGAAGTGTGAAGATAATGTGGTTGGGATCTAAAGAAAAGGAGAAATGTAAGCATAAAAGATGTTTACATCATTTTTTTTCAAAGGGGATTGTTGACATGTAGATATGAGGAAATTTTCAAATGTTTGCTACTGTTAGAGTTATTTACCCTGATACTAAAATAGATTAGATTTAGGATGTTTCACAAATTTCCCATGTAAGGGGACATCATTAGCATTACATTGGGAAGATTTGCAGCTCAAATATTGCTTATATTTCTGGTTTGTGCAAGATTTTTGCTGTCATCAAGCTTAAACGCTAATCAAAAGTTAAAGTCCATCTTCAGTCACTTTCTACTAAAGTGATTAATCTGTTAATAATAGGTGGGCAGACTCTAGCATAGCTGAATGCAGGCTGCACTATTTTAAGTACAGGCTTAATTAAAAGTGTAATTTTAGTATAAGTCATTAATGTTCGAGAATCATTTTCATCAATTCAAACTTTTTTTTTTCCAAATAATTCTTCTTTTTAAAAGTTCGATGTATGAGATCCCTTTCTTAATAAAAAGTCTAATACTGTTAGTGAATACCAACACAGTATGTAGTATAGTAAGTGAATCAGTCTATAGAGGATATTTTTTTCTTTCAAACAACTTTACATACATTCTATCAGTACTCAATATAACAAGAAGCCTTTACAGTAAGGTGCAAAGAAAATACAGCCTGTTTAAATTCTAAGGTTTTACATATCAGGACATAACAATATTATTGTCCTTAGTAGTGCTTACAACTTGCGTAAATACAACTGCAGATGAATGACTGAACATGATGTTTTGTCATGACATGTCCTCCTCCTATGCATTTCCTGTGCCACTATGTACTTTGTAAAAATTAAGGGAAAATGAAGAAACAGTGTGTGAAAACTATTGAAAGCAGACAGTTACTGTTTCCATAGGTAAATGAAAGCCAAGTCTTGTCATCAGCAAGTGTGACTATCTCTAAAAGAGCATACGCTTTGTTACTTTGCTGGTGTGGATATGTGTTTTAACATAATATCATGGAGGAAAGACAGTTATCTAAGAGATGTGGCTCCCCTACCATCTGGGAAGGGTTATAAGGTCATTTAAAAATAATTTGAAGTCCATCATTCAGGAGCAGATATATGAGGTGCCGTAAGGGACATTATTACTGAAACACTCTCACACACACTATTGAAATTTTATCTCTCACACACACTAGTGAAACGCTCCCACACACACTAGTGAAACTCTCTCACACACTCCACTGAAAAACCAAGGCATTTCAGTTGAACAGGAAGGCATGAAAGTGGTCCTGTTGCTGAGGTTGGGGTCATCCTGTAATCTCTTACGCACTACCTCCAATGCTTCCTGTTGGGTCTGTGTTTCCACAAGCCCCGCTAATTCTAGAGACGTATTCATCATGAAGAAAACAAGACAGTCGATCGATCGATTATTTGCGCAAGGGAGGCCTCGTCTGTGTCCACCACGAGAATGACCTCCAGATCTGACCTCCTCCTGCTACCTTTTATTGAGAGACAGTTCACACAAAACACGTCAGAACAAAGCCACGCCTCCTTGGTTCTAAGACAGGCATTGTATGTATATGTGTGAACTTCTGTAAGAATGCGAGAATGTGTGTGTGTGTGTGTGTGTGTGTGTGTGTGTGTGTGTGTGTGTGTGTGTGTGTGTGTCAGACCTCCTGCTGACCAAAGGGTCGTAAACGCAGGAAGCTTACATCAAAAGAAGCAGATCTTCCGGATGTATCTGCAATAAAACATTACAGCCCCCCCATCCAGAACCTCAAGAATCTGGGGGGAAGGACAATGGAATTTCTTTCATCAGAGTTGGCAAGCATAGAAATGACAACATTTAACAATTCACTCTAATTGTCACGGGTAATGGGGAAATACAGACTCAGTCGCGGAGCTCTGGATGCGAAGCAAACAGTGCGTTTATTTACAGTGCTCAAAAACAGTCTCAAAACACAAAGCGAAGTGCAAAAATTCAACGGTGATCATCTCCAAATTCCCAGTGGTGTGCAGGTGAGTCTCCCAAGTGATTATCCGAGTGTGTTTCTCCTCCGAGAGCTTAATCCAGCGGGCTCCTTCTCTCCAACCTTCTGCTCCGTATCACTTCCTCCTACAAACGAGTGACAACAACAGGTGAGAAGGGTGGCCGGCTAAAGCTATGTTACAAGTAACAAACACTCTTTACTACCGAGCTTCCAGTACAATCCAGCGGCGACTGCCATCCGGACACACAGTTAAATACCTCAGCCCACAATGATCAGTGACAGCTGGGTGGCAAATTAGGTGCAGGTGTGTCAGCCACTGGGTGGAGGAGGAGAGAGAGAGAAGCACACACATACACACAGGCAGGTCGCCCCGGGAAGGACCGTCCGACCATGACACTAATACTTCCGTGACTGGGATGCAAGTGAAGAGAGATGTAACGTCGTACGAGACCATGGTCTCATCTGCCTCCATAATGACATCTCTCACCTTCTCAACAAAATCCAAAGTGTTCTGAATGTGGTGTTCAGAGCTGCCTACCAATGGGTTGAGGATTGAAGTCAGAAGGGTGCATCTTTCGCCATCTTACAATGCTGTGATTGCAGCCAGATCAATGGTCATGAGAATTTTCATAATTAAGATTAAGGAAATGAATAGAATAGAATAGAATAGAATAGCCTTTATTGTCATTCTACAGAGTACAACGAAATTGGAGTGCCACTCCACAAATGACCTCCCAGCCCATTGTTCCTTCAGTGGGCTGGGTTCAGTCATTATGCAAATGTACTGTTTATAAGATCGGGGAAACCTGCAGTCAGCTGAGACTGAAGAAGTCACTTGGATGAGTGACGAAACGTTTCTCCCACAAAACGCTACATCCAGATGAACAGAATCAACTTTTGGAGATTTAATTACCTGGATGATTGAGCATGCATCAAGACTTCTTCAGAGAAAACAACATTGTAGCATGACTTAGCCCAGACAGTTGATTCTTTTTATCTGGATGTAGTGCTTTCATTGGGAGAAAATGTCCGGATGAATAGAATCATATTTGTGGGATTTTCTTACCTGGGTGATGAGCATGCATTAAGACAGCACAGTTTACATTCGCAAAGTTGCTTCTGAACAAACCATAAAACTTGTGGAACAATGTCCTTTGAACAGACCAAAGTGGAGATATTGGGCTATAAGCACAGCTCCACATTTGAAATAAACCAAACACCTCACAGAAGCTGTTAAGCACAGTAGTGCAGGTGTGATGGTTTTTGGGGCTTGTTTTGCAGCCCCAGGAACAGGGCACCTTGTAGTCACTGAGTCAGCCGTGAAATCCTCTGTATACTAGTATTCTAGACTCAAGTGCAAGGTTGGTCTAACAGCTAAAGTCTGGATGAAACTGGTTCATAGAGCAGGGCAATAATCCCAAGCACAGCAACTAAAGAAAAGAATCAAGGTGCTGCAATACTACAGTGAAATTCCAGACATCACGTCAATTGAAATGCTGTAAACAAAGTCCCATAACTCAACGAACTGAAGCCACACTGTAAAAGAAGAGTGAGCCAAAATTCTTCAATGTGAGTGACAATGTGAGAGGCAGATAAAGTCATGCAGAAAATGATTACTTCAGCTTGTTGCAGCTCAGTGGTTCTACTGGCTATTAAATAGTTTCACCATTTAGTTTCTGTGAAATAAATAATGACATTGATGTATTTTAAGACCTGACAATGACCACACAAGAGGTTTTCAGTCATAAAACAACATATGTGATATGCAGTGCTTAGTACTGGTACTTACTATAGTGCAATAACAGTCCCAGACAGTTCTGCTAATGTCAAATCACAGCTTTGGCAAAGAGTTTTTAAAAATTTCAAGGATTTTCTTAAATGCACACAGCGAAAAAGAAAAAGAGAGAAAAATAATAGGCCACTATCCCTCAAACCACATCCCCACCCACAAATGTTTCTATGTACTGCTGGTCAGTGAGAAAGGAAAAATGAAAGTCAAGAGAAGAAAAGCGTCATGCTGTGGGCTGTGCAAATGACACGGACGTAGAGGGGACCCCCTGCCAGTGTGGACTACTGTGATGACAGGAGACATGAGAGAGGACCAGCAGGCCTTTCAAGTTTTGAAGGGAGAGTTGATGCAGCTACTTGCTGTGGGCAATTGTACCATCTTCGGATCTCAGCTGCACTGTTCTCTCTCTTTCACGTTCACAAGACAGAGGGTGCATGCATATCTATGAGAAATGCTTACTTTGCCTTTGGAAAGCAGCTATTTCATTTTATTTCTCCTATAAGTCCTAGCTCAAGCTTTCCTAACCTTGGGATCAAGATCCCATAAGGCCTTTTTGATAAAAGCGAGGGAGGCTGCTTTATAAACAAGTACTGAACTGTTTGTTTAACCCCTGGAGGGCCTTGGGTCGATTTGTGGCTCTAAGACCAATAGTGTATGCATTTTTCTAAGATCCTCCAGGGGTTAAACTATTCATTTGCCCACTGAGTCCAGAGAACCTTTTGAAAAAAACATCTTTTTCACTGCCAATCCATAGTCAGTATGTTGCATACTTTGATAAGATTGGTTTGGAATGTGTACAGCCCAAGACTGTAATACTCTGCAGCAGGTGATTGAAACGAATGCAAACGACATCATCAGTACCCATCTACTAAATATCTGTGATATCATTGAGGTGATTTTTACAAGAAAATAACTTCCTGAGCCACAGCATGTTCACCCTACAGATGTCTTACAGGCAATACAGAACTGTGGTAGCATTCAATCTTTGGAGCAGTTTATGTCCTCAGGCTTGGGAGGCTGAATTCCTCCATCAAATTCAACCACACTCTGCTGTATATATATATATATATTTTTTTATTGCTATCATTTTGCATGTGTACTTATGATTTTGTCAGTCATTCTCAACACACTGAAGTCATTCACTGTCTTTGTGGCGTAAGGTACCAGGCTTAAACTTGCACAGAAAAAACAAGTTTAGCACAGTGCCACTGATTGGCAACAAACTGACAATCACTTGATCTGAAATTTAAAAAGAATGTACTTAAATTAGAAGTTTTATATATAGAAGAGGTCCACTAACCTAATGACTTTGAGCTGAAAGTCTTTGACTTTGATTTTACTTGTAACGCTTTCAGACCATGTTCATTAAATATAAGTACACATTTTTCTACTTGAACATTTGAAGGGTGGAAGCAAGGAAAAATTAGGTTTTAGGAATATGTTTAACTAAGAATACAACTACATAATTTTTTTTTGTTTTGCTGTTTGTAATGTAGCCTCTGAATCACACTTTTTCTTTATCTGACTTGGAGAGTTGGACAAATGACAATTTTGCTATGTTTGTTATTGACACACTACGGCAGGGAGTGGTCTGATGCTCGGCCAGGCCCGGGTCCGAACTGCCAGACCCTCGTTCACCTCCTTCAGACTCTCGGTCTGGGTGTACAGCTCTTCCTGCCAGCGGTGTAACACTGCTGCCTGCTCCTATTGTGCGAGCTCGGCCACCACCTGGGCCAGCGCCTTCCCTGGCTGGCCCAGTCCTCGGTCTGCTGTGACCCCCTACTAGGTTTTGGCACCACTGTAAACAAACCACGACAGATCCCACCACATTTCCATGCTTTTCTGCATACTTTATTCTCATGGTTGCTGTTTTAACAATACTCAGCTACTGCTTTGCAGCTCGCAGCCACACACATCACCAACTACTACCAAGACAGGTCCTAGTTCACCCTTTTAAAGCAGGCACGGCATGATCGTTGATCAGGTACATCCACCTCGCCGCACCCGCACCACCAACCATGTCCCGCCACACACACATACTTGTTCTTTTATATTTATATTTATAGGTGTATTTACATCTATACCTACATCCATAGATGTTTTTCTGCTTATCTTGGTTGTAATGTATTTACATTATTATTACTGTAATATTTTAGTTCCTAATGCCTTCATATACGTTCAAACCAGGCTGGTCACTCTCCTCTGGTATGAACAGGGCATTTTCTCTCTGGGAACTGCGCTCACTGGACATTTTCTCTTTTTACTGATACTCTCTCTAGACCCTTGAGACACTTTTAAATAAGACTCTTGGTACATTCTCTCACATTCATTCCAATACTCGGGAACCTCTCTCCAGTAATTTGTTCACATCTCTGAGTCTTTATATTGAGGCAATGTTTATTGTTCCTCATTACTGAGGTGATGATTATTGTTCCCCCTATTCCATTCAAAAACTGTGATGGAAAGTCACCAGAAACACAAAGCAAGAACTGAACAGGCCAATCCCAACAGATGTGCACTGCATACGTGATGTGTAGTTACGTTTTCAGGGAGGTGCACATCAAGTTTCGGTGTATGTATTCAAAATGGTTTGTGGTTATGGAACAGTTATTCATCTGGGAAGATTTATTTCACCACCTGACATATACCAGTTTTTTTCTGTCAGGCAGTGAAAAAACACAGCAGAGGGAATAATGGTTAGATGAGTCTCAGTGTAATAATTGTATAAAAGAACTGCAACATATTTACAGTGGAATCTGAAATATTTGGAAAACACTGAAATAAGCATTTTGATTTTGATTAAAATAAAAAAGCAAATAGGAAATAACACAAATGGTCACTGAAATAAAAAAAAATCATTCAGACTTAAGCTCTTTGACAGCACAGTGTCTGAACTAATTTGATCTGAGTCATTTTGACTTGTTATGATTTATTTGAATTGTAATGTCTCCTATTAACACATGAATATTGAAATGTTCATATTCTAAGAGAGTGCTAAAATAGGGATGGAAATAGCAGACGAAAGAACATTTATATGTAGAAAGCCACACATTATAAAGACAAATTCACTGGCAGACTAATTGAGGCAATGTAATTTGTCAATTAAAGATAATTTATTTTCCAAGGCACCGCTTTCTTCCTCTGATTCAAATATAGTTCTTTATGATAAATTCAATCAAATGGTACTTTGCAGTTAAACACTAGATATAATGCTCTAATAAAAAATTTAAAAGACAAGAAATTTGTCATTTACACATTCATCTTAGTGACCAAATATGGTTACACAATTAAGCCATGCTATTAGTGATTAATGAGACTTGGTAGAGCACCCATTCCTTCATGCAGGAGATACTGTGGGATCTACATTGGCACTTAACAAAACACAATGTATGCTAAACATGACACACATCCTAAATATGTACTTTTCTGGTCTACATGTGTGATAAAGTGGTAGCGCTTAGCCGACTTATTGGCATTAGAAAAAGGATCTGAAGTTTGTCCAGATGAACAGAATCAACTTTTGGAGATTTGTCAATGCTCGTGTCTTCTCATCAGAGATGAATGTCAGTGAGCCTTATAATATTTCTAAAGCTATGTCATGCAGTGCCATGCAAGAGTCAAATCTTGTAGTTTTTTCAGCTGACTGTCTGAGGCAGATGGTGAAACTAACAGTGATTTATAGCAGCTATTTGTCATAGCTTAAACATGTTTACCTTACAGAATAAATTCTTATGATTTTCTTGTAAGAGTATAACACAGCCTTAGTTTAAAAAATCAAGATCGGTATATCTCAGTGAACAACAGGGACATAATTAATGTACTGAATGAGGTCTTCAGAGCTCGCAAAATAAGCCTCTTATGAACTTATGTAAATGAATAGTGTATGTCTGCAGAGGATAGAGACTGACATTCTTCATTTGTATTAGTCATTTTTTGGTTTGGGGTGTATTATAGGCTGAAGAATTTCATCCTTTTTAACTTTTTCAGTTTTCAAATATTTCCTGAAGTTTCACAGCTTATCTCTAATGTTTAATCACAGCTTCCGAAAAATAGGCTTTGTTTCTTTTAGGAAGAGTTTCATGCTAACAAAAATTCAACTTTTTTGTTTATTTCATTTTTGTAAAATTTAATTAACATCTTAATTTATTGTACACAACCTCTGGAGGAGCAAAAAAGTGAAATAAATTTCATTAGAGAAGAGAAAAAAACAAAAGTGGTATGATTAGATGAGGACAGTCAGGGACATGGCATGGAGCCAGTGATCCTCAATACTCCCAGTTGTATATCAGCTTCCAAACTAGATCCCATCGGACAGCAATGATCCGACCACAGAATGGTAACAAATCTGCTCATCTGGGAGTCTCTCATGGTGACCTGTGAGCTAGGTGACCTGCAGAGTCAATGGATCAAGGTCAAGAGAGAAGATGAGGAGTGCAAAGAAGTAAACCAGGAGGTAAGCTTGGATCTGGATGTGTGTCTATTTGCGAGCAGTAGGTAGGTACTAAAGAGACAAAGCAGAGAAATACATTTTAAGAGAAAAGTATTTTATTAAGATCCCTGGAACAGGGATACAGTTGACCCAAATCTTGTGTGTTAATATAATCTTATATGATTTTGTAACACATGTGTGATTTGCTATAAATTACTTGCTTATGACGCACATAATACAATAAGCTTTACTTTTTTTGAAGCAGCAGAGACTAAATTCTTTTGACATTAACAAATGCCATTTACTACAGACCAGTCAATTACTGAGCTCTCAATAAAACTACTAACAGAAAGTGAGCAGTGTTTTAGCTAGTTATGAGCTGGTTGTTAGCTTCCTATATCGTACTGTCCCCATGTATGGAGTATATGCACACGTTATGAAGCCATAGTGAAATCACAGCTGTTTTGAAACTTAAAATAAAAACAGAGTATCATAATTCCATGGCTATATAAATTATTAAACATTTTTGCTTGTTTTTGTCATTCTTCTACAACAGGTGCTCATTATCATATTGATGTTTTGCTGTGTTTCCCAACAGTGTATCAAAACAATGACCCTCATTTGTTTAGACACCCATTGTACCATCCAATTTGTACTGTAAATGAAACTCGTAGACACACACACACACACACACACACACACACACACACACACACACACACACACACACACACACACACACACACACACACACACAATAATAATAATAATCTCACTAGTTATTTTGGAAGTGATCAACTGAAATGGGAGATGAGGTTATTTCAGTCAATTTCATTCATATACTGCCAATTCACAACATCACTTATCTCAGCTCACTTGACATTGAAAGTTAAAGTTAATATCTGTCACAATATTTCACAATTATGTCACAATAACATCATTACAGCAGTTATACTGACAGTATATTCTACAACACAAGAAGCAGAAACTGTGGTGATGATTGGTAACTACAACTGCTAAAAGCAGCTTCAAATTCACGAGTTACAGTCAATGGACCAGTTTATTGCAAGTCGCTCCTTCATACTTACAAGATACTTAAAACTTGGTCAGCACTTCGTAGTAAAGCTTTACACTTAACGTGTGTGCTTGCGTGTGTTTCCATCCATCACTGTGTTGTTCATAGAGAAACTGCTATGTTCACTTTGCTGCATACTTCCCAAACATAGGACAGTTAGGATCTGGAGACCACAGCTGTTGAATGATAAAACCAATCAAAAACAAAATGCTATGACTACAACAAAATATTTTTCATTAAGACTGACTGTGTCAGAGATGGTAAGTCTTAGAAAAAACAGATATTATCTTTAGAAATATTTTTAGGGTGACACATTATAAGATATCTGGGATTATTTCATGCACGTTCTTATTTCAAAATGTTTTTCTCTCTTCACTTTTGGTACTGAAAGCCTAGCAAATGTTGGAGAGAACTATCTATGCCACAAAGGCACAAAGCTTTCCAATTCACTCTTACTTCTGTGCTGATCCTCAAGTACTGCTGACATGCGTCTTCACCATTTTTTCAGAGTCTGACATTTTCTATTGAACTGGTACAAATGGCATTTCCCCAGACAACTTGTTAACTTTTAAAGGTTGATAGATTCGATACACACCCGCATCAAATAGGCAGTGGATCACGCTGAAAAACAAAGCTTTGAGATTAGCTGCTGTCAACTTGAGGATGAGATGTGCGAGTTTGAGTAGCAAAATGTGAAAACTATTCATAAGGTGACATGGAACATATCGATCCAGAAGCATTTATTGGAAAGAAGACCCTAATTTGCAGTTCCCAACTGCACCTGCTTCTGTCTTTGTCCTGTGACTGAAGTCTACAAGCACTCTGACATTACTGTTTTCCCAAGTGACTTTGATTAGTATAGTGTCAAACTATACTGTAGGATAGGAAAGTGTGTCAGGTTGAAAAAATGATGCAAACATAAGCTCACCTACAGGAAGGACACAATTGCTTCTTTATATTCTCAAAATGATTAGCAATGAAATAATTTACCCTTCAAGAATACATTAAAGATGATTACAACTTTTATGGTTCTAGAGAGAGAGCAGTGTCATTAGGGAGCCATATGGAAAGTCATTCTCCTTGAGGTTCTAAGGTCATTTCATGTACAGTACAAGTCTAGGTGTACACGTTGGGTATGAGCACAAAAATAATTGCAAACCCAAAGGTCAAAAAAGGGTCAAATTAACTTTCCTAGCAAGAATTAAAAGTGAACAACTTCATACAGTGGGCCGTCCCTAGCTTTTAACTTGAGATTATAGTGTAGAGGAGAAATTAATTTTTTACCTTATTGCAAGACTGTTATGACCCTGCTTGGAATGACCGTAACAAGAGCGGGGTGTCCCGCGATTTCCCACGCCCAAACAGACACAGCCACAGCATTGGACGTTTAACAATGATTTATTTACGGCAATGGCACTCAGTACAACGATAGTGGGAGTGTATGATTTCAGGGTGAGCTAAGGCCAACACAACAAACAAAACCCAACCTAGGCTTCTGTTCCCCTTTGACCTCTTCAAGAAAAAAACAAAAGAAATGACACAGTCGGACCTCCCTGGTCTAACAACAGAGGAGAAAACAAAGCTTCCCAAAATAATTGTCAGCTCACCCCTACTTGCTCCGCACTTCACACACATGCCCAAATTTAACTAAGTAGATATGGCTGCGGCTGCTCCATCTGGACCTGAGACAAGTTTTCCACAGCCCACACACCGCGGCTCTTCCGTCGTCTTTTTATTGCCTACGTCCACAGCGGGAGCCAGTTACATCAGACCATTCCTTCCGTCCACCAATCACAGTCGAGCCACTGCACAGGTGAATTGGCATACACACATTCAGAAACAACCAAACAACATATGCACGAAACAAAGACTTATCTGAAAGTGTTCATAATCTGCCACTGCTGATAGTTTGGTAAGGCTTTCTGTACTGAAGATAATGATAGGATATGAATATAAAACATAGTACAAACAAATTACCAAAGTAATGTATTGTTAGGTTTCCTAAAAAAATTTTCACATTGTTTCATGAAGTTGAGGAACATTTTTGTTGCAGACTAATTAGAAATACAAGGATGTAGTCAATCCCTTTTTTTAAATTGCAGGGAAATTTATACTGCTAAATGAAAGAAATCATGCAAAATATCTTAATAGGTTAAAAAAGTGTGGTTTATGATTAGCTTAAATTTGGAAATATGCTGATTACAGCCAGAAAGTTCCAAAATTGGTGTTGCTAAACACACGAACAAGAGAAGTGTGAAAGTATAAAAATAACTGATTGGAGAAACTGAACGAGGTAAGAGTACATTTTAATGGATAATAGCAAAGATTGGGGCTAAAAGTGATAGTTAAAGAATCAGTCACCAGAAATTAAATTTCAGCTAAGCCAATAAAACAACTCAGTTATTTCAGTGATAAATGGAAACAACAACTGAGAATACCCGTGAAGTAAACACAGTGCTTGAGTGCAGCCCTTGTTTATCCCAGTAATGTGCATCAGTTTGCGGTGACTAAGGTCAACATGTAATTACAGTACTGTAAGCCAATCGGGTACATGAGCTGTAAAAGTAGTTTTCATGATTACTTTAAATCTTAATTTGTTGTGGTCAGGGTTCAGGGTTGCAATCTCCATATGTTAACCCCAGCAACCACCACCCAGGAGCTGCAATAACTAAAAAGTGCTACCTATCATCACAAACGATTCATTTAGCCATGTGAAATTGTATATTTGTGGCCACAGAATACAATTAAACTCTTGTCAGCAAGGCAATAGATGAACAAGCCCCATGTTAACAATGTTTTAACTGAGGATTTTACATTTGGAAAAACTTATTATGCTATGAAAATCTTATGAGACTATGTTCACTCTTTCAGTAAAACCAGTCAGGTCATTTAAACTTCATAATAAGAAACAGAGAGAACTGAATTAACATTCTATTGCCGAGACTTTCATACAGTTTCATACAGTGCTTCCTTTTAATAAAACAATGGGATTCATGTGGATTACACTGATACTGCGCCAACTGCAAGCCACCAGCTGAGCTGACCTGCCTAGACACTGGTCAGGTGATTCATGAGAAGGGTTCACTGTACATCTCACAGTGCTGCTGGCTTATGTGAAGACAAGGTTTCCAGGCCAACTTCAAGTAATTATTCAAGGATCTGCAGCTTCTGACACTTCCATGCTGGTTGCATGTTGAAGTTATCTCCTTCGACATTATCACTCAGAAAAACATCCACACATTGCTCAGGAGCAAAAAAAATACAAAATATATTTAAAACAATTTAATTGATGTACTAAACAAACAAAAGATGCTACATTGAACACAAAATGTAATAAGAATAATATATTACACAGAACATTATAATTTGAATTCATTAATTAAAACACTTTCTGGCAGTTACAGAGAAGATTCTCACAAAATTCTCATTCTTAAGACAGGATCCTAATTTTCGCTTTCTAAAATATGACAGGCATTGCAAAACTGAGAGGAATCTCAAACAAAAAGGGCATTTTGCTAGATTTCAGATGCATGACATTGGGGAAAATAATAGCCCAAAAAAAAAAAAAAGAACGAAAGGGAAGACAAGCTTCTTGTTTATTTTACTTTACTAGATTCAAGGGCAAACTGACAAATAAGGATGAACTGAAACAATGGGATGACACTGACATAAGAGCCCAATTAAGCCTCTCACTTCTTTGCTCTCATCAGTATGATAACTATGGTTTTCATCACTTTAAAAGTCTATGCACCCTTCTAAGAGGAAGAAGACAAGGAGGAGAAGAAGTATGCAGTTAGGCAGATCTGACAAGTACACAACCAAAAGCAACCCAAAATTAAGTAACAACACTACAATTAAATGAAAAGAAACAAGAATAAAGTTAACATAACAGTGATCAATAAATAAGCAGCAAAAAACAGACGTGTGAATTAAACCAGTCTGAATTAAACTGTTGAATGAAACTGTGTATTTTTTTAAATAGTTGTGTTGTGTTTTTGACAAAGGTTCCCTTTTTAAAATCTCTTTTTTATTCTCTTTTCCAGTCCATGATCTTTCTTTAAACCGAGCTCACTTATTTTTACAAGTTAACCAAAGGCTTTTTTTTTTTTGCTGATATGGTCTTAGTATATAAGAGTGTGAGGACTAAGAATCTCATTCATTGCTGATGTTGACTCCTTAACTTTCACTTTAAGTAGCACTAAAAGTAAAGTAGGTGATATCATTTCAAACTGAGTGAATAAATAGTACATACAATTTGCATAGTTTCAATTTGAAGTTTCCTCTTTTATATGCTTGTGGAGAAACTGTTAGCCTTTTGTGATTAAGGAGTCATGATAATATGACATCTCCTTGCATGCCTAATTATGAGGCTTTGCTTTAATTAAGACAGAGCATAAAAAAAGAAGATCTAATCAGCATGGCCTTAAGATGCTTTGGATCAACAGGGTCTAAATAATATACTTTCCTTTCTTTCTTGCCAATTTTTCAGTCTTCCTTTAGGTAGTTTCTCAATATGACAAAAAACATTAGTTTTCTTCTGACTTCTGAACTGTTTATGCTTTCACAATGGTAATGGAAAGGCAATCAAAAGGTGTGCATTTCCTGGGGTAGAATAAAATGGCTCTATTAACTTCCCACTATGAACCACCACCCACACAAAGATAAAGTAGTGAATAAACCATGCTGGGATTTCCAATAATCCAGCAGCAGGTGTACATATGTTGGTAAGGTGAACTTCCATGTGTCTTTTTTAAAAGAGTACACATTTTTAGCAGCACAGTTAAAGTGGAAACTGTTCTCCCGTTTAAAAATATCATGATTTTCTTGTGTAAGATGCTTATCACCACCAATATTTTCATTTTGTTTTTATAACTCTAGTGCCTGTGTATTTTAAGCAACCCAAAAATAAAATATTATGTTCAGGGAATTTGTAAATAGGAAAGAATGTCTGCTACATGAGAGGTTCATTTTGAAATAGTGCCTGATGAATTGGGCCCTACGGAGGTGCAGCCTTTATGAAGTAAACTCTGTATGTTACGCTCAATTTTCATTGTCATTTAATAATTTTTTTTAATTCTTCACACACACAATGAGCGGCAACTGCCACCTGAAAACAGTCGCTGTTGACCACCATGTATGAATAATCGGCAGAACACAATCCTCACAGATGAGACAACAGACTCTGCGAAGTCCTTGATCAATAGACCGTCAACCAGCTCTCTGATCGAGGCAGGGGGCCAGCTGTGACCCCAGATTCACCAAGACAATGAGGTGTGAACACCAGAGGGGCCCTCGAAGAACTGGCATCTTCAAGGTGCACTACCATCAGACACCTTCAAGCACGAGTTCTGTAAAGTCTGCTGGGCATGCTGGTTTCCTTCAAGCTGTCTGCACTCTCATCCTGTTATCACTACGTTGGATCCCGAAAGGTTCTGATTCCCCCTTTTTCTGGCAAATCTCTTCTCCCCAAATATCAATTTCATTCTGGTCAGCTCCTCCTTATTTCTACCACCTACATATGGTTCTTTGTGCTTTGTGCTAATTTGCTAATAATAATAATAATAATAATGATAATGACAATAATATCAAGTAATTGGTTTTCACAATATTTTATGGACTCTTCAAGAGTAAATAGACGTGGATGTTTCACACTATGGTCTTTGACAGTTGCGGTACACAGTGACAGCCTACTCACATTTTTAAACACTGGTAGAAATCTTCCAGCTGTTCGGGGCCATTTTACAGAGAAATCTTTCTCCTTATAAGTAACGTGTAATATATCACTTTTTCCATTATATCATTTCAACCCCATCACTGATCACAACAAAGGGGAAAAATACCTCCCACGTGTACAAGCATTTAAACACACAGAATGCAGTTAATTTGCATGAATGTGTTTGATATGCTGCTTAGTGATGACTCTCCAAGTGGAGCCAATGAGCCAATAAGGAATCAAATCGCCAAGTAACATCGATAATGGAGCTGCACTTGCTAAATTTATAAATTCCCATCCGTACATGTAACCATGGTTGTAATATGTAAACACAAGTGTGCTGCATTCAGTCACTACTGATTGCAACAGGCTTGTATTTTATTAGCAACTTTCATTTGGGAAACATGAAAAGAAATTAGTATTTTATCAGTTTGGTTGTGGTATGTAATTAACTGCCTTTTGTATATTGCAGCTCTCACAGAGGTAAACCGCCCAGTTGATCTCATAGACCTCCTAGTCTCCAAGCAGGGGTCAGTAAGCCTCGCAGCCTTTCAGCTCCAAAGCTGCTGACAGCTGGATTTAGCAGGATGCATAGACCCCTCCTTAGCCCCCCAGCATCCACCAGCCCAGTCAGGCTGCTCTCCTCAGGCTGCAGCCTCCGGACTGGAGTCTATCAGCCTATTTTCTTAGACTCAAGCCTAGAGCCATCATTTCTTTTGCACTGTGATACATTGTCCTTATGCAGCTGATGAATGTACAACTTACTTCTCAAAATCCAGGGTTTTTATTTTAGAAAAATTACCATCCTTATTTGGATATCTCATACTTAACTTACCATCCAGATCATACAGAGTGATCCGTTCCATGCCAGGCTCATAACAGCGCCCTTTAATGTTACTACAGATCATTTTAATAAGTGCTTAGGCAGTACTATTACAGTCACTCTCAACAGTTTATTAAATATTTGTGGAATTTACCATGACTGTGTGTGACAAACTTTATTACGGTGTTAGAGAAAATGTGCATTTAAAAAAAGTTTCTATATTTGAAGCATATGTTGTTTGGCTACTTATATCTCATATTAAATATATAACACACAAGTCTCTCCTAGAGTAGACTGGCATTAATCTAATGTTGAGACATCAGGTGTACCTGGATCTGTTCCTTGCAACGCGAGGGAGCTTCCACATTGACTGAGCTGTAACTCCTGCATAGTTAATATGAGAGGCATCCTTGTTTTGAGTAAATGCTGAGGAGCAGTAATGTGAGACGATCACCACACAGTTTTTCTGCTACTGTTAAAAAGTTAAATACACATGCCACACTGATTATTAATTGGTTCAACATGTATTTAATATCACTTTTGTTTTCAGTTCAGTTCATTTTATTTCATCCCATTATTTGTTTGAAAAGGAGTAGGCAGAAGTATTTACTTATTTGTCCCTACCCCCTCAAGTTTTACCTCTCATTCATTTAATTTTCTTTTAGTCTTAAATTAAACAAACAACATATGAAACAAAAGTAAAGCAAAACAAAACAAACATACATAAATCAAAAACAAGAAATAAGCAAGCCCCACCACAGTATAGTTTCTTTCATATGAAAAATACAGATTGTGTAAATTTGCAGATTCACAAGTTATGGAAAAACAACCAAACAAAAGTTTTCCTTCAACATGTACTGGAATTGTTCAGGAGATACTGCTCGTTTGCACTTTGGTGGCAGCTTTTGTTGGTGGCCATTTATTTTCCCTGCATTTCAACTATGGTGGAGATTCTCTTCCTCCCAAAGGAATGTGTGAATTCTAGCATTAGCGCTTAATGCGCTGACATTTTTGCCACTCCAACATACTAATCTGGTGCCCTTGATTCTCAAGCTTTACAAATAAAACCTGAAACCTGAAAAGAATGTCTCATATCCGTGCAGCTTGGTGCCAAAAATCCAACTGGCTTGACTAGAAGGTCACGCAGTAATGACACAGAAAAGCATGGCCATGAACATTCTTTGATTAGTGACTACTCAACTATAATATAGGAGAGCAGCTCTTTTACTCTTACTTGACAAAATTCTGCTTAAATCTGGTGTTAAGTATTAATAAAACAGTTATTGTATTTCATAAAAATTACATTGTTAACCTCTATAAAGGTGCATTAAACTTCAATCAGTGAAGAGTCAAATGTTTTTAAGGGGGAATACATGCTCTCAAAGGAGAGAGAGGAAAACCACTCTCTCTCTCTCTATCTTTATATATGTATATGTATACATATAGAAAAGGAAAAAATATATATAGTACCATTCAAATGTTTCAGACATAACTTGAATGATCTTTTATTTGTGGTTTATCCCACTAGAGTTGTTATTTTATTATTGCCTGTCACACAGTGTGCTGTAATACACTGAGGGACATGCGTATTGTTTGCAAAGGGAATAGACTAATTATTTTGATCACTAATCTAGTATTCCCAGGGACTTTCTTTAATTTTTTTAAATCAATCCCTGCAGTTCTGTTGACTTGCTCTGCTGATACACAGCTGGAAGTGAATTAAAAATCCATGTTTTCTACCCATCTGTTTTAATCCTAGATAATGCATAGTGTCTTTCAGGATGGCTATGCTCATTGAATAGTCCAATCCATCTCATTTCAACTGATAATAAACCTAATTTTAGAGACAGACATCACACTCCTAAACCATCGTCAAAACACCAAAGGAGGAAATATTTTTCTGGAGGAATGATGTCTCGCCCCTCCAGTAGAGTCACACAGAACAGAATCAATCCCAAAGCGTGCTGAAGAACACCGGTGGCAATTACCTTACTAAGAGAATGTTTTTTTTCTTTTTATTTGTTACTCATTTCTTTGCTTTTGATATTTAATTATCTGCAAAGAAGTGTCATATCAAAGAAATAAACTTTATCTGAGATGTAGTTTTTTTTGTTTGTTTGTTTTTTTACACCACTGGCTCAGAAAAAGTACTGGTGAAGATTCAGGAGCTCCATCCTAAAAAGAAAGCTCTGTTGATAAAGGCTGAAAAACTGAATTGTGTCTATGTTTACCAATATCAGCGGTCTCATCTGAGTGACCATTCTCCAACTTGCAGCTATAAAAAACAAGGTTACGACCCTCCATGATGCAGAATAAACACACTCTCTTGTCCCTCATGAGTGTCCACACAGACATTTTAAGTACTTTTGGGCTCCAATCCCCTACCTCCTAAACTCCTGAGTGCCAAGGCACATTTGAAGAATTGTACCTGGAGCACCCAGATGAAGGTAAAGCTTTGGCTTATTATGAGCTGCCTCAGAGCAGTTTTACATTATCATAAAGCAGTAATTTCACACTAATTCCTTTGGTGCAAAACAGTATTTGACTATGTTTCAGGCTGTGTAAATTGGGTTTTGTGCCTGTTAAAATACTGTTCTAGTCAACTATGCACGTTAGACTTATAGTATGTTCTTGACTGCTGTGTATAACAGGGCCTAGTAACTGCAAGACTGGCATAGCTTTATAGTTTTTCCTGGTTTCATAATAAATTTGCTCACCTGTGTGTGCTCCTGGCATGTGCACCTTCTCACAGAGCAGAGGTTTAATTAATGTTGTATCTGTGCTGTTAAAATATTATGCATAATTTGGCATGTTTTTTCTTGGCTATGTTCATCTAGGTTTTGGCTGTTTATCTGCTGTGAGCAGCAGGGTCTGGTTGTTGCAAGACTGTTGTACTTTGATTAATTTAAACAAGTCAAATTTGTCAAATAAAAAGTAAGTACTGTATACCTTAGCCCTGCACCACACACAAGTGCACAAAATGTGCCACCCACTTCAACACCCCGAGCTTCCCACTTCAAGGGCCCACCCATGGCAGTCAAGTTACTTTTCACAGCAAGCCAAACAAGTTGAAGTGTTTCAGGTATTTACTCACATTTCTACATATAGATCAGTAGATAATGAACACATGTCTGCATGTTTTTTACATTTGTCTAGGAGTTGAGCTATCACATGCCATATCAAAATGTCTGTTAAAATGCATCTAGCATATTGTGTGAATGTTACAATAAATTATATCAACTTCAATAAATACCTGCAATATCACAAAATTAGCTAAATAAAAGGAGGGATACATTATTTATGAAAATTTTACAGTAACAATATCTTAATTATCACACAACCTGGTAGGTAGTCTAAGGAGCTTGGGAAGAAAAGTGAATCGACTTCTTTAAATTTCCCGTCTCATCTGAGAAGTGTCATGTGTGGCTGTGGCAGGCAGGAAGTGGACCCAAATGCAGATACTCCTGCACTGAAAATAAACTTCGAATGGCAGGTTTATTCGCTGGAAATATCCTTCATAAAATAAACTCACAGAAAACAAACCAAAACCTGGAGTATAAAAGTAAGAACAAAACACTGGGAAACTAGAATTGTGGAACTAAAAGTGAAACCAGAAACACGGAGAGACTTACAGCACATGAGGAGGTACGACGCAACAAAAAGCAAAGGAAAACACTGGGCTTAAATACACAAGGGAGTAATGCGTGAATGGGAAACAGGAGGAGAGCACAGCTAAGACGCAAAACTTAAAATACTGGCTACAGGACACAAGACTATCAAAGTAAAACAGGAAACAGGAAACGAGAGACATTCACAAAGACACGCCCATATGGAAAAGATATATATAAATCTTATAAAGTTTGTATCTGTCTTGTGTGAAACTTTTATGAAAAGCATATAAGTGTGAAAACAGATATAAGATCCCTTGAAAAATTATACAATGAAACTTGTATGTTTTGGATACTTACTAAAACAATGTATGAAAGTAATGTGAAAGTGGCCACTTTCATGAGTAAATCATGTAAGCCTTATATGATTTACTCATGAAAGTGGCCACTTTCATGAGTAATCACATATAAGTTTTTACTATTTCTTTTCCGTATGGGCGTACTTGACACTGAAACGTAGAGATATGACTGGCTGGGGAGATAATGGGAACATGGAGTGAATAGACGTGGAACACGGGGAAGGCAAAGTAACAGAAAACTAAATCCTAGGAACTAAGAATATAACATAAGCAGAAAACAATAAAGAGAACCAAACCCATGAATAACAATAATCAAAGAATATAAATTAACCAACAAACACAAAACCCTGGGTGACAAAGCCATGACAAGAAACCTCTTTACCTAAATTGCCATTCTGTTTTTAGAGAGACACATATGCACAAATCTGCTTGTTTTTGACCCACTAAATTCTGCTTCTCTTGCTAGACTGCTTGTCATCGGTGAAATGAACCATCTGCTTTCGTGTTTTTGTTTTTTAATTTTAATATAAATTAACATATTGTTAGTTAAGCACCCAGGAAACATTTTAGTAACAGTGGCCAGTGCTTACCTTGAGCAAAATGATGAGACACTTCTAGATGTATCCAGATGTAATAGGTGGAGTCGAACTGTTTCTTACTGGCATTAAAAACCTCATAATACCTCTTCCCCCAACAGAGAACTTTACTCTCAGACTGCTGGTTTTCTTGTGGTTCCTAAAGGATTTAAAAAGTAGAGGGAGAGCCTTCAGCTTTCAGGTCCTTCTTTTGTGGAACCAGTTTGGGAGACAGATGCTCCCTCTACTTTTAAGATTAGGCTTAAAACTTTCCTTTCTGATAAAGCAGATGACCCTGAATCATCCCTTAATTACACTGCACTAGGTTTAGGCTGCTGGGGGCTGGCTTCCCTTGATACACTCAGTGTTTCTTCTTCAGTCACCCTTTGTTTCACTCACACTGTGTTCATACACCACTCTGAGTTTAATCATTATTTATTATTAATCTCTGGCTCTCTTCAATAGCATGTCTTTGTCCTGTTTTCCTCCCCTAATCCCCAACCAGTCAAGACATATGGCTGATCACTGGGCTTGGTTCTGATGGAGGTTTCTTATTGTTAAAACAGATTTTTCCTTCCCACTGTGGCCAAAGCGCTTGATCATAGAGGGTCATCTGATTATTGGGGTTTTGTCTGTATTTCTTTTTAAAGCGCTAACAATATAAAGCACCGTAAGCCAATAGTTGTTATGATTTGGCACTCTATAAATTGAACTAAATTGAACATAATTGTGACCAGTGACCAGTTTAAGTCATTTGGACATCTCAGGATGACTTATGGATTTTTTGTGGGGGTGAAATCTGCCTAGAAAAGGACACTGAGGCCGACCCAGATCCAAATACTGCAGCGTGCTCCACTTTGCCTTTTATCACCCTGGACAAACTAGATCATGTCACCGGCCTTACTTCTCACTGCTATTCAGGAAAAGACATACGTATTTCTAATGTCTTGATGCATTCTCAATCATCCAGGTAATTAAATCTCCAAAAGTTGATTCTGTTCATCTGGACGTAGCGTTTTGTGGGAGAAACGTTTCGTCACTCATCCAAGTGACTTCTTCAGTCTCAGCTGACTGCAGGTTTCCCCGATCTTATAAACAGTACATTTGCATAATGACTGAAACCAGCCCAGTGAAGGAACAATGGGCTGGGAGGTCAGTTCCTTCATCATAATTATGCAAATTCTCATGCCATTGATCAACAACCACTTATCAAAGCCCACTGATATTGATCAGTGGGCCATTGGGCCATGAGTACCATTCACAGAGAGTTGGGGAATGGCTGCAATCACAGCATTGTAAGATGGTGACAGATGTACCCTTAGGCCCCCTCCTCGATTCAGAGATGGTCTTTTCATTTTCACGTGAATGGCCTCTTTGTCTCTGCGCTCAAACCAGCTTTCCTCCCTGTCTAGGATGTGTACATCCTCATCATTGAAAGAGTGTCTACTGGCCTGTAGGTGTGAATAGACTGCAGAGTCCTGGCCTGACGAGGTAGCTCTTCTGTGTTGTGCCATCCGCTTTGCCAGAGGATGTTTGGTTTCCCGATGCATAAATCCTGGGAATCCTCCTGGCACTTAACAGCGTGCACTATGTTACTCTGTTTGTCCAATCTTTGGCGCAGCGTGTTTTGGGGTTTAAAAGCCACAGAGACCCGGTGTTTAGAAAAAATGTGTCTCAACTGCTCTGATACTACTGACACATACGACACGTACGGGATCACTACAAGTTTTCGCTTAGGCAGTGGTTGTCCTTCTCTCCTGGATCGGCTGGAGCTTTCTTTTTGCGCCTTCCCAGCTTTGACAAAAATCCAGCTGGGATAACCACATTTACTCAGGGTCTTCTTGATGTGATGTTCTTCTGCTTCTCTGGCCGCTGTGTCTGGATGGTGTTCGCTCTGTGTTGGAGCATCCTGATAACACCCAGTTTGTGCTCCAGTGGATGATGAGAGTCAAACCTTAAATATTGATCCGTATGTGTAGGTTTCCGGTACACATCAGCTTTTAGATGTCCCCCATTACTGATGGAAATCTCACAGTCTAAGAAGGCTAACCTCCTGCCTGACCTCCCAGCCCATTGTTCCTTCAGTGGGCTGGTTTCAGTCATTATGCAAATGTACTGTTTATAAGATTGGGGAAACCTGCAGTCAGCTGAGACTGAAGAAGTCACTTGGATGAGTAATGAATGTGTCTCCCACTGATGAACAGAATAAACAGAATAAACTTTTGGAGACAAATTTCTAATCTTTTGCATTTTCAAAATAATTTTAAATCCACTGATTTGACACCATTTGTTCTCTTATATACAGTGGGGCAAAAAAGTATTTAGTCAGCCACCGATTGTGCAAGTTCCCCCACTTAAAATGATGACAGAGGTCAGTAATTTGCACCAGAGGTACACTTCAACTGTGAGAGACAGAATGTGAAAAAAAAATCCATGAATCCACATGGTAGGATTTGTAAAGAATTTATTCGTAAATCAGGGTGGAAAATAAGTATTTGGTCAATAACAAAAATACAACTCAGTACTTTGTAACATAACCTTTGTTGGCAATAACAGAGGTCAAACGTTTACTATAGGTCTTTACCAGGTTTGCACACACAGTAGCTGGTATTTTGGCCCATTCCTCCATGCAGATCTTCTCGAGAGCAGTGATGTTTTGGGGCTGTCGCCGAGCAACACGGACTTTCAACTCCCGCCACAGATTTTCTATGGGGTTGAGGTCTGGAGACTGGCTAGGCCACTCCAGGACTTTCAAATGCTTCTTACGGAGCCACTCCTTTGTTGCCCGGGCGGTGTGTTTTGGATCATTGTCATGTTGGAAGACCCAGCCTCGTTTCATTTTCAAAGTTCTCACTGATGGAAGGAGGTTTTGGCTCAAAATCTCACGATACATGGCCCCATTCATTCTGTCCTTAACACGGATCAGTCGTCCTGTCCCCTTGGCAGAAAAACAGCCCCATAGCATGATGTTTCCACCCCCATGCTTCACAGTAGGTATGGTGTTCTTGGGATGCAACTCAGTATTCTTCTTCCTCCAAACACGACGAGTGGAGTTTATACCAAAAAGTTCTACTTTGGTTTCATCTGACCACATGACATTTTCCCCAATCCTCTGCTGTATCATCCATGTGCTCTCTGGCAAACTTCAGACGGGCCTGGACATGCACTGGCACTGCGGGATTTGATTCCCTGCCATTGTAGTGTGTTACTGATGGTGACCTTTGTTACTCTGGTCCCAGCTCTCTGCAGGTCATTCACCAGGTCCCCCCGTGTGGTTCTGGGATCTTTGCTCACCGTTCTCATGATCATTTTGACCCCACGGGATGAGATCTTGCCCCAGATCGAGGGAGATTATCAGTGGTCTTGTATGTCTTCCATTTTCTGATGATTGCTCCCACGGTTGATTTTTTCACACCAAGCTGCTTGCCTATTGTAGATTCACTCTTCCCAGTCTGGTGCAGGTCTACAATACTTTTCCTGGTGTCCTTCGAAAGCTCTTTGGTCTTGGCCATGGCGGAGTTTGGAGTCTGACTGTTTGAGGCTGTGGATAGGTGTCTTTTATACAGATGATGAGTTCAAACAGGTGCCATTCATACAGGTAACGAGTGGGGGACAGAAAAGCTTCTTACAGAAGACGTTACAGGTCTGTGAGAGCCAGAGATTTTCCATGTTTGAGGTGACCAAATACTTATTTTCCACCCTGATTTACGAATAAATTCTTTACAAATCCTACCATGTGAATTCATGGATTTTTTTTTCACATTCTGTCTCTCACAGTTGAAGTGTACCTCTGGTGCAAATTACTGACCTCTGTCATCATTTTAAGTGGGGGAACTTGCACAATCGGTGGCTGACTAAATACTTTTTTGCCCCACTGTACATGTATCATCACAATTATATTTTGACAACAATACTTTTTCAGATGTCTAAATAACTCTATTCCATTTTAGATGTATATGTTATTAAAACAGCTTTCTTTGTGGGGCATATATTGCTGCTAGCTTTGGACAGAAGGAAATGAATGCAGGAGCTAGGCTTAAGCTAAACAACCTTATTGCATCTTGATTAGACTTATCTGTATCTGCACACACTTTATCTCTTTGCGCTTCATATCCCAAACTTAACAACTAATAATACTGTAATGAAGCCTTGTTTAAATTAGTATTACATTAGCATCTAAGCTTCCACTCAGCTGCAATAATTTCCCCCAGACAGCCTTCCTTTGTTTAGTGTTAACCATGGATTACACTTTTGCCCTCCCATCTGTCTTTTAATAAAGCCTTGTAATGAGAAACTGTGTGTATCATTGTAGGGAATGTCCAGACTCAATCAGTTACAAGAGACTCTGGTGCCTCTTTCCCATGTCACAGATGTATTTATGCTACTCTTTCTTGGATCACCAGTTTTTTACGTACTGTATGATGGTAGAGTATTGAATGCTGTATCTTTTCAAGGAGCACTGCATGCTGTGGATGGCAATCTGTAACACGAGATGAGAATGTAGTGGCTACCCGTGAGTGAGATCTCTTTTGTGTCTGCTCTGTCTTCTTCTCTGCTTTACAACACTCAGGATAAATTAAACCACTACAGATAAGAGGACTGTCTGCTGTCCTATGAAAGAAAACAGAAAAACAAAAATACTAAGATTTTTGTTCCTGCCCTTGAAGTGGTATTAAGGCCAAATTCTTACCACAGTTGCTCAGGTTAAATTCTACCACTGGCCCTTTCAAGTATGTCGTCTTCCTCTATCAGTCAAAAAACCCCAAAACAAAAAGAAAAACAACAACTTTCCATCGAAGTTGTGCTTTGTAAATCAGATGTATATTTGTATGAACTGATGAAACAGAAATGACGATGAGGAGCTTATTTAGAAATTTGTTGATAATGATTTCCCAAAATGCCTCCATAATTTTACTGTTCAATTGGCCTTGCAGCAGCTTGGGTTGTAGCATTTACTGGATCCACCAGATGGAGATCTAATGAGGCTTTTTTCAGGAGCATTACACAGATGGAGACAATATACTGTATGTATTCACACTAGCGTGTACCCCTATCAATAGATGAAAGCATGACTTCTCTGCATGTGTCCACCCACCCACACACAGGCATAGAGACAAACAAACAATTTTTATTAGTTTAAAATATTTTTCTGTATTTGTCCATAATAGCTACTTGATGTTATATCAGACACCCCACTGCCAAACTATGTATCATTGTAATAAATTCAGCTAAAGGACGTAGTTATTGTTATTATATTCAACAGTCTACTACCAAGCAATGTAGTATGGTCTGTTGGTGTAGATATACTGTCATGAGTCACCCTGCTGTTGTGACATTCCAACCACATCTTCAGTACATGCAACCATGAGCATTACTAGGATCTAGAAACACTAAGTGTTCGTCCCAACCCAGACTTTCAAAGTAGGGTAGTTTATAAGTGTGACATCAGTGAGTACAGATTGACCGTGAAGTAGCATGTTTTCACTAAAGACTGTCCTCACAACGTCCTCTTGAATATCTTTCAGTGTAATGATATATTTCAGAAAAATCAGACTGAGCAAAAAGAACAAAAGTGGTGTCTGGACTCCAACAGCCAGACTGCCTTATTTGATGAAAATGTGGTAAAGAATTGGTCTGTTTAAATAAGATTATGAAATCTACACACGGTAAGAAAACTAAAGCTTATACACTTGCTAACCCTGAGACAACTGATTGTTGACTTATGCACCTTTGGACATATATCTGCAGGGCAAAGGCATCACACCAGTGGAGTCCATTACGGTTCTTCAATGACTAACAAAAAAGACGAAAAATAAAATCAAAGAGGTATGCCTTTCAGAGACCAGCATTTTAATATAGAGGCTGGATTTTACCAAAGAACTGGATAAGCAGTTGAAATACACGAGTGCATTAGGAATCCAGGCTAAATCCAACAACCTCTGTGTAGCACAAAATGAGTCAATATATGACAAAGAAGTTTGTGGATTTAGCAGCAATAGTGCCAGATGTGCCTTTCTCAAAGAGCCTGACTGAGGTCTGTCTCTTTGAGCTTTGCTTTTTAATTACATAGTCCTCTTTGTCCTGTGCTGGAAATAAGGCTGCAAGCTAAAGCTGTGTGCATTTACCTAATAACTGAAGAGGACACTAAAGCCCGTTTCTACACTAAAGCATGAAACAGCTGTCAGTGTATGCAGCACAGGAGAAAATTCAAGGGCAAAGTGAAAAGCAAGATGAAGTTAGAAAATCCAGTAACAATGAGTTCAAATTGAAAAAATTGTAACCCCCCCCCCAAAAAAAACCTAGCTAAACCAAGACAATGTATAACTTGAACTACAATCTTCAAAAGCAGTGTAAATTTGCGAAACGCTATATATCAGTGTTTCCCAAAAGATCAGGTGTGCCGTGGAAGCTGTTGAGCGATTGACGTGAGCAGAACAATTACATCCCCTTCCACTAGAGGGCAGTACAACTACCTGCTCTAATTAAATGTGTTGCCAACTACCAGCACAACAGAAGACGACAAGAAGAAATTACATAATAGTTGACATAATAAATGCTGTGAGATGACGCAGCACATAATAGCAATAGATAAATATTTGAAAATAAAAAGTAGTCAATCTGAACTGGATCCTGGAGAAAATTTCGACCCATATGAAGGCCCTAGCATGAGTAGTGGTCAGAGGAAAGCAAAAAAGATATACTGGGGACAAACCGAGCATTTGTCCCCAGTATATCTTTTTTTGCTAGCCTTCGGTTGTAAATGCAAACAACGCATTTACAACCGAAGGCTTGCAATTATATGATGATGATATGAACTTAGTGCATGCTAATAATGGCAATCATCTAAAAGAAGATTATTGCAGATTATTGCTAGTTAATAATAAAATATTAAATGTGGACACATGGGCCAAAATAATGTTATCTCCTTGGCTTGTCCAGTTTTTCTGTCATGACACAGACAGAAGTGTACAAGCCACAGAAGCAGGTTAAGCTCGTTGACTTTAGCAAATCTATGATCAAACCTATTGGTGAAGTGACAGTACATTGCAGGCTAGCTCAGCAGACATACAAACTACAGTTCTGAATTGTAAATGAAAGTATACAGTCATACAGAACAAAATACTCACTGTATAGAAACTGATCAAACAGTGTTGGAAAAATATGTAGATGAATTCAGAATTCCAACTGATGCTTACCTGTAACATACAAAATTAAGTCAGTAGAACTCAGCACATGAATTACAGTCTTGAAGATTTTGCTACGACTTGATACTTCCACAGTCCAATGGTGTCAGTGAGTACGTTGTACAAAGACCAGAAAAATTATTTGAAATAACAAAAAGTGGTAGAACAGAGTTTATTTGAATATGCTGTAAGGGGTGATCCTGGGTTCACACACGCAAACACTTATTTCAGATTCCTTTATTTGTGATTTTTATGCTTCACATAAAAATGAAATTGTATTAGATAAAAAATAAATTGTGCCACATAAAAATGAAATTGTGTTCCACACAGACACAAAAACTCCTGCCCAAAGGCAGATGAAATTTGCAGCAGAAAACAGAAGCCAACACTAAAGCCCGACTCACAAAGAAAAGTCGCAAAGAGAACACCAGAAAACTAGAAAACTCCCAATATATAAAGAATGTAACCAGAGTGGTGAAGCTCCTAAAACTTAAAAGTTATGACAAAATGGGTGTAGTGATGACAAAGAGTGTTGAACCACATCTGCATGTGGTAGAGACTGGAAAGGAATCCAGATGCAACCGATGCCACCTTTGCCAGTGATGGACCCATTACCTGCAAAGCCTGTCACAGATGCATCACAACACATATCTCAACCACAGATGAATAAAACACACATGACTGGGAAAGCTGACACTGATCATAAACCATCTGGGCAATGTCAAATACAACAAGTGCTGAAAAGACTCCCAGCTGAGTTTTGCAGAAGCATGTAGAGGAAGAAGTCGAGAATTGGCTGACGCCCTCAAGACCCGCCGCATCGACATCGCGTGCATTCAAGAAACCAAGTGGAAGGGAGCGAAGGCACGGGACATTGGAGAAGGCTTTAAGCTTTTCTACAATGGCAACCGGGCCCAGAATGGAGTGGGCATAGTGGTGAGTCAAAAGCTCCGGGACAACGTGGTCGAAGTTACCCGCATATCGGATCGCATCATGTCAGTGAAGATCGACGCCGACCCGACCGTCCTACGGATTATCTCCTGCTATGCACCACAGACCAACTGCCCCGACGAGGAGAAGACAGAATTCTGGCGCGCCCTCGACGACCACCTGCAAACGATTAGCCCTGAGAAACACGTGGCGGTAGGCGGCGACCTAAATGGACATGTAGGCAAGGGGAGAGACGGATATCACCGATTCCATGGCGGCCAAGGATTTGGGACCAGAAACGACGACGGTTGCCGGGTACTGGACTAGGCAGAGGCCCACGATCTTGCCGTGACCAACACCTTCTTCAAAAAGAAGCCGGCACACCTCATCACGTACTCCAGCGGCGGCAGAGACACCCAAATCGACTACTGGCTAGTCTGAAGACCCCATCTCAGCCTAGTCACGAACGTAAAAGTCATACCATCAACCAATATTGGCCCTCAACATCGGCTACTTGTGATGGATCTCCGACTCAACCTTGGCCAACGACGACGAAGAACACCAACCACGACGGTGGAGAAGATCAAGTGATGGCGCCTCCCTGAGTGCAAACAGCAGCTTATGGATGCCCTTGAACACCTCGATGTGGACTCCAATGAGCCAGTGGACAAGGCTTGGGAGAACATCGCCAGTCAAATACGTGACGCAGCAGGCAACACCCTTGGGGCGACGAAGCCAGGGAAGCACTTCATCGACAAGCAAGTATGGTGGTGGAATGATAGCGTGCAGCAAACCATCAAGGAAAAGAAGTCGGCACTCAAAGTGTGGCTTCAATCCCGCAGCGATGGCGACTACCAACAATACAGGGCCCTACGATCGTCCGCAAAGAAGGCGGTAGCAGCGGCAAAGGCATCGCACTATGACCAACTGTATGAAGAGTTGGACATGCCCGGAGGAGCGAACAAAATCTACCGCCTTGCCAGCAGCCGCCATCGAGCAACACAGGATATTGGCCAGGTCAAACACATCAAGGATGCCAACCATCAAACCCTCCGCGACCCGCCCGCCATCCTCAATCGCTGGAGCGAGTATTTCTCCGATATCTGCAACGTGGAGTTCCCTCACCAGCCAATCCACAGTGCCCCGCCCGTCCCAGGACCTGTCCCGCCAATCACCATCAAGGAAGTGGAAACAGCCGTTAAAAATATGAAGAATGGTAGAGCGACCGGACCAGACGACATACCAGCCAAAGTCTGGAAGCTGCTCGGGCGCCAAGGCGCCTTAGTCCTCGCCAGCCTGTTCAATAGCATCATCAGAGACGGGACCGTCCCAGCAGCCTGGTCAACCAGCATAACGGTGCCCATCTGGAAAGGGAAAGGCGATGTGGCTGAATGCTCCAACTACCGCCCGATCCGACTCCTAAGCCATACCATGAAGGTTTTCGAACGGATCATCGACGCCAGGATGCGAGAAATCGTCAACTTAACGCCCAACCAATGTGGCTTCATCAGGGGGCGTGGCACGACGGACGCCATCCATGCTGCCCGCCTGCTTTTGGAGAAGCACCGAGAGAAGTCCAAGACCATCCACATGGCCTTCCTCGACTTGGAAAAGGCGTTTGACCGTGTCCCACACGATCTCATCTGGCACTCCCTGCGATCACATGGAGTTCCTGAAGCCTACGTCAACTGGACAAAGCTCCTCTACCGACAAGTCACCAGCGTGGTCAGAAGCCCAGTGGGAACATCGCCCCCCTTTAACATCAATGTGGGCGTCCACCAAGGCTCGGCACTCTCCCCGCTGCTCTTCATCCTTTGCATGGACACTGCGACGGCGGATCTCCAGTCACCCCATCCCTGGACACTTCTCTACGCCGACGATGTCTTCCTGGCCGATGAATCGCGAATAGAACTGCAATACCAAACGCAGCAGTGGAAGACTCGCCTAGCTGACTTCGGCCTGAGGCTCAACACCAACAAGACCGAATACTTAGAGGCTGGCCCCCAGACCGACGGCACGATCAGCGTCGATGGAGAAGATCTGGCGAAAGTACCTCATTTCAAATACCTCGGATCGATGATCAGCAATGACGGCGATATCCTACTAGATGTACGAGCCAGGATCAACGCAGCGTGGATGAAATGGCGCCAAGTCACCGGCGTCCTGTGTGACCGAAGAATGCCCAATCGCCTCAAGTCAAAGATCTACAAGAGTGTAGTGCGCCCCGTCGCCCTCTATGGATCCGAGTGCTGGCCAGCCACCGCAAAGCACGAACAAGCCCTTCACACGATGGAAATACGGATGCTGCGATGGTGCCTAGGCCTGACACGATGGGACCACGTCATGAACACCGACGTTAGAAAGAGGATGGGAATCGCGCCAATCACAGATAAGATGCAAGAAGCGAGGCTGCGGTGGTACGGACATGTGGTACGGAGTGATGAGAACTCAGTGGTGAGAACAGCACTGCGACTCAGCCCCCAAGGACGTCGACCTAGAGGCAGACCAAAGCGGAGATGGATGGACCGAATCAAGGACGACGTGAAGAAGATCGAAGCCGATCTGACCGACGCCCTTGACCGACCCAAGTGGAGACGACTTTGCAGAAAAGCGGACCCTGCAACCGAGCGGGAAAAACGCTAGGAGGAAGATGTAGAGGCTTCTGCAAAAATAGACCAAGAGCCTGGCTCAATGAAATATTTCTGTGTATTACACTAGATTTGGTAGAATTTCCAAGCTAAACACAGGTATCTTAGATAGATGGCAAACAAAGAATATGTGAACATGGAGACATAATTTGATAATGCTGCCCAGACAAATCCAAGTGTTAACAAGAAATTAACAAGCACTAAAAGTGATTTTTAGATTATCTTAAAGTCGTAAAGTTTCAAGGTGGCCCCGATACCTGTCTATCTTAGTGGCTGTCTATATTGTTTTTACCAGTGTCTGCAACAACACGAAGGTCAGAAAGATGAGCCAAAGCAAAATATTATAAAATACCATATTGAATGAAAGGATGAACAGAATGCTCTCACTGGAAGGATATCCTCAGAAATGTGGTGATAATAAAATCTGAAGGATGTGTGCTTGGCCTGTTCAACTTGTTCTCAGAGATACAAACATCCACACAAGCATCTTATTGACCATTTTACATAAGAAGTGAAAAATGTTCTACCATTTAGGTCTGATTAGGCTTGCCACATAAAAGAAAAAAATGTAATAAAAATATAGAATAAAATACTAATTTAAAAAAATAAAATACAATTTTTCTGAGTACACCTTCCAGAGGATCTGTCCTGGACCACACACATCTCCGCTGTCACTGGCAAGGCTCAACAATGCCTATACTTCCTTAGGAAGTTGGGGAAGGTTGGGGTACATCAAAAGCTCCTAACTAGCTTCTGTCTGTTTACAGTAGAAAGCATACTGACTGCTTTACTGCACACTGGATGTTGCAAGCTATCTCAGAAGGCACTACAGAGAGTCACAAGGAGACCCAGAAAAACACTTGGATCCAGCTATCAGCTGTCTTTAATGCCTGCTGTTTAACCAGGGCCACCAATATAATCTCTGGCCCAACCCACCCTGCACACCACATCTTTAAATTCTTGCTGTCAGTGGGAGATTCAGAATCAAACAATCAGGCTGAAAAACAGCTTCTTTCAGAGAGAACTGAAACTGCTAAATGGCTCAAGGTTTTATTTGTAGAACTCATACTGTACACACACACACACACACACACACACACACACACACACACACACACACACACACACACACATGTTACAATACTTAAGACATTTGTATTTATACATTTATTATTTAAGATTTTTTGTTGTTTTGTTTTTTTAGTCAGTGCAAATTAATTTCGTTGTGATGCTAAGACATTCACACAATGACACTAAACTCCCTTTGCTTTGTCTGTCATTAGATTGTATAGTTTGTTACTAATAAAAGCTGAAAACCTGTAAAATGTAATGTTTTGATTGCATCCCATGTTTCTATCTGCCTCTTTCGTTTTCTTCATCTCTCCAGTAGTTCTTTTGGTGTCCCATCTGTCACACTCCTTATCCCACCACCATGTTCTCTCCGAGTGGTTCACTCACATCCTCACTTATCTGCTGCTACAGCACCAAGAGACAAGCAATCATCTTCTACTGGTCTTGCCTGTGCCTCATAGCCTTCAAACTTCTTCTTTATAAAAATGTGACCTATATCCATAGTCTTGATTGAAGTCTTGCCTTAGTTAATTAGATAGCTAGATGCCAAGAGTGATAAGCCCTGTAACCGGAGCACTCTGTTTCTGTGTCTTTGCATTGTGCACTTGCACCAAAAGCAGATCTGCAGATTGAATGACACACAGAAGACCCTAATAAATGGGAAAGGTGAAAGCTCTGTCACAAAAAAGTATGTTGGCTCATATGAACTATAGATGATGAAACCCCAGGAAGAAACTTTTTTCTTGAAATGTTGAACTGTTATTTTTCCACCCAGACCTTCATAAAGTGTTAGTAGTCTCACTTTTGTAAAAATAAATAAAAAATCACACTTGCTTTTTTTTAATTTTGCTTTTTTTCATGTGTGTTGTTGTTTCACATGAGCAAAATGAGATCTCATTATACCATCATATCTGCATTTATTTTAGATTCAGGATCCTTATTGTATCAGATTGTATTATATTGGGAGGGGAGAGGAGGTGGAGGTGGTCAACAAGTACAAGTACCTCGGGCTGTGGGTGGACAGCAAACTGGACTGGTCATGCAACACGCAGCACCTGTATAAAAAAGGCCAAAGCCGACTGTACTTCCTCAGGAGGCTGAGGTCTTTCAACATCTGCAGGAAGCTCCTGAGGATGTTTTACCAGTCAGCGGTCGCAGGAGTCCTTTTCTATGGCGTGGTGTGCTGGGGGAGCAGCACAGCAAAGAAGGACTCATCCAGGCTGGAGAAACTAATCAGGAAGGCGGGCTCTGTGGTCGGCATGAAGTTGGACACTCTGGTGACAGTGGCAGAGAAAAGGACATTAAAGAAACTGATGGACATTATGAACAATGCCGGGCATCCTCTGCACACGGTCGTAAACAATCAGAGGAGCCTATTCAGTGACAGGCTGCTTCTCCCAAAGTCAAAAACCAACAGACTTAAAAACTCCTTTGTCCCACACGCCATCAGACTGTTTAACTCCTCACTGGAGGGGAGAGGGAGGGGAAACAGGAGGACAAGGGAGGGCGGGAACAACTGAGCTGTAGGTGCTTTTCTACACTGTGCAATATTTGCAATATTTGTTTTTTGTTTTTGTTTTGTCTTTTTTCTTATATTTGACTGTGCAATAATCACTGTGCAATATACTCACTGAAATGAGCAATCCTATTTATCCATATTGTATATTCTGTATCTATATATGTGTATATGGTGTATTTATGCTTATATCCTTACTCTCATTCCCCTTAATGTATCTATAACATGCAACTTCTTTCAGTGCTTTGCTACTGGAAACTGAATTTTCCGGAGGAACCCACCCGAGGGATTAATAAAGTTTCATCTAATCTAATCTAATCTAATCTAAGATGTAGTTTAAAAAAAAACAATTCGTTTAAACGTTCTGTTTATCTCATCTCCTGCTTTTGTTTTTGTTTTGTTGTTTACCTATTCCTTTTTTTTTTTTTTTTGGCCTGTCCCGTTTGGCTCTTTTGCCATCAGAATTGTTGTCTAAAGGCAAAGAAAGATGCCCAACGGATTTACTTTACCAAACTGACCATCCCAGCCTTGCCGTAATGGTCCATTTGATTCACCTTTTATTGTTTATTTTATTTTCACTTACTGAATACGGGACAGACTTGACTGGGGGAAAGAAGGGGAGAAAGAAAGAGGGAAAGAGAAACAGCTGAGAAGAGGGACGGGGGAGAAGGGCAAAAGACAAAAACCAACAGAACGGGCAGAGAAAAAAAAATGCATATATCAATCACCTGGATCACCTGCTGAGAAAGAAAAAAGAAAGCAAGCAGAAGAGAACAAGAGTAATAGAATAAACAACATCACAATGATATATGGGAATATGACAGTAAATACTAAATGTTAAACATTATTGTGCAGCACATAAGATCAACAGAACACAGTGTGCTTTGAGGTAGGAGCCAAAAAGGGTGTAGTTTGTGGGTGTGATCACCCGTGTGTACACCTGTGAGCATGGACGCGCTTGTTTTTTGTTTTTTAAAAGGTTCCTTCATGTAATAATCTGCTAGAGGGTGTGGGGGGGCCACAGCCCCGTCCTCCAGGGCGTGAAGCAGGTGTGGAGGAGATCAAAACTCCGGACATCCAGAGGCCCCCAGAACACAAGAGACCAAGGAAGACCAACAGAGGGGCAGCTGCGCCACTGTCCCGGAAAGAGCTGAGGAGAGTCCCAGATGAGGGCTCACTCAGCAGCCGCGGAGCAGAAGCCAGGGGGAGTTGCAGTGACGCGCCCGTGAGCTCCGCCGGCAGCCAGCTGCGCCTGAGTGACCGAGCCCCAGGCCGAGAGGCCGGGGGCACCCCACCTCCGAAGTGGCCCGAGCGAGCCCCAGGCTCCAGGCCCCGATAAGCGGCCGCCAAGGAGTGAGCCGGTGTGTACCTGGACGCCCATCCCCGGACACAAAGAACCACCAACGCACCGATGTCTGAGGGGGTCCGCCACTGGCAGGGGAAGTGGTGGTAGGGGGAGATAGGCCTCCAAACCTTGGAGGGCCTGAGATGTCCCCAGAGAGGTGGCGCCTGACACCCAACCTGACATATAGACACAGACATACAGGCACACACATATACAAACATCCATTCCCACCCTCATGCTCTCATATGCACTTACTCCACACTCAACCAACGTGGAGACAGACATAAAGAGACGTTGTACACACGATCACACTCCCCAAGCGTACTCTACAAACCGGGTCTAGGTGCCCCCGCCCCTGGAGGGGGGAACTGCACCCAGACCCAGGTGGTGTTTCCCTTTTCCCTGCGGTGGGGGGAGGCAGACCGCCCCGACTCCGCAGCAGCAGGAAGGCTCCACACTCCAGACCGCAGTCGGACGGCCAACTCCTCCTCCTAGTCCTAGCCCCCCTGCTCCAGCAGGTCGCAGAGAATGGGGGTGAGAGAAGACTCCAAACCTCCCTCCACCCGCTCATTGTAATGTTGATGCATGTGTGTTCTAAGGTGCATTTAAAACCCAGGAGGGCTTGGAGCTACCTGCCAGAGAGCAGCAGGTAAGCGCATGGTCCCTCCTGCTAGCCCTCAATGTCTACATGTATTTAAAATTGAGAGGTGGGCAACGACGCCAGGGGTGAGGTGTACACCCTGATGGTACTTTGGACTCCGTGTATCGTGCCCACCCCCAAGATCCTATATGTATGTGTAATGAGAGTGTGAGTAATGTGAATGTCTAAGTTGTGGGATAAAATTGAGGCAGAGGCAGCCAGAAGGGGACAGGGGGGGGGGGGGGGGGGTAGCCTCCTCTGCACCCTGGTGACATACCCCTACTCCAAGGCCCTGCATGTGTGGGTGGTTGTGGTGGAGCGGGAAGAGGGAGGCAGCTGGAGATGGGGAGGGAAGGAAGGGAGGGGCAAGTGACCCCTCCCTGGGGCCAGCTCCCCCGCTGACCCCAGTAGGCACCCCCATACTCCGCGACCCGCCAGGGAAAGGGGGCCCAGGCCCATCCAGACCGGGCCCAGTGCAGCAGCGCCGCCCGGCCCCACAGAGCCCGGGACAGTCCACCCAACCCCACCACAGAGAAAACTGCACCCACCCCACCATCCACTCATCTTCCAGACTACATAAGACAATAAACACCCAGGCTGAGATCTTCCTCCACCTCTCCTGTATCTCCCCCTCCTGCAGAGGGAGCTCCTGAGGAGAGGAAAGCTCCTGCAAGATGTGACAATCTCCCCCACCAGTTGAAGAGCCCCCCAGGTGACTCGACGCACCGGCGGCACCCTGCTCCAGGGCTGGGCCCCCATGCACCCACCCGCCCACAACCCCGGCAACACACCAACCAGGACCCAAGCCCCCGAGGCCCGGTCCGGGTCCCAGCCCAGAGACGGAGCGCCCCCAGAACCTCACGCCCATCCCGGACCCACCCAGGGGCAGACAGGCTACCAGGTCAGTAACCCACGTCCGTCAGCACAGACCCTCCCCTAGCCCCGCTGCACGCAGCCGCGAGGAAACAGTCACCTGAGAGCCAACAGAGCCCCTAACCGGACATGACCGCTACCCCAGGTTGAGCCCCCCAAGGAAGATGCCTCCGGGGAACCCCCCGACGCCCTAAGCCTGTCCCTACCCCCACACCAATCACAACAGTGAAGGCGGGACCAAACTATGACCCCCCACCCCCACTAGGTGATGGAGCTGATCAAAGGAGCCCAGAGCAATTCAAGTTCAAGTTCAAGTTCAACTTTATTGTCACTTCAACCATATACAGTTTAAAAATACACAGTGAGGCGAAACAACGTTCCTCCAGGAACCAAGGTGCTACAAGACAAGTTAGTGCAAAAAAAAAAAATAATAATATATAATATATCTAGTAATAATATTGTGCAAAAGAGCATTTACAGGTTGGTGTGTGCGATGGTTTGGTGGTTTGGTGGTGTAGGTCAGTGTGTTTGAGCTTGTGTTGGTTAGTCAGTCCAGTCTCAATGTTTTGAGGTATTTGAGTTAAGCTGAGTGATAATGTTAGTGTATGTGTGTGTGTGCGTGTTTATCAGTCAGTTGATTGATCTGATGTGGTGGCAGAGGCTGTATCAAGACTAATGTAATCTAATAGATAATTTCTATATTGGTTAGAATTAAGATTATTTTTATTTTTCCAGTTCATGAGGACTGTTTTCTTGGCTATGCATAGGGCAGTGAAAACCATATAGGCGATATTCTTTTCTGAAGTGATATTATCTAAGCTGCCCAACAAACACACTAAGGGGGAAGTTGGAATGTTACATTTCAGACACTTTGATAAGTCTTCACATATCTCGCGCCAAAACTTCTGAACTGGTGGACAGAACCAAAGAGCGTGGATATAATTGTCCGGTGAATTGGTTTGGCAGTGTGAGCAGTTGTTGGTAGACGAAAAGCCCATCTTGAACATCCGATGACCTGTATAGTGCACTCTATGTAATATTTTGTATTGAATTAATTGAAGACTGGGATTTCTAATTAGATGAAAGGTTTTTAAGCAAATCTGAGACCAGAAGTTTAGGTCTAAGTTAACTGATAAATCCGCTTCCCATTTTGCAATAGGAAGTGATATTGATTCATCTGTTTTAGAAAGCATTCTGTATATTGTTGTTGTTTACCTATTCCAACTTTTTTCCCCCATTGCATTGTATTTTTTTTATATTAAGCAAAGTATTTTATAATGTTTTGACCACCTTAATTTTGAAACAAACAAAATATGTGTTGTTTTCATTATTATGGTAAATAAATAAATAAATAAATAAAGAATGAAATAAAATTAAAATTATGTTGTATTCACTGGATTTTGTTTTTACATACAATTATTTTTTCTTTTTTTTTTGGAAACCCAGTTAAAGTAGTATCTGTAAAACATCAAACATTTTGTATTGCCATGATTATTTTTCTGTTTGCCTAGTGTGATCAAATATCTACTATTTGAAAGATAAGTTCAGCTTCACTTCAGGGAGTTATGCTTTTCTCAAAAATAAAACAGAAATTTCTTTCCTTATTCATGAAGAGTTCAATTTAAAATAAAATGTCACTCTGGATGTAGAAATTTCTCGTGAACTCAGTAAAACTGATAGAAAAATGGTAATATTAGCAATATATATTTGTACTGTAAATGAGTTCACTTTTTTATCTTCAAGTAATATGTTTATTTCCCATTACATTTTTTGGGCCTTTTTCTGTGAACTGTTAAACAGTGTTGGTGTATTTACATGAATTAAAAAAAATTCTGGCAATTAGTCTCTGACCACCTGAACATAACCTATGCTCATTTAAGCTGTAGTAGAAGAGCTGGTTATAGCATCACTCTAATATCAAATCATCAATATTGGATATTTTTATAAACAAAATATCTCAATAATGTTAACATGATTGCATGTTTTTAAGTGCTACCAAAAAAATTATTTCAGTGTTACTACTGGTAACATTTTTTAACAGGGGTAACACCATGGCATGCCAGGAATGATGACACACATTTTTCTAGACTGTATTGCACACACTCACACAAATGACAGGAAGTCAACTGCACACAATACTCTTCCTACAGCTTACAGAAATTGAAGCTCACTTTTTCAGTATCTGCTTGACATGGGATAATCCAGGGGCATGTAAGAGTGCAGACATTATGGAAGTGAGGATATCCAAAAATGTGTGATAGCAGCATTTAAAAGAAGCTATAAGATGGTTTGTGTTGGTAAAAGTGCAGGGTTAGATTGGTGAAATATGCTGATCTGTCAAAGCCATTAAGGCCACCCACAGATTATTCCAAAAGCAGGTTTAGTAGAATCTGAGCTTTTTAACCCTAAGAGTAGGCAATCTCTATGTTTTTCATTCTAGGTCAGTTGACTCAGTTCTTACCTGGGTAGTGGCATGCTTTCTTAAATAAACCCAGTTTCTTTGACTGGACTTGTTCTAGTGTTAAATATTAAATATTAAAGTCGAATATGATTACAAATTACAAATACTAACAAGTTTAAGTATTTCAAATCACTCAAACATTCATTGGATCTTAGAAGACTATCTTCAATATTCCTTTTTGGGGCAAAAAATTGATTAATTTGTGGAGATCAGCCATCAGAATGAAAAATGTAATGTGTAATGTGTTTGATTTTTATAGTCATAGGTTCATAAAATAATAATAATAAGAAATGCTTTATTTATCCCATATTCGAAAAATTCTTAATCTGATGGGGGAACATGAATTAACAGTATACTGAAGAGGGAAAAAATGATTAAATGCTTTAACTACCTTCTTCATTAGCATGACTGAATGCAACAGCATTACATAGTAGCTTTAACTGGCAGACTAAGTTGAAATTAACTGAATTTAGTATTTCAGGTTTAGTAATAAATGATTAAAAAAAGAAAATGGATAAAAAACTAAATATATGTTTACTTTCAGCTTTGTTTTTATGCTGATGTTGGAAGTTTTTGTTGGGCTAATAAATACCAGTGCTGCAATTCTACATTCCTGGATGTATTTATTGCCACGGTGTGTTTTGTAAAGTTAAGAAAGTAATATTTAAGCTGAGCCTAATGTTGCCTTAAACCTAAAATAATGATTTCCAATTTGCTATCTGTGATTTCAGCTTTTCATCTATCTTGGACTTTAACTTAACAGAAGACTTCAACTTAAGTTCTATAAAATATACTGAATTAAATGTTTCACAACAGAAAGTCTGTCAAAGGAATCCTCTTAAACTTCATTTGCAAAAGCCTTGAGTGTCTGCCATAATAATGCTTTATATTCTGGTCTGATTTCAGTTATCAGTTTTCATTTTCCACCTCTAAAATGGAAGGTGTGATTGTTGGGACAATGAAATTTGCTGCTTGAATTAAAAGTGGCAAAAGGTGAGCACAGACTCAGCTTTATACCTACAGCTCACATATCCGCTCTCTGATTTGTCCAGTTGACTGTATACGTTAGTGAAGATACATAAGGTGAGCTTGTATCAGCAGATTTAATATTGTTGTCTTGTTCTTCCTTCTTTTATTCTTATTGTATCATACTTTGCTAACCTACTGATTACTAAATAATGTTAGGTATTTCAAATAACTATCGTTAGCCATAGGTTGGCACTAATCAAATACAAATACTTTGTTGTTTTACTGTTAAAGGTGTCTGTTCTTTATTTGAGTATATGTTTTCTGACAAATATTTACTTTTTCTTTTTGCTCCCTATTTATTTACATAATTTTTTTTACTCTTTACTTTTTCAAAGCAGGCTCGTTAATTTAGGTTACTTTAACACATTTGGGAGAAGTTTTTATTTTCCATCACTGCACACCTTTAAACATCAAATCTGTTTATTGGTGTATTCATCACCAGGTCTTGTTATTATATATGAAGAGATAAAATAAGAAAAAACATGATGAATGGTATATTTATAGCCCTATATTAAGGGGTTAAAGTAATGATCCGGTGCTGTTTTTGGTGCAGATGTAAATAAGTTGTGGCCGCTTTTGTATTTTCCAGGAAGACAAAAGTATAACACATAAATTCCCTCAGAGAAATATGTATGAAAGACACGAGAGAAGAGAAAGAAAACCAGTTATATTTAATAAGAAAGGACTGCTCAATAGCATTTTGGTAAAGTGGAAATTTAAATGTCATATGTAATATCCTTATTTTTATGACATGAAGTTATGTCCTTTCATATTGTGAAATGTCCTGAACAGCAAACTAAGGGACACTAACTTTGTATTATTCAAATACTTGGCAGTTTAGTGCAGGATAAACATGTTAGCTTATCATATTGTGTTGGTTTGGTGTACAGTGGCTGTGGTTTTCATGGTCAGAGTTAGGTAACATCAGTTGTAGCAGATGTCAATTTGAATTTGAGATAATGGTGATTAGAATCACGGAATTCTACCTTAATATCAACTGTCTAGTACAAAAACAGTATAAATGGTATATTGTCAGTGTAGGGAATGGATGTCAGCCAAGATAGCTTGTGAAACATCTGCTTGCAAATTGTTAAAATCAGTTATGTAAATCCACAAAGAGCAAGAAACTGCAGTATGTACACAAAGAAAATCTACTGGAGCTCACAACAGAAATGACTGAAGTGTTATTCTTTTCCCCACACTCAGCTAGTATCTTAGGATGCCCCCACCTGGTAAAGGAAAAAAAAAAAGTTTGTATTACCATGTCTACTATTATTTTATTATTATTATATTAACATAGCACAAGGTTCACATAACATTGTCAAGAGTCACATAACAAAATAGGTACATTAGTAGAAACATCTTACTTTTTACTTCCTTACTTTGAGTATATTTCAGAGTATTTGTTAATACGAATATTTATACTTCTATGTAAGTAAAAAAAATCTAACTTTTTTCATCCTATGTTGCTAGCTAGGTTAATCCTGAAATAGCTGAGTATTAATACAACTGTAACTTGACTCCACTCATGCAAGCTGAGATTACTAACACGAATGAAACTTATAAAGTAGCAATTTCTGAAAGACTCTGAAAAGAAGAGAAAATGATGAGAATGAGAGCGCATAATTCTTAAGGGGAATTTACAACTGGTCTGTGGGCCACTCTTGCTGGTGCTGTTGTTGGTCTTTCAGCCATGCAAAGAGCTGAAGTGAAACTGTAAAAAAAAGAAGTAGAAAGGTGTCCACTGTCTGTGCTTTTCATGCTGTTTTTTTTTTTTTTTTTGCCAAAGAGAAATGAAATTCATAAAGTCCTTATTAAAAATGTTTTTAAAGCTCCGCAGGCTGAAACAAATTACAATAATTCAAAGACAGAGTATATATGAAAGAGATTCAAGTGACTGCCCAATCAAGATACCTCCAGATAATCATCAGGCATCCAAAGAATGTGGAGGCTTGTTTCACATTGTCTATTTTCAATGCTCCTGAGTCCACTCTCAGCAGAACACTTCACGCCAATGGCATGTGTGGCGGTCCTTCCAGGAGAAAACTATCCAAGGTAACACAAAGGCCTGTTAAGGAGTACTTCATCAAGCCAGAGGGAACAATATCTGGTGAAAGAAAGAAAGAAAGAAAGAAAGAAAGAAAGAAAGAAAGAAAGAAAGAAAGAAAGAAAGAAAGAAAGAAAGAAAGAAAGAAAGAAAGAAAGAAAGAAAGAAAGCAAGCTTTGGACAACAAGAAAACTGCATTTCAGCATAGGAACTTTGTAAAATATTATGCTGTTATTATGAAAGCTCAGGCCTTTTTTTTTGCTAGATTTGGGAAAAGCATCTATCTTTCACTGATAACACAGGATAACATTAGTTCTACCAATGTTGTTAAAAAAGTTAAAAAAAAAAAAAAATTAAGAGAATACTGTCCTCAATTCAACTGAAATATGGCGGGCTGAAGCAATGCACTGAAACTCGCCAGTATAGGCTCAACTTTCTTCAAGCTGAGATTCAAGACTGATTTGCAGTTATTGAACAAATAACAGCACATCATGTTCCCCTCACAAATATTCAGTTTATTTATTTATTTATTTAACTGGATTCTCGTTTGCTACTTGTAGGACTTTTGTCAAAACTGGATGTTTCTTTAGGTCAGGGGTGTCAAACTCAAATTTACAGTGGGCCAAAATTCAAAACTGGAACAAGGTCGCGGGCTAACATTAATATTTATTGGAAAAAAATCTTCCTCCAGATTTAAGAATGAATCTCTTCTTATGGACTCAAACAAGTTTTGCTGGAAAACTGAATATGGAACAAGCGAAGCTTAATACTAAACAATATATATATTAGCTGTATAATACCAGTAGGCCAGCTCTAATAATAATTTGGTATGGCTTCGCGGGCCAAATGTAATTAGGCTGCGGGCCAAATTTGGCCCGCGGGCCAGAGTTTGACACCTATGCTTTAGGTTATAATTATTCAGTAGTATTATGGTTGTACAGCTATCTCAGTAGCTCATTTAAAACTATATTTATTAACTCATAAATCTATTAATCACACATTTGGAAAATTATCTTGTTGTGGCCAGAAATGAGAAGCTAAGAGAACAGTAAGGTGGTGTTGTCTTTTATTTTAAGGCAAGAGGGTTATTTTATTTGGAGCTTTGGAAGACAGTGGTGGTCTATGACTATGAAATTTAACACAAAGAATACATTTTTCTTGTGACAAATGTAAAAGTGAGTGTAGACCTTTTGTGGAGTAAAACATTGTGATAAAAATCTATAGAATAAAGTATAATCTACAATGCAATGTGAACAGAAATATTTGAATAAAGTTTAGATTTTGACAATTTTAACACCACATGTATTGGTAGATATATTCTTAATTTCAAATGAAAAATTTTTTTTTCATCTGAAAAAAAAGTGTTTACTTACTTCTAAGTAATATGGATAGGCTTTATTTATAATTTATAAAGGCTACTGCTCTTTTCTCTCAACAGTAAGTTTGTTTTGATTTATCATTTTAATACACTTTGTATTACATTTTTAAAGTACTTGAAATATTTTGAGGCTAACTGTTGGCTATATGCTGAAAAATTAATCTAAGATGGAAATAGCAAAAACTGCAGCTCTGTAGTTCCTATAGTGGTCACTTAGTAACACTAAGCACGATGAACATATAGAAACAAGACTTTCAAAATAAAACCGGAAACATGATGAGACGCGGACATGACACGAATGTGATAATATGAACCACGCAGACATGAAAAACATGAAGGGGGTGGGGGACTTTAACACAGGGGATGACGACACAAGGGAAAGCTGATAGATAATAAACTATAACAAGGCAATGTAGGCAAAACTAGAAATGAGCTTGGAATACTAAATGAGACCTAAATATAAACAATGAATATCAAAATATAAGAAAACTCAAAAACACTGGGTCCAACGAGCCAGGACCGATACTAGGGATGGGTACCAGACCGAAAAGCAGCGCACATTTCGGTGCTAATTTTCGGTGCTTTTTTTTTCCTGAGATGTCATACACTTTGGATTCTAGCCAATCATTTTACCTTTTCAAGGATAGAAGGCAGGCCCAGGTTCATGCGTTATTTTAGAGCAGAGCAACAGATTAAAAATGCCCAAGGCAAAGCGATCAAAAGTCTGGCTGTACTTCACAGCAAAAGGTGCAAACTCAGCAGTCTCCAACAAGTGCTTTAAGGTGATACTGTGCAAAGGAGGTAAGACCTCGAATCTGATGAAACACCTGGAGACGCATAGCGTTTTTTTAAAAGCCGAGAAATGCACCGTATTTGATAGCTCGCTGCAAGACCTCACACGGAGCACATCTACTGCGGGTGTGGTAAATCTCCATTAGCAAGTTAGAGCGGATCGCCCCGTGCGTGGGGCTGGACGGTGCTTATCATTTTGCAGAAAAAAAGAGACTGCTAAAAATAAAAACATAAGAGGTTTTTGGACAAAGTTTGTGCTCTCCATTCCTTAAGCACTGGTTTGAGCACCGACACAGTTTCAAAAGTACCGATTTGACACCGGTATCGGATAAAACCTAAACGATACCCATCCCTAACCGAGACATGGCTATAAAAAATTCTCTGAATATGGGAAAAGTATGTATCACTTCTCTCTCATAATGAAGACTGGACGTGGCTCAGGTGATATTTAGCACTAATTATCAGATATATTCCATATGTCTGATCTCCTCATAAGGTTTATGGAGAGAGCTTGCTATCCAGATTTCCTTGTTTAAGTTGATATTCTCTAGTCAGATTAAAAAATGGCAACTTTTGGATCCAAAAAATACAAAACAGCAAAAAAATTAAGGCACAAATTGGCACTAATCCTTGTAAATACTTTCCAGTAATTATTTGGAAAACATATACATCTTCTGTGTTACTTTTTTTCTGGGTATTTATTGAAATATTTTGGAGACACTTAAACTGCAATAAGACCACTTGGACTTAACTTCACCATAAACTTACCACAGTTGAGTTGCTGGATTGCTCCCTGGGTTTAAGAATGGATGCAGTGGATTTTGGAAAGGATTGACCCCCTAAGGTGATGAGGTGGTTGCTGATCCTATTGCTGCTCTGTCACACAGCTCAGTGCCTCTGTTAGTGCTGTAACTGCTCCAACCTGTTGTTTTACTGTCTCAAATACCTGCAGAGGTGGGATGTGTAGTCACATTTTTTCAGGATCTTCATTGTCATTTGTTCATCAGATCATAACAAATTACTTTTTTAATTTTTAAAAAAAAATTAGCGTAATTAGACCTGCTGTTTTCAACTGTTTTTATAGTGTTGAATAGATTTAAATAGAGAAATTGTGTGGGAAGTACATTTCCTTAACTGATTAATCTCAAATGTATGTCAAAAATATAGATCACTGTCAGATACACAGTGTATGAGATTGATGGGATGCTGATGAATACATGCATTTTATTGGTGTTGTGATGTTCTTTTTAAAGATAGTATTTTTTTTGTGTGTTAATGGAGTTTTTGTTAATGTTTTTCCTATATAAGACATTATATGGCAACTAACAAGAATAATAAAGTAACCTATAGGTCATCACCAGCTTTCACACTCTCATGCACGCCCTCCTACACAAGCAGCAACACTTAAACTAATTATACAAAAGCAACAGTGCTTGTAGTAGGCGGTGAAAAAAGATCTTGTGTATGCAATCAAACCACCTTTGCATCCTTACAAAGAGCTCTATGCATTCCCAAAAGATTTATCAATGTCATAAATATTGGTTCTGACAAAGAAATTACTCTCTTACTCTATGAGTATGTCAGCACTACTGGCAGTGATGGTGACCATTTGCATGAAGTTGACTGACTGGCTGAACAGAGCTTCTGTTAATAGTTCAGGTTAAAACAAAAGCTTCACCACCTTTTTCAGATTGCAGTATATCTTTTCATAATGAAATAACGTTAAATAGAGTTGCTTGTTAGCACAGTGTTAATGTACATATACTAGACATGCACTGTATACCTTACTTCATGTCTTTAGGGCTTTAACAGTGTCCAAAACAGCACGTTGCTGTCTTACTCGCTCCTCACCAATATCTGGCAATCTGAGGCCTATGTGACACTCACCTTGAGTGCTGAATCACATATCCCTGGGGCTGGCTGACTCTGCCTGATGAATTTTCTTGGGAAAGAAAGGAGGGGTTATCTCAGAGGTCACCCTAATGTGAGCGACATTCATCAAACCTCGCTCCAGAGGAAGCGCCTGAAATTGGAAAACGGAAAAGGCAGTGATTCTTGGACGGTTGCAGGCAAGCAGGGGCACAGAACAGGGGAGAAGGGAACAAAACAAACAAAAGGCTTTAATGCAGAGCTGGATGATAGCTAATGGATTGGCGATATGGAAACTGGGCAGTGCATGTTTACATGTTGTAATCTGGAGTCAACACATTCATCACAGTTGTCTGACTATTTTCTTCTACCCCACTATGTTTTCATTTAAGTTGGCCTCCCATACGCCTAAATATTAGGAACACTTAACCTGAGTGAGTTAATGTGCTGCCTCATAATTTAGAAAGTTTCCCCCAGGTATGAATCTAAGTGTGAATAATGAGGAGATCTATCAGATCATCAGAAGAATGACGTTCAGATTTTAGAAAGTTTCCGTCTCAAGTTACTGAATATACCACAAGACCCTGTCAAAAAAGATAAATCAAACCAAAAAAAATCTTGTACAGTGGGGCAAAAAAGTATTTAGTCAGCCACCGATTGTGCAAGTTCCCCCACTTAAAATGATGACAGAGGTCAGTAATTTGCACCAGAGGTACACTTCAACTGTGAGAGACAGAATGTGAAAAAAAAATCCATGAATCCACATGGTAGGATTTGTAAAGAATTTATTCGTAAATCAGGGTGGAAAATAAGTATTTGGTCACCTCAAACAAGGAAAATCTCTGGCTCTCACAGACCTGTAACGTCTTCTGTAAGAAGCTTTTCTGTCCCCCACTCGTTACCTGTATGAATGGCACCTGTTTGAACTCATCATCTATAATAATAATAATAATAATAATGGATTGGATTTATATAGCGCTTTTCAAGGCACCCAAAGCGCTTTACAATTCCACTATTCATTCACTCTCACATTCACACACTGGTGGAGGCAGCTACAGTTGTAGCCAGAGCTGCCCTGGGGCAGACTGACAGAAGCGAGGCTGCCATATCGCGCCATCGGCCCCTCTGGCCATCACCAGTAGGCAAGTAGGGTAAAGTGTCTTGCCCAAGGACACAACGACCAGGACAGAGAGCCCAGGGATCGAACCGGCGACCTTCCGGTTACAAATGCCATTCCCAACCCCCTGAGCCACGGTCATCTGTATAAAAGACACCTGTCCACAGCCTCAAACAGTCAGACTCCAAACTCCGCCATGGCCAAGACCAAAGAGCTTTCGAAGGACACCAGGAAAAGTATTGTAGACCTGCACCAGACTGGGAAGAGTGAATCTACAATAGGCAAGCAGCTTGGTGTGAAAAAATCAACTGTGGGAGCAATCATCAGAAAATGGAAGACATACAAGACCACTGATAATCTCCCTCGATCTGGGGCTCCACGCAAGATCTCATCCCGTGGGGTCAAAATGATCATGAGAACGGTGAGCAAAGATCCCAGAACCACACGGGGGGACCTGGTGAATGACCTGCAGAGAGCTGGGACCAAAGTAACAAAGGTCACCATCAGTAACACACTACAACGGCAGGGAATCAAATCCCGCAGTGCCAGTGCATGTCCAGGCCCGTCTGAAGTTTGCCAGAGAGCACATGGATGATACAGCAGAGGATTGGGAGAATGTCATGTGGTCAGATGAAACCAAAGTAGAACTTTTTGGTATAAACTCAACTCGTCGTGTTTGGAGGAAGAAGAATACTGAGTTGCATCCCAAGAACACCATACCTACTGTGAAGCATGGGGGTGGAAACATCACGCTATGGGGCTGTTTTTCTGCCAAGGGGACAGGACGACTGATCCGTGTTAAGGACAGAATGAATGGGGCCATGTATCGTGAGATTTTGAGCCAAAACCTCCTTCCATCAGTGAGAACTTTGAAGATGAAACGAGGCTGGGTCTTCCAACATGACAATGATCCAAAACACACCGCCCGGGCAACAAAGGAGTGGCTCCGTAAGAAGCATTTGAAAGTCCTGGAGTGGCCTAGCCAGTCTCCAGACCTCAACCCCATAGAAAATCTGTGGCGGGAGTTGAAAGTCCGTGTTGCTCGGCGACAGCCCCAAAACATCACTGCTCTCGAGAAGATCTGCATGGAGGAATGGGCCAAAATACCAGCTACTGTGTGTGCAAACCTGGTAAAGACCTATAGTAAACGTTTGACCTCTGTTATTGCCAACAAAGGTTATGTTACAAAGTATTGAGTTGTATTTTTGTTATTGACCAAATACTTATTTTTCACCCTGATTTACGAATAAATTCTTTACAAATCCTACCATGTGGATTCATGGATTTTTTTTTTCACATTCTGTCTCTCACAGTTGAAGTGTACCTCTGGTGCAAATTACTGACCTCTGTCATCATTTTAAGTGGGGGAACTTGCACAATCGGTGGCTGACTAAATACTTTTTTGCCCCACTGTATATAGCACCAAATCACAATAATAGCTGCGTTAAGGCAGTCTATATTGTAAGTTAATAGAATTCAATAACTGAGAGAAAACCCCAACCATCAGACGGCCCCTTATCAGTGACAGTAGGAAGGCATAATCTCCTTTTAACAGGAACATTTTTCAAGCAAAACCAGGCCAAGACTGGGCAGCTACCTGCCAGTCTAACCAGTGGCCAATGAATTCTTATATCTATGCAGACTGAAAATAGAAAAAAAAGGATATGTACAGTAGAATCTAGGAAGAGATATACAATACACAACAGTGACACAGTATTGCAGAAAAACTGTGAAAAATACAAATCAAGTTCAAGAGTTGAAAGATGATGTTTAAGGTGTATTCCACGCCACCAAAGTCTTACAAAGGAGGGTTATGCTTTCTCCTTGTTTTATATGATCAATTCTTTATCTTCGCCAGATTCACTACTTGGAAAGTATGAAAGAAATTCGGGCATTATACCTTTGTAAAACAGGTGGCTTTGACAAGTCAGCCGTGGGCAAGTCAGAAGCAGCAACAGTGCGTTAGGGTCTGTGTTCACCAACAGCTGTTTTCATTTTCTATATGAATACTATGTAGTTTTGCACTGACAGGTCTCAAACTCTATAACATAAATAAAAAAAACACCCTTAGCGGAAGCTTTTTTTAACATATAAGACAAAAGTACAGCAACCTAGTAAATTCAGAGCACCCTGAAAATAACTTCACAGTCTTGTATTTTCAACAAAAAGTGACGCAAAACATAAAATCTTTATAAGGGAGTAAAGTATTTCTGGCTTCATGAACATATTAAGGTGATTTTTTTCAACTGGACATAGGTCAACATAAATGTTCCTGATGGATTGTTTGAGATAAAAACAAAAGAGCAAATGTGTTTATAGGCACTCTAGGCGATGTTGCAAAAAAAGAGATGAAAGGTTTCCACATTGTCTACCAACTATTGCCTGTGGAAGATTCCACCGATCAATATGTAGCTTCTCTCTAAATGTCTTAAGGTTTAAATGATTTCTTGGACAGTGTGCATATCTTTTCTTCATTTTTATGTAACTATGACAGTGATAAAGTCAAGATAAGTCTGCAATCCTTGCCATATATGCAAGTCTGGACAGCATGGTTGCATGTGGCATGGGTAGTAGTTAGGCACTCATACTGTGTCCATGTTACCATCTCATTGGTGTCAAGAGATGCTGTTCAATACTGGAGCTGGCCTCCTGCATCTCCCTGCTTTTACGTGACCAGTGTTTAGCTCTCATACTCCTTTTACTCACAGCAAAACCTGCTCTCACATTTCCACTACCAGTAGATGTGAAGCATCTTTTTCTGGTTAAAGTCTTTGTCCATGTAGGCTGAAACCCAATGGCATTCATTATAAATCCACAGATGCATCTTCTTTCTCAGTTATTTTATTTCAGAAGATGGTTTTAAACTCATATGTGTGTGCTGTTGGGACTGTATGCAAATAAAGTTGTTCACAAGTGTTTCTTAGTCTGACCTAGGTGTTGCTAAGTATTCATTCTGTCATAGTGCCATCAGATAAGTGGAAAGCAATCCATGTCTCAGAAGGAATTATGTTACATTTAACAAAAGAGCAAGATCCAAGAGAAAAAGATGTATTTTAGGCAATTTTTGCAGACGATATGGTTCTTTTTGCCAAATGGAGTAATGACCATCTTGCCTCAGGGAAGGAAGTGCTCAGTGCCCAAAAGCACAACAGCGGAGACTTGAGTTTAGGGCTGAGACATAGCCTGCAGGAATTTAGGTGAAATTTCATCTGTGCTCACATTGCATCTTTTAATGCACCACCAGAACAGTGGATGTGAAAAGCTAGAAGCTCAGCATTTTGCTCTAAATGTAATATTCAATGTAGTTAGCTTAAAAGTTTAGGAATAAAAATAATGGTTCATTTGGATTATGTTGCTTATGTGTGATAAAAGCTGTGAATTCATAGGAACTGGTGATTCAGTCAGCATTAAAATTAATGGCCAAAAAATGAATATTCAGGTGTTTAATTTAATGATATAATTCCTTTAACACGGCAAAGATCAAATCTATACATTATAGTATTTGTTTACTTGTTTTTGTCACTGTATAGCCTCTTTCTATTATTCTATATATCTATATATAACAATAATTCATAGATATTAATATATTTTTCGGTTCTGTGTATGTTAATCTTGTTTTTGTTATTTTCATACACCCTTTCTCATCTTCTTTAGTCTTCAACATCTATTGATACTGTTATATAAAAATACAATTTTTGACAACATATTTGAAGGCTATGTACAATGACATTAGCTTGTTATGTTTGAAGTGACAATGTTTTTTTTTTTTTTGGACTTTGGCATACAAGGCTGAAGAAAAAAAAATGATAGAGAACAGGGGTGAGATTAAAAACCATGTTCAGCTGAGGCTTAAAAGAGCAGCCCTGTTGGCCAAACATCCCTCTCTCATGTTTTTCCAAAGATGGTTCCTTTGGGGCTAAATGTGGGAAGTAGGTCATCCTTTTTTGGAGCAGCCATTTTCTGTTGGTACAACATTAATATTTGATGTACATAATGTCCCGTATGGATAGAGGGAATTTTCAACTGGAGGGATGGGTTTATAAAAGTCAGTGTAAACACAGTAATGAGTGAGTACTAGTGTACCAAATGTATTCTTTTTTTTTCCAATATGAAGCAATATATAAAATACTGAAACCAAGAGTTGTGATCATTTTTAGAAAATGTAAACCCATCCTGAATTTATACACACACACACACGCGCGCGCGCGCGCACGCACGCATTACCAGTCAAAAGTTTGGACAAACCTTCTCATTTAATGTTTTTTCTTTATTTTCATGACCACTTACATTGTAGATTCTCACTGAAGGCATCAGAACTATGAGCGAACACATATGGACTTACGTAGTTAAAAAAAAGAAAGTGTGAAATAACTCAAAACATATGTTAGATTCTTCAAAATAGCCACTCTTTGCTTTGATTACTGCTTTACACACTCTTAGCATTCTCTCTATGAGCTACATGAGGTAGTCACTTGAAATGTTTTTCCAACAGTCTTGAAGGAGTTCCCAGAGATGCTGAGCACTTGTTGGCCATTTTGCATTCACTCTGTGGTCCATCTCATCCCAAACCATCTCGACTGGGTTTAGGTCAGGTGACTGCAGAGGCCAGCCCATCCGGCACAGCACTCCATCACTCTTCTTCTTAGTCAAATAGCCCTTACATAGCCTGGGGACATTGTCATGTCAAAAAATAAATGATGGTCCAACTAAATGCAAACCCCCACACCATCACACCTCCTCCTCCATGCTTCACTCTGAGTACCATACATGTAGAGATCATCCATTCACCTTTTTTGCATTGCATGAATACACAATTGGTGGAAGCAAAGATCTTAAATTTGGACTCATGAGACCTAAGCACACTTTTCCACTGCTCTAATGTCCATTCAACTGACCGTCAGTTCTTAAAGTAATGATGGTGTGTCGTTTGTCTTTACTTAGCTAATTCATTCTTACCATAACATGAATTCTAACAGTTGTCAAATAGGGCTGTCAGCTGTGTACCAACCTAACTTATGCACAACACAACTGATGGTCCCAACCCAATTAGGAAGGCAAGAAATTCCACAAATGAACCCTGACAAGGCACACCTGTGAAGAGAAAACCACTTCAGGTGACTACATCATGAAACTCATTGAGAGAAGGCCAAGGGTTTGCAGTGCTACTTCCTACTTTGAAGAATCTAAAATATAAGACATATTTAGAGTTATTCATCAGGTTTTTTTCTTAGCTACATAATTCCATATATCTTGCTTCATATATCTGATGTCTTCAGTTTGTATCTACAATGTAGAAAGTAGTAAAAATAAAGACAAACCATTAAGTGAGGAGGTGTGTCCAAACTAGTGACTGATAGTGTACATATATTTATGCATATTGTGTCTCGACACAGGAGAGACAGAGAGCTTGCTCTGTCTCCTCTAGGGATAAATCCAGTCATCGCCCTTTTTCAGCCACTATCCGGCCCTTGCACAAGATCACATATAGCTGTTGATTTAGTTAGTGGACTCACTGCAGCTGAAGGGAACACAGTCATTCTCGCCATTGGAGATAGATTTTCAAAGCTAAAAGATTCTCAACGGGTAATCTCTAAGTATCATGTTTTCGTGCCTGATGATATTGTTTTAGATTGCAGCCCACAATTCATCTCCCAGGTCTAGGGAACCTTTTGTAAGGCTTTAGGTGCTGAAGTTAATCTCACATCAGGTTATCACGCTCAAAGCAGTGGGCAGACAGTTCATGCTGAGTAGCTTCAAGCTGTTGTGTTTCAGCTACAAATCAGAGCACCTGGAGTTTACAGCTATTCTGGATTGAGCATTCTCACAATGCCATGACCTCCTCAGCTTCTGCCTTAACCCTTTTCAAGCCATCCCTGGAGTATCAGCCTCCTGTTCTGCTCACAGGAAGAGGAGATAATTTCCTCATGAATCTACACCACTGTGGCCAAGATCTCCAATATCTTGTTTACTGTGAGGTTTATAGTCCTGAAACACATTTTTAATCACTTACCTAGTAATTCTGGACTCTAATCTGGTGGGAGAACTCCACCTGAATCCCAGGTACAGTAGATCATGGGATCTTGTGCCTTCTTTCTCTGTCTGTCCTTCAGTTACATAAAAAGCTAGACAAAATTTCTTTTTGCCACCAAATTTTTAGAATGTACTTCCTGGTAACTAGTCTAGGCTCAGTCAAAAACAAAATTGTTAGTGAGCCATTTCTCTGAAATATTTTGCATCTTGTCTACCTGCCCCCAGTACCCAGTTTGTATGTCTGTTCTGGTTCCGGCCTGCTGCTCACTTACTGTTCTTTGGAGTTTCCCCCTCCTAGCATACACCCTTGGTTATATCTTTACCCTGACTGCCCACTTTCTACTGTTCTCCTGAGGAAGAAGAATATCAAAATCATATCCTAATATCTGTTTATCCTCCATGGCAACTGTGTACCTCCACAGCTGCCTATACCATAGACTACCTGTCTGTATATCTGCTTAAGTTAGGATATTATTTGCTTAAATAAACAGTTTTGTGTTTACTTTTGGGTCTTGTGATCTAGATCTTGTCAGAGACAAAGTTAAATTTAAAAAAAATGTACAGCTGCTGTAGCACATACTCCCTCTTTTCTCTTCCTACTATCTTTTTTTTCTGAAATTGTAATGTTTTTCACTAGTGGTAAATGTAATTTTAGCTGAATGCTATAAACCTTATTTGGCTGTCTGAAATGTTGTAATAGCAATATTTGAAAAGAAAGAAAAAAAGAAAAGAAAAAGGAAGTCTAGCAAGAGTAATCTAGAATATAAGATCTCTTAATACAATACTGTGATCATTTTGTAATAAGCTGACTGGGTAATATTAAAATGCGATCATCAAGAGCAGCTTGTGCATCTTCAATAGAGTTTCAATGTACAATGCTGTGTAAAGTTGTGTATAATGAGACAGCAGTTGCATCAAAGCATCTTCCACAGAAAAATGTCTGGGTCTTGCAAGCTTAAACTACAGCAAAACCGGTTTACATTCATATCACTCTCCCCCCACCTGCTAAGCTGACTCTCAGCAATGTTTCACTGAATATTCATTAAGTCCTGAGCATGTCTCCACTCTGCTACCCCTCTTTTCCCCACCACTCCTGTCCCTTTCGGCAGAAAGCCTAAAGGGACATTTCTGGATATATGTTCAAAAAAATCTTTGGTTATGTTGTAAATGTTGATTCAAATGTAATTGCTGATGTTATCACATCGACCTATCATATCTTTAAAATACCAACTTCCTGAGAGTTAATTTTGACAATATGTTTATTGCCAAGAATAAGTAAAGCTCTATTCAGATTTGCAATGCTGACAAATAATTTTAAAACCTTTATTTGGAGGACGAAATAACATGACAGTAAACAATTTCTGTTGTTTCACAATTTCTGTTGTTTCACATTCACTTTCTCAGGTTTAGACTGCAGAGTTGATGTTACAGAGGAATATGTTTGGTTAGCATATTCACTTTTAAATAATCTCATCCAGATTTGAAGGAAATTTCCCCACAACGAGTCTATTCTTCCTTCCACAGATATTCTTCGCAGCCAGCTGGTGCCTATTTAATTAACAGGTGTTTTACAGTTTTTCTCAATCACTTTTGTGCAATTTGCACATCAGATATGTCATTCTCACTACTCTTAATGCAGTTCTCAAATCAGTAACACATTTCTTCACCTGCATTAGGGTTTTCTCATTGTTTTTTTTGGTTTTTTTTGTTCTTTTGCACATTGTTGTTTTTGTCAGTCGCAATTCTAGATCTCTCACTTTCCTTCAATTAAATTACTTTACAATTTTTTTTCAAATATGTATGAAACAGCGAGGCAGTAACAAACTATCAGCCTTAGAAATGAAACTGTCCTTCAATGGAAAGCTGTCACAATTCTTTTTAGAATAGATTCAACAAGGTGCCGGAAACATTTGTCAAGGATTTTGCTTCATATTGACTTGATAGCATCATGCAGTTGCTGCAGATTTGCCAGCTGCTCATCCAAATTTCCCTTTCAACCACATTTGAAACATGCTCTAGATCTGGTGACTGTGGAGGCTGTTTTAGAAATGTGAAATGAAGTGTCGGTTTCCTGTTCTTTGCAGACAGCACTGGCCCCCGGTCTCAGGCTGCTGTACCCCATCTTCTTCAAGGTCAGATGTGTTGTGCTTTCAGAGATGCTCTTCTGCATACTTTTTTGAGAACGGCATACCTAATAAATTGGCTGCTGAATGTATGAAGCATGACTTTGCCGGACTATGCAACAAGTGTTGAAGTTCTCAGATTGTATATAATTTCTTTGTATCTTTTCCAGTTTATATAGTTTCACAAGTATCTTTTTTTCCTCTCAATTTTAGCAATTTTGTCAAGTTTCAAATGAATCCCTCACATTTGATTTTTGTGTGAGAATACCTACATGTTTATTGTACTCTTTACAAAGTGAGTAAGGTTTCAATAAAAGTATTTTTTTAAAAACTATTTAAGTTTTAAAACAGTAGTGAAAGTGTTTTTTTATTCATTGGTCACAAAGTTGAAGCAATTAACTAACTTCTCATGTTTTGACATATCTGAAAAAGGTTTCTTGTTTTAGTGTCTTTTACTCAGAGAAGTGTCTGTTATCAAAATGTCTTAACTGTTTTGAGAACTGCATTACGAATAATGAGAATAGCATTCTTGCTGTGAGAATTGTGCCAAAGTGATTGACAAAAACTGTAAGAGTGGTAAATGCGTGTTTATTGGACTATACAGTGCTATGTTCTGATTGTATATATTTTCATACATTAAGTCTACTCCTTCTGAACCAACTTGCAATCTAAGTTTTAGCATTTTGTTCTTAAAAATGGTAAATAGTAAATGGCCTGTATTTATATAGTGCTTTACTAGTCCCCAAGGACCCCAAAGCGCTTTACACATCCAGTCATCCACCCATTCACACACACATTCACACTGAAGCATGTCAGCAGATCAAAGAATGGGGTTAACATCCTGTGTTTGGTCTGTGGTTATATTTAGGAAGAAAACTTGATTTATGAACATCAATTTTGCATTTCAATTTTTTTTTGTTAGTTTGTTTTTTTGTGATTTGCAAAATATGTAAGAGAACAACCTTTGCATCCGTGGCACCCAGACTCTGGAATAACCTCCCCGTTCATATTCGCACTGCCGAGTCTATCCAGTCTTTTAAATTACGTCTTAAAACTTATTTTTTTACTTTGGCTTTTGATTCTGTCTAGTTGGCTGTTTTAGCTTGTTGCGTTGTTACCTATTGTTTGTTGTCCTCTTTTATTGTTTGTTTTAACTGTCTCATGTTTTTATTGACTGTGAAGCACTATGGTCAACACTGTTGTTTTAATATGTGCTATATAAATAAATCTTGATTGATTGATTGATTGAACAACATTTCTTTACTAACAAAGAAAAGTCAGATAAACAAAACATTTGCTGCAAATTATTTACATATTAAACATTTCTAGGCTTTCTTAAGCAAAAATAATTTTTCATGTTAGTTACCAAATAAATAAATAGGATATTGTTCCCATTCGTGTGTTTATTTTATTGAAAGTACTTTAGAAGGCTCAGAGTGCACCGGGAGTAGTGTGGTTTGTCAAAAAGAAACAATGCAATATGTGGACTACAGTTTTGTCCTCACCAGTTTTATTCACATGTGAGAACTAAAACTTGTGAACCTAACACCATGAGACAGAGAGCAGCTGCTGGATGGAGATAGACTGACCCCAGGTTCAGAGCCATGGCATAAATTCTGACCTCTACTCAAACAGCATAGAAAGAGGGTCATGGCGAGCCGGGGTCATCATCACAGGAAGATATCAAGGGCCAAGAGTGACACTTAACCTAATGCCCTCACACTCCCCTTCTGCGGTCTAGGTGCTCTTCAAATTGATTTTACCTTGGAAGAAAAAGCAATGTGATCCGTTCAGCTCCAATCCACTTCTGACAGGCTGGCTGTAGAAAACATATGCCAAGTCCGATTCTCATGCATTCCCCTGGTTTAATGATATACAAAACATTAAATTTTTTAATATTTTAGGTTGGATTAGTGTGTTTCACATGAAAATTAAACCACAGATTTTGTGCAGGTGATCATGAGCTTTATTATCTGATTTAGACAACCTATTCAATGTTCATTAAAAGGGTTTTTTCATTCTGTCAGGAAGCGATTCCTTTGTTTAATTGACATTGAAATTAAGTCATTTTGCAAGAGCAGTAGGGCAGAATTGAAAATTTGAAATCATTACATGAACTGTGGTTTGACTGTTAATATCAGTATGCACAGATTTTTAACACTTGTACTTTAGTGTGCCAGACATGTGGAGCTACCTGTTGTGGTGACTCCTTGAGCTCTCAGAAAGCAGCTGAAAGTTGTTTTGTAGGTGCTAAAAGGTAATGTATACAAGACCATTCAGGGGCCTAATATGTGCCTGTGTAACAAGTTTGGTTATCACACAGATTAAGTGTAATAAGTTGCAGACATGTCATAAAACATTAAAGCATCACTTTTGTAATACTAACACTGGAATTTCGTTCCTTTAATCAGCTCCTGGAGCTGTAATTTAATTCAGCTGATTTAACCACCTTTTGCCCTCCTTTGCATTCCTTTCTAGTGAACTTAAGACTTTTTGCTGACATGTAACACCATAGGTGAGCTAAAGATTTCCTGAATTACCCAAGAGAATGACCTCCACCTGTGACAGTTTAATTGCGACTCTTATCACTGTAGTGAAATGATAGTCATCTAGTCCTTTCTCTTGATCACATTCAGCTCCGTTCAGTCTGGATGTTTAACTTTAGCCTTTTTGTAGCCTGCTGGGACCTTTGCATAATTCTTCTAACTCCCTGTGTTGTAAGTATAAAGAAATCTCCTCCGTGTTGCAACCAATTGACAGACTGTAATGTGCAACTGACAATTCTGAAAATACACTACATATTGTCACAGAAGGTCAAGAAATACAGTTAAAATAACCTCAGAGATTTTGTGAACAATTTCTGAAAGAACATTGATTGTGTTGACATTAAAATAAAAAGCACAGAATGAAAATGTTTGTACTTTGTTGACTTTAGATGCTCTTCACTGTGAGTATTGACAGTTTGCCTAACTGCAGTTTTGACTCTTGTGCAAAGTTTTAGTCTGTCAGTCTTTTATTCCGCTCACACAGCCCAATGAGGCTTATGCATAAGTTCAATAAGGAAGATCTGTATTCCCTCATCCGCCTGCATTCCTGGGTGTTCAGGCTACTAGTCTGTTCTTTACATCACTTCCACTTTCCCACGTGTCAGGGACCAAGCAGTAAAGCATAAAGGACACAGGTGGTTTTAATTCAAAAAAGGGGTTTTATTGACCCAAAAATATGAAAACATATTTAACAAAGCCAAAACTTAAACAGGCAGACCAATAAAAGAGGTCAACTCAATAGACTAAACTCAAGATAATAATTAACAAAACCGCAAACAAACATATGATAAACTGACCTGCTGAAATGACACACAGGGGGGAAAACAAGATGGCTGCCATATAACCAACTAATACAAACAATGAAACAAACATGAAACACCCCCCAGGCAATGAAGCATGTGGTGCAATCCAATTAGGCTGTCAGTGGTACTTCAGGTCTCGCAGCCCTTTGCTACACCTTTTGCCAGACAGGAGAAGCCAACCCCGAGGTAACTCAAACAAAGAAAAATGTATTAATATAACATAAAACAGAACTTTGACCTTGCAAGGTTAATATGTGTGCACGCCATATAAACAGTGGAAGGATGGAAAAATAAATACATTTAATAAAGAAACAATATTGAACAATAAATAGAATATTTTAAAGTAGTGACTGTAAATTAAACTAAAGTGAATCAACGGGTGGTGAGGTGTGGCGCTTACCATGTGTGGCATGCCATCACACCACGCTATCAAAATTAACTGTGTCATCATCACTCCAGTCCAATCATTTTCTTCTCATCTTCTGCCTCTGTCCCATGTGCTTTAAATTTTCTGTCATTCTGCCTTTTAGACTTTCAGTGAGTGACTCCCCTTCTCCATGTCTCCACATCATCCTGGCTAGATAGAGATCCTCACCCAAATCTCCACTCGCTTCATCTGTGCAATCAGCAACCTCCAGACTCCAGGAAGTCCTGTCCTACATCTCACCACTGTTGGATTCTGCTGTGCTACTGTATGTAGCTTCATTGGATTCTAACTTTCAAATAGGTCATTACTCTTTACTTAAAAAAAATCATGTCTAGTTACATAAAATTATTTTTATTTATTGAACTAGCATTCTGACTTTTGACACTCGGTATGATGGTAGATAACTTCTATTTCTTTAACCTTGTTTTTTTTCTCCAATGGAAATACTTTCTCAATGAGCTTTGACCCTGAGGAGTGTGCAGTTTTTATTGCTGATGAAAAATAAATAATAGTTTCCAAATGAGGTATTTTTAGTTTTCCATATGTTGAGTTAACTGCTAAAATACCACTGATTCATAAGATAAAACTTCATATTCAACTGTTTATTTGCAGTTCCATGAGTAAAATTCATTCAGTAATATTATTTATTAAATACAATCACTGATACAGAGTATTTTCTTGATTTTAATGTTCAGCCTGTCTTTAATAATTCAGTCTAAGAGCTGTTCCAGGTGTTTTCAACCCAGTAACTCTAAATAAATGTCTTGACTATACATCCCTTAATCAGTTACTGTGGAGCTTTTCAGGGAACCTAACAGTAACCTCTAATAACTGTACTCATCCATAAGAATCTGTATTACCAGTTTAGAACAGTGACACTGCTGCTTTAGTTCTTTGAATTCTATAAGAGCTATTTTAGCTACACTGAGCTACAGTGAGGAAATGTAAATGTAAGTTCATATCTATATATATATATATATATATATATATATATATATATATATATATATATATATATAATATTTACATTACTTACATTTTCCAAGAAAGAGCCCCCAATGCACACAACGCTGTTACACAAGCAGGCAAAGCCATAATAAGGCGGATGTGACTATTTACAAGTAATTTTCATTTACATGCTTTAAAATATTAATAATGAAAAAGTTTTATATTAATCTATTGACTCTCAGAGAGCTAACTTCTTAACAGAACAGAATTTACCAGATGAGGGGAAACATTAAATATATTTTAATGAATAAAGAATTAGCATGTTTGGTAAATGGCTAAAGAACAAACGAAGAAAAGCCAAAATGTCATTCTGCATTGATAGCAACAATTTCCCTGAGTGTATTTCTAGTGTGTTAACAACTTCTCATTGGCGCTTGAAATTCAATTTACAGTTTTTCTCGATTGCTTAAACACTATAACCAGGCCTCTAAACTAAAATTTCAAAACCGTAACGCTACTGTTCAAAAAGCTCACCCATTTCCCTGAACTATAAACACTATTCCCTGCTTTGACACATGACTCAAATTTGGTGAACTGTTACTGCAAAACTCTACACACAAATCCCTACATTTTACAGTGCTTACACCATGTAGTCATTTAGAAAGCACTAGCATGCAATAATGTTAACTTAAGTCAGCATAGCTTGAGCTCAATTAGCACACAATTAACCAGGTGGAAACACTAGGAGTCAAAATTTAGCACACACCAATCAGAACCTGCGATAGATAGATAAAAGGGCCAAAGTCAGCTCATTCAGGTTTGAAACAATGGATCCAAAGAGATGCAAAGGAAGAGGACGTGGTGGAGAAAGAGGACGTGGTGAAGGAGGTGGAGAACGACGGCGACAAGGAAGGGGAAGAGCAAGGGCAAGAAGACAGTCAGTCTCGGATGAAATTCGAGCCACTTTAGTTGACCATGTCCTTGTCCATGGGATGACTATGAGGGAGGCTGGGCAACGAGTACAACCAAATTTGAGTCGCTTCACTGTTGCCTCCATCATCAGAACCTTCAGGGAGGAAAACAGGTAGGTGTACTTGCAGTAAGACTGCTTTGTACAGTAACGTTTAAGTTACTGAACTTATGTGTCTTGAGTTTCAGTATGTTTCCATTATTTGCCTGTAAAATGAATGTGTGACAGTTACAGTAATGAGTGCTTCTATTTTTGTAGGACACAGAGACGACCACCTGGTGGAGGCAGGTTAAGGCTTTTGTCGGAGGGGCAAGAGAGGGAACTTGTAAACATGGTAATTGCAAATAATGTAATCCGCCTGCAAGAGATTCAAAGGAGAGTGATTGAGGATGATCATCTTTTTCGAGGCATAAATGCCATCAGCCTCTCCACAATTGACCGAAAGAATCAATTCCGGATGAAACAGGCATACCGAGTCCCTTTCAAACGAAACTCTGACAGAGTGAAAAACCAACGTGTGGAATATGTTCAGGTATGAGTTTTGATACTGTATAAAGTATTGTGTACCATCACAGCATGGCAGTTTATGCTGCCATTTCAGCACTCTTGAACTGTGGTTCAGGGTACCGATTGACTCTACTGTGTTATGTGTTTTGCAGAGAATCTTTGAGATTGAAGGACGGCCTGTTCCCCATGAAATAATCTTTGTGGATGAGGCAGGTTTTAACCTGACCAAAAGAAGGAAAAGGGGGAGGAACATAATTGGCCATCGGGCTATTGTAAATGTCCCTGGTCAGCGTGGGGGGAATGTCACTATGTGCGCAGCCATCAGCCAACGAGGGGTACTCCACCGCCATGGGGTACTAGGACCCTATAACACTATGCTTCTCCTTGCTTTTCTTGATGGTTTAAGACAACATATGTTCCAGCTGGACTACAGGGAACCAGCACAGCCAGAGCAGCCTCACTACGTTGTTGTGTGGGATAACGTCAGCTTCCATCGCGCTGCTCTGGTTCGTGACTGGTTTACCAATAACCCAAGGTTTTCTAATATCTTTCTGCCTGCATACTCTCCCTTTCTAAACCCGATAGAGGAGTTATTTTCGGCATGGCGGTGGAAAGTGTATGGCCGAGAACCTTATGTCCGTGTTCACCTCCTTCAGGCCATGGAAGAGGCCTGCCTAGACATATCAGTAGATGCATGACAGGGGTGGATCAGGCATGCAAGAGGATTTTACCCCCGCTGCCTGGCTGGGGCCAATATAGCCTGTGATGTGGATGAGATTCTCTGGCCTGACCCAGACCAAAGACAAGATGCTGAGGTGGGATAATGTATCTGGTGTGTGTTGTACTGTATAGTACATGAATGACAATGTGCCACTGTACATACATTGGTTGCGTCTTTTGTGTTTATCATGTGACAAGGGTTTTGAAGGGGAGAACCATAAGCAACCTATTTGTTTTGGAACTATTGTTTTGAATTAATTGTACCAGTGTGCAAAACTCTGTTGTAGTGTGTGTGTTTTTGAGGGCTTGTGTTTGATGTCTGAGGGCAAAGTTTGGTTTTTCAGCAGGAGTGAATAGTTTTGGGTGTAGAGCTTCATTTTGACTTGGAAATAGGATGTTTGGGAAATTGAGTGAGATGTTATGGATTTGTGTTTACTGTTGTGAGGATATGAGGCGTAGTTTCAAGAAATGTTTTTTAGCAATCGAGAAAAACTGTAAGCAAAAATCAAGCACAGGAACTCAGCAGTTGGACAAAATGGTCATTTGTCATTTCCATCCATTTGTGTGGGTGTAAATGGCTTGTAAACCAAATGTTGTGTCAGTGTTTCCAATGAAAGAAGGTTATAAAGAGTCATAGCAGTATTCCTCAAAGTTTCAAACTATGAGTTAGTTTAAAACACATGCATAATTCTGTGCACCTCTGGTGGGGGACAGAGAGAGTAGACTGGAAAAACTGAGCTTTCTATTTTCAAATTCTAAACTTCTTTAGGCAAACAAAGCAGACATTTCAACATATAAAGTTGAAATTTATAAGACATTAAGTTTTTTGTGGGCTGGCTTGCACAATGTATTTGTAGAAGTGACATTATTGACTACTTAATCCTTTCTTTAGGCATACAATATAACAAAAGCTGTTTGGAGGTGTGACCTTCTCACATGGTGGAGGACAGTCCAAGATTTATGTCACAGTTGAGAGCTTCTGTTGGGAGCCCTGACAGATGGATAATCCTGTGGTTTAAACTTGGCAAATATTGATCCTGGGGCCCTTAGTGACAAGCCTCAAGACCTGAAATTGAGGGAAATGGATTACTCTGCGGAGCCAAAAAAGAAGACAGATGAGGAAGAGTGTAATATACTATCTTTACAATCAAGCTAGATAACACATTAAGGGAAAACATGGACATTAATTCTTAGCCATACTATTCTGAAATATTACCTGCTCGTCTTTCAGAAAAGGAGTTTTTCAACATTCATAGTTTAAATGCCAGTGTTCCTCATTCATCAAAACAAACATCCTTCTATATATTATTATTATTAACCTTAATAACATTGTCACACACAAAGGTTTTGTAGAGAGTGATGCAGAGGAGAAGCGTTATTGGTAGTGGCGTTTTTTTGTTGGATTTTCTCCATCCTAAGTCGTAAAACACCTTATTCTACAGCAATCAGATATGGTGTGTAATTTTCAGGTCACTATTCTCATCATTTATTGTGACGCTACCCTGCCATGTAGCACTCCTTTGAACAGTACTGCCTTTGCAATTACTTTACTAGTACATACCTCAACCAGTCAACAAGTTGCAGCCATTTCGAACCATATTCTTTTTTTTAATTATCGTTATATATGTACTGGAGGTTTTGAGAAATTTAATACACAGATGCCAAATTTAGCATTTGACATAAACCAGAAGGGCACAAGGCTTGGTAGTTAGACAAGGTCATTTTTACACTATTCTATTCTATTCAATTCTATTCAATTCTATTCAAATACAGCCAAACAGCATGATGGATGGATGGTAATCTCAAAAATACTGAAAAAAAAAATACATTTTTGTTTCACTTCACAAACATTACCTTCAAATAACTCATTATGAGAGCTTAAATTATGTGAATGCAGTAAAGCTCTTATGCAATTTTAAATAAGTAGTGTTTTAACTGTAAATGTATGGTAGAAGATGCTGAGTGTTATTGTATCTTTAATAATTTTTGAAGCATAAAAACATTCAAGGTAACGCAACCTTCAGTTTATTTAAAAAGCTGCAGCAAGACTATTAACAGACCATTAACATTTCTCCCACACTAGCTTCTGTTCATTGGCTCCCTGTTAAATTCAGAATCTACTTTAAAATCCTTCTCCTCCGTTATCTTAAATACATCATAGTATCATATCACCCCAATAGACTTTGCTCTCAACCTGCTGACTTACCTGTGGTTCAAGTAGAATGGGAGGCAGAGCCTTCAGCTTTCAGATCTCTTCCACATTGTATTTTTTGTCCTGCCTTCCTTCTTGTACCTGGTTCTGTCTGAAGTTTCTTCCGGTTAACTAGGATATTTTCTTCCGACTGTAGCCAAGTACTTGCTCATAGGGGGTCACTGGGTTGCTTGGGTTTTCTCTGCATTGTGCAGTCTTTACCTTACACCTTGAGGTGACTGGTGTTGTGACTATATAAGTAAAACTGAATTGAACGGAACACTTAGACACACTATAGATATAATACTGTGTATTTATTAAAGATTTTTAAATGCTATTTGCAACTTTACAAAGATAATCAAGATAATTTTCAACAGTTATCAACAATTTTATTGAAAAGTGCTGCCAAATTCAACATCATCTTCCTTTGTTGTAATTACACAGCCAGATATACATCATATTTCTTCAAACATTAGGATCATCAATAAAGCACAGGGTTGGAATCAGTTCCTTGTTGACGGGAGCTTCTAAGTGTTGGTGGAAACCATACTGCAATACTTGTTTTTTATGAGTGGATGTACTTTGAACTCTAAATAGATGTAGAGAATAACTAAAATGGTAAATGGCCTGCATTTGTATAGCGCTTTCCTAGTCCCTAAGGACCCCAAAGCGCTTTATACTACATTCAGTCATTCACCCATTCACACACACATTCACACACTGAAACTAGTTTTCTATTGATTGGGTACTTAAGCTAGCCAATGTAAGTTTGCTAAGACAACCAGGGGAACTGTCTTTTGGCTAAATTAAAATTGAATTAAAATTTAAAAAATATGATTGTTTGATTTCTTTAGATTCCTGTTAAAAAAAATCCAATAGCATAAATGATACAGTGGGTAATGCATGTTATCACAATCACTGGTCCGCATACATAAAGTAAGTAAAGTTATCTACCTTTGAGATTCAGAGGAAAATGGTTTATTTCTTTGTTTGACTGTTTGTTTTAGCAAATATATTTATATAAATTACTGTATATTAAGTATCCCATTAAAAAATTCTCTTTTTGCCAAGAAAACAAAATATCCATTTTCCAGTCAACTGACATTAAATAGGGAATACATTTCATCAGTGATGGGCCAGAGAAGAGCCTTAATGTAGCTATGAGTTTCTGTAAGACTGTATAGTGTGGATTTTTCACTAGACCAGACTCCCTGGTAAGAATGATAACAGACTGGGGCTCGCCTCAGCTCTTCCCAGGAGGGTGGCACGGTTGCCCCTTTGGTGGTCCTCCTTGGGTCCTCGTTAGAGGTGGGTAGTAACGAGTTACATTTCCTCCGTTCTTTTAAAGTACCTATTTTGCACAACACTTTTTACTTTTACTTGAGTACATTTGTGAAGAAGAAAAGGTATTTTTAATCTGCTACATTTGCAAAATTCGACTCGTTACTTTTTAAAAAATAAATTTGTTTTTCTACAAGAGTTAGTAAAAACATCTCCAGTGTGATCAAATCTTCTTGCCAAACATCCACAGCTGCAGTGTATTCAGCACTATAATGACCAGACCTAATTCTTTTGAAAACCATACATCTTTCCACAGGTCTCAACTTCATCAGACATCACCTAGACTCAGAGCTGGATGAGGCCAGCACAAACAGCAGCCTAACTGACTAAGATGATGGACCCATGGGGTCAGGAAAGCCAGAAGCAGGGGAACTGGAGAGGTACCTTTCATGTCCATTCACTGGAGGTGTGGATCTATTGCATGGCCTTCCTCGCATCAAGAAGCTGTCGATCAAAATCAATACAGCTCTTCCTACATCTGGAGCTTGTGAAGGACTTCTCAGTCATGCAGGACTCCTCTTCACTGCTAAACAGTTACAGCTTCTCAGAAAGAACCTTGAGAGCAAACTGCTGCTGAAGCTTAACCATCACTTCACTGAGTGAAGAAATGGCACATTTTTGCAGTGGCATTTCAAGCAAAAATGAATATAAAGTTTACAGCATATCTTGTCACTGGAAATTGTTTGCACTGTTTATATATTTATATTATTTACTGTAGCATATATTCCTGTTGAAAATACTAAAATCTGTATATTTGTTTTTGTTTGTCTGATAGCATTTATTTAAAAAATAAATCAGACATTTCAAACAGTTACTCGCTACTTGAGTAGTCTTTTCACCAAGTACTTTTTTACTCTTACTTGAGTAACTTTTTTGAAGACTACTTTTCACTTTTACTTGAGTAATAATATTTTAAAGTAATGCTACTCTTACTTGAGTACAATTTTTGGATACTCGACCCACCTCTGGTCCTCGTACTCTGGGCCCTCTGGATGTCTGGGGCCTGGATCTCCTCCATACCTGCTTCATGCCCTGGGGGACGGGGCTATGGCTCCCCACACTCCCTAGCAGATCGTTGCATGGAGAAACCTTTTGAATACAAGCGTGCTGATCCACACAGGTGTACACACGGGTGTTCACAGACACAAACTACACCTTTCTTGGGTGCTACCTCAAAGCACACTGTGCGCTGTCAATCTTGCGTGCTGCACAATAACATTTAATATTTACTTTTACCTACTGTTAGCTAGTTTATTGTGATGGTGTTGTATTTATTGTGTTGCTCTTTTTTGTTTGTTTTCTCTTCTGTTTTTTTTTTCTTCTCTCGACAGGTGATCCAGGTGGTTTTTGTTAGTTTGTTTGTTTTTTCTTTTTTGTTTGTTTGCTTTTCTTTTTTTCTCTCCCCTCTATTTTGTCTTTCTCTCCCTCTCTTTCTTTCATTCTTTTTTTTCTCCCTGTCCTATCCCCAAGTCATGTCTGTCCCATTTGTAACAACTGAAAATAAAATAAATACATAATTATAATAAAGGTCAATCACATGGACCAATATGGCAAGGCCATGATGATCCACTTGGCAAAGTAAACACGCTAGGCATCTTTTTTGGCTTTCAGACAACAATTCTGGTGGCTAAAAATCCAAACGGGACTGACCTAAAAAAAAAACAGGCAGGTGCTGGGTGAATGGCAGGTAAAGCACCCTATACCACATGAAATAAAACATTACTCATGATAAACAGAAAATTGTATTCAGAGCATCAGTCACACATTTGGGCCCACGTGAGGCAAGGAGACTTTAGAAGGAATGAACCCCCCTTAAAGGAAAGCTTTCATGGGTTCAAGTCATTTTTTGCAGATATATTATGCATTTTGTAATGAAGTGTTATGAGATGATGATGAGATGAGATAGCCTTTATTCGTCAGTTGCAGGTCTTTTGCCCACAACCGAGATGACAGACCTTGCCGACCGTACATACAATACACAAACATCACATTGGGGAGACAGGTCAGGCTAGGTAGCGAGGAAAAAAACATCGAAATGTGTAACACAAAAGGATAATACAGGAATGCACAGATATCAACACACCATAGCACAATAAACACAGACAAGCAACATGGGAAAGAGTTCCAGTGTGTACATCTGATCTGGGACCGTTGCAATCTTTCGACTGCGCCTCCAACTGACCCGATGTCCAATATATCTTTTAAAAGATATATTGTTGTATATCTTTTAAAATACATTATGTCACAATCCTTAAAGCTGTAATGCTAAGAATTAATTAAAAATATATACATATAGAATCTTTTACCATGCCTCAAATCACACATTGTTTTGTTCAAAGCCAGTATCATTTCACAAATACAGACAAGGTACAAACACATAGCAATAGTAAGATGGGTCTGTCACTCTAAATTCATCACATGTAGACCAATGGTATCATACATATATGAACTAGGAAAACAGAATTTTTAATGTGTTTTTAATCAATGACGTGCCATATTTTAACCTAAAGCACAATATTTTCTTGAAACTAACCTAAACAGTTGTAGTGCATACAGCTAGCCAATGTAAATTTGCTAAGCAAGTAAAATGAATGAAGACAAAATGAGTGGGCAAATAAAATGCCGAAAGTTTTAAACACCTCCATCTACCCATCCAGTCACTGCGGTGCGTCCTCAGCAAATTCTATACATATGGTTTTCCTTCCCCTCTGAAATTCTGACTTATATTCCATTGTTTGAACATGCATCACATATACAGTCTTCTTTCATAGTGACCATGAATTTTTTGTTTTTCTTCCTGTTTTGTTATGAGGAGTCGCTTTTTTTTCTTCTTTTTTTAGAACTTTCAATATAACTTTCTAGATGAATGTTATATACTGCCACCACACCATCAGTTTTTCATTACATTTGGAACAGGTTACTAAGCCAGCAGGAACACTGCCCAGTGTTGCTTTGTATTTACCCTGGCTTTGTCACGATGAGCTTGGTTTCAAACTGTGAATGGATTACTGTGAGTTTCTAGAATACAAGTCTTTATTAAGTCTTTTTCATTTGTGTTTCAGCTAAATAAACAAAAAAAACCAAACAAATAAAGTAAAATCCTCACAGGGAATAATACATTTCCAGTTGTTCTTCAAAGGTTTATATTATATTTCAGTGTCATCAGTAACTTTTGTAAAATGTTAATGAACAAATCCTCAAACAATACACAGAAGCAGTTTCATGACTAATCAAGGAATCTTCCCTTCTCATGCCACATCAGTTTAAGATGATAAACTATCTGAGTATTTTTAACACAAGGATCTGTACTTCTACTTAAGAATGTCCTTACTTTTGCCACCTCTGCCATCTCACCTTATATCTATCACTGTTCTTTGTCACACCAACCCTATGCATATCCTCCTCCACTGCATTCATGAACCTTTTTCTCTGGTCTTCTATGTCTTTTCCCTGGTCCTAATCAAAACCCTTTGTCCACTGTCTCTCCACTGCACGTCCATACAATATCTGCCTCAACTTTGTCTCCAAACTGCTCAGCCTGAACTTTAGCTCTATTTTCTATTTAATCGTGTTCAATCTTGTCCATTCTGCCTACTTGCAGTGAAAATCTTAACATCTTCAACTTTGTCACATTTAGCTCAGCCTTTTGCCTTTTTGTTAGTGCCACCATCTGTGACTATTTAACGAACTGTCCAAAGACCAGCTTGGCCAAACCATTTATCACAGCACGTAGAGGTTTTACCTTTTAAACCTTCCTTCACTCTTGCTGCCTTTTACTTTTGGGTTATTCACTTAGCCTAATTTATTCATTGAATGTTTGTGCTTTTCAGTTACAACTTTAAGTATGAAGGATTAACAGTTAGTCCTTGCTGTGGAAACAAAATGTTATGCCTATAATTGCAAGTTTTGTAGCTGCTCACTAGTATGGGGATTTATGTAAAAACAAAAGAGAGAGAGAGAGAGATACCAGAAAATGCAACCCAGTCACAGAATGACTTACCACACATCCCAGTACTAATTGAACAGTCTAGTCTGAGGTGAGGTTAAAAGACCCCTAAAATGTTATTTGTGATGTAAGTAGAATTTCAAAGGATGGAGGAACTCCCTGAGATTTGTTCATTTGATCTGTAAAAATTCACTAACAAGTAACTGTTGCGCCAATTCGTTCTTCTCTATCACTCTTGTGAGCCTTATAATCCTTATTATCTCTACTGCAAGTAGTGTCAAAACCGTGCTTTCACCTCAGCAGGTTGTTGAACTTAGACCCTCTTGCACAGTACAATCCAGCCTTTAATGTTCTGTCCATTAAATTTATATTTTATTGAAATAATAATAACTCGCCTTATAAATGAATATTTTTATGTGTGATTATGGAGAGGTTTTTTTTAATAGAACTGAAGTACTCACAGATTTTTACTTGTAATACATTGCAGTATACATAACATACAAAACTTACACTTTAGCTATAACTTTTAAATGTATTTGTAAAAAAACACAAAACAGTTTGTTATTATACGTTTTTAGACCCATGTGGCAGTGCAGTATACATCTAAACTCTGCAACATTATTATTAAACATTTTTTTACTGTGGAAACTTTAGTACTGAAGCTGGAGGAAATGTGGCACAAATTTGGAATATGCGTTCACAAAAAACACAAATGTTTATTTTAGTTGCACACTCACACACACACACACACACACACACACACACACACACACACACACACACACACACACACACACACACACACACACACACGGAGATGAGTCTTTCACATGGAAACATAAGGTGTATTAGTGACTGTTTATTAAGAATTTTAGAGCCATCATCATTTTTTTTCTTATATGGCAATACAAATGGCAACCATATAGTAAAGCAGGCACTGTGGCAGACCTTTACTATACAAAAGCAGGGCAAGCAGCATGTTCAGTGTGTTGTAGTCCATGTTTGTTTGATCTTGACTCACATTTGTGTACTTAGAAGTATAGCATGCACACCCTACACACTGACTGTGCAACCAAAAATGAATAAATCATATTTTGGAATATTCTTGTCAAACTAAGTGTCTGCAAAATAATGTCAATTGCAAGTACTAGACACTTGCCTCTGGGGATTAAACTGAATAGATAAGAGTGAATGTGTTTTTATCTCACTGTGAAAAGAACAGGTGTAAATACAGTAAACACACTCATCCACTCATCACCCACATTCCATTTCCTTACATTATTTTGCCATATAGATGGGGGCTCAAGAGAAGCAGAGAGTTACTTTAGGTTTCATCACTTTTTATTCATATTTCATAGGTTTCACAGCAATGAAAATAACCACATCAGCATTCAAGCATTTTTTTATTTTTTTTTTACTGATTTCAAGTACGCATACAAACACTTTGTGCTTTGTCAAGCATTTGGAGTTTTTACAAAACTAGGATGGGAGATTTCAATGAAGCTTAACCTCTCTAGTTCTTACCATTTCATATTAAGAGTACAAGTCATTTGTTATAAAGGCAGTAGAAACTTTTCCACGTCTTTGCTGTCTTCGAGAACAGCACAGATGGTTGACTAGTTCTTTAACTTTAGTTTATTTCTTTAAATATCCCCTCATCGCCTTGTTTGTGACTTGTAATTGTAATTGATTGTTTCTGATTGTTTCAAAAATCAGTTTATAGTATGCTTAGATGAAGATGTTTTGGGTTTTACTTTTTTTTGTTTCATTTTTAAAGGACTTCATATACAGTCAGAGCAGAACTATTAACTACAAGCACAACCACTGTAAAAAAAATACTTGATGTAAAATTCATGACATATTCATGATATATTCTTGCCTTCTGTCTAAAAATAGCATGCTTTGCCTGTACTCTTTTAATCTTGTAAGCAATTGCTATTTTTCAAAGGAGTTAATTTGAAGTCCAAAACAAACTGTAAATAATGGATTACTGGAACTTTCTCCTTCTTAACTTACATGGTGTAATAACCTGTCAAGATTTTCCCAATTTATTTATTTATCCACTTGGTGACTGGGAGCTTTCCAGCATTTGTTTGGGTCTCAAAGCAAGTGTAAATAATCTCAAGTGTAAAAAATTAAGCAGACAACAACCAGTGATGCTGCTAGCCAAGGGCAAAGCATGTTGGCATATGCTGGATATAACTAATGCTTACATTGCGTTGCTTAGATGGCTTCTTTCTTTGCTTATTTGTCGGTTTTATTGTATAAAAGCTTTGAAATGTCTCTTGCTGATTTCCACTAAGTTTTCTAATAAGTTGATAAGACTTCAGCATTCAACTTGCTGCTTCGGGCAAGCAATAAACACCAGTGATCCAGTGCCATACATCACCCAGGGGCATGCACAGTGTCTCAGCTGTATTTTAAAGCGAACCTTCTACAGATTATGAGTCCGACTCATCCACCTTGTATTTAAGTCTGACAATTAGTTTGTATCGTCCTGTCATTGCACCTTAATCATTTCCACTGATATAATATTAAGAGTACACATAAGCAAGAAAGTTTATATCTCCTTGAGAGTGTTTTGCACTCAGCTTTTTGAATGAGCTGCAATGCAATATCTTTGATCAGTCGCTTGAATTATTCAAAGAATGTTTAATTAATATTAAGAGGGATATTAAGTGTGTCAGTAAAACATCCTCTACATCATTACACCATCAACACCTTCCAAAACCTTTGATACAAGGCAGAACAGATCCATGCTTTAATGTTTAAGCTAAATTCTGACCCTATCATCTAAATGTTGAGCAGAAATAAAGACTCATTAGACCAGGAAATGTTTTACCAATATTTTACTTTCAAATTTGGGGAGCCAGTGCAAACTGCTGACTTCCTGTTCTTACCACTAACAGGAGTGGTACTTGGTGTCTTCTTCTGCTGATGTAACTTACTTGCTTCAGGGTTCGATGTATTACAAGTTGACATCCTCTTCTACATACCTTGGGTGTAATGAGTGGTTATTTGACTTCCTGTTGCCTTCGCATTAGCTCAAAGCAGTCTGATCATCCTCCTCTGACCTTTGGCATCTATAAGGCATTTTTCCCTCCAAGAGAAGTACCAGCTTATCTGAACTGGCACTCACTGGTTATTTTCTCTTTTTCTGACAATGATGGTTGTATGGGAAAATCTCAGTACATCAGAAGTTACTCACTAACAAACATGTCACAAGTTACTTAAATCACCTTGCTGCCATGTGATGATTGTTTGAACTTCAGCAGGTCATTTTGATAATACCTGCAACCCTAAATGCACTGAGTTGCTGCAATGTGATTGGCTGTTTATGTCAAGTCAACAGACTCAAGCGCAGACTATGGGATTAAGTTAAACAGTTTTTTATTTACAACACCAAGTCAGCTATATACAAAGTGAGAGGAATGGTCGGGGGCTCCAGGGATCCACGGGAAGAAAGGGGGATAGGTGCTCCACACTAGCTCGCTGATCCACGCTCCACTCATTCCAATATCCACACATTTGCTTTGATCTTGTGATCCAATTTGCTCTGCACTAACACGCCACGCCACACTGCCAAACACTCATGCTCAGGAATCAGGGATGAGGGTTACACGACGTGTCTACGAAATCTATGTACAAACAAACAAAGGATGAACAGAAACATAGAAACATTAGGAAAAGCACAAGAGATGCCGAGAGCTGCGCTACAACAGTCGTGGATCCAAACAACAGTCCAGCAACGAGAAGCCACCGCCTTAAGTAGTGGCCAAGGAAGGCTGGATAATATGCCACAGGTGCGTCACTACTGCAGGTGTGTGGGCTGCAATGAGCTCCGCCCAGGCAGAGCAAAGACAGGAGAGAGTGAGAGAGCGAGACCAGAAATCAAAACAAAAACACATGTTGCCTCACTGGGCTAGCCAGGCAGACGCAGGGACCGTGACAGTGTAGATGTTTGCATTGTGTAAAGCTAAAATGCTGTTCTTGAATCAAATGCATTATGTGGTTTTACATTTTCTTGCTAAGTTGTCAAGTTCACAGTCATTTGAGATTCGTTTTAAGCGTCCTCCTGTCTGTAGAATTTATGTTGTCATCTGCTATGTATACCAGATGATTCAATTCTAAAAGTATTAGTAATTGACTTAAGCTGTTACTCACTGAATGGTCTTTTAACTTTATTTGAAATAAATAACTCTCTTCAAAGTTCATTTTAATCCCATTTTTATCACATTATTCACCTGTCGTCAATTAAGCTAATTAACCTAATTACATATATGGTAATGTGCTAAATTTTTAACATATTTTTCCAGTCTTTTGTTGTCTCTCAGTTCCTTGAAAGCTAAATTGAAATTAAAATATTAAAATATTTTTCAAAAACAAAATAATTTGATATCAGTTAATGTGCTATCCTTGTGCTAAATTCAGTTAAATGTCAGAGGAAATTATTCAATTTTGGTTTTATTGATATGTTACACACAATTTTAACAAAAAAGAAAAATCTGTGGGTTTGCTTTCATACAAATTTTATCAAAGTAATAGAGTGTATTTATGAGTCATTTTCAGTTTTGATAATCAGGCTATTTTTTCAATTGCTTTTCCAATTCAGGGCTTCCTGGCTCCTCCTTGAATCGCTACCTTATCGTGGTGGAGGGGTTTGTGTGTCCCAGGGATCCCAAGGGCTATGTTGTCTGGGGGCTTTTGCCCCCTGGTAGGGTCTCCCATGGCAAATTGGCCCTGGGCGAGGGACCAGACAAAGAGCGATTCAGAAGACCCTTATGAAAAGGATACCCAGGGAACAGTTTACCCTGCCCGGGATAGGGTTACCGGGGCCCTGCCCTGGAGCCAGGCCCGGGGAGGGTGCCCGAGGGCGAGTGTCTGGTGGCCGGGCCTTAGTCCATGGGGCCCGGCCGGGCACAGCCCGAAGAAGAGACATGGGCCCATCCTCCTGCAGGCCCACCACCTGCAGGAGGCGCCATAGGGGTCGGGTGCATTGTGTGCTGGGTGGCGGCCAGGAGCGGAGGCCCTGGCGGACTGACTGCCAATAGGGACATGGAATGTCACCTCTCTGGTGGGGAAGGAGCCTGAGTTAGTGCGTGAGGCTGAGAGGTACCGGCTAGATATAGTCGGGCTCACCTCTACGCATGGCTTGGGCTCTGGAACCAGTCTCCTGGAGAGGGGCTGGACTCTGTCTCAGTCTGGAGTTGCCCCTGGTGAGAGGCGGCGGGCTGGGGTGGGTATTCTAATATCCCCTCGCCTTGCTGCCGGTACGTTGGGGTTTTTCCCGGTGGACGAGAGGGTTTGTTCCCTGCGCCTTAGGGTCGGGGAACGGGTCCTGACTGTCATCTGCGCTTATGCGCCGAGTGGCAGTTCAGAGTACCCAGCCTTCTTAGAGTCCCTGGGGGGGGGGGTGCTGGAGGGTGCTCCACCTGGAGACTCTGTTGTCCTGCTGGGAGACTTCAATGCTCACGTGGGTAACGACAGCGAGACCTGGAGGGGCGTGATTGGGAGGAACGGCCTCCCTGATCTGAACCCGAGCGGTGCTTTGTTATTGGACTTCTGTGCTAATCACAGTTTGGCCATAACGAACACCCTGTTCGAACATAAGAGTGTCCATAAGTGCACGTGGCACCAGGACGCTCTAGGCCGTAGGTCGATGATCGATTTTGTAATCGTATCACCAGACCTGCGACCATATGTTCTGGACACTCGGGTAAAGAGAGGGGCTGAGCTGTCAACTGATCACCACCTGGTGGTGAGTTGGATCAGGTGGCGGGGGAGGACGCTGGACAGACCTGGTGCACCTAAACGCATAGTGAGGGTGTGCTGGGAACGTCTAGCAGAGGCCCCAGTCCGCGAGATCTTCAACGCACACCTCCGGCAGAGCTTCAACAGCATTTCGAGGGAGACTGGGGACATTGAGTCCGAATGGACCATGTTCAGCGTCTCCATTGCCGAAGCTGCTGCATTGAGCTGCGGCCGCAAGGTGGTTGGTGCCTGCCGTGGTGGTAATCCCCGAACCAAATGGTGGACACCAGAGGTGAAGGGAGCCACCAGGCTGAAGAAGGCGGATACAGGAGGAATAATGCGGTTTTCATCCTGGTCGCGGAACACTGGACCAGCTCTTTATCCTCTCGAGGATACTTGAGGGTGCATGGGAGTTTGCCCAACCAGTCTACATGTGTTTTGTGGACTTGGAGAAGGCATTCGACCGTGTTCCTCGGGGTGTCCTGTGGGAGGTGTTGCGGGAGTATGGGGTGTCTGGCCCATTGCTACGGGCCATTCAATCCCTATACAACCGTTGCAAGAGCTTGGTTCGCATTGCCGGCAATAAGTCGGACTCGTTCCCGGTGGGTGATGGGCTCCGCCAGGGCTGCCCTTTGTCTCCGATTCTGTTCATAATTTTTATGGACAGGATTTCTAGGCGCAGCCAAGTGGCGGAGGGCTTTCGCTTTGGTGGCCTCAGAATCTCATCTCTGATTTTTGCAGATGATGTGGTTCTGTTGGCTTCATCGGGTGAGGGCCTCCAGCTCGCACTGGAACGGTTCGCAGCCGAGTGTGAAGCAGCGGGAATGAGGATCAGCACCTCCAAATCTGAGGCCATGGTTCTCAGCCGGAAAAGCGTGGAGTGCCCACTCCGGGTCGGGGATGAGTTCCTGCCCCAAGTGGAGGAGTTCAAGTATCTCGGGGTCTTGTTCGCGAGTGATGGGAGAAGGGAGCCGGAGATCGACAGACGGATTGGGGCTGCAGCTGCAGTAATGCAGACGCTGCACCGGTCCGTCATGGTGAAGAGGGAGCTGAGTGTAAAAGCGAAGCTCTCAATTTACCGGTCGATCTACGTCCCTACCCTCACCTATGGCCACAAGCTGTGGGTAGTGACCGAAAGAACGAGATCGCGGATACAAGCGGCAGAAATGAGCTTCCTCCGAAGGGTGGCTGGCCTCTCCCTTAGAGATAGGGTGAGAAGTTCGGCCATCCGGGAGGGGCTCAGAGTAGAGCCGCTGCTGCTCCACATCAAAAGGAGCCAGCTGAGGTGGTTCGGGCATCTGACAAGGATGCCCCCTGGGCGCCTCCTGGGTGAGGTGTTCCAGGCATGTCCCACCGGGAGGAGGCCCCGGGGCAGACCCAAGACACGCTGGAGAGATTATATCTCTCGGCTGGCCTGGGAACGCCTTGGTATTCCCCCGGATAAGCTGGAGGAGGTGGCTGGGGAGAGGGAGGTCTGGGCCTCTTTGCTTAGGCTGCTGCCCCCGCGACCCGGCCCCGGATAAAGCGGATGAAGATGGACGGATGGATGGATGGATGGCTTCCTGGCATAGATGAAAGGGCTGGGTCAAACCTGGATAGGTTGCAACTTTAATCCAGACCTAACATAAAGAGAAAGACAATTACTCACACGTGGCCAACTTAGAATCACCAGTTCAATTCAATTAAATTCAATTCAATTCAATTTTATTTATATAGCGCCAAATCACAACATAAGTCGCCTCAAGGCGCTTCATAGATACAGAGAAAAACCCAACAATCATATGACCCCCTATGAGCAAGCACTTTGGCAACAGTGGGAAGGAAAAACTCCCTTTTAACAGGAAGAAACCTCCGGCAGAACCAGGCTCAGGGAGGGGCGGCCATCTGCTGCGACCGGTTGGGGTGAGAGAAGGAAGACAGGATAAAAGACATGCTGTGGAAGAGAGACAGAGGTTAATAACAGATATGATTCAATGCAGAGAGGTCTATTAATACATAGTGAGCGAGAAAGGTGACTGGAAAGGAAAAACTCAATGCATCATGGGAATCCCCCGGCAGCCTATGTCTATTGCAGCATAACTAAGGGAGGATTCAGGGTCACCTGGTCCAGCCCTAACTATATGCTTTAGCAAAAAGGAAAGTTTTAAGCCTAATCTTGAAAGTAGAGATATTGTCTGTCTCCTGAATCCAAACTGGAAGCTGGTTCCACAGAAGAGGGGCCTGAAAACTGAAGGCTCTCCCTCCCATTCTACTTTTAAAAACTCTAGGAACAACAAGTAGGCCTGCAGAGCGAGAGCGAAGTGCTCTAATAGGGTAATATGGTACTACAAGGTCATTAAGATAAGATGGGGCCTGATTATTTAAGACCTTGTATGTGAGGAGCAGGATTTTGAATTCAATTCTGGATTTAACAGGAAGCCAATGAAGGGAAGGCAAAACAGGAGAAATATGCTCTCTCTTTCTAGTCCCTGTCAGTACTCTTGCTGCAGCATTTTGGATTAGCTGAAGGCTTTTCAGTGAGTTTTTTGGACATCCTGATAATAATGAATTACAGTAGTCCAGCCTGGAAGTAATAAATGCATGAACTAGTTTTTCAGCGTCACTCTGAGACAGGATATTTCTAATTTTAGAGATGTTGCGCAAATGGAAGAACGCAGTCTTACATATTTGTTTAATTTGTGCATTGAAGGACATGTCCTGGTCAAAAATGACTCCAAGGTTCCTCACAGCGTTACTGGAGGCCAAGGTAATGCCATCCAGAGTAAGAATCTGGTTAGATACCATATTTCTAGGCTTTTCAGGGCCGAGTACAATAACCTCAGTTTTATCTGAATTAAGAAGCAGAAAGTTAGCGGCCATCCAGGTCTTTATGTCTTTAAGACATTCCTGCAGTTTAACTAATTGGTGTGTGTTATCTGGCTTCATGGACAGATAGAGCTGGGTGTCATCTGCATAGCAGTGAAAATGTATGCTATGTCTTCTAATGATACTGCCTAAGGGAAGCATGTATAATGTAAACAGAATTGGTCCTAGCACTGAACCCTGTGGAACTCCATAATTAACCTCAGTGTGTGAAGAGGACTCTCCATTTACATGCACAAATTGGAGTCTATTAGATAGATATGATACAAACCACTGCAGTGCAGTACCTGTAATACCTACAGCATGTTCTAATCGCTCTAATAGGATATTATGGTCAACAGTATCGAATGCTGCACTAAGGTCTAGCAGGACAAGCACAGAGATGAGTCCACTGTCAGAGGCCATAAGAAGATCATTTGTAACCTTCACTAAAGCTGTTTCTGTGCTGTGATGAGCTCTGAAACCTGACCGAAACTCTTCAAATAAACCATTCCTCTGCAGATGATCTGTTAGCTGTTTGACAACTACTCTTTCAAGGATTTTTGATATGAAAGGAAGGTTGGAGATTGGCCTATAATTAGCTAAGACTGCTGGGTCTAGAGATGGCTTTTTGAGTAAAGGTTTAACTACAGCTAGCTTGAAGGCCTGTGGTACATAGCCGATTATTAGAGATAGGTTGATCATATTTAAGATCGAAGAATTAATTAATGGCAGGACTTCTTTGAGCAATTTTGTAGGAATGGGGTCTAAAAGACACGTTGATGGTTTGGAGGAAGTAATTATTGAAGTTAACTCAGAAAGATCACTTAGAGAAAAAGAGTCTAACTTAACATCAATGGTACTAAGAGTAGCTGTAGATAATATTACATCTGTGGGATGATTACTGGTAATTTTTTCTCTAATGATAAAAATTTTATTTGTGAAGAAGTTCATGAAGTCATTACTAGTTAATGTTAATGGGATTGTTGGCTCAAAATAGCTCTGACTTTTTGTCAGCCTGGCTACAGTGCTGAAGAGAAACCTGGGGTTGTTCTTATTTTCTTCAATCAGTGATGAATAGTAAGATGTTCTGGCTTTGCGGAGGGCTTTCTTATAAAGCAGCAAACTATTTCTCCAGGCTAAATGATGATCCTCTAGATTTGTGACACGCCATTTCCTCTCCAGATTACGAGTCATCTGCTTTAGGGTACGTGTTTGAGAATTATACCACGGAGTCAGGTACTTCTGATTAGAGACCTTAGTTTTCACAGGAGCTACAGTATCCAGAGTCGTACGTAGTGAGGAGGTGAAATTATTAACAAGATAATCGACCTCTGTTGGGGTAGCGTTCAGATAGCTGCTCTGCTCTGTGTTGGTACAGGGCATTGAAGATGATAACAGTGGGTGGATTATATTCTTAAACTTAGTTACAGCACTTTCAGAAAGACATCTACTTGATAAAGTCTACTCTCCACCGCTGTGTAATCAATTATTGTAAATGTAAATGTTATCAGGAAATGATCAGACAGGAGAGGGTTTTCAGGAAACACTGTTAAATGTTCAGTTTCTATGCCATATGTTAAAACAAGATCTAGAGTGTGATTAAAGTGGTGGGTGGGTTCTTTTACATTTTGAGAGAAACCAATTGAGTCTAATAACAGATTAAATGCCATGTTGAGGCTGTCATTTTTAGCATCTACATGGATGTTAAAATCACCCACAATAATTATTTTATCTGAGCTCAGAACTAAATTACATATAAAGTCTGAGAAATCAGACAGAAACTCTGTGTAAGGCCCAGGTGGACGATAGATGATAACAAGTAAGACTGGTTTCTGAGTTTTACAGCTGGGGTGGACGAGGCTAAGCATCAGGCTTTCAAATGAATTAAAAGTCTGTCTTGGTCTTTCATTAATTAATAGGCTGGTGTGAAAAATTGCTGCCACACCGCCCCCTCGGCCTGTGCTTCGAGATTTCTGGTAGTTAGAATGACTCGGGGGTGTTGATTCATTTAAACTAACATAATCATCCTGCTGCAACCAGGTTTCTGTAAGGCAGAGTAAATCAATTTGTTGATCAATTATTAAGTCATGTACTAACAGAGACTTGGAGGAGAGAGACCTAATATTTAATAATCCACATTTCACTGTTTTACTCTTTGGTTCAGATGTGGATACTTTATTGTTCTTTCTTTGTAATTGTTTATGTTTAAGTTGTTTGTTGCTGGTTTTTAGTTTGTTTTTTGTCTGTTTGGGAGATGACACAGTCTCTATGGAGATGGGTTTTTGGGGGGGTAGCAGGAGGAGAGAAGCTGCAGAGAGGCGTGTAAGACTGCAACTCTGCTTCCTGGTCCCAACTCTGGATAGTCATATTTTGGGGGGTTTAATAAATTTGTCCATATTTCTAGAAATGAGAGCTGCTCCATCCAAAGTGGGATGGATGCCGTCTCTCCTAACAAAACCAGGTTTCCTCCAGAAGGTTTGCCAATTATCTATGAAGCCCACATAGTTTCTGGGACACCACTCAGACAGCCAGCAATTTAAGGAGAACATGCGGCTAAACATGTCACTCCTGGTCTGATTGGGGAGGGGACCAGAGAAAGTCCGACATTGTTTTGGCAAAGTTGCACACCGATTCAATATTGATTTTAGTGACCTCCGATTGGCGTAACCGGGTGTCATTACTGCCGACATGAATAATGATCTTACTGAATTTACGTTTACCCTTAGCCAGCAGTTTTAAATTTCCTTCAATGTCGCCTGCTCTGGCCCCTGGAAGACAATTGACTAGGGTTGCCGGTGTCTCTAGCTTCACATGTCTGAGAACAGAATCACCAATTACCAGAGTTTGACCCCCGGCGGGTGTGTCGCCGAGTGGGGAAAAACGGTTAGACACATGAACGGGTTGGTGGTGTACCTGGGGCTTCTGTTTAGGACTATGCTTCCTCCTCACCGTGACCCAGCCGCCCTCTTTCCCCAGCTGCTTGGGGTCTGCCGGGGAACAGCTAGGGGGGCCTACGCTATCTTCGGCTGCACCAGCTACAGGGGCCTGGCTACCTATGGGTGAATGAAGGGTGCGAAGCCGAGTCTCCAATTCAGTAATCCTGGCCTCCAGAGCTGCAAATATGCTACATTTGTTACAGATATCATTACTGCTAAAGGAGGCCGAGGAGTAACTAAACATCTGACACAATGAGCAAGAAAGTGCAGGAGGGACAGGTGAAGTAGCCATGGTGCTAACGAGTCGGCTACGAGCTAAGCTAAGCTAAGCTAAGCTAGCGAAACAGTACAGAGACAGTGAGTGAATACTTTGGCTATAAATTAGGTAGTGAGTACACAGAAAGTGTGCTTCGGATGAAGCACGTGAAGATTATACTATGAAAAAGAATGTATTTAAAAGTTGTTAATTAAATTTCTAAGCAAATAAGCTACTCAGAAACACCACTGTGTTTGAGCAGGAACAGGAAGTGATACTCTACCGCAGAGCGAGCGAACACCAAGTGATAGCGCCACCACTTAACTTCATGCCTTTAGCCCGTGGGAAGCCAGAATCCCGAGAAAATATGTAGGCACAGAAAAAAGGTGTTAACCACTGGATAATCACTGCCACTGTCCAATTATCACCGCTATAAGAATAGCACTGACTACACTTAATTCAATTGTTCCTCTGTTCTATTTTTTCATTAAAGGACTTTTAACTATACTTTATTTTTTATCTGCTTCTATTTTAGGTGATGATTTAAATATTCTTACTTTTCTTCTACACCTGACATGTGAACTCAAATACAGAACAAACATTTATATCAAATATTTAAAAGACTACTCTTCTATATTTATTTTTTATATTAAAAATTAATCAGATTTAGTTGTGTTTATACAGCAGAGATCTGCACCCAGTGTTATTCAGTTGAACAAGCCTGATCATGTGATAGAAGTAGTACATTTGATTGAATCTTAACTCCAGTGGAGATATTGCTTTAGCTATTCATTATTACTGTGTCTAGTAAAAGTTCTCTATACACTTAACAAGTTCAGCCAGATGCAGTGGTCTCCATGGAGACTAATAAATGATACATTATAAGATATAGATAGCTGCAGACAAATATAAAGTGGGTTTCTGCTAACTGCCAGGGTTGAGGAGAGTTGAAACAATGGGGAGATCACACCTTCTTGCTCAGAATGCAATCACTCACAATGAAGGGCCTGACAAGACCACCCTCATTTAGAAAACGATCAAAGCTCCTCTTTGAGTGAGCTGGCATTTTAGTTCCTCTGTGTTGTTTTCAATTTCCCCAGTATGCAAATTGTTTCCACATTTCCTTGGGAAGTAATGAGGAAAATAAAAAAGCTCTAACCCCAGATGAAAAGAAAATGACTTTTGAAATGACATACATACACTATATTGTGGTACCCAAACAAAAACAAACAGAAACACACACCGTCAAAAAATACAGACAATTAATGAAACGAACGTAATACAATATTTTAGTTGCCTCCTTTTGCAACCGTAATAAATTGAATAATAGATTTCAGTATTATTTTTCTAATTAAATGTTCTACTTTAGTAGTCCTTAACCAATGTTTTATAAAAAGGAAAAGGGTTGAGAATTTGTGTCATTATGTCATTTACTTGTTAAAAATAGGTCATTAGAAATTCACTTAATACTCTGGATAAAGAAAATGGAGTCTAGACTGGTTTAACTTCTTAAACAGCTGAAAAAAAATATTGATATCATCAATAAGAATGAGTGGCACAGAGCATCTATAATTAATGCTACCATTAATGGCAGAGAAGGGACGCGAGTGCAAATTGAATTTCAAAATCCAATATAAAAGCATATATAGTCATATACTGGAAGTCAGCAAACAAGAACAACCAAAGGCAAGGAAATTGGCAGGCAATGGTCAAGTTCAGAAAATAAACCAAAATAAGTATCCAAAAAAAAAGAGGAAAAGAAAAAAGCAACACAGAAAACCACTTCAAAGAGTTATTTCGATGAGTACAAAGAATATGCCTAAAGAGTGGTGACCTCCAAGATTTACACACCAGTTTAAGTAACCGTGGAAAGGTGGTGAAAAAATTTGTTGGGAAACTCCAACTAAAAGTAAAATTAACCAGTGCAAATATAAACAATAGCTTTCAAAACAAAACAGATACTAGATCATCAAAATCTTGAAAAATACAGTGCTGGTCTATCACTTGTGAAAATGAAGCAAAAACATTTTTTTTTGTGTGTGTGCGTGTTTTTTTTTAATTGATGTGTCAATTTTGCTATCTTACTGTGTGACACTGCCTCTGCTGAGAATGAGCTTAGTTTGAAATCATCTAAAAAGAATTAATCTCATTCTCTTCGTCTCACACCTGTCTCCATCTGCTGCCTAGAGACTTGTTTAATTGTTTTGCTTCACCTTTATCTTGTGCAAATGTGTTTGAGCCAAAACATACATGAGCCCGGCTGTTGGATGCCATTCTGGGAAAATAACCACTGGCACAGATAAAGTGAATAATTGTCTTCACCCTTTAGAAAACCTTTGAAATACTCACAAATATAATCAGATAAATATTAGATAATTCACAGTAGGGTTTTTTGAATTTGTTTGTTTTAGTTTTCAGTTGGACCAGAGGGTGATACAGTGCAGATTTATCCTAATATCAGACACATCCATGACCTTACATTTACGCTATCTTTAGTGTTACATTGTCTTCAATTGATTTTCCCAAACCAGTCAATAGAGAACAACACATCCACTTAAATCTAACAACATTACCAATAGTGAGACATAACAATACTAGTATCATGATGCAGGAGCTGATTGGCTAACCATCATTTCTCCTTCTGTGCTCATTTTTTGTAATCAAGGGACCTTTCATAGCACTATTCCGAAAAGTCAGACACATTTGTGTAAGGAAAAGAAATATTAATTACAGTTAATAAACATTACAGATGTGTGATTTGTAATGCATTTTAACTTTTAATAAATAAATAACAGACAAAAATTGCTATCAGTTATCATAGTACGTCTCTAATTTTCATTGTCAAGTCAAATAAACGAGTGTATTCATCTTCACAGAGCTTTAAAATGCAGCCTGTCGTATGAGTGATTATGGATCCATTCATTCGAGTTCATTTATATCTCTGGTGGTAGGAATGAAGTATGTGTTTCTTTTTTTCTTTAAATATCTTCATGAGTGATGTCTTTGTAATGGCATTAAATCAAGTTGTCTTGCGTCTTTGGGTTTATTCTGTCCATCTTGAATGTTGCTTTTGCTCATCAAAAGCTAAAATTGTTTGCAATTTGCTAAAATCCTCTAATGATGACATATTCTAAACTTGGGTATTTTGAATATCACTTTGCAATTATCTGTTATTTTAATAAATCACTACAGAAGTCTGGAGGCAAAACCTTTAGATGGAAAATGAAATACCAAAATATCAAAATATCAAAATACCAATAGCTTTTCACACTTTCATATATAAATTATGCTGTTGAAGCAGAGCGTCAAGTGTATTCATTTTATGACAGCAGAGAAACAGAACATCCAGGGCCATCTTCAAGCTCTGAAATCAAGTATTTATCAGAAGCAGCTCACAACACAGCAAGAGGGGTAAAACTCTTTCCTTGTCATGTTGCACCTTCTGTGATGAGTTCTTGGTTCTCCTGGTTGGTCATTTTCGCTCTCACTCTCTCTCCCTTTCCTCTGACTGTGTGGGTGGGTGTTTCAGAGGCGGAGTTTTGCCATGGTATCCATCCTCTGAAACACCCACCCATGAAGGATTCCTGATTACACACCTGTTCCAGTTCAAGATAATTATAGCTGACTTATTTAATATGAAGGTTTTCCGTCATTCAGTGCTCAATCTTTATGCCACAAGCGGTAACCTGCTCTGCTTTTTGTTAGTGGGAGTAACTCAGGAAATTGTGTTTGCGGACTTGACCTTTTTTATATCTTTAGCTCTGTACACTATCAAAGTTGATTTTAAATCAAACCTGTTATTAAAAAAAAGAAACACTGTCAGGTTTAATTTAAGAGGTTTAATAAAAGTATTACATGATATTGATCTGCTAGCTGTTAGCTGGGAGAAGTTTCCTCTATTATTGTTGCTGCTGCTATGTTGTTGCAAATACCACCACAGCATTTTAGTGCTTTTGAGGCTAATAACAGTGATATTAATTGCATTTCACTGCATATAACATTACAAACATTTAAACCTGCTGTTAGTTAATGCTACTAATGTATAATGAACTAATGTATAATGAACTGTGCCGTCTTCATTCCTGTTCACCTTGTACAACTCAGACTTTCAATACAACTCGTGCTCATCAAACTGACTCTGCAATGGTTGGATCTATTAGTGATAGGCAAGAGAAGTACAGTCTGAGTGGATGATTTTGTGGAATTGTCTGAACAGATCGAAAGAGGACAACTGCAAGGCCTCTGTCTATCCTGGGACAAGTTGTTGATATAAGCTGTGTCCCAATTCCGGGGCTGCATACTTCGAAGGCCACATTCGTATGCCAGTTACGTAACAGGAAGGCAATGAGGGTGATTTCATTTGGTTTCCAAGACTCATCCAAATGTGTCCCACAGATGTGTCCTGATTTTAAAGAATACATTAAGTGTATTCTTTTCAGCCCACACTATCTGAAGATTGCACACCGGTGGCAAATAATTACATTTTCCGTGCAATAAACTTTTAATGGTAAGTCACAGATTTCACCTCATGAAGGTATCTAGAGGTACACATGTTAAAATAACAAAAAACCTTAACACCTCAAATTTGGCTAAATTTGAGCTAAGTCACATGACATTAATGATGACAGTTGCTACTTAATGGGCTCAGGTCCCACATGCTTTTAAAGGCATTGCTTTAAAATGTCAGTGGTTCAAAAGTTGACTGTAATTTTACAGAGTCTGTGACAATTTTATGGAGTAGCAATAATATATCCTGGTTTTCACAGTTAAATATCACTTTCAAAGTCCCATCAAGATTATTATTTTGTTGCTGATGCTGGGTTTATTTGGTGGTGTCCAGTTTGGTGTGTTTTCATGTTTGTTTTAGGGAGAAACGAGCAGACAGTTCACTTGTTAAGCTAAACAAGACAGATCTGTAGGATAATGTCTTTTTTCCTTATAGATATGTTTCCTGTGTGATATTAAAAAACACAAAATATATATAAGGGAGAGGTTATGGGACAGAGAAAAAGAAAGAGGAGCCAGCCAGTGGCAGCTGATGAGAAGAGGGGAGAAATATATGAGTAGTTTTCTCTAGTTTTGACCAGTTTATGATAGCTATTCAAAATCCATCTTTTTAGTTAATGTTAAAATAATGTTGTCATCAAAGTGGGATTGTGGATGTTTTCAGTGGTGGAAAAAGTACTCGAGTAAAATATAAAAAGATCAGATCAGTATGTAAATATCACGAAAAGTAACTCCTGTCAGTATTTTATCTCAGTTGTTTGAAATACATTGCATTTTGAAAGGATATTACTGCTATATTCATCTGTCTGTTCCATATTACAGCTGTAGACCTTATGTTATGCTTTACAAATTTTGAGGGAACTTAAATTGCAGCTATTAAATAATATTTTATAAGGATTTATCTGTATCATCTCTGTCCTGTTAGACATTTATCAGCCAGATACCTTTTCCATTGTGATTTAGGACACAGCTCAAGTGTGTGGGTAAATTACAGGGGTCCACATCAACAGACCGAAGAAAAACCAGAACGGAGGCTGTGTACAAAAAAGAGAAGAGCAGGCTATATTTCCTTAGCAAGCTGAGATCCTTTAACATATGCAGCAAAGTGTAGTTTTTATCACATAGTTGGGACAAATGCACACAAACGTATGTGTGTGTGTGTGTGGGGGGGGGGGGGGGGGGGGGTTAATAGGGAGGGGTAGTTCGTGACACAAGCAGACTCAATACCGCTATCGGGAAGGGCCAGCTCTTAGACTGGCTGTAAACTGGGCACATTTGAAGCTGTCAAAAAGAAACTTTGATCCATCGTATATTCCTGACCACCTCCTACACCATTTACTGAAAAGGCAGAAAAGACTAATTCACTTCTCTTTCATTTTAATGGAGAGACCAAATATCAACCAAAAATCCAGGAAAAGCACATTACATGAACATTACACACTGACTTGCATGTCATTGAGTGAAATAATTATTTGACCCCAAGCAAAGTAGGACTTAGTACATGGTGGAGAATACCTCGGCACAGTTGTAAGACAATTGTTGTAGTTGGTCACCCGGTTTGCATAGATCTTAAGAGGGATTTTGGCCCACTCATCTGTACAGAAGCTGTCAAACTTCATTGTGTTCCTTGGCTGCTGCTCGGTCACTCAAAGTTTCAGATTTTTCTATACGACTGAGGTCTGGAAACTGGCTGGGCACTATATTACCTTAATGGGCTTCTTCTTTATCCACTCCTTTGTTTTTGTTGTCTTTTTTGACTCAATGTCATGCTGGAAAACCCAGCATCAGTGTTATATTCAAATTGTTTTAGCTTGTTTATGGTTAACATTTTGTGGACAAAAGTCCTGGGCCAACTACACACCCTCATAAACTGCTCGACCATGGAAACCGATTCCATAAAGGTCCTAGTGTAAAGTTTTTTTTGTTGATGTCAGTGCGAGAGGAGATTTGTAATTTTACAGTTATTGCAGCAAAGTACTGGCCACTTATACACACCTTAGCTGTAACTTAGTGACCATGGTCTGCCACTTTATGAAAATGCTACTGCCATATCTAGTTTTTATTACTTTATATACTTTTATATATCATTATAATACTAATGATATATAAGAGTATAACACCAATCATTATTTACTATTTATTGAACTAAATGAGAACTGGATATTGGGGTTTATGCTCATTGTTTGTCTTTTTCTTTGTTAATGTACATACATGCTGTATTGCATCTTGGGGTATACCTGGTCAGAACAGAATACAGTTAGACAGTTAGAGAAGACTATACTCACAGCGACCAAAATGACCAGTTGCTTTCTTTCCCGGGATCTAGAATATTCTGACCCCTCAAACACAATCTGTTCTTTTCATCCTGAAAGGCTGAGTGCTATCAGGATGAGGACTTCTTCCATCACAGCACCCACACACTGAGACAGAATGACGGTTATTTTGAAACTTTACACTTTTTGCACTTTCTAAGTGCTGTGGTACCAGCTGGCTTCCATCCCTCTACCCCATCTCCATGATTTGTGTATTCATTACTGTACTTTCTGTGTTTGCAGTTGTTTTGTGTTTAATGGTTACATTCTTCTCATTTCTTAGACTGTCTTTGCTTATTTAAACCTGGAAACACATGACAACTAAGACAGTTTTCTTCTAAACCTTTGTCGTTAACCCTCAACTTTAAATTACAGCTCTACTGTTTTTAAAAAATGGTACTGCGCTAATCATTAAAACAATTTGTGTTATTTATATTTATATTTTTGCCACACTTGAAGCCATTTCATATGATCATTGCAATATGTTTGTGTGACACTCCAGTGTGCCTCTGTGTATTTCAAACTTACATAACTCTTGTTACTAAAACTTGTCTTTTCTGAAATGTTGTGTTTATGTGTATAGCGATGGCATGATAGGTATGAACTTGCCACTATAATTGCCACAGTCAGAATGTTGTTCACTCCATAAACTGAGAGACTAATTGCATAAAGGCTACACTTAATAAAAAATCGTTCACGTTGAACAGCGCATGCATGGCTGTTTTTATAGTATGATTATCATGCAGCTAATTATTGTTTTTAATGACTACCATAATCACTTTTCATTACAGCACATTGTTACTCCTGTACACAATCAAGAACCAAAGCAAAATCAAAATGAAAGCAGAGATAAGGAATTATCTTTTCACATCTACTTAATGGCAGAATAGGAATTTTTTTAGACAATGAATGAGAAATTAAATTCCTAAAAAATACTTTTTAAAGTGGATTCTATGCTTTTCACAGATTTATTTGCACACTGCTTGGAGGTTTCACAAAAAAAAAAAAAAAACCCAAAGAAAATTATGTGCATGCTATCACATTTGTGCATTGCTACCACTTCAGTGGTGAGTCTTCAAATGTGTGAAGCTTCATGTTTTGGGGCCTATCATCTCCCTCCAGGTACCTGCATGTTTCCTCAGGCACCCAAAGCTGTGGACTTCTCCAGACACGAGGTGATAAGCGGTATTTGTGCTGCAGCCAAACCTGTCTGAGCTTCACAGTAGCTGAAACTGAAATGTGAATACATTCTTCTACCCTGTCCCCTCCCTGGCTTATAACATAATTAGATCTGCTCTTTCTTCCTCTTTGCCTACACTTTTCTTCAAATTTGTCTCAGATTAAAACAGAAATATCTCGTTGTGCTGCCAAGGAGTCTGGCTGGGGATGTGACAATCTCATGTTTGAACATCCCATTTTGTCATGTGCTGTTGCTGAAAACACTCTGTGTTGATCCAAGTTGTGTCTCACTTCTGCTCACAGTGCTTCCATTTTACGTACCTTTTAAATCAATGGTTATATTCAAGGTGCTAAAAACCATACAATCTACAGATGATGGCAAAACACAATATTGCCAAGTGAATTTGTTTTCTGATTTTGTTCCCCATGTTATTTCTGCAAGTGTCTGTGTGGTATGTGAACAATTTAAGAAATAGTATTATGATAAATAGTACCACCGATCAGTTAGAAATTGCTCTGTTTTTTAGGGGCCCCTAGTGGGGAAAAAAAATACAATGGGTAATTTGGTAAAAGAAACCCCATATTTACTTGCAAATGTAACTTGCTTGTAGGGTAGAATACTTCTTATTAGGGAGAAGTATGGGCTGACAAATAGAAATCATATTGTCATTTTCAGCTTTGCTGAAATAGTTTAGTTACTTTTAGGTACCACTTTACAATAAGGCTCCCCTTATAGATGCTAATAAATAGTTTATAGCTATATTATTAATTAATCTGTAAATGCTTTATAAACCATTATTAATGGTTTATTATGCATTAGTTAAGGGTGAGAAAGAGGAAAAAAACTGACCGGTTTCTTGCCAAATAGTGAGCCAAATGTGTTCACCTATATATTTCATCTAGAGTTGCTATATTAAACATTTCAGACTAAGTTACTATCCTGTAAGCACAATCAGCATTTGTAAACATATTTTTTATCACATAAAATTGTACTTCAGAAATGCATTATAAATATCCACAACTATCAATCGGAGCTTTGTTGTAAAGTGTAAAGCATAAAACCATTTATTAATGAATAATAAATATTTATAAATGCCAAATGGGAGCCTTATTGTAAAGTGTAAAGCATAACACCATTTATTAATGACTACTAAACATAAATGACAAAAGAGAGTTTTGTTGTAAAGTTTAAAACATGTCAACATTTATTAATCACTAATAAACATTTATAAATGACAAAAGATAGCTTTGTCGTAAAGTTTAAAACATGTCAACATTTATTAATCACTAATAAACATTTATAATTGCCAAAAGTGAGTCTTAAATGTATAATGTCACCATTTATAACACTTAGACCTAAATTACAATCAGTGCTTGAAATAACATTTAACTACTGTCAAAAATGGCAATGTATTGTAAGAGTAACACATGTAAAATTAAATGTGTTTTTTAAAACACCAAACAGTCACCCACTCCAAAAAAAGTTCATGCCAGACTGGTTCAAACTGGAAATATTTTTTGTATGTCCTTAAATAAGCGTCCCAGTGGTCCATCAGGGTGTCGCGAACCAAGCCAAGATGACCACTCAAGAACCATCAGGTGTTCCTCCAGCAACTTCTCAGTGCGATTTCCTCTTAGTCTACGGACATGTCCTTTGATGGTCATCCAAGCCCTTTCGATATGCTGTGTATGACTGCCAGATTGAGGATCTACAAACCACCTGCTGTGATTTACAGTGTAATGTCTGTACCCTATGTTTGTCAAAACATTCTTGTAGGCTCTCCACTCATCACTGATAATGGCACTACCCAACTTAACATGCTGTCTGATCAGAGGAACAAGGTGGCGCCTTGATCATTTTTCAACAAGTTTTAACACGAGCCTTCGCCTTTTGTCTTTAATTCCCATCATTCCAAATACCCATTTCTTCCTTTTCCATGCATTTCCAAAGCGTCCACGTGCATACTGAAAACAAAAAGAATAAAATTAAACAGAATATCTACAAAGAAACATTCAAAAAGATGGTTGCTTCTACTAATTTGTTTTACTTATGGTAAAGGTTTCCATGTTTAGAGGACACATTCAGATCTGCATTGATTCTAACAAACCTGTCTGAGAGTTTACCAACCTTTCGCTGATGACGGGGACAGCTTTCATCTATAACCACAAATTCTCTGTCACCACCAAGACGGTGTCCATTGTTTATTCTGTGTCTTTTAATTGCACGTATACAAACATGTCGAATGTGTCTTGCCATGCTACTTAGTGTTCTGGAGCTGCCAGCCACTTCATCATCGATCATATCTATTTGTCTGAGCCTGAGCCCTTGTGAAAATCTGTGATAGAAATTGAGGCAATTATTACTTACTGAGGCCCTAATTTTATTTCACAAGTCTCGTATTGGTGTTCAATTATGAAAGGTGCATTGCTATTAATGTCTACATCTACATATACCTGTAAATGAACTTCATCCAACTGAAAAGAGATGTTTTTGATTTCTCAAAGAGGGAGCCAGTTCTAATTGTTCTGGAAACTTTCCTATGACTTGCTCTTTTGCAGCACCTGAGAACATATCAATGAGTTAAGTAAAGAAATGGACCCTTAAACAAGAGCATTAATTGAAAAGATAATCACAAAATTAAGTATGAAGAAAATAATAATGAAAAGAGGTTAATGCTCCCTCTTGCATTGATAACCGAAATATTTTGTTATATTTACTACATGCACTACATTATCATGCATTATACATACCACATATATTGGTCTTTCTTCACCACGGAAATCATTTTCATCTTATGGTGACAAACAGGACATCTAAGCTTCTTTTTTAGCAGGTGTTTCTTCTGCAGCCATTTAATGAGCCTTAGTGCCTTATATTTAGTTTGTTTTCCTTCTATTCTGGCGCGCAATCTCATTCCCAAAGACATTCTGGTGGAAAAAAATGAGTAATTTATTTTATTATCACCTCGAAACACCGTAAAATACTCTATGGGAGTCTAGTGCAAATCGGTTCAGAGTTAAAGAACTTCACATGCTATATAAAACAAGCCCTATAATCAAAAATAGTCCCACGCAAAAAAGAGGATTGTCTCACCTGTTATAATGTATCTCCGACTTTGTTATGTAGATCTAACCCGCTGGATTCATGCTAAAAAAATATGTTCTGCTGCCAAAGGGAGGGAAAACAAATTTAATTTAAACGCAGAGGAGCTTATACAACCATCCAATCACAGTTAACTTTATTAAGGAAAGCCCCTCCTCTCAGAGCGCGACAGGCAGTGGAGCGCTCTGGAAGGTCAAGCCAAAGGGGCACGAACAGACACACTGAAGGCGCTCGTTCAAGTTGCTGCGCCATGGATGGAGCAGAAGATAAAAATTTGTGTGCGTCTGCGACTTACACAGTTAGCACACGTTCGAAGAGATACAAAAAGCAGAGACTGGATGATCTAGATTGCACTAAGCCAACGACGTCAGCAGTTAGACATGAAGGTGAGTATAATGCTAGCTAGCTAGCTACCGAGCCATTTGGCTGCTAGCTACAGTGGCTAACTAACATCACATAACATGTGAATAGCTCTATTACTATTGGTTATTCCAAACGATTGATATCACTTAGTTGTATATTTTTAGTTTTGTTTATGTGCATCATTAAATTTATATTAAACACCCTGGTAAGGCAGTACACATAAGAATTATTTGCCTTGTTTTAGGAATGTCTGAACCACCACATGTGTATATAACATAATTTTTACAAAGTGGCTTTTTATAAATTCAAGTTGTAACCGTTTTTAATCAATATTTTATTTGAGTTTCCCAAGTTTAGATTATAAATTATTTTAGTATTGTAATTTAATAATTGTTTGTTCTTTAGATTCTTCTTCTAATCCTGCCCCTACTGCAACTGCCCTTCTTAACAAGGAGCGAGAGAAACTGACTTTTCTTAAGGAGGAACTGGAGCGCAACACCCTGATGGACCACTGGGACGCTTATTTAAGGACATACAAAAAATATTTCCAGTTTGAACCAGTCTGGCATGAACTTTTTTTGGAGTGGGTGACTGTTTGGTGTTTTAAAAAACACATTTAATGTTACATGTGTTACTCTTACAATACATTGCCATTTTTGACAGTAGTTAAATGTTATTTCAAGCACTGATTGTAATTTAGGTCTAAGTGTTATAAATGGTGACATTATACATTTAAGACTCACTTTTGGCAATTATAAATGTTTATTAGTGATTAATAAATGTTGACATGTTTTAAACTTTACGACAAAGCTATCTTTTGTCATTTATAAATGTTTATTAGTGATTAATAAATGGTGTTATGCTTTACACTTTACAATAAGGCTCCCATTTGGCATTTATAAATGTTTATTAGTCCTTAATAAATGTTGACATGTTTTAAACTTTACAACAAAACTCTCTTTTGTCATTTATGTTTAGTAGTCATTAATAAATGGTGTTATGCTTTACACTTTACAATAAGGCTCCCATTTGGCATTTATAAATATTTATTATTCATTAATAAATGGTTTTATGCTTTACACTTTACAACAAAGCTCCGATTGATAGTTGTGGATATTTATAATGCATTTCTGAAGTACAATTTTATATGATAAAAAATATGTTTACAAATGCTGATTGTGCTTACAGGATAGTAACTTAGTCTGAAATGTTTAATATAGCAACTCTAGATGAAATATATAGGTGAACACATTTGGCTCACTATTTGGCAAGAAACCGGTCAGTTTTTTTCCTCTTTCTCACCCTTAACTAATGCATAATAAACCATTAATAATGGTTTATAAAGCATTTACAGATTAATTAATAATGTAGCTATAAACTATTTATTAGCATCTATAAGGGGAGCCTTATTGTAAAGTGGTACCCACTTTTATTTTATTTGAAACATTGTGACTCTCTTTACAGTTTAAACAAGTTTTTATATCACAAGTTCTGTGCAGGCTTTTGTAAAAAGGCTACTAATAAACCTAATAGTATGATAGAAGGACCCAGAACACACCGCGTTTGCAGGGAAAATGAGTGTTTGTTTACAGTGCACACACACTTCTAGGTCCCAGTATCCCTGAAATAAGGAGAGCATGATTACCACATAGGACTCAGTTGTCCTGCCAAACTCTGTGGCACTACCATCTTTACTCACTGCACCACCCCTCCTCTGCAGCAAAACTGCAGACCACACCTTCACCACAAATAGATACTGACAGATACAGTAATTCACACTTAGTCAAACTCAGAAAAAGTTTCCTCCAAGTGTCAAGTGTTGCTTCAAAACATATGCAGATGCAACAGAGGTTCAAATGGCCTATTTGTTTTGATTATGACAAAATATCGCAAGTGCACCTAAGATCTGACCTGTATGCAGTTTTTTTCTATTTGAAATGCGAGATATCACATAAACACGATAATTCTCAAGCCCCGCAGAAGCTACAGCTGTGGCCAATGCCCTGGCACAGATTAATGCACATGAAAGTGTCACCTGTGCAAGAAGCCAAGATTATGCAGATTTTCTGCAAATCAAAGTGTGCTGTATCTGATGGTGCAGTGTGCCCCTGGTCAGTACTGTAATGCTAATCCAATTTAAATTACATTTATCCAAAAAACTTCCTGCTCAGTGTCCAACACCTTCTGTATCAACAGCCGGAACAGAACTTTAACTTGTAGATTTTTGCTAACAGGAGAAAAATGGCAATGTTGCACCCAAATCCAAGATTTGACTAACAGGCAGACTCTTTTGTCTAGTACCTTGGCATGGACCTTCACAGGAATTAAAGATGGAACACATTCCCCATTATGACAATCCAAAAGGCTATGCCTGTGCAATGTTGCACATAATGGATGGCATTGAGATTTGGAAGATCATTAAAGTACTCCTTCCATCACCCAACTATATCAATTGTTAAACTAAAAGCTCCTCCTCTCTTCAAAGCATATGGGCACAGAACTGAAGATACAATTACATGATCGATAATCAACCTAAAGCCAAGGGTGTCCTTGTACGAAGTGCACTTATGAACATCAATATGCTCAAACATGCTGTTCACTATATGGGCAAACTGTGGTTAGTCCAAAATACCAAAAAGTGCCCTGCTGGCCACTTCAGTGAGTTATTAAGGTACTCTTATTGTATTATCTCACCCTAACATAATCTTCCATATCTGCCCCACCAAAACCACATATGGAAGACACACAGCAACACACATATAATAACAAAGCCTAACTTTTAACATTATATTTTACACAAGGTTGTACAAATAGTTGGCTCTATTTTCTCTATTCTCTATTCTGTTCTCTATTCTCAGTTCAAACTGAATTAACATAAACTAAAAACAGAAACAAGGGGCATTTAGTTGAACTTCATCCCTGTCATTCATATTTGACAGGAACGGTGCCTTAGCAAGACCATCTGTTTAGAAATTATATTCAGGTTTTTATAATGTAGACACATTCTCATAAAATGCTATTTTATGATACCAGGGCCATTATCTTTCTATCAATTTTAGATGAAATTGTTACAATTTTTAATGACATCCATGGCAATGGATTATCATCTAACTAATGTGAGCATGAAGAAAATTTACTAATTATTCTAATGCATTTTTGATTCTAATCCTGAGTTTATTTTGCAGTACTGAGAATTAATTAATAAATAGTATTAAGAAAACAATGCTTAAAAGAACAAAATTGTCCTGCACTTATTATTGACAGTGTTTTTCATTTGACATAAATATTTCACTGTTTTTTACAATTCACAAATGAGTGCATGGAATGTGTCTACTGTCCTCATTTTTCTCATTTATACATCAGATCTGCCCACAGTGTCAGGATGTCAGACTCATAGTCTGATAATAGATTACCCTTTTGTAACATGCTCAAATAAACCCTGTCTCCCCACATTTTCATGCTGTGGAGATGCCTCTTTTTTGTTCTTGTCCATGGACAAAACTGTAGGTGCTTTTGCCATGAATGAATATGGTGGACCATTAAAAGGTTACAATCATCAATTGTGGTTAAGAGAAGGGTGGTACATGGGAGGATGGAGTGTGAAATTCTGTTTTAAAGGGAAAGACTATACAGCAGGAGATGTCGAGGATTTAGGTCACCCCAGATTAAGACAAATGGTTGCCTCAGAGAAACACATCAGTTTCTCAGTTCCAGCCAGAATGCCATTACAACATCTGAACACACACACACGCACATACTGTACACACACAGACACATTCACATGGAATGTAGTCAAAAAACATGTTTTGCACTCATAATGTCACAATTAATCTCTTAATTTTGTCTAGCCATTAAAAAAAGGGCGAGAGAGAGAGGGGAAGACAGGGAGAGAGAGAGAAAAGAAAAACAACAACAGTTGTGTGTCTCTGCAGTTACTGGAGTGTCTTAGCAGCTTGACGCCTCACTTGAAGGAATTAGAGTTAGATCTTTCCATATTTAACCCATGCTCCATTTCCAGCATAATCAGTATTTTACTGTACTGATTAGCAAGTAATCACTTAATCATGTATTACTAATAAGCCTCTTAGTTTACTGTCACACATATGATGATGCATGGTTCTTTGGAGAGATGTTCTAAAGGTTTTCAAAGCTATACTGTACAGTGACTGAACTGACCCTCTGTGAACTAAAGGACTGTCAACAAGGCCCTCTGAGGCCCATTAAAAGCATGCAAACATGGATCACTCTCTGTGGTATATTTGTTGGAGGACTGCGGATGAAGGTCAGCAGATCAAAGGCTTTTGGCTGACATTCCTCGGTGCCTGATGAGCCCTCTTGGGTTTCATTGATTAGCCAATGAGAGACTGGGGCAACGACATTGAACTGATAAAAACAAAGTGACTTGTCTTAGTTCAGATGGAGAAAAGTTATTTTCTCTTTCAGGTGTCTCATGAGACATGAACAATCTTGGATTCTCTTCAGGAACAAGACACTTAATCTGACTTAGAAGACAGTCAGTGATCCTCACAGTCTAAAATGTGGTGACAGCCTCTTTGACACGCACAGGGTACTGCAATTGTATACTAATTAATTGAGTATTTTCAAAAAATTCCATTTGTGTCATCAGCTGAAAAATAATAAAAAACATAAGGTCCTTGAAAAACTGCATAAATCAGCAAATGTGATTACATTACATATACTATTGGCTGAATGTGTTCCTTTAAGTATTACATTGCTTCCTCTGCTCTCTGAGGCACCCAAATAGAATGTATTTGATTAAATAGGGACAAAAATGACCCCTTTCATAATCCCACAAGTGTTTTTAATTAAGTCATTAATTAGAGAGACGTACTCCCGAGGAGCAGCTGGGAGTGGATTTCTGATAATTGTGGATGAAATTAGTGGGTTTTTGGTGTGTGACAAAGTAAGAACAGTCAAGTTTAGCTTTAAAAGATTACAAAAAAATTTAACTGTCCTCCATTGTATTAGCATGTGGCTTTAGCTAACTCATGTTGCCAGTTTTATTTTTGCTTTTTTTTTTTGTTATTAGAAAAATGTAGGCTGTCACCATTATCCTGCCATAATTGAAGAAAATCTGTGAGTTGTGTTGGTAACATTTTTGCCTATTGATTTTGCCACTGACGTCAATCATATCTAATAATAAAAACTGAAAACAACACGTATTAAAATGTTATATGCTCTTATGACAGGACAGGAAGACACAGAAAGTAAAGTAGTACCAAAAAGAAGGCAGCAGAGACTAGTTGAAGCAGGCAAAGATTCAATGAATGGAAACATTGCATTATAACTGAGCAGCATGTTAATGACTATGTGTTCCCAAGACTGCTGGCTTCTCAACTGAAACATGAAAATAAGCACTGACTTTGACATCTGGGTATCACTGTATTCAGAATATATATCAAATCCTCAAGTGACATTAGCATCAAGGAAGAGATGCAAAATTTTTGCAATTTGAATGTGTGCATACCTACAGTGTGTTTTGGGACACCGTTCACATCAACAATGGTCAAAATGAGGCTCTTGGGCATTGTCTGAGAGACATAATGAGTATGAGGCACAACACACTACCAGAATATGAAGCCTGTCTTCCAAGTTTTCCATATTTTAAGTTCTATAGAGGAAGCTGTAGAAGTTTTCATACATTTCAGTTGTCCTCCAAAGTAAAATGCAGAAAAAATTATAAAAAAAAGACATCCAGGGAAAACTTGGAGAAAATTGACTTCAAGTCAAGTCTCCAAATTCCTTTCCAATATACTGCAGATGTGAAGAGTAATTACTTTTTTTAGTGCATTCTTATATTCTGTTTTGAATCTTCAAAGCCAGGAAGGGGTAATTGTAATTATGACTGTAATTCATATGAAATGAGAAGAAATTGTGCCTCCAGATCACTCTGTATTACAAACATTGGTATAGGTGCACAACAAGCCTAAATGTGAAAGTTTTATTGCTTTGTTACTGACATCGGAATGGTATAAATATGTAGCTTCTTCCACTGCATTTGGATAACATTTGGGCCGGCAACAACTAAATTTCGTCCATAGGTGAAGCGAATAATACCTTTTTTTTTTATCTCTCTACCAGGGCACCTGTTAGAGGTTGGGATATATTTGGGAGCAAGTTTACACTAAAATGTCTAAGAATCAGGTAAACTGGGCAAGCATAAGTATTTAAATGATTTTTTAAAACTGCAGCTCTTGTAGTTGTTCCCAGTCTGTAGTGGTCTATCAAAAGCGGTCCAAAGGAGGAATAGTGGAGGCTGGCCCATGTGATCTGACGAGCTACTGTATCTCAAATTGCTGAAAAAGTGAATGCATTGCATTGCATTCTATGTTCTGATACCTTGTGACACCTTACAACAGTCTGTTGTGTATGGGGCTGCATAGCCACAGACCAATCATGGTGCCCATGTCCATTGCTAAAACCACCAACAATGAGCACAATCAGAACTTGATTGTGGTGCATGATTTTTTTTTTTTTCAGATAATTCAAGGTTATATATTCTCAGCAAAATAAGTCTTGGTCTTCCTAATAGTTATTTCTGAAAATGTCCAAGCACTGATTTTTAGACAAGTTATTGGTTGTTGAAGACTATCTGTTAGCCTGTAGTACAAGTGAAAGGAAGAAGCTGACACTCAAATGAAAGTGACAAATAATCAATTAATCTCACATAATCTCAGTTTGCTGCTCAACTTCAAAAATGGAATGAGGGTCAATTTAATGGGTGAAGCAGTCACAGCTTGTCAACTCTTAAAAGTAACTGCCATATTTGTGATGGCAGAGCTGCAAGAACTCCCCCAGCAGTATTGTCTAAGGAAACAAGAACCTGCCAAGCTGGTCATATTTACTGGTGCGCACTGAAACATGGACCAACCTCAGGAGGGACAGAGCTGAGGTGCTTTGTACCCTTGGCCAACAAGATTGATATTTAGGTTCTTTCTCAGAATATATGTAAGGGATGCAAATATATATATATATATATATATATTAATGAATGAATGAATAAAAATATTTGTATCTACCAAAATAGTGCAATAAGTAGTTTCTCGGATCCTGCAGGTCTAACAGACCATATGTGAATCTAAAAGTCTTTTTTTAACACGTTCATATTTATGTATTCAGATATGCATCACTTCCGTGCAACTTTAATAGATTTCAATTGATCTTTAATTAACACGAGGTAAGTTAGTTTAGGTTTGAAATAAGATATGCTGTAGTAAAACTGGAGATTGGAAACTCCAAAGTGCAAGGTTGCTACTGTCAAGAAGCAATGCAGAAAGTCCCGGACATATTTTTATTTCAGTTATTTAATCTTTTACCCTACTGAAAGAAATCAGTTTCCTTTACTTATTTCCATTAAATAATAATACAATAAAATTACATGGCTATATTTAATAACAGTTAAAAATAAATTCACCAATTGCTTCTGTTGTAGCTGATTGTGTTTACAGAAATCACATGTTTTCTACGCCTGAAAAAGACAGAGAACTGCTGAATTCTGGAGAGTTTCTTTATACACTTTACACACAATTATGTGATAATATCTCGTAAGTTTTGTTATTGTATTTGCAACAGAAACTGAAAATGAGAAAGAAAAATGCACAGAGATATATGAGCTTGCCGCAGCAAGTTTTGAATGAATGAAAATTGAATGAAAACCTAAGCCAAGGCAGTTTAATTAGATAGAACCTTTAATATAAAGTACACATGTGCCATGACACACCTGAGATACCCTGGCTGACTGGTTATTTGAGATGTTCTAATTAGGTGTTACTTTCTAGCTGACATAAGTGACTAAGCTTTATATTTGCTGCTCAGTCAAGCATTTGAAGTGAAATGTCTGCTGTTTTATTTTGTTTTTTTAACATAGAGCAATTATTCATCACTTTTGTGTTGATGTTTTTCGATTTCCACCAAAACCTTGGCCTAACTTTTCAGTATTGTACAAATAATTTCATAGGTAGAAGAATGCAATAAAATAATAACAATAATAATAACAACAACAACAACAAACAAATAAAAACTAATGCAGTGTCTTTCCACCGTTTTAGGAATCTGTTGTTCTTTGCAAAAAAACAACACAAAGTCAAAACTCTATTGCATTCCAGTCTTGACTTGACAGTATATTTTCTATTATAACATTTGGAGAACAGACACAGTGAAATAGAATATCAAAAACAGTAATACATTGGAACCCCGACTTACGAAATTAATTCGTTCCCGAGGGTCTTTCGTAAGTCGAAAATTTTTGTAAGTCGAAGCACCCATCGCGCGTTTTGTGTGAGGCGATGTTGAACGATATGCTATAGGCTAATTGCTAACTAGAACAACAATACGTTGTTCAAGTGGAACAACGAAGCGCAAGTACGGAAGCCAAGGGGTTGTCACATGATTCGGAAGGCATTGTGGGCATTGTAGGCTCAGCCAATCAGAGCCAGCGGATTTCGTTACTCGGGCATTTTGCCGTAACACGGACAGAAATATTGCCGTTCAGTGCCTTCGTAGCTTGAATTTTTTTGTGAAACGGGGTATTCGTAAGTCGGGGTTCCACTGTAGTTTTATTGGTCAGATGTGTGATGGTAACAGGTTCTATAGTCATGGTGCAGAGGAGCTGAAAGCCCATACACTCAAAGCACTGAGAATAGCATTCCAGTAATCAGCAGGAGAATTGACTGTAGTTTGAACAGGGACTTGAGTGCTGTGCTAAGAGAGAAAAGACGGGTAGTCTGAAAATACTGCTTAGGTGAAAATAGGCAGATGAAGGAACTGTTAATGTGGGGCTAAAAGAAAAATATTGTTGAGGCGATGCCAAGATTTATAAATAAAAGACAGAAGAGATGGGTTTGGGGTTTTTTTTAATCAAAACTGATGAGTTGAGAATCTTTCTCTGCTGACTTTGAGAGTCGTTTGGCATCTGCATCTTGGTGATCCAAAGACACGCCGTGAGGTCAGACCAGGCAAAGCAATGTTTGGCTTTGTGGCAATAAAAAGCTGTCTGTCACGAGGGTGGAAGTGAAAATCTATTTAATAATGGCAGAATATTTGGGTGGGAAAAGAGACTGACAGTATAATAAATTTGAATTACTACCTCGTGCCTTGTGTGCCTTTACTAATCAGTAAAGCTGTGATTTATATCCATATTCCCACTTTGGTCATTAATGACACCCTCAACTTCATTCCAGTTGAGGAGGATGTCATTTGAAGTGCAGACTGTAAAGTCCCTTGGGGTCAATTTTGAATTTATAATATAGGGTTATATAACTTGCTGCAAAAATATGCATTCTTGAATATGGAAAATATGGATGCCTCATCACCAACCTAACAGCTCAGATGATCTACAGTCACCGCAATTTTAAGCTGCAGTGACTGTAGATCACAATATTGCCTTCTGTTCTTAAGTTACGATGTTGAAAACTGACCAGAGTGATGTAAGTGATTCTGGCCTATGGAAATATGCAGAACTATTATAATTATTATTATAAGTATTCAAATCACAGATAATTATGTAAAGCCACAACAAAGAGTGATATTTATACTAGAGATGGCACGATACCACTTTTTTATGTCCGATACTGATACCGATATCATAAATTTGGATATCTGCCGATACCGATATGAATCCGATATAGTGTTTTTTAATCAACAAAACTGTTTTTTTTAAATATCTTGCTGCATTTTGTAGTTCATACTCAAGTTTAAAACAACAACTACACTAAAGCTATTCTGTTATACCTGTATGCAAAAAAAAAAATTCATAGTTCAGCAATACTGATCAATCTAATAAACTTAAACCTACACCATCCTCCCTATTCTGGTATTTTAAAGAGTACTTAGCGTAAATATTAAGCAACCTAACTAATAGGGTTCCAACTCCCAGCAACAAAAATAAATAAATAAAAAATAGGGAACCACCCCTCACGCTCCACCTCATGATGCTTAATCGACGTAATCAACCTTAATTTGATGCAGTGTGAAAAAAAATGCACAGAAATCAATTATTTTTCAAGAAATATTAAATAGATTCAACATCTTTCTTCAACAAAATTGCAGACTGCACAGATGGTACCTTCCCAAAGGAAAAAGTACTATAGCTTACTAGGGTATATTAGACTTAATAGTTACTATATACAGTAATTGACTTCTATTCATTTTGCATCAAATTAAAACTTTGTGTGTCAGATAATTATTTATTAAAAGCTCGACATTTTAAATGAGAATAAGAAAGAAAAGTATGTCTTTGTGCCCCCTTCTCCCTGTTAATGCCCTATCGGCCCCCCTGGCTAAACTTTGCTAGATCCGCCCCTGCACAGTTACCAGCTGTCAGCTACGTAGAAAAAGATCTTCGAGTAGAAAGTAATATTAAATAAATTCTAACAACAGCTTATCAAGCTTAAACGTGCTGCTGTTGTTCAGCCGCTGGTTTCGTCTTTCTGGTGCAAAGTGGGCCAAAAGCAAACAAGAGAGACGGACTCGCGACAGAAAAGCCGATCAGCTGATATTTAAGCAGTTTCATGATTGAAGTAGCAGCAAGAAGAGGCAGTCGCTTGTTAAGCTTAACGCAGGAATGCTTTACAAACATTCAGAGATGGATTTACACACTTGCTTTACTTCTCTCGGGATAACTTTGTCGGAGATGAAATGCCGGGTTGCTAGCGAAGCTCCAAATGCTATCCAGACCACCGACAGGTCCCGCATGCCACAGCCGCTCTATCACGTGATGCATACTGCTCCGACGTGCTAACGTTCTGAGGTGAGTTACGGTGTGTTGCAAGTTTTGTGAGGTTATTTTGTGATATTTAATGGATCGGATTACATTTTTTATTTTTCTCCGATATCCGATCCAGTAATTTAGGTCAGTATCGGACCGATACCGATACGTAATATCGGATCGGTCCATCTCTAATTTATACTACTGAAACAATAAAGGGAATATGAGAAGCTGTCAGTGTGTAAAAATTAGGCTTATCAAATTGTGTATTTTAGTAGTAATTACAAAGTGATCATTCTTCATTTTCAGGTAAAAATTAAGGCAAGTGTTGAAATACCTGTGATCAAGCCTCACTGTGAGAATCAAATCATTGCAGTAATACTAGTGGACAAGGGAAATATTTTGGCTCAGTCTAAACTACGAGACCAAAGACTTCCAGCATCATCACCATATTTAAAGACTTGGATGGATTCATGCTGTGCTCATGTCTCTGTCATTGTTTATCGTACAGCAAAGGTTCTCTCAATGACAACTTATTATTGTTTGGACTCTCTTGTCACTGTCTTCCTCACCTGCTTCATGGTTTTCCTTCATCTTTTGCAGTTACCCTACAGTCCATCCTGCAAGTCCCAGCGAACTGTGGCTGGTCCTAAAAATACCCACCCCTTGACAATGTTCTGAGACACATCCTTCTGCCAGCTACCTGATACATTTGAGTCGACTTTCTAGCTCATCTTTGCCAGTCCCATTTCTTTCTCCTTGAGCTATGTCATACTAACCTGGCTGTGCCAAAACCTAATATGACACTTAGGACCCATAGCTCCTTTCTCAAAGTCATACATTAGAGTCACAGTCAGTGCGGCTTTAATCTACAAGCTCTACTGATGTGAATCAAACAAAATTGTCTTTTTTTTTTCCTTTCTCCTTCTCTCACAACCTGTGTCAAACTCGACTTAATTTCTTTTTTAAATCTTTCCAGAAAAAAGTCTTACTTGGATGTTGCAGGAATATTAACGTCTTAAAAGTCAACTTGAAAACTTAACAAATCAGGAGACCTGAAAATGGAGACAATTTCCTCTTAAACAAATGGCATTGGCAGGATATTCCTGTCTTGATACGGTCCCAGGTTTCACGACACATGTAATTTCCTGGATCGACAAATAGCATTGATTTGAGTTGAATTGAAGTCACCATTCAATTGTACTTCTTACAGAATGCAATCAAGCATCACTGGCACTATTGATTTAAAATAGGTCTTAGTTTGGATGAAAACAATCAGACACTTGTTTCTAAATTCAGTGGGTATATATTTCCTTCCTTGCATGATATTTGGTTTAATAGAGGTTTTGGATATGACTTGTTGCAAAAGTATAAAATTTACTGTTGCCACTGAAATTGTTGATGCACTTTCTTTCCAGTCATCCCAGCTTCACTACTCTGTAAGGTTTGATCAGCATAGACTGACCTGGAGTGAGAAAAGGGAAGAAATACAGTAAGTTAAAAAAAATTAATGTGTTTCTATTTTTGCTAATTGAAAAAAAAAACACATCTATTAATGTCATCAGTTCAGACCTACATAGCTTGAAAACGTACAATGTGTGTACATGTGTAGCGGTGTTGTGGGTGTCTGCGTAAAGAGAATGGGATCTAAGGGAAACAATGGTCTTCACTGCTCTTCAGAGGGCTTCTTAATGAACCAAGGCAATCAATGCTAAAGGAGATGGCTTTGATGGATGCCTTTGAGAAAACAATGTGTCGTAGTGACCTCAATCTAAAAGTACCACAAAGAAGAGACCTTCAGGAGTTTGCGACTAGCGTGCAGTTGACCCTTTAGATGAATAAAGGGGAAAAAGTGTGTGGATTTATTCTCATCTCCCTTATAAAAAAGGTAGATTAGTTGACATTTATGTTTTGGAACATATTTATTAATTAACCCAGCTGTGGGATGACAACTGCAATACTAAGATGTGTATCTTTAACAAACATGTTAAGAAAAGTAACAAGGCTTGTTAGTTTCTGTGAAGTAATATCTAATTCACAGTTGTAACTGACACAATTGCACACACACTCACACACACACACACACACACAGACACACACACACACACACTCATGGAGTGCATTGTTGGGAGATGTGTTGGCCATCTCCCTTAAAGTCTGGCATTTCACCCTTAGTACTGATATATTACATAAAGTCATTTTATATCCGGCAGTGAAGAGAAGCCTACATTAGATTTCTTGTCATGCTACCCATCTACCATTATGCAACTTTAATGTGAGGCTTACCACAAGTTAATGGACTGCACGCTGTGTCTTGGCAGTTATTTTAGAGTGAACAATACATGTATAATAGGCAGAATTTGACAAGAAACCCAGCTGAAAAATAGAAACATATATAATCACTGGAATTTAGACAAATTTCTTTTGAGGAGTTTTACACTGCAGAAGAGATATAAAAAACTATATGTGATGTATTGCTGAAAAATTGTCAGTTACAACAATTACAATTAACAAATTGTAAAGTGAGAATTTATGGGCAGACACTGCTCAAGCTTTCTTCAGTTCTCCCCTCAAAATAGAAAAAAAAAGTTTTCATGATATTTGTAATCTGGGTTTTCTTCATATGTGTAAGGTTCCACTTGGACCTTAATCGTAATGTTTCACTCAGTCAGAGTGGATTGTTTAATGTCATATACAGATATGAGTGACTCACTCACTTCCACGAGTACTGTATATATACAGCTTCGAGGGTTCAAAACTGTTCTTTGACTGCAGTGAAGGTAGCAGACCCAAACACAGGACTATACACTATACACTACAGTTAACTCATTCACTGCCAGCCATTGGCAGTGAATGAGTTAAACCCATTGACTCATTCACTGCCATTGACGGCTATAGACGTCAATGGCAGTGAATGAGTTAATTATACAAATCAAACTTTTCATAAGAGTTGTGTGAAGTATAATGTAAAAAAAAATGGACTAAATAAAATCAGAATCAGACAGAGAGCACAGAAGGAGGAAGACAGTTTGACGATGAACAAAGGAACACAGAACTTTATTTTACATACTCTTACACACACTGGGAATAATTAGGTTATGTGGACACAGTTGGGAAAAATGAGCACAGGTAAACAGAACCAGACATCATGGGCTGGAAATTACACACACACACAAAAAAAAAAAATCAAAATAAAACAGGAAGTAACACACTCAGGCAGAGACGAACACTGGGGAAGAAAAATAAACCAAAACAGGGACTAATTGAAAACAGCAGAACTCTGTTAAGACTAAGCAAATCAGGAACTCAAAAGCATATTAGAGTAATAAGGGAAAAAAAACTCAATCAAGCAATAATGACAATAAAACTAACGGAACTCAAAGACTTTATTCATAGCAGTAGGATTAGTTTGCTGAGTTTGGCTAGCTGTCTTAGCAGCGGATCTTTGGTTTCTTCCATGCTATCACATGGTGCAGAATATGGTTACACAACTTAAATTTGTCAGCCACATTCAAGGCCAACATACGGTCACTTATTTTTTACATCAGTTTAACCATCAAAGCATTGCACAACTGTGCCAGTTAGCACAACTGTCTGTACAATTTACCAGACTGAGAGAGAAGAGGGTGCTGCCACCTGCCAGGACTGCATCTTTTGGCAGGACTGCATTTTAACTGGTAACGTCCGCTGTACATTACTAAAACACTATATTTAATAAGGTGATATTTTTAGTGCACAACCAGCATAGGCAGTACTGCTTAACATCTACTTGAGTACTCCTACACTTTTCTAATTGTAAACAGTGTACTTTCAGGAAGTGTGTTCTTGTTATTGTTTTTTATCAATACGAAAATAAATTAATAATTAAAAATATAAAAATATTAATTTTTAAATTTAGAATTGTTATATTTTTTTTATAAATATTACAAATATAAAAAATTATCTAAATCACTGCTACAGATTTTTTTAAATTTAAAAAAAACATTTAAATCTGTTTCTTTTTTACACTCATAGAAACCTTTGATAAAATGTAGGAGTAAATGTTAAAATAACACATGCTCAGTCATGCTTTAAGTGAACTGGCCTGTTGGTTCTCTCAGGAATCTTCTGACATTTTTGATGAACTCATCCGGGGTTTTGTTTTTCTTGGATTGCTAAAAGATCGAATAAAAGTCAAGCTTTTATGTGAGGGAAAATTGACAGTGAGGACTAACAAAAAGCCAAAACACTGAGATGATACTTGAAAAAGGCAAATTTATTTAACAGAAATTATTATTTCCTTATTCCTGGTTCATCTGTGTGATATTCATGCAATAATTCCTTTTTAATCCTAAAAAGTTTTATATGATATATAATATGATACGATTTTTACAATTATACATTTTACCACTCCCCAAACACTTGCTGTGCTGTGTCAGTACCCTGACCTCTCTGTAACATCTATATCAGTCTTATGTAGGCACGCTCCGTAGTTTAATAGCAGAGATGTCAGAATGACTAAATTGCTAAAGAGCTGGGTGGAAAACCACTGCCAAGGGTTTTTAAATATGAAATATCTTGACAATATCATTACACAGCTTTTGAACATAAAGTTGGGGTATCTCTTACAGTAAAAGCCGCAGAGAACATGGCAATACATTTAAAACTGAATTATCTTATACCACAATTACACTGTCCTAAAACTCAACAGATTCTGCAAAATATTCTCCTTAATACCCTGAAGTGAATTTCACGAAATTATAACATTTGTCTGTACTTATAAGGCTCACCTTGGGGGACAATTTCACTGTGAACCCAATGAATTTTCAAAATAAAAGAAAAAAAATGACAAGCATCTTTCCTGGCCTCAGGCTTTGTGGAAACAAGTTAACTCAAACTGGTCTGTTGTAACCAGACTCCAGATGTGGGAAGCAAAGAAGCACAAATAGTTTGTTACTGTACTTAAGTAGAATTTTCAGGTGTCTTTACTTAAGTGGGGTGGCTGTAGCTCAGGTGGCAGAGCAGGTCAGCCACTAATCAGAAGGTCGGTGGTTCGATCCCAGGCTGCCTCCTGGCTGCATGCCAAATATCCTTGGGCAAGATACTAACCCCGTGTTTGCCTACTGGTGGAGGTCAGAGGGCGCCAGTGGCTACAATGTAGCTTGCCATCGCCAGTGTGTGAATGATTGAATGTAGTGTGAAGCACTTTGGGGTCCTTAGGGACTAGGAAAGCGCTATACAAATGCAGGCCATTTACCATAAGTATCTGGCAACTTTTTATGTTTACTCACTACATTTTAGTACAAATACACATTTTCAAAATATACTTTTCACTTAACACTGTGCACCAACACATGAAAAGCAATCCTAAAAGTGTAAAGTAATCACCAGGAGATACCCAATACATGAAAGACACGAAGGAGGCAAAACCATGATTTATGTATTCTTTATAATGTCGTAATCAGGGGTTAAAATATTTGGGGTTTTGGGGGGTTTTTTGGCGTAACACCAGAATGTTATGCTCATGTTACTTCAGCATGTAGATAGCTACAGAAGAGGAGCGAGAACAAAGGGAGTAACATTTTCTTAAGTAACAGGTCATTTCAAATGCAACATTCCTATCAGCACAAAAAATATCAGCAAACACAAAAACCACTAGTGTGCAGTTTGTGGCACTCTGTGTCTGCTTGCTAAAGCTACAGCTGCTGTATTTCCCAGGGAGAGTAAAGAATGACAGCTAACTTCATGGACTCATGGAGAAAGATGCAAGAAAAACTGGGCATGGGAAGGAGAAGAGAGTTTATATTTAAAGATAAGGACTGCCCAGTGGCATTAAAAAATGAGGCATGTAATGTTCTCATTTTTTACATCAGATATTGAATTTGTACATGATGTGAAGTTATGGTTTTTCATATTGTGAAATATCCTACAAAATAAACTGAGGTATACACTAACTTTTTTAAGGTTGCGTGAAATTAATCTGCAGTTTTGCAGTTTAGTGCAGAATAAGCAGGTTAGTTCGCCACACTGTCCTGGATATAAAGTGAATAGCAGCGTGTGACTGGTGCACAATGGCTGTGGTGTTCACAGTTAGAGTGTGGTTCTAAGTATAGCAGAGATGAATTTGAATTTAATCAAATGCTGAAAATTCATTCACTGAATTCCAACTTCATACCAGCTTTATACTGTCTAAGTATAAAGACTTTATAAACAATATATTGTCAGAGTAGGGGATACAAATCTGCCAACACAACTCATGAAACGTCTGCTTATATCTTGTGGTATTCATTTGCGTAAATCCACAAATCTTGGCGCAGTAGCAGCAGGTCAGTTGATCACAGCCTGTATACAAAGAAAATCAACTGGAGCTCAAAAAATAAATTATTGTGAGTTATGATTCTTTTCCCCACACTGAGTCACAGCATTTTAGAGTTCCCCCGGCTGCTGAATCTCACTTTAACTCCTGACTGCTCATTACTCGTTTATTCATTTTCTTGTTTAGATGTGGAGGCAGAAAACGGAGATAATGTATTTAAAAAAAAATCTCCTTCTTTGTCTCTGCTCATAACATATTCCAGTTGTATACATTCATTAGAATTATATTTCTTACTTTGAGTACTTTTCAGTTCTTTTTAACTTTTAATTGAGTAAAGGAGTTGAATCAGTACTTCATCTTTTACCAGAGTATTTTAAGCACAGAATGTGTTTTGCCACTTCTGTTGAAAACCCAGCTCTCAACACTAGTGAAGGAAAAGAAAATGATATTTAGTCTTTGCACGATTTATTTAATCAAATCAACAGAAATTCCAGAGTGTACAGCACCCACATTGGAAGCTGCCTGGATTTTTATGGACCTGCTCACAGGCATTTTTGACTATACCTAATATTCATTCCCAAAAACAAAAACAAAAAAATTGATTAACTAATTTGTATTTAAAACTGTTCAAATCCTCAGATCTAGAAATGAAAACCTGCCCCACAGAAAAGGTGACATGCTTAGGGATGTAAGGTTGACTGGCACGATCACCTGTTCTGTTATGATCACTACAGGAAATTATTTGCATTATTAAAGCGCTTTCATCACTTCCATATTATTTTTTTTATCCTACACCAAAAATATATCTGTATTTGTGTCTCATTAATGTTGTTGTTATATATTTCTGTGTTTATGGAATTTTAAAAAAAAAATTCTATTAGCTAACTAAGCCCATGTACATTAAAATGAAACAATAAAAGAAGCACACAAACAAACAAATAAAAAAATACAAAAGAATCGTACCTAAGAATAATCCTGGTATTTTCTTTGTTTAAGCATTAAAAAAAAGTTTATTCTTCAAAGAGAGAAGTGTTTCAGAGTAGTTCACCAATAAATACCGTGACGCAAGTGTTTGCAATGTCTAGTTTAGTATGCCTTTTGATCTGAAGCAGAAATGAATTTCTTAGATACATGCATTATTTAAATCTATATTTTAAAACTATATGTAATGTAATAATTGTGCATCTTTATCATGAAAATGAGTATTTATAATATTACTCAGAAGGATTGCCATTTGAGCTCTGCTGCCAAATTCATTTCTCATCCATCTGATATTAGCAGTCTGCAGTGGTAAACTTTTTGAGCTGCTCTTGTACATCAGGTTTCAGTTATATTTATGGAGCTAAATGCCAGCACAACACAGTTTATCAAAGTAACCTGTTATGTTTTTTAACAAGCAATAAAACAAAAATTTACAGATCAGAAAGGTGAGAATTTCATTGGTTTTACAGCTGTTTGGTCCAATGTGCTTGTGTTTTTTTTTTCAGATCAGATCAGATTATAAACTACTTTGGGTTGACAGTATTCAATTTGAAAGGCACAAGTTGAATGTTTGTGAAAGGCAGAGGAGGGAAGACTGTTGTGTCACTTTAATGAATAAACTTTTTTTTAACATTGTAGTGTGTGGTAAAAAGAATGAGACAAAAAAAATCACACTTTGTGTTTTAATTAGAATAGAATAGAATAGAATAGAATAGAATTCAACTTTATTGTCATTGCACATGCACAGGTACAGGGCAACGAAATGCAGTTTGCATCCATCCAGAAGTGCTTTAGTGATATAGATATATTAGAATATATAATCACAAAAACTGTGAATTAATGTGAAAAACTATGAATTAATCAGGTTTTACAATAAGAGATTTAGTAGACATATCTTTAAATGAATAATATTAGAAGGTCTACAAAATGTGTTTTATTGTTTTCTCCTTTTTTGTGTTTATTATTAAATACTGCAGCTGTTGTGTAGCACTGATATACAAACATTATCACTAGATTTTCTGGAGGCGTCATCAGTGTAGTACTTTGATACCACCAAAATTAACAATCAGCACAAAAAAGGGAAAGAAAACAAGTCATGAACAGTTTCTACATTGAATTTATTTTTAGGAATAAACTTACCACACTGAGAAAGACAAGTAGCATCTCGCCTGGTTTTCTGCCCTATTAGTTGAGCATTCTCAATTTCTGACGGACAGTGTCAGGGCCATGTGGAGGTGGAATTTCACCAACTGACAGTTTCCTACGTTTAACTTTGACACAGTTTTTAATGTTATCTGGAATCATCTATAAAGATAGATCCAGTCTGTAATATACTGGCCCACAGCCCTGCCATTGTGTAAGCTTGCATTAAATGTATTATTGCAAGAATGCAAGACACTGTACTGTTCCTGTATTGCACTGTTGATATTTTCCGTGCTGTTCATATGCTGTCGAAAAAGAACACTGTCGGTACTCAGCTCAGTGCTTGATGTAAATGTATCATTTGAAAGATTGTGTGCTTTGAAGTGGTCACAGTGCTCATTGCTGATTGAACTTTCCACCCCAAACAACTAGTATGCTACTTGCATATCAAAATTCTGGTTTTGATAAATAAATACCAATGGAAAAAATACATTTTTTGTGACATCATATTTTTATCCATATGCCACTAGCAGCGCATTCCACTTGTGTGAAGTGTTTGTGTAGTACAGGGGTGGTGGAAACCACTTGATCTCCATTTATTTGTAGAGTGCAGTCTTCAAGCATGGATGGGAACACATTGCAGCTGCACAGCTACTGGCAAATAATTTAAGATGACATGCTCTGCAACTGTTACTTGTACAAGTATTTCTAAAATGTAGCAAAGGCATACAGTGTGGTGGTAGTATGTGTGACGCTACTGTTTGGTCATTAAAAGTTCTTTCAACATAAGGGTACATATTATATAGCAAGGGAAGCATCAAAATATGGCTCAAAAGGATGTAACAAAAGTGGGAGAACACAGGAGTAAATATTTCAGTTGTGCAAGCTGAAATATGCATTGCAGTAGTGCGTGCTCTGTTAGCACATCTATGTGTTTGTATGTTGCAGCGTACACATGCTGAATGAGTGTAAGATTGTAAAAACATCAGAGGACAGCATTGTGGAAAATTCTCTCCTTATATTTTTTTTAATATTTTGCACTTATTTATTGAAACCTGCAAACATTATAATACAGAATATAAGGCAACTAACAAGCCTGAAAGTCAATGATTGATAAATGATTTTTTTTTTTTTTTTAAATGTCATTATTTAGTATGACCAACTTCCCTCTAAGGTCTGTCGGCTAGTACTAATAACGTTGCTCCACTCTTGTTAGCCTTACAAAATACATCAGCTAAGTGTCTGTGATGTTGCACATCTAATACAGTTTTGTTTCTTTAATTGCAAAGCTTAAAATCACCTTTTCAGAAGCCCGGTCTCTATTCTCCACATGGTCTTTTATTTTGAAAGTTGAATGCATTTTCTGTTCCTGTGTCTGATTTCTGTCTTACGCAAGCTTTCTTGGCATTTTTTTTTTAGGTACATTCAAAGCTCTTCTTTGGATTTTGACTGCTTTTTGTTCTGTTGTCATTCAAGATGAGCCCGCTATCCTCAGTCAAAGCTCTGGGGAGGCCAATCCATGACTGATCACTGAAGTGTCAAAAGATACCATTTAAAATTGTTACTCAGCTAACTTGTCCATTATGTGTAGACACGTCACTGGTTCACCCACTGGTTCATTCATTCATAGGTCAGTGTTAAATAGCTTAAAAAACAAACAAAATTACAATGTATTAATTTTCTCCTGCTTAACTAAGGCCAGGTTGCAGAGATGCCCATAACTCCCTCTCCTGAGCTAAATCCTCCAACTCATCTGAAGGATTCCCAGGACAACAAGGAAGAGCTGTCCAACATGTCCTGGGTCTAACCTGGGGCTTCCAAGACATGTCTGACAGGAAAAGCTCTATTCTAACCAGTCCAATGCAAGCTGGAAGCAAGCTCCTGGTGAAGCCAGTAAAACCACATCATCTGCAAAAGGCACTAAATAAAAACAAAAACAATAACAACAATAAAAAACCACAAAAGAGGCTATTTGCCATTCAGGAGAGGGGCTGCAGTAGGAGTTAAAAAAAAAAACTTTTGATCCTCCTCAAAGATACAATAATGGATTGGATTTATATAGCGCTTTTCAAGGCACCCAAAGCGCTTTACAATACCACTATTCATTCACTCTCACATTCATACACTGGTGGAAGCAAGCTACAGTTGTAGCCACAGCTGCCCTGGGGCAGACTGACAGAAGCGAGGCTGCCATATCGCGCCATCGGCCCCTCTGGCCAACACAATAAAATGACAGCCAGAGAGCAAAGAATCAAACTTCAGCACATGCTTGTTATAAATGGCCAAGAGCCTGTCTTGACAACACCCTGAGATTTTTCTGACAGTTTTTACCAAAAATCCTAACCGATCTTTGTTTTTCGAAGTCATATTACTTGAAAGAAAAGGACAAAACATTCAATAAATTCAATAAATCTTCTCAGTTCTCAGCCCAGCCTGCTTAAGTTGCAACTCTAACCTGGGCCTAATATTGGACAATCACAATCAGTGGTTACATAAAATTGGTCATCACCTCTCTAAGTTAACCCACGGTTTCCACTGTGACCTCCTTATAGGTCTCATTTGCCTATGAGTTTTCAAGGTACTTATAGCTATCCTCAGTAATTGTGATGCTGCCTTCTGGTTGTGCAGTCCCCTCTGTTGTGACAATGTTCCATCTCTTTGTCCAACAACACTTCTTCAGTCCAAATAACATACAAACATAGTCAATATGGCATCTCTCCTTCCCCATAGCATATTAGGGGTGCAACGATATTCGTATCGATATTGAACCGTTCGATACAGTGCTTTCGGTTCGGTACGTATATGTATCGAACAATACAACATTTGTAATTTATTTTATCAATTTTCCTTCTGACGATGCTGTCTGTGTTGAGCGCTCAGTGAATCTGTGTTCGACTACTCCGCCTAGGCTGCACTGTCCAGCGCAGATCCACTGAGCGCTCCACACAGACAGCATAGTCAGAAGGAAGAGTGCAGGGCACCTCCCCTACCCTCATTCAGATCTGGCGTTTGGAATTATTTTGGTTTTCATGTGACGTATGACCCTGAAGGTAAGCGAGTCATGGACTAAAGTAAAACAGTATGTTGGATGTGCCACGCAATGCTCAATTACATTGGTGTGAACTAGTGTGCTAGCGCAGTTAGCTCGTTAACGTGTTGGCTGTCTAGCCCCATGCACGGGGCGATCGGCGGTAGCTCGTTAACGGAGATTTGCCGTGTTGTGGCGTTAAGGTCATTTCAACGAGATTAACCTGAAAGCACTAGTGGGAACACGACGAATATGACTGCACATTTACGCCGACATCATCCTAGTGCAAAGACAAGTGGAAGCAGACAAAAAAAGCAAGCATGCTACTAACTTTAGCCGAGTCATTTAGACAGCTGTTAGCACATGATTCTCCTTATGCTGCTGAGAATATAGCCCAGAAGAAGCGGATAGTATAGCTTTTATTTTGGAAAGAGCCATCTCTCTGTAATAAACTCTCTTTTCCAAAGATGAGTGATTCCTCAATCAGATACAGGGCTTGCAATATCGCTAGCCCGACGTCCCGGAGCTAGCGATTTTTTCAGTCGGGCTACCAAAATCTATCTCTGCCCTGCCCGTCGGGCTATTGTAGGAAAAATATATGTCAATGCTTTTGCATTCTTTCAGAAATGTAGCTGGGTAATTATGTCATTGGCATCGGTGAGCCACTGTCAATATGTGACATATTGAAATCTCGTTTGAATTTGCGCTTGTTTTTTTGCTTTCACTTTGCAATCGTGCGAACTGTGTATAGAGAGCGACAGTACTGATCTGTGAGTGATGATAATTTGTGCACCAATTCCTCTGACATCGTCTTATTAATCGTTAGCTTACTATGCAAACATGACAAGTGAAATCTCCCGCAGCAAGCTTAAACATGTGAGAGGTTGATCGTGCAGAGAATCGCTGAGCTTATGTGAGTGCGTGTGTAAAAGCATTTCAGTTCTGCTGAGCCAAATAAGACAGGTCAGGGTGAAGAAGTGACAGCCAAAGAAAAGCTTACCACAAAACGGAGAAGTTATGACAAATCAGACTATAAGGCAAAAAGAAAGTGCAGCTTTATGGTTTCATGGACAAAAGAATTTCTGTGGCTGCGATATGACGAGCTAAATAACCAGGGCTGCACATAAGTGGTCCGCAGGTGCGCATTCGCTGTCAAAATAAAAAACACGCACAAGGGTTAGGGTTAAATTTAAAAACTGTACTTTTGAGTTAAAATATATATTTATAATTTTAATAAATGACAAATTAAAAAGGCATGAACATTTTTTGTATCGAAAAAATATCGAACCGTGACACCAAAGTATCGAACCGAACCGAACCGTGAATTTTGTGTATCGTTGCACCCCTAATATATATAATATATATATATATATATATATATATATATATATATATATATATATATATATATATATATATATATATACACACACATTTATTTTATGTTTCTTTTGTCTTGAGGACATCAGTAATTCCTATAATAATAATAATAATAATAATAACGAAAATTGCTTGCTCCAAATCTGCCATGCGTGGCACCTTCAGAAGACAAATAATCACTAGAGCCATGCTAACCAGCCATCACTCTTTTGATGAGAGGTGCATGGGTCTCTTTCATCTATGTCACACTGTCAGAATTAGTCCACAGAGTGGTTATTAATTTCTGTGCTGTATCCTGTGCCCTTGTTTGTTTGAGAAAGACAAAGATCGCCTGCATGCATGTCTCCAGCTTCCCTCATTTCTCTGTTGTGCTCCCCCTTTTTTATTGTGCCCTCTTCAATATCACCCAGCCATTATTCTCCAGGCCCTCATCCAATCCTCATTCCTGAGATGTTGTGGTGTCGGTGACACCATCAGCCATGTGCAAAGGGTCATTAGCACAGCTGTCATTAAATAAATGAAATCAATCCCAAAAACAGCTGGCTCCTGGGGAGGGTGAGGGATTTGGGAATATATGGGAGGATTCAGGCAGAAAATACTGATTGTGAATTCTGTGTGTTTGTATAATGTATATGCATTATCTGTTAATGTCTCCATGTGTGTGTGTATGGCTGGTTGATGGTGGCCGGCTTCATATCACGAGCTTTAGATTGCTCTCAATCTTTGCCACAGTAATTATGATGTAAGTGGAACAACAGCGTGAGGTGTGTGTGTGGTAATTAACCCCAGGCATCTGAGAAATGAGTCTAATGAGAAGAGCAGGACGTTGAATCTGTTCAATCAATCCTTCCTCTCTTTCCCTCTTCTCTGGAGCATTTAAATGTATCAGTGACCTTGTAATGGTTTACTGCGACATACATTTGAACCCATTTAGCACATCACTATCTCTTCATTTATTTTTCTTTGCCGTTTCGGTCATATTGAAGGAGACTCAAGGAGTCCTGCTTGACTTTGTGTTGTGAGAGTTTAATCCTATGGCGCTTGAAAAATTCATCAATGTGGTCAGTCAGTGGAGCACATCTCAACGTCAAATTAGTACAACAAACTAATGAAGCTTTAAAAATGCTGTTCAATGATTTACATAAAAATGGAATATTAATTTAAAAACTAAATTTCAAAAATATGAGGGTAATAGAGTGAAACGTACATTAGGGGCCATTGAATGAATGTCATTACAGAAATAGTATTACCATCTCAACTAAATGAGAATACATATTTTGTCAGTTTTATTGCCTTGAATCAGTGACAATCTTCAATGTAATTAACAAAAAATTATATTAATTACACTGTTATTTTAGGCAATCAATCTGGTATCTGAAGCAATTTGAAATAACTGAATAAAGGAATGCAGTTTATCAAAATGTGTAGTTTTTTATTTGTTTCTTATTCATTTTGCAAAAAAACTATTTTCTTAAAGAATTCTATTCTGTCCTTGGATCACTTATACAATCTTAATAAACTAGGTTTTTTTTTTAATGTGATTTTATAATATATAGACATAGGCATAGACATGTTTCATAACCACAATTTAATATTGCTAATATTATTGTCACTGATTAATGCTAATAAGATAGCTGATCAAATAGTTATTTTACCCTAACAAAGACATTATAATTATTGATCATTATTAATAATTTCATTTATATGTATTGCTTTTTGTAAGAAAAGAGTTACTTTACATTATAATATAGTAATAATATAGTTAATAATATTATAATATAATGTGTCGTATCACAGGTGATAACAGAAACAGAAATGTTTACACTGAGCACAGCATCAAATACTGCTGCTTACACATAGTTACTGACGTCTCAGAGACGGTTTCCTTTAACATCAGTTCTGTGATGCACATGTGGTGGCTATAGTACTACAGGTCTCACTCCCTGAAAACTGACCTGAAAACTTTTCCTAACCAGCTTGTATTTTGAACTTGGTCATCATCCACCTGGCAGCTGAACTAAACTAAGCCCTAAACTCACTCACATGTTGGGTGTGATGCTACTAGCTTAGGTAGTATATCTACTTCTCTAACTATTCTTGGCATAAGTCCTTATTTACACTGCTAAAAGTATCTTCGGGGATACAGCATTCATAACTTCTGAATGTTGCGCATATGCACCAGCATGTCAAACCAAAATAAAACCTAGCCCAAATCTAATTCAGGTGAGATGGAGTCAGCTTTCACGCAGAATAATGTTGAATCTGATCTTACCCCTCTATTTGTCAAAGGAAATTTAGCTGAAGAACATGCCTTCACTGAAGAGAAATCTGAAATACTGTAAATAATATAATAAACATAAAATAGGTAATGAAATAAAAAACAAACAAACAAAAACAGACAAAGAATTTCAGATAATTTAATTATGAGATCCAACATTCACTCAGTTTTAATTCTGCTTACAGCATTCTTGTTTTTGGTCTTTAATAACTCCTCAGCAAAATATCTGATGCCAGCTGCCAGAAATACAATATATGGACAAAACTACTGGCCCAAGAAATCTCTTAATCTTTGAATTCAGGTGTCTTCAGTCCCATTGAGCAGGTTTGTAAAATCAAACATCTACTCATGAAGTCTGCCTGCACCCACATCTCTGAAGTGGCAGGCCACGTGACATTTCAGAGTGTATATTGTGCAAAGTCCGGTTACTCAATAGCTCCTTTACACCCCAGAATTTTCAGTTTTATTTTTTATTAATACTTAAGATGTAATATTAACATCAGCACAACTATGTATCAGGAGCTTCATGGCATGGATTAATCTGTAGGTGGCCCAGTAGTTGTCCATATCTCCCACTTTTGACTTTTCCTGAGTTAGGTAATAATTACAAGGAGGTTCGTCACTACAGCTTACAGTTTTACTCACAAGTAGTAACACGATCCAGTTTTGATAGAAAAATATTTAATATATTTAACATTCTGTTTTTTTAAATTGTCTAACAGTCCCTCTGCGAGCTGTTAAGGTAGTGAGAGCAGAAAAAGTAGAACAGAAAATGTCTTTATGAATGTATAAATGCAAATTGTTTTTCCCAAATGAAAACACGAAAAACAAGAATCTTAACATCACAAGTGTTTACAACAGGTCTTCCATATATTAATTACCCCAGGAGGTGGGCTTTGCATTGCCAAATGACACCACCGATTCCCTCCTAAGGGTGGAGCTGACAGATGAAGGAATGATTAAGATGGAAATATCTTGCTGTCGCTATTCTCTGTTGTTGAGGATCATCACTGGTGACAGGCAGGGTTGTTCCACACTCACACAACTTGAAACAGTTGCCACAGGCTATGCACACCTCATCAGTCTTAACCTGTCCAAATCAGTTTCAGCATCAAACTAGTTAAGATCAGGCAAATGCTTCACTGCAAAGATGGAAAATATGTTTTAACATTGGAACTGTTGATGTGAAAATCTCAGTTGTGAATGTTTTAGCTTGGGGGGGAAATTGTAAAGTTGCTTTTGCCTATAAGCGTCTACTCTTATTCTTTAGCTGAATATTTTAAAAGGTCTCTAGCCTTTCTTTTGTTTTATTTTAGAAGCTCCAATAGTGCTTTTAAAGAAAGGAGCTGGGACGGTTTGAGACATTACCTGTGCCATTCTCTACAGTCACTGACAACAAAACAAATCTTCTACAAGCCATTCAGATTTTTTTCTAGCCAATCAGCTCTAATGCAATCCTTCTTCAGCATAAATAGAAGTGGTAAAGAGACTGTTTTCCAAACTGACAGCCAAAATGTCCAACTCCAATAGGTGGTAACTGAAAGTGAACAACTTAAAACATCCATTGAAGGGAAACACCCAGGATGCCCAGCTTAACTAAACTTAATAACAGTAATCACACTAAATATTCACACCATGGTGATTTATTAGCTTGTTAAGTCAACCCAGGTTTTCCAAAATAGCAGTAATAGCAATAGTGTTGCCCTAGGAAGACCAATTACTGAGCTGCATATTTATCATAAGAATAACACATTCATTAAAATGAATGAGTCAAAAAATATAATCTGCATGTGCTGCAGCCAAAGCTATAAAAGAAAGGTGGCAATGAAGCATGAGTTATGTGAATGAATAAATTAATAGGCTTATCAATATCAGAATGACTTAAATTTTGTAATCATGCCTGAAACATAAGGGAGAGAAGATTTCAGGTATATAATTTAATTACTTATTTATACTTATTGATGATTTTTTTTTCTTTGTTCCTTATGCTTTAATCTGTTATAAAGAATTTTTATGCATCTGATTTTTTTGTCTTTTAAAGACCATGGTCTACGCCATAGCTTTTTTCTTGAACTGCATTAACATTTCCTGAAGTGTCATGTCTGGTTGAAACTTCTCTTCTGTTAGTTATCAATGTACATATATCTTCTGCTGGCATATCAGCTTGACACATCTACTTCATAGTCTGCCATTATGTTCTCACTACAGCTGCTTCTGCTAATGCTAACCCCAAAATGTGACAGGTGTGAGGACAAGACATCAATTGCTCTGTTATTGGCTGCAAGTGTGAGTACAGGTGCCTGTATCAGAGAACCTGGAGATCAATTGAATAACTTTTGTGATTTTCACACAGCAATAGTAAAATTCCTTACAGTGTGCAAATAACAGTAAAGTTAAAAGAGGTTTGTAATGTCTGTGAAAAAAACCGTGATCATGTTGAAGGTATTTTAGTCCGGGCAAATTTTGACTTGTAAAACATTTGATAGAGTAGCTTATTATCTTTAAATTATATTTTCCTTTATTTTTTAACTCTTAATGACCTATTACATTTTTTTCAGTCTCACTGTACTTAAATATAACAGATTGTAGCCAATTACCTGAATTGTTCTTCTCAAAAGTTTACTGTTTTAAAGAGTTGGTAGTGTTAACTATTCATTTTTTTGGATTTCAAAACCACATGATTTTTCTTGGTCTTACACACTGTCCTGTATGTTTATATTTGGTCAAGCATGTTAGGCACAATAAAGGATTAACACTAATGTTCAAATAAAAATCCTCCTGGAGAGCATCTTAGTGCAACAGTACAAAAATTATATTCCCCACATTTTGCATCACAAAGCATCCCTTGGCAGTTTAGTTTCAATGTTTTTAGCACAGCTAAGGGAGGATTAAATGCACTCTCATCCTGAACTACTCATATGTTTTCCAGTATTTGAGTTCCTCATTGAATATTAATTGTAGTAGTGTTGGTATCTAAAAAATGCAATTGTCTTGATAGTTACAGCATAAGTAAAAGATCAACATTTTATCATAGCGTGACAGTGTGAGTGAAAATTAACTTTCCCGTTTCTTTTTTCTTTTATCCTACATAAGATTTCTTCTTATTTCTGGAGTTCAAGGGTTTTTGCAAAGTTTCCAAACAGTATGTGCAAAGTCTCATACTTTTTGCATCTAAATTTAAAAAAAAAAAACAAAGATTTTACAAAACTCTAAATAGTGCAGCATCAAAATACGGTTTCATCTAATGTGGACTTGTTAGGCACAGTGAGTACCATGTGCTCTAAACACACAAACATGCACACCCTCAGCCAATTTTCTGTCAGAACGTCCTGGAATTTTGAGGAATGATTTAAAGAAAAATGACTGGAAACCATTCTAGGGATTGGCATCCTGTAATGACTTTATAGCTTTTTGAAGCCCTTTTCTCAAACAGAGACAAACACTGCAAGTGATTATATGATAATGCAACAACTGAAAATTAGATTTAGAAATTATCATGTTATCTTGATGAAAGTGGAGAAGACAGTGTTTTCTTGTGTGTCATTAATTGTCAGCTGGGATTGCTGCAGAACTTTAAACCAGGATGGAGAATTGGCCTTAATCCAGGACTGGACTGGACCAAATAGATGGGAATTGTTGAGATTTTAAGTGTACTCCTCTAGTACTCTACTGCTTATAAAACTGGTACTTTATCATCACTTTTATAAGATATTTTTATTTATTTAACTTGTAACTTGGTCATACAATAACACATGGTAACATAGAACCAGACACCATGTATTCCTTTGAACATTTTTTGTTATTTTAATTTTACTGCTATTCTGCCATGAAAAGCAGTCTTTTACACATGGCATACATAGCACAGTATCTGAAGGATTCAAACACAAATTTTTACCTTAAAAAAGCTGGACTGAAATATTTTACCTAAACCACAGATTCTTCTTTTGCTCTGGTATTATTTAAAAAGAAGTCGACAAAGTCATTGAAGTCCAGCTCCAAGATAGTTCTGACTGAGTGGTCAAACATGCATCTTTCTGGAATCCTGAGTTTCTTCCAAGAAACACTGCTCTCCTTGACAATTAAAGCTGACTTCCCTCTTTGCCCAGTCTGGTAGTGCTAGCAGTCCTGCTCCAACTATCATTACCTTAAAAAAAATGCGTCTGTGATGCTGCATTTCTAACACAGGTTTGTTCTTTGCACAGCTTTAAATCACCTTTGCAGAAGCACAGCATATAGTCTACACAGTGTCTATCATTTAGCCTGAACTGTCTGATGCAAGCTTTCTTGAAGGATATTCTAATGCTCTTCTGCAAGTAGGCTGCCTTTTGTTCTGTTGCTTGTCAAGATGATCCTACACTGTTTTGCGACTTAAAGTGTACTACTGTCTGTTTTCCTTTTCAGGTATGCTTTTATTGCACTTGCAGGATTATTATCGTGCTATTGCCAATCAGATGCTTTCCAGATGGTATTGGATAGTAGTTTTCTGTGTTCATAATTCCATCAATTTTGACAAGATATCTGGTGTGTTCGCTAGGCTTTGGAAACCTCTTTCTTTGTAAAACCCACCTGCTTTGTAACTGCTTCCTCCTCCATGCTACTGTCTCAGTTTCTTTTCTGAGTTTGTTACAGCTTTCTGTTGTCTGTACTCTGTCTGTATAATTGAAGTAAAAATGTAGTTTACATAACAACAGCCATGCAAATTTAGCAGAATGTTTTCTACTAGATTCTTATTGTACTGACACCATTAGTTGTCAGTTCAACACTGCTCACCTTCAACTATGGTTTCCTGGCAGGTCACATCAAACATGTGTAAGATTAATTGGTGTTTTCTTTGTAACAAAGCTGACATTCAAAGATGACGATGTCCATGGCTTAGACGACAAAACAATCTCTCACATCAAGTATTTCTTTCTTTTATTCACTACTGCAGTGTTTTCCTAACCATACCCGTGAGGACAGTTATGCAAAACTATAGTAAGTCATTTTTGGACAAGCGACAGGCTGAACAGTGTTGCCAAAGCTTTAACATCAACCATATTATAAATGTTTAATGCCATGGATGGATGGAAAACATATAAAAAAAAGCCAAAAAAGTTAATCTGATAGACTATATCAGTATATCTTTACACATGGCTGTATTTTTAGAAATTCTGCTTTATTTCTTACCTCTCACATTACTCTGCGTGCCCTACGAGTCAATTTGTATTTTGTTTTTGAGCTTTTACAATCACTTGTCAACCTTTCATAGCTCATGCAAGGCCACAAGGGTGGCCTATACCACTGGTAGCTTACGTCGTCAACAGCACATAGAAGGACATATCTAAATAGTTTAAATAACTCCAAGCCTATGCGCTTCATATCATTGTTTATCTTGTGTTATCCTTGTGACTTTTGCTTACCATGAGTAATGCATGAGTCACTCTCTTTGAACCTGATCATCATGACTCACTTTTAGAGTCAAAATCAGCCTTTGTTGTATGTTACAAGGCTGATAGTGTTAGCTTGAACGGTGCTTTTTGATGTAATTTCAAAAAGCACTGAGTTATCCCAACAAATAAAACTTTTACATTTGACTGTATACTGTATACCTGCTTATACTTCTTTGGGCATCACGCTTCTTGAATAATGCCACTTGTGTGGTATTTGACAGACATCTTAGCAATTTAAACTGTGCTCTTAATTTATTACATTAACCCCATTTTAACTACTTGTCCAAAACGAATGTCAGAAACTATTGTGAATCCAAAGGCTTCCTCTTCCTGCTTTTAAAGGATTGAAGTTTTGAACACAGCCAGCCACATTTTGTGGCTGTTGCATCTATTTACTGCCAGCAGACTTAATGACACATTTATAGATGCAATCTTGTGCAACAGCCAAGAAAGGAAACTCTAGCTTTGTTGTTTAGATAATATTTTCTGTTGACTTGCTAGAGACATGTTGATTCAGTTGTGGGGTAAAACATTAATCTTTAGAGGAAGTGATGGTGGAAGTGATGGTTAAAATACAACATTTGATCAAAATCAACCATCTGTAAATTCAAGAGACACTGTGGGTTTATCTAACACCGTGGCTTCACAAATAATACTTACAATTACAGAACTTATTATGATTCAAAAGGAACAAGGCATAAGCTCAATGATGAAAACGTCCAGTCTGTTCATTAAAAGCTCGTTTACTTCCAAAGGAAAATGAGCTGGATCATTCAAGGTCTGCTAAGCAATTCAGAGACAGAGCAAAGAAGACAGAACATTCAGCCCTTTGCAGAGAGGTCTTTATTAATATTTTAATTAAGAGAAAAATACACCCTTGAAATCTCCCACACTCTAAGATACCGCGTGTTTGCATTCCAGAAGTATTTCGTGAATTAATGAATCTAATTAACAATTTTGATGTAGCAACTCAAAACTAAACCTGAGAGGATAAACATATCATCGCTCAGATGAGATTTAGTAGATCTAAAAATGTAAGGTGACACCAAGTTAATGAGAGTTACCAAAAAGTTATTGTTGAACTAGGGTGACTGTGTTGGAGTTGATTTGAGAATGCTTTGATCCATCACCCAGTGCTAAGAATACAACCTTGCCAACTGATGTTTCAATAGACTTTGGTCTCTGTACAGATCTTTTTTTCATACCATTAAACTTTTAATTATGCTTCTTTCACCTGTTACGATATTAGATCAGACCTTTAACTCTCTGTAAAATATGTTTCTATTTTATTTATTTCATCCTCTCTTCTTAATTTAAATTGATGCCATGTCATAACTTTACATTTTTTAACGTTCCTTAAAGGAAATTTTTCAATATTATTTTATGTACCTGAATATGAATTTTAAGTCTGTTGATATATGACTTTGTGGTTTGAATTTTCTTCACTTTTACAGCAGAGAACAAGGTTTGACTCATAGATGTCACATTTTTTCACACGTTTTAGGTTTTTAGCTGTTATTAATTAAAAAGAAATGTTCTTCTGACCTGATATGACTATTTTACAAATTGTCACTAGTCCTTTTAGGGCTAAAGTTCATTCCAAATTGAAACAAAGAATTAGATTTGTCGTATAAAACTTTTCTGTTTTTGATTGGTTGCCCAAATCAAAAGATCCCACAGGAGATTTTAAACTGACGTTAGCACTTCTGGCCAACACCAAATGTAGGGATATCACAAAGTGCACTGAGGCTGATCTCTCATGTTATTTATTAATTTTAGGTTGTTTTGTTTTTTTTTAATCTAAACTGATAAACTTTCCATACCACATTTATAAAGGGCTCTATATTTACATTTTAAGAAGAGTGATTTTCTGTATAAATGAGCCTTAGTCATTTTTACTGTCATTTCCTGAATCTGCTTCTTGATCTTTTTGATTATTCCATTCCAGTCCCGTGTAAAACAAAAGGGATCTACTTTGCCTTTAAGGAGAGAAGAGGATCCCACTTCTTAAACATATATTTTTTGTGAATGGGTTGAGTAGCAAAATAGATGCTTTGTCTAGTACACAAGGCATCCACACAAAAAGACCAATGGCTTTCTTGTGGTTCCTACAATTTAAAATGTATTTAAAATTAGAATGGGAGGCAGAGGTATGAGCTTTCAGTGCTTTCTTCAGTAGAACGAGCTCCCAGTTTGGGTTTGGGAGACAGACACTCTCTCTTTTCTGTCTATTATTGTAGGTTCTTTACCTTACAATATAAGGCACATTGAGGCAAGTGCTGTGTGTTGCTATATAAATAAAATTGAATGGAATCGAACTGAACTGAATTGAAACATGGAATTGCAACAATTGGTTTCGGTGCTTTCAACTTTTATTCTGAAAGTAAACTTTCTTCATTTCTGGTTTGACTCACACTTGATAGACTTGTTCTACCATTTAGGTAGTAGTTAGTGAATATTTGCAAACAAACATGAAAAAAAACTACAGGTAACTGTGGCAATATGCTAACAACCAAAGTAACCACTATTACTTGTTTAGGGCAGTGCTTTCATTGCAACCAAAGTACCCCAGCAACATACAACAACCTCCAAAGACCACTACCAACCAAATGGGGAATATACATTTTACTAGCAACCAGTGGCTGTATCATGTCCAATAGCTGGTGGACAACTCTCAAGCTTTGCCTGTTTGGCACCTGAGTAGTTCCACTTTGAATAACAGCGATAAGTTATCGAGCACAACTAAATTTGTTTCGATAAGTGTAATGTTTCACATTCACATTTTTTTTCTTCCACATACTCCAACACATTTGGAAAACTTAGGAAATGGGTATTTTCAGGGTATTTTCCTGGATGTGGTGATCTGAGACACGTAAAGTTTCAAGAATTTGGGGTGCTGGTGAAAACATAACTGCCAAATATCACAATGTGAGAATCCAGTCATTGATCAGGAGTCCAGTCCACTCATTGAATAAATCTGAATTCTTAAGTGCACGTGTACCACCCTACTGTCAATGCAGAGTTATTAAAAAAATAGACAGATTTCTATGCGGGCTGAGTTTAATACAACTGAGATTGCACTTAACTCCTCCCACTTCTTTGTCAAGAGTCCACTGGTATGCCATTACATAGTAATACCTGTCAATCTTAAAATAAAACAACTCCACACAGTGGCATGCTGCCTCCTTGATTTTTTTAACACTCTGGTGTTCCTGCCTAGCACGTTCATGACCCCAATGATCAATGTGCCTTCACGGCTTTTCAAGTGTAGCTCCATATATGTAATGATATAGTCACCCTTTAATTCCAATAGTAATAGCCACACTAAATAACAAGTCCTTCACAGGTTTATTTTCTTGGACATAGATAAACCAAACAAGTTGTTTTTATGCACAATCTGATATCTGTCATCAGCTCCTTCTTATGTGTGTCATTAATTGTTCGGGACATAATGTTATTAATCAGTGGCATGCATTTTATTTATGTATTTTTATTTTAGGTTGAAATTTCATCAGTGATTGATATATTTCTGTGAAGTCTCGACAGTCGATCTTTAAATCCTTTGAATGTTTTCTTCTGTCAGAGTTACTGTTACTGTTAGGTTTTGTATTGTTGATTGGCATTTATGCTTAGAAATATTTAACCATATATGCTTAGAGGTGTATAATCAATTGTGTAGTGATAGGATGTGTGATCTCTAGCAGGCTGCAAAGGCTTGGTGTGCATTCCAGGAATGCACACCTACATCCTGGGAGCATGGTAAGAGGTCGCACCTTGTTTTATTGTTTTACGGTAGGATTAACGTACCTATGTCAGTTTTAGCCTAAGTGCTTTTTTACATATAGATGAACTGTTGGATTTTCCAGACCAGCAGGTTAAGGGAAGTCGTTTGTGGGGCCACACTCTGACCCCCCCCCCCCCACACACACACACACACACAAGGTACTCTTTGTGTGTATGTATACGTCGTATTTTAATGAATCTATGCATATTCATGTAACCTCAATAAAAGAGCAGTGTTACGGGGGAGCGGACGAGAGCAACTGGGGTCAAGCGAAGGAACAGCGTTTGTCCGGTTCTCTCCCGTGCACGAGAAACATGAAGAACTTTGCCTACTTCGTGTCTTGCTTGCTGTGTAATTATATTGTCTTCAACGTTCCGGCGAATGGGTTCAAGCCACAAACCTATCAGTTACAATGTATTGTTTTGGAATATATGCAATACAAACATCTTAGTAATCTAAAGGATGTTCAAAGATGACATTATGTGAACATTGCATTTGCCATATTAGTCATACACTCAGTAAAACTCCATCGGACCAACACAGAACAGTCTGGTTTTTGAAGACTGTTCACTCCTTTCATGATCAGCTGGCAACTTATGAAGTCTCCAGTAAAGCAGTTTGGCCCACAGGCTTTCATCTTCACCTGGCTAGTGATTTATCACTGCCTTGCAGAGCAGAAAGCAGCACCCCTCCCTCAAGGTACTGAAGAAAACACACATAGAAACTTAACACTGTAGATTTGCAGGATCTATATATAGTGCACCCATTGCTGCACAGATATTGTAAAGTGTAGTTTATATTTCGAACAATGATCCAGACAAATTTGTTCAATGCAACCGCTTCTCTTTGTTCACCTGTCAGTTGCATAATACCCCCATTAGTCATGTCGACTACAAAGCTAATGCTTGCAATAAGGTTACAACATTACAACAATGTTCAACAATGTCCAAAGTTATTTTTAGTGTAATTGTTTTAACTACAATAGTGATGGGTTACCACATGATTGAACAGTCAACTCATCTAACATTGCATTAACATCACTTGCTGCTATTGCGTTAGAATGGGGCCAGGCACTATGCCTTGTAGATTCTTAATTAAAGTGTTGTTCTTCTCAGTCTGCTATGTGTTAGCTCAGCCAGGATGAAGTGAAGCAACATATAACCAGATGGAGTTCCTTTTAGGGAGGCTATTTTATTTCTATAAAAAAAAATCAAAAGAATGATTAGTGAGAAACCGTAGGATGAAGTTTAAAAACAACAGAGTCAAACAGGATTTGTAAAGGAGAAGGAGGAAAAAAGTCTGAACCACCTCCCCGCTGAAGCCTGTATGCCCCCCAGAAATCTAAGTTAGACTAACAATCTTCTCAACATTACCAAATGACAAAAAAGTAACCCTCCCCTCCAACACAGTTGGCACACACACAACCATTCATCACCTTTTTTGCATATAAATAAATGCAGATAAATATGATCCATATGATATTTTACAGACTTAACAGAACCCAACACTGTCAAAAGACAAGCAACCCTTATCTTCCCAAGAGAGACCCCTGCAATGATTTTTAACTAACTCAGTGGCTGCTTTGAGTGTCCAACATGTAATGGAAATGAAGGTCAGTATGACCCTTTTATGTACAGGATCCTATGGAGAGCTGCTTTCCCACTTCATATATATAAAAGTTACATTTAAATACCAGAAAGCAAAAGTAGGTACACCGTTTTTTATTCAGCATTTTTTTTAAATAAAAAGAAACATGCTAACTCTTGTTAAGTAGTAATGTGTTTTTCATATTATATCAGATTGTGCACATAATATCTGAACTACTAACTTGTGAACATCATTCATTATTCTGTGTATATTAGGGTCTTAACCAATGTTCCCTCTAATTCAGGGGTGTCAAACTCAAATACACAGTGGGCCAAAATTCAAAACTGGAACAAAGTTGCGGGCTAACATTAATATTTATTGAAAAAAAAATCTTCCTCCAGATATAAGAATGAATCTTTTCTTATGGACTCAAATAAGTTTTGCTGGAAAACTGAATATGGAACAAGCAAAGCTTAATACTAAACAATATATATTATTAGCTGTATAATACCAGTAGGCCAGCTCTAATAGTAATTTGGTATGGCTTCGCGGGCCAAATGTAATTAGGCTGCGGGCCAAATTTGGCCCGCGGGCCAGAGTTTGACACCTATGATCTAATTTTTCACGTGTCTGAGCGAACACACAAACTCCCTGAGCGGTCCCTTGGACCACTGTGAGCGACATCAGACGTGTGCACTGTGGTCACGCCGGCATCTAATCCATCCAAGTTACATGGTTTATTAAAATAATCAAATTACAGCATTTACATTTATGTTAGACTACTTTTAATTAACTGCTTTAGCCCACTTACAATGAAAATTTAAAAAAATCTACTCATTGACCTGTGTAGTATGTTAACACTATTGGAAGTAAAAATAACTTTCGAAAACACAACTTTATTTTTTTTAATGTTTTTTATAAAGCTCTGACTTGTATTATGAGTCTGTGGTCTGGGAGAGAGTCCTGTAACTCTCCGTCTGCAAAATACAGTATATAATGACCAATGTTGGGCAACTAATTATATAGTTACTTCTTCAAAAAAGTAACTCAGTTTGGCAAACAACGTTTTTTGCAGCTATTTTTTTTTAATGCAGCCAAGGCATTTTTAAATAAACATTTCAAACTCTTTACAGAACAATCAGCTGTTCTGCATCAAATTTGATGCCACACAAATTATTTGTGCCACTCCAAAGATAATTTCTGTCCACTATGAGATAAAGGAGAACAACAGCCTGATACCTGCAGGCCTGACAACAGGAGATGTATCACTCCTGTAGCACCTGTAACATTCAGCAGTCGCCTCATTGTTCTGACACACACAACAAAACTATTGATTACAGTACACACTAACTACACAAGATTTGCGCTTAACGTGTCAAAACACCGCCGTCACTCCTAAAACTTTCCCCCGTTTCTTAACAACTAGATGCCACGTTGCCGTATCATTTTTTGATTGGTCGACATGGTACTTTTTTGGACGAATAGGAAAGTGAGAGGTGGGTGGGGTTTGTTTTTGCTCACAGGCGGAGAGTGCTTTCGCGCCTTTTTTCTTCCCGCAGTTAATATAAACAACAACAGTATTCAGGAAGAAAACCAAACATTGCATATATTTTTATCAGAACTCTGGTTTTACGTGGCCTATCAACACAATTTAAAAACTGGTACAAAGTCCACACTTTTTCCGTCAATTGTTCCGTCTGTCCTGCTCACATCTCCAATTGTTGTACACGTTGTCATTAACGTGGCTTCACTCCACATCAGCCACGCCGCTTTGCTAGCTAAAACACCGGTGTTGGCACATAAGGACGCTGTCATAGCCTGTCAATGACGTTGATTGGCTGCGTATATACGCATTATTGGCTGAACTATGGGATAAGGTGGCATTGTTCTAATCCCATATAGGAGCAGCCAGTCACTCACTGACTAACACTGCAAAACAGGATTGTTGAAGTATTAATTTTAATTTCAATTCAGGTTAGATTTTTTTGTGCGCAGCGCAGATTTTCTGTGCGCAGAGACCGTGCCTGCAGTGCACAATTGCGCACGTGTGCAGCTTAGAGGGAACATTGGTCTTAACCACCTGGGTGCTTGGAACCTATCCCATCTGTCGTAGGGTAAGAAGTGGGTTACACCCAGGCAAACCATTCACACATTCACACCTATGGAAAACTTAGAATCACAAATTAACCTGGCAAACATGCTTTCGACTGTTGCATGAAGGTGGAGTACGCAGGAACTTCCTGTGCCGGATGCAAGCTTGCAAGATGCAATCTTCACACAGAAAGGCCAGGATACTTTTCCTGTGTGACAGCAGTGTTAATCACTTCTCCACCATGTTGGCGTCGTGGTAAAGACTTAAAAATAGATATTTTCCTCTACCTTGATCACATTATAATTTTTGAATGGTGGTAATAATTGCTGATAACTGGTAGGAGATTCAACTTTCAAAGCCATGTTAAATCTCTTTCAACACAAAATCATATTACTCAGATTTCAAATTAAATTAACCTTTCTTAATGCTGGTATTTCCCCTCTCTTGTCTCACGTTTAGGGAGGGTGTTTGTGTGTTTCCTCCTCATCAACATTTCCTAATTAATAGCCAATCCAGCTCCAGGATGACTTTGAATGGTCATTCAGTGGTTGTAACCCCTTCATTTAAATGCCACTCAGCACAGTCATTTTTCTCAAGAGTGATATACTGTCCAAAATCAAAACATTAATTAAAAAGCCATTTTCTCACTCCTCACCAGCATGACATTTTCCCTCACCAGTTTGTTGATTGCCTTGCTTGGCAGAGCGCTGGCTGCAGCTGTTCTTCAGCTATACAACTCAACTGAGTAGCTGAAGACCTGAGGGAAGTAGACAAAAAGAACAGTGGGTCTAAGACGAAAACGGAAGAGGGGTGGGAGCTTTATGTGGATGAGATGTGTGCAACATTCTGGTATCAAGGTATAGTGCACAAGGAGCCTGTGTGGAATTTGACTGCCCACTAGTGTTAGAGATAGATATAAAAGGATAAGTGTAAAGACAAACAGCAGCTAAAAATAATAAAGAATAAAATATATATTTAAACAAAGAGAAGAGATTAAACTGCATTTAAATAAAGACGCAATTCATTGATTTAGAATGAATGATTTAAGTCTTTGTGTTTAAATAAAGGTTTTCTCTAATGTCTGTCCCTTAAAACTGTAGTTTTTTTATGTTGTTTATTCTAAAAACAACAGAAAAAGAACACGTCTCATTAAAAAAAGTAAGTCCCTGCACCGCAATGAGAGTGTTAATTAAACTTACAATGGCTTTTGGTGGTAATATTTTGTGAGGCAGGTATGGAAAAAAAATTAAGAAAAAAACTGCATAGTACAAGGTTAAATTTAGCCTTTCACAACAGAGTTCTCATCACTTCCTTTGCCTACTTTCTATCTCACAAAAAAAACCAAGCAAACGTGTCACTGGGTTTTCATGGGATCCATGATTATTTCCATTCCACTATGGAAGTGCATTCGCTCGTCATTATAAGGAGAAAATGGCAATGCAAGCCGCCAAGTTCTGATAAACACATGAATACATGAATATATGAGTGGGAGCCTTAGCGAGCAAATGTGTTGTTGAGTAGAGATGTTTGGGCCTGAGCTGTTTACACTGTAGAGAGCATTTGTGGAGATCTGCTCTTTTATGGTTTCTGTTGAAAACTGTGTGTCTAGACGAAGAGTCTCTGTCAGTGAATGCCATTAAACCTCTCTTTTTCCCCAACCTTTGTTGCTATGTACAGTTTTTATGAAATAAAGATGGAAATCTCCTCATTGAGGTGAAAAGCAATCAATATGATAATTTCTATATTTTCCATTCACCTGAAAGAACTACAGTGGTGTACTGTGTTTATGTCCCCCAAAAGAGTAATTCATTTTAATGTGTCACTGAAAATATTTTTCATTGTTTCTCCATCCTGACTGACATAAGACAACACATATATCCTTTCATTATTTGCAGCTGTGCTGAAATTCATTACCCAGTGAATTGTAGACAGTATTTCTAATAGGCTTTTTTACAGGGGTAAACATTTGCCTTGTCAATCTGACTGCATGTTGTAAAAGAGTAGTATTAAAACAACAACAAAAGAAACAAAAAAGAAAATAAAACGATCGTGATGATTTATAAACTCTCATGAAAGCACAGTAAAAACTAGAAGGTTACTCAAGGGCATTCAGCCTTCCTGCCTGGCTCACTGTTCGAGGTAAGAACACTCCTGTCCCTAAACACACACACACACAACCTTCCATCATATCACATTTTACAAATATCCCATGATGCGAGGACTCTATGACCCCGATGTGCAATGTGCTGGTGTGTGAGTGCTGGCAGGTGAGGGGGCTTGGTGATGTGTGGAGTGCATTTGCAGTACTACCGTTTGAGTAAGTTTTATGTCACCATGTGGTTGCGCATACATGCATTTACATACCTCTATCCTGAAACTTCAGAGGACATTTTTAGGATAAAGGGTGTAGCGTAAAACATTCGAACATGCTCTGCCTATTTGCACGTAAACTCTGCAGTGGAAATGCCTCCTGGTGACTATGATGTATTACATGTCACTGGAACGCATCCCTGTAGAATACTAATGCAAGCATCTGTGAAAATTGTAGCAGTATTTGTGTGTTGGTGAATTTCTATCAAGTTATGAAAAACAGAGGTTTCAGAGGCGGACATCACTCTTTGGTTTTGTACTTTCCTTTAGATGTTAATTGAGGAGTTAGAATGATAGGGTCACATTTCTTGTAATATGTCTTAAAAAGAGGAAGGCAATGGTAAAAGTTAACCTGGAGTTTCTGGATTTAAAATACTGTAGGAGACTGTAAATTACTTGACTACAAAGGCTGAAATTTGATGTTAAAAGGAGCCTATGGCTGCGTTCAGCCTGTCATTTCTTTATCTTCTTCTCCTGTGTGAGCAGCCTTAGAAGGACATTGAAAGTATTTGTGGTGGTTAAACTCCATCTAACCGCCAAACCCACCTGAGAAGGGTCATTGAATGTTTTTACATTCAATAAGCAACTTGTGGTGTATGCTGTTGACAGTGCTGGGGCATTAATCATAGTGAAGTAACAGAAAGAAGTGGGAGAGCAGTGAAGGATGAGAGAAGACTGAGATCTGCCAGTCCAGTGATTTGCAGTGCATGTCAGCTGATGTCAGAATAAGTCTGAATTTACTGGCATCATGAGTATACCTTTGTGTCTGTCGGCATCAGCTTGGTGTCTAAGACAGTAAGGGGCACAAGATTTTGCAAAATTGCAGAAAGTGCAGAATTTCAGTTTTATTTTAAGTATAGCGTTAACTGTTTAGGAATTACAACCTTTTTTTCTACAATGAGCCTCATTTTCACAGGCTCAAAAGTAATTGGACAATTGGATGGCAAGCAGTTTTATGGCCCTGTGAGGGGTGCTCTCTCATTGTTTCATGAATTATCAAGCAGACAAATGATTTGGAGGGATTCAAAGTGTTCGTCTTTTCACTGGAAATCTAAATATGAGGTCAAAAGAAATGTTGATACAAATGAAGTAGGACATGATGGTGGGGCATGTATGGCTGCCAATTAAACCTGGTCAGTAGTGTTTATTGATGATGTATCTGCTCATATAAGTAGCAGAGGGAATTCTGAAGTGTACAAGGCTATATTCTCTGCTCAGATTCAGCCAAATGCTCTAGAACTGATTGGATGGTGCTCCACTGTGCAAATGGACAATGACCCAAAGCATATTGCAAAAGCAACCCTAGAGTTTTGCAAAGAAATTGGATATTCTTCAATAGCCAAGTCAACCACCTGATCTCAAACCAATGGAGCATGCTTTTCAGTTACTGAAGACATAACTGCATGTAGAGAGACCCACAAACAAGCAGCGAATTTAAGTGACTGCAGTAAAGGACTAGCAGAGCATCTCGAGGAAAGAAATATGGTATTTGGTGAATTGGTGGTCTATGAGTTCTAAGAATCAAGCATTAATGCCAAAATACTAATTTAATTACTAAAGCAATATTCATTTTTGTCCAAATTTGTCCAAATACTGTTGAGCATTTGAAAGAGAGGATCAAATGTAATTCTTAAACAGTTAATAAAGTACTTTCCCAGCTCTTTAAATCCAAACTAAAAGTCTTGATTATTTGATCTGCATTCCCAATAAAATATTGTGGTGGTGAATAGAGGCAAAATTTATATTTCTTTATATTTTGCTCCAAAGGAACAAACTGTCTTATAATAAAAGAGATCTTTAAGTTTCAAAAAAGCACAGGTTTTCTTTGGAGTTTTCTGACTGCTTTTTCACTCCGTTTTTGTCGAGACTTCATCAGGGCTATTGCTGCTCATATTAGCTCTTTTTCTTTTCTTCCCTGTGAAAAACAGAATCGTGGCAACTGCAACTTACTGACATCTGCACTCGTTCCGGTGTTGCACCCAAAAAACACAAAACAGTTGTTTTTAAAAACCACCAACCCACTTAAACCCCTGACTATGCCACACAGTTTGTCCTCTTTCATCTCTTTTTATGCGATATACCCTGGTGATTAATAAACAAATAGATTTGCCTTTCATGTGTTACTGTTCAGCCTCATATCTGTTTGATGTTTGAAGGACCGCAGTGACACGGAAAAAAATTATAAATATATATCTTTATTTTAATAGTTATGTCAACTAGTTGCCTGGAATTAGTTGAAAAACTTAACATTTTGATGAATTGGTTTTGCAGCTATTGACTATGATGACAGCTACAACTAGATTAACAGACAGTGTCTGCATTAACATTACTAATAATTTTACTAACATTACTAATCAGTTTATTGTGCCCCTCAGTTTTTAATTTATTTCAGTTGTTACAGCTAGTGAAAAAACATAAAATTTTGTAACGTTTCATTTTCACCATAGATAGTCAAAGAAATGAGAACAGGAAAAGGGATATTTATAGTCTACACATTTCAGTTAGAACATATTATTGTGTAACGTAAACCAAATTGAATGCAGTATGTTGTATTGTTGGGATTTTCCAGGACACGTTTTTACATTCTCACTGCTGATTCATATAGACATGTAATGTTCAACTGCTTTCTGGTCACCCATATTTAATATTTATACTAGATAGATAGATAGATAGATAGATAGATAGATAGATAGATAGATAGATAGATAGATAGATAGATAGATAGATAGATAGATAGATAGATAGATAGATAGATAGATAGATAGATAGATAGATAGATAGATAGATAGATAGCACGGCATGTAGATAATAATGATAATTAAAATGAATGGTGTGACATGCAATTTTGAGTAAAAAATAGAAAAAAGGGGGAAAAGCTGTAATTTTTTTAAATATATATATTTTTTTAAAAAACCTTTAAGCTAAATTTAATGCATATGTGTGCATTGCTCAGACACAGTGTTGTTTTATTAATTTTTTTTACAATAATGGTAAATAAAATGGAAGCAACCAAAATTTGATTAAATGGTTATAATAAAAAGGGGGTTGTAACCAATGATGTGCTACAATTTCCATAAAAGGAATGATAAATCAGGAGAGCCAGCTGGAACTCTGCTGGGCGGGTGAGTTTGTGGGCTCAGAGGGTGTGAAGGAGATAACAGTCCTATAAAATGACCAGCCTGATCCATGATCTAACAGAGGCCGGTTTTATATTGTTGCAGTTTCTTCTTTTTTGTGTCAAGTAGTAGTTGTGTAAAATCGCACATGCACATTGTGTGAAGACACTTTTAAATGCATCACAAATATTTAAATTAAAAATAGTGGCTCTGGGCACAGGTTTCATTTTATGTGATTAAAGGTGTGAAAATCATTATTAAGTTGTTCTGAGTAATCACCTTTATTCTATAAAATATTTAAATATTGTTATAACATTTCAGTAATGGTTCAGGTCAGTAATAGTTTGAGCATGACAATGACATCACAACTACATGGTGTCTTGCCTCAGCAGTAACCAGTTGTCAACCTAAATAAAGGCTTACGGTACCTATCTTACACAACACTCTTAGACTTCTCATTTGGAAATTAGATAAGGGACTATATTTTGAACAAATTGTTTTCCACCCCTCCAACACACTTGTAGAATCAACACCAACATACTTTGGTGGTCTTCCAGTGAAATGTGGTGGCCCACCACCTTAGTAAAATGTATATGTTGTTCATCCTAATTTACCAATATGAATACAGTGCAACAGTGATATTTCTATCTAATCTCTGACCTCAACCCTCCCCGCATTAAAACATATTGTTTAGTTCAGCCCAGCAGGTAGACCGACATTACTAACCTTCCCTCCAGGAATAAACCTGGACTGGGCTTTGGCATGAACATACAGGGAGTTCAGAATTATTAGGCAAGTTGTATTTTTGAGGAATAATTTTATTATTGAACAACAACCATGTTCTCAATGAACCCAAAAAACTCATTAATATCAAAGCTGAATGTTTTTGGAAGTAGTTTTTAGTTTGTTTTTAGTTTTAGCTATTTTAGGGGGATATCTGTGTGTGCAGGTGACTATTACTGTGCATAATTATTAGGCAACTTAACAAAAAACAAATATATACCCATTTCAATTATTTATTTTTACCAGTGAAACCAATATAACATCTCCACATTCACAAATATACATTTCTGACATTCAAAAACAAAACAAAAACAAATCAGCGACCAATATAGCCACCTTTCTTTGCAAGGACACTCAAAAGCCTGCCATCCATGGATTCTGTCAGTGTTTTGATCTGTTCACCATCAACATTGCGTGCAGCAGCAACCACAGCCTCCCAGACACTGTTCAGAGAGGTGTACTGTTTTCCCTCCTTGTAAATCTCACATTTGATGATGGACCACAGGTTCTCAATGGGGTTCAGATCAGGTGAACAAGGTGGCCATGTCATTAGTTTTTCTTCTTTTATACCCTTTCTTGCCAGCCACGCTGTGGAGTACTTGGACGCGTGTGATGGAGCATTGTCCTGCATGGAAATCATGTTTTTCTTGAAGGATGCAGACTTCTTCCTGTACCACTGCTTGAAGAAGGTGTCTTCCAGAAACTGGCAGTAGGACTGGGAGTTGAGCTTGACTCCATCCTCAACCCGAAAAGGCCCCACAAGCTCATCTTTGATGATACCAGCCCAAACCAGTACTCCACCTCCACCTTGCTGGCGTCTGAGTCGGACTGGAGCTCTCTGCCCTTTACCAATCCAGCCACGGGCCCATCCATCTGGCCCATCAAGACTCACTCTCATTTCATCAGTCCATAAAACCTTAGAAAATCAGTCTTGAGATATTTCTTGGCCCAGTCTTGACGTTTCAGCTTGTGTGTCTTGTTCAGTGGTGGTCGTCTTTCAGCCTTTCTTACCTTGGCCATGTCTCTGAGTATTGCACACCTTGTGCTTTTGGGCACTCCAGTGATGTTGCAGCTCTGAAATATGGCCAAACTGGTGGCAAGTGGCATCTTGGCAGCTGCACGCTTGACTTTTCTCAGTTCATGGGCAGTTATTTTGCGCCTTGCTTTTTCCACACGCTTCTTGCGACCCTGTTGACTATTTTGAATGAAACGCTTGATTGTTCGATGATCACGCTTCAGAAGCTTTGCAATTTTGAGACTGCTGCATCCCTCTGCAAGATATCTCACTATTTTTGACTTTTCTGAGCCCGTCAAGTCCTTCTTTTGACCCATTTTGCCAAAGGAAAGGACGTTGCCTAATGATTATGCACACCTGATATAGGGTGTTGATGTCATTAGACCACACCCCTTCTCATGACAGAGATGCACATCACCTAATATGCTTAATTGGTAGTAGGCTTTCGAGCCTATACAGCTTGGAGTAAGACAACATGCATGAAGAGGATGATGTGGACAAAATACTCATTTGCCTAATAATTCTGCACTCCCTGTAGTATTCTATACCTTTATACTGTGGTTTGTTGCAGATGAAGCAATCTAATGCTAGCAAAGGTTTCTCTGTTTGTATTAAACCAGATGGCAACGCTTTAATTTTTTTTTTTTTTTTTTTTTAAGTTTGCATACAGCCTAGAACATATTGGTTGGTAGAGAGTCTAGACTAAACATGGCTGCAACGAGACATAGCAATGTAACATTGTAACATTTCTTGTGGTAAACAACATTAATCTTCTCTGAGCCTTCTTAGAGTGGGGATAAAAACATCACATTTGTCCAGAGGGTTGGACATGATTTATGCCACCCTAGCCATCATTAAAATTTGAAGGGCTCCCTTTCTCCACTTTGGAGAATGAATGTATTGCAGACTGTCACGGATTTCATCTACTTGTTAGAGAGTTTATAAGATGCACATCTTCTGTGCAAAACTCACATTTTGGGCTGAGCATGATGCAAAGCTAAGTCAAAAATGGAACCATTTTATTCTATAGGGAGACTTGAGATCAATTTAATCCTTTTGACAGATATTCTGATGACAATAAAAGAATGTCAGTATACCTAGACCTAAATTATACCTCAGTTTTTACTTTTTGTCATAATCTGGTCATATTAATTTGCTTTGATTGAAAACAGATGTATGAACCCTTTATGAAATTTAGCAGTGCTCCATTAAGTAGTGCCATCTTTTTAAATGTTTGTCTTTCAACAGCTACTCATCTACATAGGTTGTTCCCACATATCCACAATCATCTTATGTATGCAATATTTTTTATAGAACTACTGTGGCCATTTTTACAGGCGTAATGTCTGTGTGTGTAGCACAAAGAATTAGAAGGCTCAAATTCACATTAGTGGAAACAACTCCAACATTACAGGCAGGAAAGTACAGAAGTGACCCCCTGGCAAGGTGACATCCTGACTTTTACCCTCCCTTGATAGCCTAGGATGAGAAGGTAGTGGGACACAACAAGCCTTTCAGCCACAGCCAAGGTTTTGATGTTCTGAGCCAAACACCGCTGCTTACTAAAGATAGAAGGCTCTTATCAATTAGTGGCTGAAGACACCCCACTCTCAGCACCTTGGTCAGATAATTCGCCCTTGTGCTGGGCGATTGGATTCCCACCTCCCTATTTGTCTACCCCTCCTACTGTCCTTCAGAGTTTGGCATTAGCACTGTTCAGTGTCTCTCTTTACCGCAGATACCAGAGGTAACCTTAAAAGTGCAGTACATAGAAATAGTATAGAAACACAGCAATTAAAAGCACCTGCATGTGCCTATTAATTCAGGCAGATCTGTTAAAGTGTGGTAAAGTTGGAGATCTTGGCAGAAGACATAAATTTAGACAAGTATGAGGAGCATGTAGTTTGCAGTATGTTGCTTGTTTGAGTGAATGATTTAGGCATGTATGGCAGAAATATGTCATCTGTTTGTTTTGTTTTCATTTTTTTATGTTTGTAACCAGAACTGATGCAAATAAAACCTATGTTCTTGGTTGAAAATGGGGAAAAAAATGAAAATGTAACATTTTAAATATTTTACACGATACAGCGGATAGATACTGTCTGTGCTAAAGATCCATCCATTGAAGAGGCTTTTGCAGTTTTTCAATAACAAATCCTAAGAGAAGTTTTCATGTTCTTTCACAGTTTTAATAAACATCACAGCCTGCACTGCTGGCAACTTGATTCAACTCCAGTAGTGTTCATCTAAAACCTATCCTTTATCAGGAGTACAAATCCAATCCACTGCCTTGAAAGATTTATAGATTCATGCAAGTTTTACACCACTGGGAGCACTAATGGCTTTTAGTGCAAGGGCCCTAAGGAGTCATTGTGCATGAAAACCAGAAAACGCAAAGCAGCACTTAAGCTTCCCCACAATGTCAGGTTTCTGTCAAAAGACGCTGTTGACTTGGAATACTGGTTCTAACCAGTGGTTTTTTTGACTGAGAAAAGACACGGAATTCATAGGCTTGTGTCGTATGCTATCTCTTAATTTGTCAGTCACAATTCTCTAACTGTTTATTCCTGTAGAAAATGACCAATCTCTTGAAATAGTCTTTAAAATATATACGTATTAAGTACAAGTAAAGTTAATAATAAATGTCTAGGCTGTATGGTTGCATTGCTTCTAAGAGCAGATTCTTTTGCACATAGTGTTTTATATAAACAAGTTATACTCCTCGCTTTTTTAGAGCAGAGCCTGTGCCAAACAACACGTGAGAGGGTGATGAGAAAGTGCTAAACGTCTCTAAAAGAAGATGCAGCCAATAAATCAAGTAAGCATCTCCTGTCACAAACTTGTCACCTTATTAGGGATAGACAACTGCAATGACAGAAGGTGTGTATGGCTGAGATGTGGCAGGGAAGGAAAACGGCGCAGGGCACAGGAGAGGTTGGATGCTTGAAAAAGAAATAAAAACAAACACAAAAAGCAAAGATTTCCTTTTAGCTAGTTGCTACCTGAGTGCTGAGTGAAGTTGTATACAAGTCTAGAAAAAGCATGGACATGGAATAAAAAATGGCACTGCTTATGATTAATAATTCAGTGGATCGCAATGGCACAAAAATAACGGGAAAAAGCACTGGCACTGGACTTGACATCACAGTAAAGCTGTGTTTTATCATGTTTGAATGTTGTTGGCTTGTAGTATGTCGGCCAGAGTATTTCAACAACACAAGTTTTCCTTTTTTTTTCAAGATGTCTCCCCCTCATATCCACCTTAACCTTTTGTTACAGTGCACTCAGACTTCAGAAGGATATGTCAGCTCATTGCTTCTCCCACTGTGACAGGTACAACACATTACTGTTCTCAGATTGAAAATTCCTCAGAATTATATTTTCAATTATGGAGATAGAGTAACACCCACACACTCATTCCATGTAAAACATTTTGACCTGACAAAGATCCAAGGGGCACTTAAATATCTGGCTGAAGAAGAAAAAAACTGAACTGTGGATTTGGAGTCAGTGAGTGGGCATTACTCTCATTTCATTGTTCTTCTTTTATAATATCCCTTTAGGAAAAATAACACAAATATCTTATTTTATTGTGGTAATTAAAACATATATAAGATTTTTTTTAATCACTGTGATAAGATTACATTGTATTTGCTAACAAAGACATGACAGAATACATGAAAATGCATGTAAAGTAATGAACTTGCTCTTTAAGATTCTCAGAAAATACTGCAGCCAGAGAGATTTTCACAGAAAGTGTGTGTGTGTGTGTGTGTGTGTGTGTGTGTGTGTGTGCGCTCATAAATAGCTCATAAAATCTTTTGATTAAACTTTAATCAAATCTCTGTTTTGACTCTTTCATAATGCTGCCAGTCAATAGATACTTGCACCCTGAATCTCAAAGTGCTTGTGAGCAGTGGAGATTTAAAAAAAAAAGAGCTTCATCTATTTCATGAATGTCTTTCCACTCCAAATTATGTATTTCAGCACAGTGATCCAGCACACACGTGATCTCACATATACACACCAAATCACAGCACATTTAAAATCAGATAAAAACATACTTCACATGTCCAAAAGCACGTTTTTACATTCAGACCAAAATTAATTGTTTGGTTAAGTTTTCTTGCTGGAATTTTAAAAAAGGAAAAATGGAGAGTGCAAAGTCATCGTGCCTTAACTTCAAATACCTGAATAGTCTCACATGAGTTGATCTATCTGACTTGGAAACACAGCTAGAGTACACAGCTAACTTTTAAGAGTTCACTGTTGCTGATAAGCAATTAGCTTCCAATAATCCCCAGGAGCTTAGAGGCTAACAAACACAGTTCCAGTAACTCACTGACCTTGCTCCTGCACACACAAATACCTCCCAGCCTAATTACTGAAATTAGTTGGGGAACTCAATCAACAAATACCAATTACTTTCTACATGCCAATCAAGAAACTGCATTTGAGCTTTCAGTTCTTATTTCATTTACAAATAGATGCCTTTGATACGTCGTCTTTTACACTTTCTACATCTACATCTAACTAAATTTTTCTGACATTTGCTATTAGATTTCACCAATTTGATCAATATGATAATTAGTGAAATGAGCAGAAAATCAAACTGGATTAATTATTATTATTAGTTAATTAGAATAGGCCTTTTTGTGTCGACCCAAAATACACTACCTGAAATTGTGTTTGGGTGTCTTTAGAATTGAATTATTTTTGTCCAATCGGCCTATAAGGCTCAATTAAGAGTCGTGCATGCAAAGCAAATAAAATGTACAGCCAGTAGGTTTGTGCAGCACAGTAATCAACAAAGAACTTCATAAGAATTTGTTTGGAATCAATTTGCTTGATAAAAAAAAAACAAAAAAAACAACAGCAACTGGGAGATAAAGTTTGAGTTGGAAATTGAGAATAGGAACCTGTACTGAAGTTACCAAGGCAGCAAGACTTTTGCACACGCTTTTTTACATACTGGTATGCTGTACTAAGCCCTTCAGTGACAAATAACTACACTGTCACCTTACCTTCATAGCAGACTTGAGAGGAATCAAAAACACAAAAATAAACATTGCAAGAAGCATCTGTTAAACATTCTTTGAAAAGCTGTACTTTCTGGTAAAAACTAAGCCAAACAGCTTATTTAAAAAATTGAATATATTGCACCAAACAAAACAAAACACTGTTTATTATTTTGAACATTGTTTTGACCAACAATCAGTTGTTGACAGAAGATAATGATTGTAAAGGCTTAATTACCTGCATTTAGCAAACCAAACACAAGTAATTATGTACTGGTAGCAGCTAAATTTAACATTTTTTTAAATTTTTTGTTTTTGATTTTAAGTAGAGTTAGCCTTGCAGTTTACCTCTGTAACTAGTTCAGTTTATGTCAAACCAGACAAGCATAATTTTTTATGGACAATCTTTTATGGGGCGAGTAGATTAGCAAATGTTTCCTAAATTGCTAGAGTGTTCCCTTAATAGTTAGATTTTAAAGCCATTTTCAAAAGGATAGATAGCAAACATTTCAATCACATTTTTTGTTATGTAGTTTGCAAGTCCCCACCCACTCCGCTCGGCTCCGTTTTGTGCTTAGACCTCCTTTCATTTGTGTCCATCAACAGATACAAATTCACGTGGGAATCTGGGAGTGAGGACCCTCTGATGTGTTCCACATTGCTGCCTCCCTGATAGCACTATTTACAGCGAAAGGCAACTGCAGCTGAGTGCTGTGGAAGATAATTAGACCTATGCTACGACCTGCTTGTTTTACATGAATAATCTGCTCAGCTGAAAAGGCAGCAAACCTATAGATTTATTTACCTGTGGGGTGCAAAAAGCATATGTGGACATACAAGGATTGTATGTTTGACTGGTTCAAGACATTTTTAAGATTTGTGACGTTTAATTGGTCATTTCTGACTTATTTCTGATTAAGAGATTAGTATTTATGTGATAACCGAGACTCTGCCCATGGTTTGTTTCTATTCATTAAGTGTTTGACATGTGGTTTTCAGTCATCCATTTCATGTATGTCTTCTATTTAAAACAAACCAGTTTCCCACAAAAGGTATATAATGACTCAGATTTCACTTGAACAGGCACATCTGGAAAGGCACCATCAGTTCTGAAAGATACCACATACCACATGTGGTATCACATGGCTTGGTTGTACACTAATTAAAGTGCTTAACTGGCCTGCTAGAAGTCACCTTTTGCCAAACATTTGTGTTACAGAGCAAAAAATGAGCCAGGAAGACATTTATGTTCTGATGTTAAAAGAAGAGGGAATTCCACACAGTGGTAAACATGGCTCTGATACAACTTTTTTTTACAGTATGTGTTGCTCCCATCAAATTTAGTTCAGTTCAAATCTAATTTCTGTCCAATACATTAACAAAAACAATAGCAGTTATATTTGAAAATGTGTTGTCTGCAGCATTTTTGCTGACTAATGACGATGAAGCAGGTGCTTCAGACCAACCAAAACTGAACTACACACTAAAAAGAACAGCAACACCAAAGACTTTGTGAGAGATAAGATCAAATGACTAAAAATCGGTGTTCTTAATCCTGTCTTAAAGCCTGTAATTTCCAGTGAAGTTATTAGCAAACACAGACACTACCTGTACAAACACAACATTAAACCTTCCCTCTGCAGTGAAGTCAGACTTCTTATACAGGCTGTTAGTAAGTTCAAATTTAAATTTATCATTTAATTTATTTAAGAATAAATGAAATTATATCAAAATCAACTTCAGTCAATAGAATTAGCTTAGGTGAAGCTGAGTAGACAGATAAGGGCTCCAGCAGCCGCTGTTAATACTACTATATTGCTGCAGCTCCAAGTGGATATTGCAGGAAATGCAGTGTCTGACACTGTGCTGGCTTCATTATTCAGCCCCAGAGTTTGCTTCTTGGGGGGCCAAGACTGTCTGTCCTGGTTAATCGGTTTATAAAGTACTAATTAATCAGTGGCACTTGTAACAGTTGCTCTTCTAAAACACAACAAGGAGGAACTTGAGGAAAAATGAGGAAAATGATTAAACTGAGACATTTAATGTCCTTATATAGCTGCCTTTTCTGAGGGACATGAAGGTCCAAAGAATATACATTCATTGCCCAGTAATACCATCTTTAGGCAAGATGTTGTACCTGTACTATACTCACAGTATACATATTATTTTCACAATAAAAATGTATGGCATTTTCATGAAACTAACCTGACCAGTGAACACCAGGAACTGTACAGTATGTGCCACTTTTGGGGGAATTTTGTATCTAAACAATTAAATCACAAACTGTGCATCATTAATTTGTCATTTGCCATTATTGTTTCATGGTAAAAGCCATGCTACCCTACTCCTTCTGTTGCAAACTAAATGGACCATCTGTGTAAACACTAATTCTCACTTAACTGCTTAAACACAGACATTCCCACCGACATCAACCTTAATGGACAATGTGTAGTCTCATATAACAAAAGGATCCCGACATGCAGGGGTTAGATTACTGACTTTATGGTGTCAAAGTGCACCTCCAGTGTGCACTTACATGTGCACATCAGCAAAAGTGACACAATATTTTGACAAATAAAGGTCAACATTTGTACTAAAAACACGTCATAGACATAAAATTTTAAATCATGCTTTTTATTTGCTTTTGTTTCTAATGTCTCTGTAAAGCACTTTGAATCACCTTGTTGTTGAATTGTGCTATACAAATAAATTTGCCTTGCCTTGCCTTGCCTAAAGAGTAGCTTATTGTCGACGTAACTTGGCAGACAGTAAATAAACTATAACACAGTTTGATATTCTCTGAGAACCCTCTGCTCTGACTGCTTCAGGGTGCTAAAGGACCAGGTAAGGACAATAAAAACCTTTCTTGCCTCTGCAGAGAGAGGTCAGGAACTGAGGTCTGATTTATATGTAGATGTCACAAAGATTAGGTATCATGTTCAAGAGCTTTTTAGTCAGGCAGATGCATGCTGGCATGATCTCACTGGAGCACCGACTCACAAGTAGAGACAACAGTAACAGTGTTTTCTCAGTTTTGCTGTACATATATAATATTATCTGGGAACCTGCATCTCGATGTGTTGTAGAAACAATCTTTAAAGCAATTATTTCCAAACTTCTCTGACATAGATTGTGACTGTTTAAATTTGTGAGTAGCCAAACATAAATTAAAATGCCATGTCACACTAGTTAGTGGTATCAAACAAGGTATTACTTGCTTTTACAGTGAGACATGTATGGTAGACAGAAGCACCATCTATTAGCAGAGAGCTGCCTTCACTAGTCGCATCTTTGAATACTGATGTAATTTATTCCCCACCTTCCCCCTGAGTTCTGCCACATCAGCTGCTGAACGGTTCTTTGATGTTTCTTTTGTAAAAAGCAGTACAGTCTCAGGACCTCTTTGATTGTTTGAAATGTGCTGTGTGTTCACTATTAAACATCTGTTGGCAATTTTACTCTTTTAGATGAAGGTTTTGGCACCATTGTTGACCTGCTGACTCACTTCCTTTTTCGTTGGATGACTGTCTTAACTTTCATTCAACTAAAACATTTGAACAGATATATATAATACATAATATAAGACATTTAAACCAACATGAAACAAACAGAGACTAAAGTGACTATGGGTCATTTGAGACATGACAGATAAACTTTGTATATGTTTATATATACAATACTAGTCAATAGTTTGGATACGCCTTCTCATTTAATGTTTTTTCTTTATTTTCACTACTTTCTACATTGTAGATACAAACTGAAGGCATCAAATATATGAAGTAAGATATATGGAATTATGTAGCTAAGAAAAAAATCATAAATAACTCTAAATATGTCTTATATTTTAGATTCCTCAAAGTAGCCACCCTTTGCTTTGTTGACAGCGTTGCAAACCCTTGGCTTTCTCTCAGTGAGCTTTATGATGTAGTCACCTGAAATGGTTTTCACTTCACAGGTGTGCCTTGTCAGGGTTCATTTGTGACATTTCTTGCCTTCCTAATTGGGTTGGGACCATCAGTTGTGTTGTGCGGAAGTCAAGTTGGTACACAGCTGACAGCCCTATTTGACAACTGTTAGAATTCATATTATGGTAAGAAACAGTCAGCTAAATAAAGAGAAATGACAGTTCATCATTACTTTAAAAACTGAAGGTCTGGAAAATTGCTAAAACTTTGAATGAGTCCCCAAGTTCAGTTGCAAAAACCATCAAGAACTACGATGAAATGGGGTCACACGAGAACTGCCCCAGGAAAGGAAGCCCAAGCAAATTAACAGCACCTCAGATAAATGCAACACAGAGTTCCAGTAGCAGACGCATCTCTACATCAACTGTTCAGAGGAGACTGCGCAAATCAGACCTTTATGGTCAAATGACTACTAAACCATTACTAAGGAAAAGCAACAAGCAGAGGAGATTTGTTTGGGCCAAGAAAAACAAGTAATGGGCATTAGACCAGTGGAAATCTGTGCTTTGGTCTGATGAGTCCAAATGTGAGATCTTTGGTTCCACTTACCGCTCCATCCCAACAAGTTTCTGTTTAGTTGGACCATCATTTATTTTTCAACAGGACAATGACCCCAAGCACACCTCCATTCTGTGTAAGGGCTGTTTGACCAAGAAGGAGAGTGATGGTATGTTTTCCACAGTCACCTGAACTAAATCCAGTTAAGATGGTTTGGGATGAGATGGACCTCAGAGTGAAGGCAAAGGGCCAACAAGTGCTCAGCATCTCTGGGAACTCCATCAAGACTGTTAGAAAACCATTTCAGGTGACTACCTCATGGAGCTCATCAGGAGACTGCCAAGAGTGTGCAAAGCAGTAATCAAAGCAAAGGGTGGCTGTTTTGAAGAATCTAAGATATAAAACATGTTTTGAGTTATTTCACACTTTTTTGTTTACTACATACAGTAATTCCTCCATATGTGTTCATTCGGAGTTTTCATTACATGAGAGGGTCTGTGCAAACTTTTGACTCTAGTGTATACTTAAGTGTTGAAACTTACATCAAATAATTAAGAGACAGTGTGAAGATATAAGGTGTCTAACAAAAATACTATATTAACAATTTTTATAAATCACTCATTTTCAGAGAATCAAAAAGTAATTTTACAGTTAAATGACTGACAGTTTTGGGGCCAGATAAGGCCCGGTCCCTCAATATTCCATGGTAAATTACGACTAATATGTGGTGTTGAACTTTTTGTGGCTTTGTAGGTTTTTACTGGAACCCTAATATGAGATCTAAAAAGATGCAGGTAAATGAGGCCATCATTAGACAGAAAAGCCAAATAACTCTTATCAGTTATCAACAAACTTTAGAGGCCAAAACAAGAAGTTAATTTTTCAAAACAAGGAGCACAATAACACCAAGAGCCTTGAAGACTCTAGAAGAAAACTCAAGTAGTGAATGACAGAACTTTTTCCTCCCCATTGGAGGAAGATTTATATCATAAATCTACAATCAAGAAACACATTCATGCACGTAAATACAAAGGGCTTCCAATAAGATATAAACCACTGGTGATTTTCAACAGGAACAATTAGCTTTAATTAGCTGCTTGTCTCACATGCTGCCTCTCAGATGTGGTAAGGTGTATATTATGAGAGTGCAGTTTGTGTTTGACAGTGAAATTATCCATCTCTCTGTTTGCTGTGTGTGTGTGTGTGTGTGTGTGTGTGTGTGTGTGTGTGTGTGTGTGTGTGTGTGTGTGTGTGTGTGTGTGTTACCCGATTAACAGACTTTTGCACAATAAAAGCAGTAAATGCAGCAGCAGTGACCCACTTGCCCTTGCAGCCAACAACGTAACATTTAGATGCTTTCTTTTCTTTGAGACATTTATTTTATTTTATTTGCCAGAGCTGCTCTAACTTGAACAGTTCTGGGAAGTAAAACAAAGAGCACGCTGTGAGGCCGTTGGTCATTCTTTGATTGAGGGCATCTAAAACAAGCCGCAAGGTAAGTTTCATTCCATCAATTTGGATGAGAATGGCTGGATGGATAAATGCTGTTAGATTTGAAGGATCACAACAATTAGTCTATGATGTAAAATATGAAACTACTGTCAACTGATGTGATTATCTATAAGCGAGCTTTTGCTCAGTCTGTATCTGTAGTCTCTCCCTGCTGCTTTGTTTCACCATGTTTCACGTCTTCGCTGTTTGTTTTTTTCTGTCTGTTTTGCAGAGAAAACACATACATGAAGTGAACTGGAGCAAGAGACTGAAAAACAGCAACAGATGCTCTCGCAGTAAGCTGTGCTGAAACAAATGTACATAACTTGGGTTAACAATAATCTTTGGTTTGTTTTAAATGTATTACTATTATTATCATTAATAGTTTTCTGGGATAGTGGGCTTTCTTGCTTGTTTAGATTTACTTTTAGACTACTCTTTATACTGAAGAATATTGTGAATATTTAGTATTTAGTATTTTAGTTTTATGTAATTGAATGCTGTATATCGTTTGTGCATTCTGGATGTCAAACACAACCAGGGACAGGGGACTGAAATTAGCAATAGCTATAAACTCTGTGTGCAGCACAACAGTTTCATTATTTGCACTGGAAAGCTGTCAAACGGCATTGTCCCTTTTAAATAAATAAATAGAAACAGAACAATATGTTAGTTCATTTTACCACAAACTCTGTACTACACCAATGTCAGTACAAACAGAGATTATGACTTCATTTTCTGTTGCATTCGCTATTGCTCTTTGTTCTTGACTTTACCTTTTTTGTCTCTGTTTGTGTAGGATTACGCAACACCTCTAGCTGGCGAGGAATTTGCAGGCAAACTATGTGGGTTGGATTTGGGAAAAAAAACAAAGTCATAATGTTGAAGACACAATAAAAGACGAATGCCTCTCTAAAAGACGAATGCCTCTCAACTGCAACAAGCTTCTTTAATATTTCCTTGGTTACCATGGCTACTTGTGTTGTCACAGCAATGACATCCAGAGAACCCGTGGTTTCATTATGTCTATTGGATGCGTTGATGGACTCCTGTTGACGCTTTCAGACTGCTTTGCATAAGAAAAAATTAACTTTAACACGCACCCTCTTTGTTATACCGCGACCAAGCATCAGTATGTGATGGCTATTCCATATGATGCCCATTAAAGAAAAAAAAATGCTCTATTATTTTAATGGAGATAAAGGAAATCCTGTCTTATTTTGATAAGCGTCATTAATTTAGCGTCATTAATTTAAGTGAGAGGTACATTCCACTACTACGAGCCACTATTATGGCTTACAAGACTGCCTGCTCAACACTTAACCTGCTAAACTTATAATTGTTTCATCTGCATAACTTTCCTTCCAGGTGAACATAGCTGTAAACTATAACCTATAAGAGGGGGATAAATTCACGCAGTTTTTCCATAGGCTGCCCCTAGTTAAGTAAGTTACTTATTAATTTCAGAATAAGTGACACCAGATTTCCTGAGAAAGATACAGCTGCTCCTCCACCTTTCTGTCTAAGGAGAAGACTATGAAGTCAGTGAAGGAGAACATCCTCAGCTGTGTTTGTGCATAAGCAGCACATTACTGAAACTTTTAACAGACTCTGCCTGCACCAAAAGCGATGACCTCCCCCGCTGTGCCTGTATCGCCAGCACATCTGCCGCCGTTGCAGATGACGACAAAAGTCTGTTTGATCAGCAATAGCAGTCTGAAAGACTAAACAAACTCAGCAAAGATCAACCTGTTGGAACCAGCTTCAAATCAGTGATTAGCGAATCTCCTCCATCCCCACCAGATTAACTAGTTGAGCCATGACCTGATGTGTCCATCACTGAGGTGCTTCAATTGTGTGACAAGAAATAAGTATTTCTGCAAAAAATTGGAAACCAGGACTCGTACAGTTTTTCTTTTTTTTTTTATGTTAGGTTGTTTCACAATTGTATTTTATGATTGGATTTGTTTCCATTGCAAGTGACTCAATCATTAACTTTCAATCTATGCATTTGAGAAAGGAAAGATATTTTGCAACACTGAGCATGCAAAATGTAAGGGTTTTTTTTGGAGGTTTGGCTCCAGTGAGAAGCAACATCATATAGTAGAACCCCAGATGAAGGTAGGTGTTAATGACTGAATCCCCCTAAACTCTGGATTCTGGTGGAGATGGGGCAAAGTAAAATAGTAAAATAGGAAGTAAGAAAATAAAGCACGAAGAATAACTCAATAGAGGGAGTAAAGATTTAACATGGGATAGTAGATCGTACTTTTTTAAAATATTACTCACTGATGATTTTTATCCTGGGATGAAAGGTTGAAATGTGCTTTTGGTTAGATCTAGTACAGTTGCAGAATTGGACATTATCCCTATTAAAAATACATCAGATCCACATTTATTCATGATCTGTTGCTCATTACGATTTCGCCGCATAAGGTTTTTAAAAAAATGTGTTTTTAAATCCATCTCTACCCCCCCATTTCGGTTCCGCTCACACACATTACACTTTTTATTGTTCTACTCTCCATGTGCAGCCCTTGCAGTGATTTTTGCACTAAGCAACTTTTGTGCAGTGTACTGTTCAAAAGAAGACAATGTGATTGTAGGACAGGCTCAGCAGCAAATCCAAGCAGAGATCAGGGAAAATGCTAGGATGATAAAAATAAATAAATAAGTAAATACATAAATCAATAAAAATGCTCTTTGGTCTGACAGTTTTCAATGATGATAACTAGGACTCAGGGTGCACCAGACAGCATTTTGTTTTGGCCCTGAGTTTGATTGACAAATAATGGCCCCACAGTTGTTGTTTTTCTTAGCTCGGCACATAGTGTGTAACGGACACCCATTTCACCAGTTTGTGGCATTGGGGAATAATTACAGGAGGCCGCCTGAGGTAAGGCCTGGCAGAGTTTGTTCGTTAGTGATGAGGGAGAAGGGTGGAGGAGAGAGGCCTGGGAGGGTAGATATCTTTGCTCTGCACAACAACAACACAAAAACGAGAGGGTTCTTGCTATAGCTGAGCTCAGTGCAAACTAGCAAACTAAACACTTTCCTTAAGCAGAACCACTTCTCTCAGCCATATTCCACACGTTGCAGGCGTTCTTCTGGCTCTTCTGAATAAATAAACAACATAATGCACATGAACAACCTGCATCCATTTGATATTTACCTTAATTGTATGGAGGTTTCTGGGGGGGGGATGCCACAAGGGGTTATGGTTACTTCCACATGCATGCACACTAATACCATGCAGTCATCACGCTGAATGAACCGAAGATGTGCAGCAGAGCAGTATTCATTCACCAAAGTATGCTGAGCACAAAACAAAGACTAATAGGACAACTGTCAGCTTAACTGACAGAAGACATTTTTGTTGCTATGTTAGTGTGCTTGTTCCACCGTCTGTTATCTGGTAACAGAGGTGGGAAGTAATGAAGTACAAATACTTTGTTACTGTACTTAAATAGAATTTTCACGTAGTAGTACTTTACTTGAGTATTTATTTTTCTGAGAACCTTTTATAATGACTCTTTATATTTTTAAACGAATATTTGTACTTTCTGCTCCTTACAATTTCAAAACAGGTTTGTTACTTTTGGTTTAACGTACTTCAACAAAGTTATTATTTCACCACTGAAATGCAATTTCAGCCTAAACAGTAATGTATGAAATGTAATCCTGGTTGCATATTAATCACCAGAGGGAGAAATTTGTGCCAGTTGGTGGTTAAAGAGGGCTGCTGTTTTTGTTTATTTATTTATTTTATTATTATTTTTTTGCCACAACACGGAAATGACAGGTGTACTTCAGCTAGCTAGCGCTACAGAAGACGAGCAGGCATAAAGGGAGTAACATGTTGTAGCAGGTAATTTCAAATTCTGCGTTTCTATCAACTCGAGAGACATCAGTAAACATACAAACAGTTTGTATGCAGTTTGTCTTACAGTGTGTGGCTAGCTAAAGGGAAAGAGAAATAACTTCACTCAGAGATGGAGAAACATGAGATAGAGGACAGGAGAGGGAGAAGAGAGGTTAGCTTCACAGGTAAGAACTACTCAGTGTAAGACCAAGCCCATCAAAAAATAGCCAGAAAATTCTGATTTTTTTGGAACTGTGATGTTTATTAACCCTTATAACAAAATCAGTTTTTTTTCCTATATCATGTTGTGTATGATATATATATATATATATATATATATATATATATATATATATATATATATATATATATATATATATATATATCATACAATGTATCATATTTGATACATTGGGCATTTTTGGCAACTTTTTGTTAACAACAATGTTAATTTTAGACAAAAAACATTAATATAGTGCATGGTTCAATTAGCTTTGCACAAAAATAGCTGGCGCCTCGACGCAACTGTTGTTGTGATTTGTATATAAATAATAAAATTTAGTTGAATAGAAACATCCTCCATAGAGCTACTTTTTACTTTTTTACCTTGAGTACATTTCAGAGCCGGTACTTTTTCACGTTTACTTGAGTAAAGAAGTTAAATCAGTACTTCAACTTTTAATAGATTAATTTTTACTATTAATATCTTTACTTCTACTTAAGTATATAATTTCTGTACTTTTGCCACCTCTGCCTGTGAATGATTTTAAATCACACCAGAGAATATTATATTAAATCCAGATCTTAAGGCATTAAGCTACAGCTGTGGCTACAACTGTAGCTTGCCTTCACCAGTGTATGAATGTGCAACGTGAGAGTGAATGAATAGTGGTATTGTAAAGCGCTTTGAGGGTTCTTGCTTTGAGGGTATAGCAAGACCCCTCTCGTTTTGTGTTGTTGCTGTCCCGAAAAGCGCTATATAAATGCAATCCAGTATCATTATTATTATTATTACAGATAACATTCTGAGAAAGTAAGATTAAAAGAACAAGAAAATAAAGAAAGAAGTTCCTTGTACTAACATAGCTCTCAAAAGTTCAAGGATTCACCAGTCCAGTGATGACTTTTTATCTTTTTATGATAGCTTTTTATCATTTTAATCAAAGACGGAAGGTGTTGTGCTTTGTGTTCACTCTAAAGTTGGCATCATGCAATAATTGCTATGTGTTATGTAGCAGCCATCGCTGCCAGTGTGTGTAGTTAATATCATTTAGTTGGAAAGTACACAAATACTATTTACATTTCTAATAAAAGAAACAAATTGAACATTGAACTTCCCTGATTTTCTGATTGTCACTTGTGGATTGTTTCCAGTTCCAGTGGGCAAGGCTGATAGATCAGACAACAGGTATAAGGGAGCCCTTAACTCATGTAGCACAAGTAAGTTGAGTGCCTGCAGTGATTATGCGTTTGCACTGCAAGAATTGTAGATAGGCATTGGACACAAAAGTCACCAGCTGGACAGCTGGGGTTAAAAGGCTTTTGTTATTCAGACATACAGTTAACAGCAGGAAACCAGTTAACAGGCAAGGCAACCTCAGAGATAAGAACACTAAAAGAAAAAATAAATGCAACCCATAGCATCTGATAAATGACTTATATACTCCAACACTAATGAGCTGAATCAACACAGGAAACTGTCTAGAGTGTGAGAGCAGGGCCTAAAAGGAAAATACACAATACTAAACAAAAAACACATAGACTGGTACACTACTGAACCACTTGTGACAGATGTTAACAATGTAAAAACTCTGAAAAATAAAATTCTCCTAAATGATAATGTGGCATTATAGCAATATAACAGGATTTAAGGACAGGTCAGCCTATACAGACTTTAATACAAAAGCCTGACAGTTATTTGTAAATGAATTTTGCAGCATGAAGTCCTTGTATGGCACTATAGCCTATCTTTTCTTTTCTTGTCATTTTCTTTTTATTTCTTTTCTTTTCTGCCCATTAGTAATTTTAATAGAATCCACGTTTTCCTGCCAGAAAATGTTGAAACTGACACATAATACACTCGTGCTGATAGTGCTACTCTTGAAAACACTAAATTTGCATTTCATGTTGCCCTCTTTTCTCTAGCTGCAGACTGGCTTCCAGCATCCTATTTCTAGTACGTGCATGGAAGTACCATGAAATTGGCCTAACACATTTGCTTTGCTATATTTTTATTAAAACAAAAACTTAGCAGCACAGGTGGATTGAGTTGATGAAGTGTTCCTTCTTGCATCTGTTTTTCAGTAATGAGTCGTATAAGAAGCCACAGATGGAGCCCTAGAATTTACACTGGAGTGTGAGATGCAATTAACTTGTAAAATTGTTGTAACAGCACAACAATAAACAAAATTTTACAACAATAAATAAATATTAATTTCAATATTTTTTTTCAATAAAAAAAAGATTGTTTTTTTTCCAACTTCAAATTTAACTCTTGGGTTGTCCAAAATTCTGCAGACATGATAATCCTTAAGGTCACCCAGTGCTTTATCACCTTGGTGATAAAATCCACTGTTTAAAAACTCATCAAAGCTATATAATATGCATTATATAATCAGATGGCACTTACCAAACATGACCAAACATGATCTACAGAAACCAAGAAAAACAACAATCTTATTGGCATCATGCAATAATTGCTATGTGTTATGTAGCAGCCATCGCTGCCATGTAATTTTCTCCTTACAATATTTGAAAACTGTTTGACTTTTTGTGTTTTGGAGGACAGAGTGTGCAGGCAGGAGAGTGTGGATGAATATTTGATGTATTAGCACCACGCAGTCAGGTAACACTATGCACAGACCCCCCATCAGAGAATACTGGGAAAGGTATAGTCAGGATCAAAGGGAACGTGGAACATGGCAGAACGAGGGATCTCAGGGCTTAAGGGCTCATTAAGAATATTACGAAGGTAAGGCTGGGAATTAGGAATCTGGGTATTAGTGCCAAGACAGTCTTAATACAAAACCCTAGAGGGAGGGCTTATGCATGTTTTGCAGGTACAGGTAGGAGATTTAGCTGCAGTTAAAAAGTACTGACCATGTGTCATCTTAGAGTGTGTATGCTTTCTAACCTTGAATTATAAAGATTGCATCCAGGAGGAACACATGCAGTGCTTTAATGTAAAAAATAGAAAAAAGCGATGTTGCCTATTGCCTGTCATGTTAGCAGTTGTTACCTGGCACGTCCTCTGTTGTAATGTTCTGCCATAACAGACGTGAATAGTAATGCATTTTTAAGTGTCTGAAGCAGTGTTCGACAAAATCATGGTTGGCATAACAACCATGTATTCAGGTACTGAATTAAAGTTCCTCTAAATTTAAAGGTGGAAATATAGAGTAACCAGGGCAACCAGAGCCTGGAATGTCCACTTGCAATCAACCAATGAGCGATGACACTTGGAGGTTTACTGCAATCTGAATAGGCTTTCTGTGAGCATTACATTTGCTGTTGTACGCATATATTTTAAAATTTATTCCAGTTTGTGCAAATACGTTTTTCTACTGCATCTAGCATAGATAGCATATATTTTTAGTAGTGTTGCCACGTGTTAACAAGCTAACTGCGCGAACGCGTTGATGCCGTGTAGCCCCACACACGGGGCGATCCGCGGTAACTCGTTAATGGAGATTTGCCGCGTTAATGCAGTTATAGCGTTATTTTAACGAGATTAACGCTGACAGCACTAATTTTTAGTGCTAATTTTTATCAAACCTGTCTTGTTATAGTTTATTGTGTCTTTTTTTGTAATATTTTGAATGCTGTTTTGAAAATACAAATTAAGTGTATAACCACAAAATGTTATGTAAAAATATAACATAATTTCTGATGGTCATTACGTGTTAACTAAGGCTATTATAAACATGATTGGATATAAAGACCAATCACTACAAAGTGACGGGCCTGCGGGAAACTTGCCCAGTTGCCTGCTGTTATTCCTGAACCATATGTTTAGTATGTTTTTGGCACCTGCAGAAAAAAGTAACATCATTGTGTTGTCAGCTGTCTTAGATGAAATAATTCACCATAGGGGCATAGAACTGAACTCCTGTGAAAGCAGTACTGAACAGTTTAAACACTACTTTCAACTCTTGGTCAATGGTAAAAACAGAAATCAATCTATCAATTAGACCAACCATTAGCAGAGTTTTAGATGAAGTGAGGATGGCAAGCCAGCTGTTCGCATAACATGTTTCCTCTCCTTTGTTATGAAGTTATGTGTTTTTTTCTGTTATAATGAGATCAGGCAGGTATTCATGGTGTCCATATGCACTGTCAATGCCCAGGGGCAACACTCATTGGTGTATTTAGCAAGTGGAGAAAAAAGATAGAGGGGGTTAGACTGTACCACCATCTGGGCATCGGTGTCAGAATGCAGCAGTGTATAGATGGAGAGCCTCATCCACAAATCTTGGGGGTTAGCAATAGAGGCAAAGCTCTCATTAACATCAAAGCTAATCAGATTCTGAAACATGAGTCTTTGGCAGCCGTGGCTGTGTATCAGTGTTGTGTTCATTTGTAATGAGGTGACGATGATTGAGTAGACCATGCAGACCAGGGGTGAGGCTTTGTCATGCAAGAATGTTTCTAAAATAATGCATCGTCTTGGTAAATTGTTGTGAAGAAAGGGGATTTAGTCAAGAAAAAACAATCCCAGTTGTTTACAGTCTGTACAGAAACAATTACATTTCATACGTGGCCAAATATTTAGATGTACCCCTTTCTATCACCCTAACAGCCAGGCTCAGTTCTCCTGCAAGTCAAACACTGATTTTCAGCACTTCAGCATCTCGCTAGCTCTACAGAAGACGAGGAATAATGAAGGGAGTGACTTCTTTTTAAGTGGCAGGTAATTTCAAATTCAACGTTTCTATCAGCTTAACAAATATCAGCAAACACACAAACTGTTGGTGTGCAGTTTGTCACAGTGTGTTGCTAGCTAAAGGTCTAGCTGCTGTACTTCACAGGGAGAGAAAAGAAAGAGAGCTAACTTCAGTCAGAGATGGACAAAGATATAAGACGACAGACAGAACAGGGTAGCAAGAATTATATTTAAAGGTAAGGACATCTCAGTGACCCTTGATAAACTGCAAATGTAATGAATGTAATGTCATCATTTTAATCACATACTGGATCTGTATATAATGTGTTTTGATACATTTTCTCTTTTCATTTTGTGAAACAAGGATTTCCATATGCAGAGAATTTCAGATGCTCAGTACTCACTGGATATGTTCACAGATTTTTACACTCTGCAGAGTTTCAGAATCAGAATACTTTAATAAGCCCTAAGGAAATTATGTGTTTTACAGGGCTTTGCATACTGTTCAGCTCACTTACAGTATAAGAATGCAGGTTTTGCTTTAACAGGCCCATAAATGTGTATACTGTTTTTATGCATGTAGTCCTATGAGTTACACAAGAAACCCATTACAGCCAGTCAAGCACACACAGTCATAATAACACAATGAAGACAGAAACTGAGGAGCGAGATACTGTGTCACTGTGTGTTCATACTTAATTTAACAACGAGAATGATATTACTTGGTAAAATATAGAATTCCCTTTTAAATGAGTACTTCAGCAGTTTGGGAAATACACATTTTGACTCACATGCCGAGAGTGTGACGCCCACAGACTATGACCACTCATGTTTTAAGGCTATCAGAAGGGGTTTGTTGGCTTAGATGGCAATAAAGACCACAGTTGTGAGAAATGAGCAGTCCAAAGAACATTAGCTCTCTTTAAAGATGATCAGAATCTGAATATTTTATTAATTCCATGTCATCGTCATTTCACACGAGTCAAGTCATGATTTCACAGCCAGATTATAGCCTGTTTTCCTGTGTTCCTTTCATTGCAATATCTCATTCAGAATATCTTCCATCTGTCTTTTTATTTAAAAAATAAATAAACAAAAGTATAGACGCCAGAAAAAGTACAGTATAAATCAGTTCAGTGGTTTAGATAAACTAACACAAAAGCTTACCATTCATAAAAATTCTTTTTTGTTTGTTTCTCGTATGTTAACCCTTTAATATCAATGATAAGAGATTACTGATATTATTGTTGCTGTTTTTATTTTAGTTAGTCATTTCATTAACAGTATACAAAAATACGCATTCTGCTTGTCATGTGTGCCTATTTTATGCCTTGAACATGTGATTTCACATCAATAACTGACAAGGGTTAAGGTTAAAGTTAAATGACACAGAATAAGGTTAGGTCAAGGTGAGGTCAGAAATGTGAGGCTGTCTGTGTCATGAAATGGCATTCAAAAAATCAGAAACTCTGCATGGATAGCATACATAATAATCTGATGTAAATTCAGCTGAGCTGATGAGTCATTCAGCTCAGCTGAATGACTTCCGACCGGTGGCACTGACGTCACATCTTATGAAGACTCTAGAGCGGCTCTTCCTCAACTTCCTCCGACCACAGGTACAACATGCCCAGGACCCACTACAGTTTGCATACAAGGCGGGTGTCGGAGTGGAGGATGCCATCCTGTACCTCCTACACAGAGCCCACTCACACCTGGATGGGGGGAAAGGCACGGTCAGGATACTGTTTCTTGACTTTTCCAGTGCCTTTAATACCATCCGGCCCTGTATGCTTCAGGAAAAACTGAACAGGATGGAGGTGGACCCCTGCCTGGTCGCTTGGATCTCCGACTACCTCACCGACAGACCACAGTACGTCAGGCTGAAGGACATCACGTCTGACACAGTGGTCAGCAGCACAGGAGCACCACAGGGAACTGTGCTGTCCCCTCTTCTCTTCACCCTGTACACCTCTGACTTCTCTACAACTCTGAATTATGCCACATTCAGAAGTTTGCAGACGACACAGCCATCATGGGGTGTATCTGGGATGATCAGGAAGAGGAGTACAGAAGTCTGGTGAGGAACTTTGTCGCATGGAGTCACACAAACCACCTGCAACTCAACACCTCAAAGACTAAGGAACTGGTTGTGGACTTCGGGAGGTCCAGAGAAGGTCCACTGCCGGTTCAGATAGAGGGGGAGGAGGTGGAGGTGGTCAACAAGTACAAGTACCTCGGGCTGTGGGTGGACAATAAACTGGACTGGTCATGCAACACAGAGCACCTGTATAAAAAAGCCCAAAGCCGACTGTACTTCCTCAGGAGGCTGAGGTCTTTCAACATCTGCAGGAAGCTCCTGAGGATGTTTTACCAGTCGGTGGTTGCTGGAGTCCTTGTCTATGCTGTGGTGTGCTGGGGGAGCAGCACAGCAAAGAAGGACTCATCCAGGCTGGAGAAACTGATCAGGAAGGCTAGCTCTGTGGTCGGCATGAAGCTGGACACTCTGGTGACAGTGGCAGAGAAAAGGACATTAAAGAAACTGCTGGACATTATGAACAATGCCAGGCATCCTCTGCACACGGCCATAAACAACCAGAAGAGTCTGTTCAGTGACAGGTTGCTTCTCCCCAAGACAAGAACTAACAGACTTAAAAACTCCTTTGTCCCACACGCCATCAAACTGTTTAACTCCTCTCTGGAGGGGAGAGGGAGGGGAAACAGGAGGACAAAGGAGGGGGGAACAACTAAGCTGTAGTGCCTCTTCACCTCACTGTGCAATACCTTTTGTGCAATACTTTTGTAAATAGTCAACAGTGCAATAGACCTCAATACTTGAAATGTGCAATTCACTTGTATTTTTTTATTTTTTTATTCCTATTTATTCTATTTATCCCCTTCATATATTTTATTTATATTGTCTCTGTATTTATATATGTGTGTGTGTGTGTGTGTGTGTGTGTGTGTGTGTGTGTGTGTGTGTGTGTGTGTGTATATATATATATATAACAATTCTGTAACTGTAACTTCGGTCGTTGCTGTGCTTTTTGGAAGTCGAATTTCCCAGAGGAACCCACCCGAGGGATTAATAAAGTTCTATCTTATCTTATCTCTTATCTTATATTACATTTCTTCCACAAACCTCTTTTTTATAAAACAGGGACAAAAACTTTTCATATTCTTTATTATGTATTAAAGACTTGAGGCATATTTTTATTCTTTTATAATACTCTGCTTCTTACTCTTGTGCTCACAGTTGTGTGGGATGTAGGGGAGCAGGTCCCATTGGCATTTGTTATTTAATTGTTAATGTTAAGCATAAGGTTATGTTACTTGTATTTCATGTTGGCCTCACTCTCCTTGTTAACATGAGTCCCAGGGTAAACTTTGTTACAGTGCTGCATGATTCATCAGTGCACCCAGGGTCAGGCAATATATGCTCTGTATTTCTCAGGCATGAAACTAAACACTTAAGGCCTCTGTCAGGAGAATACTAGAGTAGTTGACACTGTTCTTGGACTCCAAAATATTGTTGGAAACACAGTGGGACACTTTATTATATTAATGAAATACTTTCTTCTATTAGAAATTAGAATTCTTAAAAACTGGATTTAATTGCGTCATCATCATTATTATTATTAATGTAATTATCTAATTAGGAGGCCTGCATCATGACTATCTTGGTTGGACAGTGACACTTTTAAAATAGAAATAGCTAAAGCATATTTGCACATGATGCCATAAAAATGAAAAGAATTAATACCAGCCTTGTGGGGGGGAAAGTTGACAACAAGCTTTGCTGATGTTTCCAACGCAGCATTTGAAAGGGAAGTGTTTCTCTCCAAAGTGGAGAAGGGTTCAGCTGGAACAACTATACTTAAGCAGTTCCCGTGACGAGTGTAACAGATGGTTTACTGTCACATTGATGCTGGCAGCCATAATCCTGCATGCAGTCTGTGTAGTTTTTTCCTCCACATTATCTTGAAACCACAACATTAACAAGAGCATATTCTACCTTTGTGATTCTTTAATTGTTTAATGCATTCAAGTTTTATTTTTCATTGCGACAACTTACTAATGTTATGATGAAAATCTAGGTTATTGTTACTGTACACAGAGCAGTGCAGAGTCAACCATGTAGGCTGCCATTAGTGACATTTTTCCATCTCTATTGAAAATACTGAGGGCTGCTACAGCTTTTTATGAAGCCTTAAAGTATTTCTCATGAACACTGTAGCTGGCAAAGAACTAAGGACTTACTCTATTTAGCATCTTTAATGATATTGGAACTGAGGTTGTTATGCTAGTTTGATATTGAGGCTTCCAAGAAAGAAAACAACATTACACAACACATACCTTTCAGTTTTTTATAGACCACGGGTGTTTCCAGGATTGTTTAAATTGGGTTTCAAATAGTAAATGTTTTCAATTTAAATGTAATGTAAAAATTTCTGTAGCCTTTCATTGCACATAATATGATCTAACATTAAATAGTTGTATATTTAAAGTGATGCACCGAGGAGAACAAAACTGTTTGGACAAAACTGTGATCTGTTACTTGCCATCATCCCCCCACTTACTTGACATACTGCTGGGATTGTATAATAACTAGTGCTGTCAAAATTAACGCGTTAATTGTTGAGATCAATGCGAAATGTTTATCACGTTAAAAAAATTAACGCTGTTTTTTTTAAAATTCCCTGTAATCTAAGACCTTTAAACTCATGAGCACCTCTGGAGGAGGGGGCAACAGTGTGCTGTGCTGGCATTTGGCCTGACAGAAATGATTAGAAGAAGAAGAAGTGACACCATGCTACTATCTAGCTAACACTAGCAAACACACGCAAGCATGGATGAGGGCAGACTTTTGGGTGGAAAGTTTCTCTTTAAGAAGTTGCCTGATGGCTTGTTGGACAAAATGAGAGTAAGGTGCACAATTTGCAAAGCTGAATTCAGGTACCACAGAAGCAGTTCATCACTGGTGTATCACCTGAGAGCAAAACACCCAACTGAATCCGCCTCTACGGGACCTCGCCAGTCTACGCTTCAGGAGTATGGTGCTCGTGGACAAATAACAAAAAATGTGAGAGAAAAATTAACCAATTCCTTGGTTGTTTGGATAGCTAAAAACTGCCGACCAGTTAGCATAGTAGAAGATGATGAACTGAGAGAAGTCATTCGTGCTGCATCAGGAGATGTGTGTTACAATCTGCCCTCAAGAGGAACCATTGTGTCGAGACTGCACACTTTGTATGAGGACCAGAGAGCTCAGCAGTCCAGCAAGCTTGTGCAAGTAAGGAACGTCGCTCTCACCGGAGACCATTGGACTTTGGTGAACAACGATAATTACTTGGGGGTCACGGTGCATTTTATTGATAACGACTGGACTGTCCAATCGTTTGCACTAACAGTGAGTAAAACTGAAGAGAGACACTATGCTGAGGCGTGTGCTGATCATTTTCTGAATGTTGCAAACGAATGGAAAATCAAGGACAAGGTAACCACGCTTGGCACCGACAGTGCTCGTAACATGGTTGAAGCTGCCAGACTACTTCCATTTGAACACATGCCCTGCATGGCCCACATACTGCAAAGAATGGTCACAGTTTCTCTTTACGACAGCGCATTTGAAAGGGCTCTGGCCAAACGTTGCAAGATTGTTGGACATTTTAAGCATAGTCCAGCAAACGCTCAGGAATTAAAGGCACAGCAAGCTGCACATGGACATCAAACAGAACCGCTTGTTCAGGACGTTCCAACAAGATGTAACTCCACCCTAGAGATGATCAAGCGGATCCAGAGATGTGGGCTGACCACCATCCTGACTCAGCAAAACAGCAAGGTGACCATGTTGACTGACCAGGAGCTTGACAGAGTGCAAAAGCTGGAGGAACTACTTGAACCTTGCAGGTAAATAATTTCGTTTCTCATGATTGTGTGTCTATCTTTGTGTTCTAGCTTTGTTTTCAAGTATGTTCTCCACCTCTCTGTGTATTTTCATATGTAGTATTTATGTTTGTCTCTGTCTGGTTAATAGAAAAATACAGACTTGATCTTTCTATTCCAGATATGTGACTGAACTGCTGGGGGGAGAGCGGTATGTCTCCTGTTCCATGGTGTTGCCAGCCTTGTGTCATTTGTTCAAAATTATGGAGCCCTCAGATGATGACCCAGTCTACGTTTTGAGGTTTAAGAAGGTTTTTACCACAGACCTAGCTCAGTGGAGGGACAGCAGCAATCTCACATGGCTGAAGATCGCTAATGCCCTCAATCCCAGGTTTAAAGACCTTAAGTGCCTTTCCAAAGATGAAAGAAGAGAGGTGTGGGCTTCAGTACATGACCTTCTGATGGCAGAGACGCATGCACACCAACCATCTGCTCAGACAACAGAGGAACCATCACCAAAGAAGAGCAAGATGTCCATCTGCTTGCTGGGTTCTCCTGATTCAGATACAGAGGAAGAGGAAGATGCTATAGACTGCTGTCTGAATCTGCACAAAGCAGAGCCCAAAATTGACACAGGAGAGTGTCCACTATAGTGGTGGTTAAAGAGAGAAGTAGCACATGCCAGGCTGGCACCTATTGCACGCAAGTACCTGTCAACCCCTGCAACCACAGTGCCTTGTGAGAGATTATTCTCACTCTCAGGTCACATCATTCAAAAGAAGCGTGCTTCTTTGTCATTAGACAATGTAAACAGAATAGTCTGCCTCAGTAACTGGCTGAGTGCAAAGAAGGACTAAGCCAGATTGGTCCTTTGAAGTGAAAAATGTTCAACATTCTGGGTCATTTTGTGTTTTAAATACTGAGTTTTGTGCACCCTTTATTTTTATGGTATTCAATTTAACCTTTAGGCCTGGGTTCGGTCACTGTTGATGGCCTTAAAAGTTTTTTTGTAAGTTTTAACTGTGTTAAAGATTGATGAAAACTATTAAAATTCTCTTTGAATTTCAGCATAAATTCTTTGTGTTTATTCTGCATTTACGTCATTGTATTGCATAAATGTCTGTTACAATCTTAAAATATAAACTTGAAAAAATGTAATTGGAGCCAGGTTATTGATCAAGTAATTGCGATTAATCGCGATTAATAACAGAAAATTGTGAGATTAATTAGTTAATTTTTTTAAATCTATTGACAGCACTAAATGATAGTTTATTAACTTATTCATGTTATTCAGAGACACTGCTGTGAAGACGTTTTATTATTTTCTGCTGATGTAGTCAAATAAAACACATGAAAGATGCATTTTTACAAACTGATATTTGTATCCTCAACATTTTATTGTTTATTTAATGTGATAAGTTGCACTACAAAGTAGGTGATTCTTTTAACCCTCCTCTCGTGTTAGGGTCGGCACCGACCCATTTTAAATTTCAAATGCATAAAAAAATCACATGCATTTGTTTATTGTATCAAGGCTTTTTGACTTTGTCAGGAACCTCTATTTCTACAAAATAAAACAAAAAAAAATATTTTCACTAAATTATAAAATGCCCTAGTTGAAATTATGACCTTTGTGTTGTTAGGGTCGGTTTCGACCCAGGTATGATATTATGAGTATAAAGCAATAATTAAAGCCAAAACTGAAATCATAAGTGCACTGTCAGCTAAAACACTTACAGCAAGCGCCTCTCCTAATCATATGAGCTTTAGGGGATTCTTATTTTTCATGTTTTTTGCAGTATACCTGCACAAAAACAAAACAAAATAAACACGGGCATGTGAGGTGAATTCACTATTTGAGTGGCCATTTGACTTCCAGAGTGCACATTTACAATTTGCAGCATACAAAAAATGAGAAGAAGATTCACAGTGAGCTAAGTTCAGGATCATATTTTTGGTGAAAATGAAGGAGAGGACACAGAACAGCATAGCGATTCAGATGGGCAGGTTTCTACGGAGGAAGGCAATGTGGACTATCATCCAGAAGACACAGACACATCTGATCAGAGGTGGAGGTCGCTGGTGCTGAAGCTACTCCTGCTGAAAGATTCAAGTCCAAAAATGGTAAGATCTTTTGGAGCTCAGTACCTCATGATGTACATGGCAGGGCAGCTGCTGCAAATGTCATCAAAATGACCCCTGGAATCACAAGGTTTGATCTGACCAAAGTCAGTGACATCAAGAGATGTTTTGAGATATTTATGCCATTGTCACTAGAAAGAATCATCATTACTATGATAAACCTTGAAGGGAAAAAAAGTCCATGGCGACATGATGAGGAATACCTGGATGCTGTCATTGGTGTTCTTCTTGCTGGAGTGTACAGATGCTGCAATGAGGCCACTGATCATCTATGGGATGCATCGACAGGCAGAAACATTTTCTGGGCAACGATGTCACTTCACACATTTGATATCATTTTGATTCAAGAGTCCTCAGATTTGACAACAGAGAGACCAGACCGAGGTCTGACAAGCTTGCTCCCATCAGGGATGTCTGGGAGAGATGAGTGCAGCTTCTTCCACTGATGTTCATCCCAGGGCCAGTGACAGTGGATGAACGTCTTGTCCACTTTTTGAGGAAAATGCCCCTTCTGGCAATATATACCCAGTAAGCCAGGGAAAAACGGCAGAAAAATCTGGGAAGCCTGTGATGCAAAAACCAACTATGCCTGGAATGTACAGATTTTCACAGTCAAAGCTGTGAGTGGCACCCCTGAGAAGAAACAATGAAAATGTGTGGTCCTCCATATGACCACTGGACTGCAGGATCACAATATCAGCTGTGATATTTTATTTTACTGTATTTTTTTTTTACCAGATATGACCTTGGACAAGAACTTCACAAAGGAAACTGAGGTGAAGCGGTATCATTGGGAAGTGATAAAAAGCCCACAATTACCCACGGCTATAACCAAAACAAAGGAGGAGTGGACTTTTTCTTTTTTTCAGTTTATATTAAAGGTCTACTGCAGAAAAAAAACAAACTTTTTTTGTCTTTTCTTGATGTAAATGTCTATGGGTCGGAATTGACCCGTAACACCATAGATGTCATTTTAGTTATTAATCTTAAAATGAAAAAAATCAATAAAACAGATTTATTTAAGAGATGTGTCCTATACCCCTCAGTAATACTCAGGTAACACAGAAACCTTTTATTTATTAATATGATTCTCCTGAGGTTAATTTTACAATTTTTTTTTTATTGAAATCGAGGGGTATAGTGACAAAAAAAGACCCAGAGGCCCACGCCAAAAGTATTAAAACCAACATTTTCATGGATAAGGAAGCCTAACAAGGTAACCAAGAGATGAGAAACAAATTGGATGATAACTTATTGTTTTTAGTATATTTTATAGCTGATTTAATTCACGGGTCAAAACCGACCCGCTAACATAAGAGATGATAACAGAAAGATAACACGAGAGGAAGGTTAAATGACTCTGTTAGTGATACAGCGGTTACCTGTTGTTTTCCTCCAGGCATTCTGATATATTGTTTGATCTTGTGGCAGCAGTTGTAAAGATATGACACTTGTAATGTTCACTTGACTTTCTTACAGCTTGCTCCCCCAGGGAAGTGTTAGAATTCCTTTCTTTCTACATCTTAACCTGTATTAATAGCTCATTTAGCTCAAGCTCTGTCCACCCACTGTAAAAGTCAGTTGCTCAGCCATGCCTGAAAAAGCCATTATTGAAGCCTACGATTCTATATAATTTGAGAACGGCTCTGGGAACATGACAAAACGGTTTGCACCATTTTTTAAACCCCATGTGGGGATCTAGATTCTGGCCTTCTCCCAGTGTTTGCGTGGGTTCTCTCCAGGTACTCTGGCTTCCTCCCACAGTCCAAAGACATGCAGTTAGTGGGGTTAAGTTAATTGGTAATTCCAAATTGCATATAGGTGTGAATGGTTGTCTGTCCGAAAGACTGGCAACCTGTCCAGCATGTACCCCGCCTCTCACCCTATGAGAGCTGGGATAGGCCCCAATCCCCTGTGACACTGACAAGGATAAGTGGAAGACTATGGATGGATGACATTAGAAAAAAACAGAGGTTTAAGTGATAAGACACGATACAGTAGGGCTCCATCCTTGACATACATCGACACAAGAAGAGATTTAAACTAACATGACAAACAGAGACAAAAGTGACTATGGGTCACTTGAGACATGATAGATAAACTTTGTATATCTTTATATCTTTATATCTTTATATATATATATATATATATATATATATATATATATATATATATATATATATATACACTGAACAAAAATATAAACGCAACACTTTTGTTTTTGCTCCCATTCCCCATGGGATGGACGTAGAGACCTAAAATTAATTCCAGATACACAATATAACCATCCCTCCCAAACAGTGGTCACAAATCAGTCCAAATGTGTGGTAGTGGGCACATCTGCTATATTGAGATAATCCATCCCACCTCACAGGTGTGCCACATCAGGATGCTGATCTGACATCATGAGTAGTGCACAGGTGTACCTCAGACTGCCCACAACAAAAGGCCACCCTGGAATGTGCAGTTTTTTGCGCTATTGGGGGTCTGGGGACCCAGAACCGGTCAGTATCTGGTGTGACCACCATTTGCCTCATGCAGTGCAACACATCGTCGCATGGAGTCTATCAGATTGTCAATTGTGGCCTGTGGAATGTTGGTCCACTCCACTTCAATGGCTGTGCGAGGTTGTTGGATATTCGTGGGAACTGGTACACGCTGTCGTATACGCCGGTCAAGCACATCCCGAACATGCTCAATGGGTGACATGTCCGGTGAGTATGCTGGCCATGCAAGAACTGGGACATTCTCAGCTGCCATCTGCCCTGAACAATGTGAACCATGATTCATCCGTGAAGCGCACACCTCTCCAACGTGCCAGACGCCATCGAATGTGAGCATTTGCCCACACAAGTCTGTTACGGCGACGAGCTGGAGTCAGGTCAAGACCCCGATGAGGACGACGGGCATGCAGTTGAGCGTCCCTGAGACGGTTTCTGACAGTTTGTGCAGAAATTGTTTGGTTGTGCAAACCAATTGTTCCAGCAGCTGTCTGGGTGGCTGGTCTCAGACGATCTTGGAGGTGAACCTGCTGGATGTGGAGGTCCTGGGCTGGTGTGGTTACACGAGGTCTGCGGTTGTGAGGCCGGTTGGATGTGCTGCCATATTCTCGGAAACGCCTGTGGAGACGGCTTATGGTTGAGAAATTAACATTCAATGCACGGGCGACAGATCTGGTTGACATTCCTGCTGTCAGCATGCCAATTGCACGCTCCCTCATTGCTTGTGGCATCTGTGGCATTTTGCTGTGAGACAAAACTGCACATTCCAGGGTGGCCTTTTGTTGTGGGCAGTCTGAGGTACACCTGTGCACTACTCATGATGTCAGATCAGCATCCTGATGTGGCACACCTGTGAGGTGGGATGGATTATCTCAATATAGCAGATGTGCCCACTACCACACATTTGGACTGATTTGTGACCACTGTTTGGGAGGGATGGTTATATTGTGTATCTGGAATGAATTTTAGGTCTCTACGTCCATCCCATGGGGAATGGGAGCAAAAACAAAAGTGTTGCGTTTATATTTTTGTTCAGTGTATATGTATATATGTATATATATATATATATATATATATATATATATATATATATATATATATATATATATACACACAACAAGACTGTTGGAAAACCATTTCAGCTGATGACCTTATGAAACTCATGGAGAGAATGCCAAGAGTGTGCAAAGCGGTAATCAAAGAAAAAAAATGGCTATTTTGAAGAATCTAAAATATAAAACATGTTTTCAGTTATTTCACACTTTTTTGTTTACTACATAAATAAAGAAAAACATTAAATGAGAAGGTGTGTCCAATACTTTTGACTGATACTGTATATATTGTTATTTTAAATTCAAAGGCTCTTTAGAGCTGTAATCAGTTGATTTCAATTCATGTGCAGGAGGGAGGTCAATGGTCACAACTTTTGAGAAGTGACAATATAAACATTACTTTTATTCTTGGTGAATGAAAGGACAACAGAGCAATGGTGCAAACTATATACTATATACCAGACAGAAAAGACTGCATTATACTGGGTTCTTTGGAAACATTTACACAGACATCAACTGGAGTGATGGTAAAGCTGAATGCATGCTGACCTCAGCCCAGCAGCAGTTAACAAAAGCAGTGATGAGCAGTAGGCCTTGCAGGATAGTAGCCTCCATTTTTACCTGCACATGTTTCTACAATAGTGGAATAATTGTTTATATTGTTAAATGGTAATCATGTGACAATGGAGGACATGTTATAAATTTGTTTCTCTAGAGAGTAATTAAGTAATTTAATACATTACTTTAAAAAAAAGTGAAATGTAATGTATAATGCAGTTTCTTTGAGTAATGAGCCACACTGGGTCTAACTAGCCATCCTATAAAGTATCTACATATACTACAGAAATTTCTGTGTGACGTGGCATATTTCACTCAAGATTCCTAAAACACTGCCTTTTTGTTTATTTTTTATGTGTTTCGTGTTTCACTAAATCAAGCTCAAGAAACAATTAAGATTTTATTTGCAGTGTCTGTATAACTGTATCTCATTACACACTGCATGTGAAAACATAACCTGACCTGCTTTAAATCAGTACAGAACCCTGGTGCTCAAAGCCTTATTCCCAGCAGGAGAGAGCATATTGCACATATTTTAGCTGAGCTACACTGGCTGCATCTTCAGTTCAGGGTTGATTTTAAGATTCAACTATTCATGTTTAACACACTTGCTGGTCTGGCTCCCAGCTATATCACTGAGCTTTTAAGTACCTATGAGCCAACGGTTGTTGCTTGAGATCATCAGGAAGGTCACTCTTTGCTGTACCCAAATCTAATTTAAAAACTCAGGGTGACCTTGCTTCGCTATCAAATCTGCAAAGGCTTGGAATGACCTCCCTGAGGAGACAAGGTTTCACTAACAACTTCCAAATCTACTCTCTAAATTTTGGACTAACTTTTTTGTAATCTAAATGCATCTCATGAAAACTGCTAGTTTAATAGGAATATCTGTTCAGTTTTTTTTTGTCTGTAATCCAACTATAATTTATTCCTTTATCACTCTACATCCAAATGTCCAAAAAGGCAATGTCTTAAGAAAAATAAGGGTAAACAAGGTAAACAAGTCTTAATCTATTCACAAAAGGCAGGCATTAAGAACAATAGAGAGCACAAAATGAGTTTTCAAATTGCTGCCACTTGGGTTAAAATGTATTTTATGCTTTGTGTTCTTGATACCACAATAGCCTAAGGACAGCAGAGGGAGAGAGAAAGAAAGAGAAAAATGTCTATGTTTATGGGCACTAGCACAAATGCACAAATCTGTTGACACTTCGATCATCCATCTCTTGAAATCACAATCATTAGGTCAGTAATCTCCTTACTTTCCTTACTCTGTTTGCATTCCCTATTTTCAGTTGGGGGTGGGTGACACCCTTCAATGATTGAAAATAAATCTGTAATACATTTTGGCAAGGCAATTAATATTGCAACAGGGGAAACAGTTTCAGAGGTCCATCAAAAATGCACTGAATAATTAATCCTGAAAGCTAAGTTCAAAACCAATCCATGCTTGTACTGCTCAATGAGTGAGCAGCCAGATTCTGAACATACGAGATATACAACGTTAATGCCCTGATTAACGGGGGAACTCACATGCATAGTCTGGCAACAAAACTTCTTTTGTTTTAACATACAAAAATAAACATGAAATATTATCATTTAACATGCAAAACCTTGAAAGACAAAATAGGTGAACGGGTGATGTAAGAGGGTATTAAACGATTTAAACAGGACAAAAGATGCAAGAACTTACCACAGTTCATATTTTGCATAGCTATTGTGAATATTTTGATAACAAATAGTGCAATATTAAGTGAGTGCAAAACAAATCAGACAGATTTTTTTCATCAGCTTAAAGTTGCATCAGTTTTGTGGTTTAATAAACTCTAGAGCTTTTGCTTTTTGCCAAATGACAGCTGGACTTTCCTTAATTCCACGGAACATTATATTTGTTCAGGAAGAACGTGCTGTTATCAGCTGATCACTGTGTACACAACCCACAATCAATCCCAAAAACATCCTTGCTACACCAACTGCTGTGCTCTCTGTTGCTTGTTAAAGCTTTATGCCACCTACCCAGTTTCCACCTGTGCCAGCATATCTACTTGAGCCAATGGTAGCTCTTAAAGTGATAACACAGCACAGTGTTTCTATCCTGCTCATTATGACTCTTGGCTATACCAAGAGCACATCCACTGGATAAGCAGGAAATATCTTAATGCCAAGAATAAATCCATCACCCTTTGCCCTTAAAAATAGTTTATTATTAGTAAACAATGTTTTGTGGCAAATTTTTTTAAATCAAAGAGTGTACCCAACATTAGTTAATTTCTCCAGCATTCACTTGCCCTATAATATTGCCAGCAACAAACTCAAATTGAATACATTCAGAGAAAAACAGGAGCTCTTCTGCAAGGTCTGAGCAATCCACTTTTCTGGGACCTTGTTTGAATTCAAATGTGTGAAAAGAAATGCGTAGTGTGGCGCAGCTGGAATCAGACTCACTAGAACTGTTTTTAGGCCCACTCACTTCCACTAGCTTTGCTTAGAAGTCATACAAATTGCATTACATGGTTTCTCTGATGCGTTAATTTCAAGGACTGACAGTGCAGTTTGTCCTAACAGTTTCTCTATACAAACATGCGGCTTTGCAATACTCAGGCAAGTATGTTTGTTGTCTGCTGTCAACATACGGTATAGTATATGGGGCCAAATGCACTCTGAGCTTTCATCTGTGTCTGTATATTTCAAAAAGGCTGTTGAAGTACTCAACATTCAGCACACTTTTTGCTTGTTCACATCCCCTGGGAACACAGATTATATATAACTTTCAAACAAGTAAAATGCATTTTAATTGCAAAACAGTATATTATTGGCACCATACCAATTTTTTGTGCTATACGGCAAAATACAGCGCCTTTATCATTGGTAATAGGTTTTCTGCTGCTCATCTTAGGGGATTTTTAGGGTCATAAATGTATCTAGTGTGGAGGGGTGGGGGAAGAGAAGAAGAGTGGTTCATTAGTTAGGACTGTCACCTCTCTGCAGGACAGTTTCTGCATTAGAATTCAGAAAAGGTCCACCTGTGTCTGTGTGGGCTGACTTCCATGATAATATATGTTAAGTTAAATAGTGATTTTAGATTGGATTCTAGCATTGATGTGAGCATGAATGGTTGTCTGTCTTTTTGTGCTTGCACTGTGGTAGACTGGCAAACTCGCCATGATGTACCCTGCATCTCACCCAGATAAGCTCTCACTGACAAAGTAACAATGGCTTGGGTAAGCAGGTGAGAAAATTAATCAATTGATTAGCATTTTATCATTGTATTTCATATGTTCCTTTTTAACTTGCAAAACATCTCATAGTCAACATTTGAATCAATGTTGATGAAGAAGTAAATGCCAAACGTGTTAACGTGTTAAAACTGATATGAATAAATGAGGGTTAATCTATCCATCTACTTTAGTGCAGACTGTACATTTTTAACACATTGTCATTTAACTCATAGATTCCATTATGTTTGTTTGCATGGCAATTAGTTTCACATCTGTTCATCCAAATACTGTAACATGAATTTCATGGGTATCCATGAACTTGTATTACAAGCACAGAACTTGTGCAGCCTTTGTAGGTTCACTGCTGCTTGTCATTCAAAAATCTTTATTTCTTATTCCCATTTTACTTTTAAATACTAAGTAAGCCTGCATGCAGTGCAAGAGTGTTCTAATGGGCTGATTTGGTACTATAAAGTCATTAAGATAAGATGGGGCCTGTTTATTCAAGACCTTGTATGTAAGGAGCAAGATTTTAAATTCAACTCTGGATTAAACAGGGAGCCAATGAAGAGAAGCCAATAAAGAGAAATGTGATCTTTCTTTCCAATCCCTGTCTTGCTGTAGCATTCTGGATCAGACCCAATTACGTTTCTTCTCAGGGATTTGAATCCTTATAGGGTGTCTGTATGTATGTACTGACACCAGCCGCTCCATTCAGGTTACACAAATATGCTGCTTAGTTATGCAGTCCTGCACATGCATCCTTGCAAATGTGAAATGACAGATTTAGCCAAAGGGATGACCCACTGGCAGATCACTGTCATTGGCTTTCCCCTGTGGATTAATTTGTCAAGAACATTAGGGATATCATCCTTCAAGTCAGCCAATGAAAGTCATGGGATTGGCAGATAAAGGGCATGGGGGGTTTCAAGAAGGCAGATTCATAGGGCTTTGTATATATTATCAGCTGTGACATATAGCCCGGGGCAAGTGTGAATTGCTCTGAGTTAAGGTAATGGATACCTGTCTGTTTAATCATGCCCCAATAAAACAAGAAAAAGTGAGAAAGAAGATACAAGGATACAGGTTATATTGTAAAGTGTTTCCAAAGCAGGAGTGCAATTATAAGACTGACAAATATTAGCATGAATGTGTAAACACATATTATATTATGCTATATTACTTGGACAGCATGGTTATGCAACAATTAGCATGTTGCCTCACAGTTAAATGGTTATATGTTTGAGGTGTTCTTCTGGTGTTCTGCTTTATTTCCACAGTCCAAGCATGTTTGGTTAATTAGTGATTCTATATTAACAATGGATGTAGATGTGAGTGTGGATGGTTGTTTCTTTATTAGCCCTGTAATGGACTGGGTGTATCCAGGTGTACCCTCTGTATCTTGGGTAGTTAGATATACCAGTGGATAAGCATTTAAGAAAATGGATATATGGATAAACTGTGTGTAGTATAACTCAGCAACCTATTAAAATATTTTTCATTGTGGTCATTTCAGATAACATTTTTACATATATGTTTTCAACTGAAATCAATGCTGAGAATTTTTATTAGTCATTTACTTACATTTCAGAAAGAATGGAAATAAAAAGAATCACACATACAGCTAATCCCTTGATGGTTTGCCTTTTATTTCCTTTTGACAAGTCTCCCTCATATGTATATTGTGCAATATCATCTTTTATTTTATCCATTTTTATTATTTCATTTTTATTTTTGTATTTCTACATCTCTGGGTCTCTGTTATCATTATTAATTGGTATTATTTGTGCCCTTTTTTGACATACGTCTGTGTTAAAAAGTCACAAATAATTACCTTGCATATTTATATCAGGCTTAGTTTACAGATTATTTTAGGTGTTTAGCTTTTGTAAAATGACCACAAATCTCAGGTTAATCTGATACACTGGACCTGCAAACTGGAGAACAGACATCTTTATGTTGCGCCTCCTCAGAAGGAATACCGGCAGAATAAACAAGACCATTAAGACAACAAGACAATCTTCTTTTGCAACAGGTTCACGGTTTGCCACCACTGACCTCCCTCAGGAGGAGATCAAGTGAAAACGTATGAAATAAATAATGAAATACTGTAAGCCTATAGAAATCAATAAAGTGGAGGACTGGTTATTTTCAACAGTGTATGTTGTTCTTTGCACTCTAATTCATCTTTCATCTATGACCATAATTCTTTCTTCTAAAACTAGTAACTTCTCATTTTGCATCGCCATTTTGGAGACTATAATTTTGCAAGAAACACAATAATGCTGCCTTCATCATCCCCCCCCCCCCCCCCCAAAACACGCACACACACACGCACGCACAAACAGAGCAGCTTATTGCTCCTGTTCCAACTCCAGAAGGAGTTGCTCCCTTTTCCTGCGCTTGACCACTGGTTGTAATCTCGTTTTACTGAACTCTAAGGACCCAACCGTCTTGTTAGCTCCAGCGCAAAGAACAAGTCCATTCATTATCCGGAGCCTGATGAATGACTTGGTCAGACAGTAAGGGAAAGCCAAGGTGTAAATGTTCAACCTCTCATAAATCACATTGACGGGCAAGTCTAGACCTTAACCTACATGTACTCAGGAGTGATGATACCTTTGTATATTCCTACCCAGTTGTGTAGAAAAATAGTTTGAGAATAGTGCTGTGCTTCTGTCTGTCTCTGAGTTGTGTCAGAATATGAATAGCAGAAAAAACTCATGTGCTGAGACTGCGGAAATTCCCTTTATAATACAGTGTCAAAAACTAGGATAAAGTGGAATGATGTCAGTCACAGATTCTGATTTTTCTTAGCTTTTTTTGTGGTTTTTAGAAAATCATGTTTTTATATTATGTTTCTCAGGTTTTTTGCATTTATTTTGTATAAACTTGTAGTTTATACATATCTAGCACAGAACAAAATTCTTAATTTAAAATGTATTAGCTCAAATTAACATCTATCTTAGCATCTATCTATCTCTTATAAAAAAGAAATGACAAAAAAAAATCTCATTATCTTTATAGTGGCAAAATTATTTGGAAAAAAATGTCTTCTTAATTTTTTTTGTGGTTTTCTTGGTTAACAGGCGCCAAAACTTGCTATATACACATCAGCACTGCAGCTGAACAACCTTTTCACACTATCTATTTCAAAATGTCATCATACTTGTCAAAATAACATCACACAAAGGTCAAAACCCCAATCTACCCCCTCCTGAGACCACCTACTATAGTGGTAACCAGGTGCAAATTGCAAAGCATTACTCCTGGACATCCATGTGATACTATATTTCACTATAAATATATAGTTGTGTATTCTATACTGCCGCTATATAATTCAATGAAGTCTTCCTTGAGATGCATTCCATGACCTTTTTTGTAGTCAAATATCCTCTGCATTTTTTAAGTACACAAATGAAATAATCAAACCTTTTGAAAGATGTGAGTGAAGAACATTTTCCTGTGTGGAATGATCTAAATTTCTTGGAAAGCTGAAAATATAAGTAGAAGTTATTTGATTCTGTCAGTTTGTCACCATTCTCATTCTGAAACATGTACCATGTAAAAATCTTTAATCTTGGCCAAGGTTTAAAAACAGCTGGAGAAAGTGAATGGACGTTGTTGAAATTAACCAGATATAATCCTAAATGAAACATCTGGTTGCTTAACATTTTTCTGTGAGCTTTACCTGTAAAATTAGACCAAATCCTTGTACAGCTGTTGTCTTTAACCCTTGTGTACAAAAGTTATTTTTAGGACTATAGCTAGGTTTCATTTGACGTAGACGTGACGTCAACGTAAAGCGCGAAATTTGACTGGCGGTCGGAAGTGAAAAAGATAAGCGCAAAATCACAGACAGACAGTACGCAAAATGCCTATGTCCTGTTGTGTTTACGGATGCTCCAGTAGGTCGACCAGAGAAACTGATAAACGGTATTTTAGGGTACCAAAAATAGCCCAACGAAGAGGAGAAAAATGGAAAATTCTAACCGAAAAACGTAGGAAAAAATGGATTTTAAATTTACGTTTACAGTCGGGAGGAGCAGAGTCTGCCAATGCCCGTGTCTGCAGCGACCACTTCGTCAGAGGTAATGTTATGTTTGCAAACGAACTTATTAGCATTAGGTTGTCGTTAAATTCTCGTTTACTTAGTGCTTTTAAGTTAGTAGTCTAATATTGACTTGATTGGGACTATAGGCTGCCCAAGTGCTTTGGATGACGAAGAGTCGGAGGACTGGGCTCCGACGGTCAATCTCGGCTACGAACGAAAACCCAGATCGGAATCAGTTCTCAAACGAGAGAAAAGAATGAAGCTTAAGGCAGAACAGCATCGATGTGCAGAGGCGATTTTGGATATGCAACAGACGGCTGAGAGCCCGGATTTGAGCCTAGTGACAGTGGAGAACCCCGAACTGCAGCTTCCAGCTGAGAATCCACAACCAGAAGACTTCAGTGTGAATGAGACATTCACTTATCCAGGTAAGATATTGTGCTGAGATGTAAAACAAACAAGAATCATGTCAAAGAGAAAAAGATGCCATTATCTGTAATGATTATGGTCCAAGTTACATATTACATGTTTGTGATTTTTTAATCACAGAGTAAATCCATACCATTTTATTCAGAAAAAAAGAAAAAGTGGCACTTATTACCGTCAGGCACACACCACAGGTTTTTGTACACTGCTATGGTTCTTATATTGCCAGATTCCAGACAGTCTCCTTTCACAGATAAGTAAAGATATCCGTAATGTAAGGTTTCTGTGGTGAGAAACATATAAATATATTTTTTGTATATACCCTCTATCTGAAAAATGCATCTGAGTGTCATGAGGGATCTAAGGCAATCACACAAATTCTTAGCTGATGAATTCTTAGCTAAAAGAAAACACTCTCTCCCCACTACTACTGAAGTACACCTGCAAAATGCTAGCAGTGCCCTATGCGTATATGTATGTGTGTGTGTGTGTGTGTGTGTGTGTGTGTGTGTGTGTGTGTGTTCTCATTGCAATAACATCGTACTTAATTAGGCTACTAACCCTGCCATACAATTGCAATGAGCTGCAATCACTTCTCCATCCTCCTTTGCAATTACCCAAGTCTTCAGAGGTGTCTCGTTAGACCGCTGAGAATGGTTTACCTTGAAACAAACAACTGTCACTCTAACGAAGTCCTAAGGATGTGGCATGTTTGTTGACGTTAAAGCCGCTACCGCTAACTGTTAGCGTGTTTAAGATAAAGCAATATAAGAACAAACACTCACCCTTGCAAACACCAAACTGTATCCATCACGGAGACGTTTTGTTCCAAGGTTGTGGACCCACCCGCTGACAAAAAAATTGTACGCCTCCAGACTCTTGAAAGCTTTCATTTGCTGCCTAGTGTAGTAAGAAGTCTGGAGGACCAAGTAGTTGGTGATATCCACAGCCTCGATAGTAGGCAAATCCTTTACTTCTGTGGTGTATTCGGACATTTTCAAAGAATACGGATCACGTCCGATATATTTTTTAACTATCTGTTTATATCTCTCCCGAGAAACGGGGTCTAAAGTTGCACAATAGCTGCTCTCCTGACTCTCCACAGTGTCCTCCATGTTTACTTCCGCCCTCCACTCAAAAATCGCGCTGCCTCCGCACGTCATCAGAACCACGTGACCGCAACCCAACTATTATGATTATGTTTTCATGGTCAATTACTTTTTTTAAAATTTGAAACTAACTGTTTGTTTATATTTGGTGCACACAAGAAATAGCATTTCAATTTTCTTTCCAGCCATTTGGAGATATTCTACTGCATTTAAGGAGCACAGCTGAATAATTGTAGATTATACAATCTATTATGAATAGGTAGTTTGAGTTTAATATTTTAACTCTAAATATTTTTTAATGTTAATTTAATGCCAGTGTTGTGTAATTAGATGCAGAATAGCCCATCTAATCATCAACGTGTAGCATATTCTCAGGTGTTTAAGTGTAGATGTAAGTAAGTATGTAAATGAGTTTAATTATTATAATACGTCTTTGTAAAACTTTGTAAATATAGTTATTTCAACTTGGGAACATTTCTGAGAGAACAGAAGGATCTGATGCCAGAGTCATTGGTATAATGTACAGAGGATATTAGTAACTAACAGCATAGTTTTTGTAAAAGAGGTAAAGCAAAAGAATCAGTTAATAAAGATTTAATAATTTTTGTAACTAGCTTTTTTATTGGCTTATTTGTTTGGTTAGTTGCTGGGCGCGTTGGCAGGTTGGTTGCTTTTTGTGTGTATGTTTGTGTTGTTTTGGCATTTTTCCTTTTTTAAATTCAGTTTGGATACAGTTAGTTTCTAGAGTCAGCGTGCTCTTTTCAGTTTGTCTTGTATTTTTTTTAGAAATGTTCATTTCAGTTCAGTTGTTATTAGTTTCAGTGTTAGTTTTAGTTACATTATTGTACACTGGGCATATGCCAGAGGTAAGATTTAAGAATATTAGTGCAGATATTACAACACAAAACAGCTGACTCACATCTTTTTTGACACCACTCAATAAGCATGTCTATGAAAGCCACAGGCAAGGTAAGCTAAAACATTTGACCAAATTTAACAAATACTAAAAATACAAATACGCATATTTTCTTTGATATTTTTATTTTTAGCCTTGTGTTAGCCTTGCGACAGACTGGCGACCTGTCCAGGGTGTACCCCGCCTCTTGCCCTATGACAGCTGGGATAGGCTCCAGCGCCCCCCGCGACCCTGAAAAGGATAAGCGGAAGTGAATGGATGGATTTTTATTTTTATTTTAGCTAGTTTTCCATGTTCACAATTTTTTTTTTTACTTTTCTTTTTTTTATTTCAGTTAACTAGAATGCTATTTTTCATCTTCATCTAGTTTTAATTTTTAGTTCAGTTTTGTTCACTATAATAATCCTGAGAAGAACATTTCAGAATGCACAACCTGTTAAATTTCAGGGAACTCCTGTGAACTAAGAACAGAAATCTGATGATCAATTGCAGTCATGAAGGCAACAGTTGGACAGCTAAAAAAGCAAACAAACAAACAAAAAATACATGATCCTACATAATCATTTTCTATTTCAGACATGTATCCATGCATGCAAGAATTTACTGTGACCACTTGATTCAAAACCTGACTAGCTTCAACAAGTCGAGCTGCTGATGGTTAATAAAGTGTGAAATGGTTTTTTGTCCCTTAATTTAAACTAATTATGATTCTAAATGATCACTGACCATGTGCATCTCTTTATGGTCACATCTGTCACAACAGAAGTCCATATAAGGTTATTTTTACAGCAATGAGTAGAGATTGGTACCCAAACCCCATATGAATTTTCACCCTGAAAAGTGAAGTAAAAGTAGTAAAAGTGAAACAACGTTTGAATTTTTCTTTCCCAAAAACAATCTCTGTCCCAGAGTCCCTACACAAGGAAAAGAAAAATGTTTGAAAAGGTTAAGACTGACAAGTTTTGTTTAAAGATTGATGTATTGTTCTTTTTGTCTGTTGCTCTACTTTTTTAAAAAAGTGCAGTATTGCAAGTAACTCAGTCTGGTGTGGGATATAAATAGCTTGCGAAATCAGGTTCTGGATTTAGTTAAGAAGATAACATCATCTATTTTCTGCATTACACGCATGGTCATTTATTTTTCGTGTAGATGGATAACTCTACCAAGTCTAGTTGGCAACTTTTAACCCTCAATCAGTCACTTGTGGACTCAATTGATGGAATAACATTGAAACAACAAGACTTTCATCAACAGTTAAAAAAACAAACAAAAGTTAAATCCTTTGCAAATTGGGTTGCATGTGTTTTCCTTTCCAAATACCCACAGTCTGCACTGCCTATGGTACAGTTATGAGATCATAGCTGGACAAGTGCTTTGTTGTCTTTATGCACATTAGTTGATGCTTAGTGGATATTTTAATTAAATGCTATGGAGACATTAAAATAGACACATTTTTACAGGTATTACATAAACCTTGCTACTGGAGAGTGTGACTTTGGACTCAGTGTCATTTAAGGAACATTGTGTTGTTCTCTCCCAGAAATGGTGGCATGTTACTGCCTTGGGTGCATATCCACCTTATCAGTTTAATTGGACAGCTGCTCCGAATCAAGATTCAAACACACATGCCTACTTCCTTGAGTCTGATGGCTCCTTTATTGTGACAAATATGGGGGCAATTTATTGGTCTCCCTGGACAGTAAATAGAAGGTTACATGCAGCACCAGAGCTTTAATTGCATTGTCAGGAGAAGGTAATGTCTAGCCATGGCAGCTCTGATGTGCATACATAAACTCAGATGAATGTACACACCCACACGCAGCCTACTGTTTCTATGCACACTGTTGTGTAGTGTTTAAACAATATGCACTAGCAGGCATGGCACTCTTTTTTTTTTTTTAAAGCGAAGATTATCACACAAGTCTTAATCATTAAGGGCGCATAGACAGCTTTCGTTCGAGCAAAATTATGAATTGGACATAAATTGGTTTGGGTACCTTGGCAAATGGCTCAAGTGTTTACCTGTAGCTTATGGGTCACATTAAAGCTAATTTTACACTTATACAATATTTATATAAGTGAGTATAAAGTGTAGGAGAGAAGCAAACTTAGTAAACTGCTAAGAGAAAGTCTAAGGAGCTTCGAAAGAAAACTGGACTTCTTGAAGTTTCCTTGAAGACGTTTCACCTCTCATCCAAGAAGCTTCTTCAGTTCTAAGAGCAATTGGTGGAGAGCCCTTCTGGGACCGATACATCTTCAAGGAAAACTTCAAGAAGTCCAGATACTTTTCTTTTCAAGCTCCTTAGACTACAATGACCTGGATGACTGAGAACCTTCACAGACATATTGCTAAGAGAAAGCCACTTGAGTTTAACTGTACTGAAAAATAGAAAGCAATGCAAACACAGTAACACAAACCTATTAATTCTCTGCTAGTTTTAAATCTGTCCTTAAAGTTTAAACACTGCATGGTTGTCTATCATCATCATCATCATGACCTGTGGGCATATGATCAATGGTAACAATTGCATTAGCAATAGGCTAAGAGCAGGATGCCCAATCCCTATAGGAACACTGTCATCCAAAGCAAATGACTGAGTTTTCATTTCTTCAGGTAATGTGGAAAAATGATGGAATTTGAATTTGTTTATTTGCAGGAAATATTTACAGTATTTCATTCATAGCTTTTTTTTTTTAAAGACATTTGTTAGGAGATGTTATTTTTCTCTGGCTAAAATAAATATAAATAAGTAATAAAATATAAATAAAATGCACTCCATTTATCTCAGAAATGCAGAGTTACTGTACAAGGCTAATGTTTAACACATTAACACATTAGAAGTCCCACGTTGGATTAAGTCACTGTTCACAGCAGTGGATTTAGCGTCTGTGTTAACAGTATGCTTTAATTCTAGATCTAGTAGTGACCCAGGAAGCAAAGAGTTGGGGGCAGGACTATGGACAACTTTGAGGTAACTACCTATTGGTTGCTTGAGACAGGGAAATTCAAACTGGTTTATAAGGCTTTGATATTGTCTTAATGCTGGGGTGCTGGAAGAACACCAGTAGTAAACAGCTTCAGATTTTTAGAGCTCATAGCACCTAGCACGTATAGTCAAATCTGAGAATTTGGCATGCTGATTGGGGACAGTTACCTGATTCTTTTAGTCAACTTTCATGAATGCATCTCAAGTGCACCAATCTACCATTAATGCGATAAAGTAGAAAGTATGTTTAAGCGCTGAACCTTTGATGAATATACCCAAATCTGACTTGAATTATATTAAATTCACACATCACAGTCCTTTTATCGTTGAACAAATTTGGAATGGATAATTTCATCAATAATATGATTTGATTTTCGAAAGCATGTGTTTGTCATAGTTAATTCAAAACTGTTGGGAAAACTGCCAAATAGGTTTAGAGCTGTGATCTATAAAAAATAAACTTAGTGTAGTCTAATCGAGCTTCTCTTTTTTTGCATTTTACTAGTGGGACAGATGAAAAAAAAAGATTTTTTTTCCTGTCCATCCTTACAGCCATGCTTTTACCGTGATCAGTTCAAGTTGCCATGGTGACTGTGCCCTGCTAAACCGCTTGCCCCTGCTCACAGCTATATATTTAAAACTGTTCTTTTCTCTGCTGCTGTCAGCTGTCATTTCAGTGTCAGATTAATGCAACCCTCCTCCACCCTATTCACCTCCAGTTTTCATCAGGACCAGTGTCCATGAATGCTTCCACTAAGCTCATCAGTAGTCCTGCAACACAATATATCCATCCTGATTTTTAGCATCAGTCTTCAATCTTGTTCCACTATCAACAGCTCAAGGCATCACCATCCTCTGGCTGATGGTGGGATCTATGGCAATCTTGGGTTGAAAAAGAAAAAAGCAAACTAGGCCACAGTTTAGTCTTATTTGACTACATCGTGTCATACATCCGAGTCCTTTCCTTTGCACGCAGCTTTAACTGGAACAAAGCTGGCAGTTAAGTTAAACTGCTTGGTCTAGATAATGTTTCTCATTATGCACTCAAGCTGCACAGCAAAGTGTGAGGCAGGATTTTTTTTAAAATTATTGTTAATCAGCAGTTAGCATTATCTTTGGTACCTTTATTATAAGTTCTTCACTTATTAGCTAAATACCATTATCATATCTTTAACATACTCGCTGGGTACTGAAACGGAAAAAAATTAATATAACATTATATGTGCCAGAAAGAAGTGAAAAGTCCAATGCATAACTCTCTAATTGGGGTCTGGTTTGCCATGAGGGTGGAAGACCACCAGAAGGATGGAGCACAACTGGGGATAGAAGTACTAAATAGGAAGGAGCAGATGGTCTACTCTAGAGGACAGACACCCAAACACATGCAACAAACTGGACACCATAAAAGTTGAAAGTAGGTGCACATTTATGTGTGTGTGTGTGTGTGTGTGTGTGTGTGTATCTCTGCATGTGCATGTGTGTGTGCATGTGTAGGTCTGTGTGTGTATTTCATATATTTATTCCAGGATTTTCTCGGTGATTACTGTGCAATCAAGTACATATATATATATATATATATATATATATATATATATATATATATATATATATAAAACATTGTTACATGTAAACCTTTATGGATGATGCATGTAAGTCATATAACATAATGTGTGTGTATGTCTTTGATAATGTATGTTCATTAATAATAATTGATAATTAAGGGTTTTGTTTCATTGCTTTATATATAGCAATAATAGAATGCTCTTTGTACTATTAAGAAGTGCTTTTTCCACATTTTGCTTGTTTATTATTTTCTTACATTTTCTTTAGGTTTTATCATTACTTTAGAGAAGTGCAGAATTAACAGCAACTTTTAATTTTCTCCATTTTCTCATAGGCATTCTATTCACAAGAGAACCCTGATTGCAATGTTTCTCAGTGCAGCTGTAACTACATTTAGGGCTTTTGTTGTTGCCAATGACTGTCCCATTAGAAGACTGTTAGTGTAACACATAGATTTAAAAACTACCCAGCTGAATGACTGGGTTATGTTTGACAGGTAGCCAAGCAATAAATTGTGAAATTTACACAAACCTATAATTAGAGTCATTCAGTACTACAGAAGCTGGGTGTTAATGGGGTTGGTTCAGCTCCTGATAAATAATATGATCTGGAGACAATATTATGGATTAACCCTCTCGAGGCAGGCGTTGCCGATTTGCAACAGTTAAAAACTAACAACCTGATTACCCCACATACATATTTTATGAGTTTTCTTTACTCAGAAGTACCACTGCAGGTTGTGCATTAGCAAAAAAAAAAAAAAAAAAATTGAGCCTGAGAGGTTTAAAGTGGTATATTCCATCTATGGCTTCAGTAACACTTAAGAATTTTGCTGTGTAAGAAATTTACTTTTTTTATTGTTGATTTTTTTCTGCTACATGTGAAGATGGTTTCTGTTTGCTTTAACACTGTATTCAGTCTACACACTGTGTGGGAGTGACTGAACATAATGGGCTGTTATGCAAATTAAAAAGGTCCAAATTGTAAGTGCATTGTGGATGTTTTTTTCTTGTATGATTTCAAATTGAGATGATAATGGCTGTGAGCTTCATCTGCAAATAAAGTGAGTGCCAAATCTATAGCAGTGCGTGTGGGCAATAAGGTGAAGGACAGACATTGGTAACATTATATTGATGTTACGCAGCCCATTTACTGTTTTGCATTCAGAATTAGTGGACATTTTTATAATACATACAAGGATAGAATAATGAGTAAAAAGTATCAAGGCCAAAGGTATAATCATGACTTAAGGTTTGGAAAGGCAGTAGCTGTAAACACCTCCCTGGGTGGCAGAGCCTCTGCTTTTGAAAGAAAACAGACAAGTTAAGACCTCAGTCACACAGGCCTGGAGACCATTTACCAACCCCTGACAAATTCTGGACACTAAGAAGTGTAGACTAGAGAAACTTTACCAGTGTAAAGGTTGAATGCATGTAATGAGTGCTGTGAATTCATATATGAATATTTTTTTCAAAAATGGTTTATCAATTTTAGGCCAGTTTTTTTCTTGGGTTTTTCTATTTTGCACACTGAAACCTGTGGCAATGTTTGAACATAGATACCTCCAAAAGTAAAACTAAAAGTCTGAAATTTTCATTGGTCTTTCTTACCATTAAAATTAATCAGGATCTGTAGTCTGGGAGAAATACATAAAAAATGTCAAAGTATTGGCTGGTTTAACTTGAACATATATTTGTTTTCTTTGTTGTTGTACAACTTATCATACTTCCTCAATCCAGCATGAAAAACGGAAGAAAATAGCATTTTCTTCATTTTTAAAGCAGTTATTCTGTTCAGATTTTCTGTCCTGAAAACTTTCTATGCAAAGTGGAGATGCCTGAACAGAAGGCCTTCTATGTGTGCACCACAGTCCAGACCAGAGTGTGCTAGGCTGATGTGACGCAATACAGAATAAATCAGGAATAGACAGATAGATCTCTAGATCATCCTCATTATTCATGATCTTAACTACATCATTGGTCTATACTATTTAGGTTTAATCATGCTACTTGTTAAAAAAATAAGGAAGAACAAAAGATTTTGAACAAAAGATTTTTAGTAAAAAGGGATTTTGCTTTTTACAAGCCAAATGTCTCTATCTTAGAGTCACTATATAATCCTTAGAAAATATATTATGTCCAAACAGTCACTGCAGTGTAGCATTCCTGATTGATTTTCTTGGGTCTGCATGCAATTGTCCTCTTATCCCTGTCTTTCTACAAGGCATTGCAACCTGTTGACACATGAGATTAAAATATATCCTTCATAATCCAATTTTCCTTGCTAACACCACAGCTTGTCTAATTCTGTATGAAACAGCTAAAACGTGTCTTGTATCAGTGGTGTGTAAAATTACCTTTGGGCTCTTTCTTGCAGCCCACTGATATTCTAAAGGAATGAAAACATGTTTCTCCAGTTGTGATAAGCATGAGGTTGCCATTTGGTCAGTGGTGGTGTCATGTCCTTTGTTTTGGTTTAACATATTTATATCTCACATTTGAGCAGAAGCAAAATATGAGATATAAATATGTTGGGTGTTATCGCTCTAACACCCAACATATTTATATCTCACATTTTGCGAGTGAGAAACATTTGTTGCTTAAGTACAATAATCTATCAAAGCAACATACATTCAGAGAAAATGTATTCTGAAAGTTTCTCTTTCTATGAACAAAAGTTCAACAAAACAAATTAATCATCATGTTCATTTATAACTGTGAAGTATTAAATGTAAAGTTTAGCGTGTGTACACACATACATATATAGTTCAGTTCATTTTTATTTCAAACACGTGCCTTCACAATCATTACAAAATATCATTCCATTATTTGTTTTAAAAGGAGTAGGCAGAAGTATTTACTTATTTGCCCCTACCCCCCTCAAGTTTTACCTCTCATTCATTAATTTTTTTTGTTTAGTCTTAAATTAAACAAACATATGAAACAAAAGTAAAGCAAAACAAAACATACTTAAATCAAAAACAAGAAACTAGCAAGCCCTACCACAGTGTGTGCGTGCGTATGTATGTATGTATGTATGTATGTATGTATTTATTATATATATATATATATATATATATATATATATATATATATATATATATATATATATATATATATATATACAGTGGGGCAAAAAAGTATTTAGTCAGCCACCGATTGTGCAAGTTCCCCCACTTAAAATGATGACAGAGGTCAGTAATTTGCACCAGAGGTACACTTCAACTGTGAGAGACAGAATGTGAAAAAAAAATCCATGAATTCACATGGTAGGATTTGTAAAGAATTTATTCGTAAATTAGGGTGGAAAATAAGTATTTGGTCACCTCAAACAAGGAAAATCTCTGGCTCTCACAGACCTGTAACGTCTTCTGTAAGACGCTTTTCTGTCCCCCACTCGTTACCTGTATGGATGGCACCTGTTTGAACTCATCATCTGTATAAAAGACACCTGTCCACAGCCTCAAACAGTCAGACTCCAAACTCCGCCATGGCCAAGACCAAAGAGCGTTCGAAGGACACCAGGAAAAGTATTGTAGACCTGCACCAGACTGGGAAGAGTGAATCTACAATAGGCAAGCAGCTTGGTGTGAAAAAATCAACTGTGGGAGCAATCATCAGAAAATGGAAGACATACAAGACCACTGATAATCTCCCTCCATCTGGGGCTCCACGCAAGATCTCATCCCGTGGGGTCAAAATGATCATGAGAACGGTGAGCAAAGATCCCAGAACCACACGGGGGGACCTGGTGAATGACCTGCAGAGAGCTGGGACCAAAGTAACAAAGGTCACCATCAGTAACACACTACAACGGCAGGGAATCAAATCCCGCAGTGCCAGACGTGTTCCGCTGCTGAAGCCAGTGCATGTCCAGGCCCGTCTGAAGTTTGCCAGAGAGCACATGGATGATACAGCAGAGGATTGGGAGAATGTCATGTGGTCAGATGAAACCAAAGTAGAACTTTTTGGTATAAACTCAACTCGTCGTGTTTGGAGGAAGAAGAATACTGAGTTGCATCCCAAGAACACCATACCTACTGTGAAGCATGGGGGTGGAAACATCATGCTATGGGGCTGTTTTTCTGCCAAGGGGACAGGACGACTGATCCGTGTTAAGGACATAATGAATGGGGCCATGTATCGTGAGATTTTGAGCCAAAACCTCCTTCCATCAGTGAGAACTTTGAAGATGAAACGAGGCTGGGTCTTCCAACATGACAATGATCCAAAACACATCGCCCGGGCAACAAAGGAGTGGCTCCGTAAGAAGCATTTGAAAGTCCTGGAGTGGCCTAGCCAGTCTCCAGACCTCAACCCCATAGAAAATCTGTGGCGGGAGTTGAAAGTCCGTGTTGCTCGGCGACAGCCCCAAAACATCACTGCTCTCGAGAAGATCTGCATGGAGGAATGGGCCAAAATACCAGCTACTGTGTGTGCAAACCTGGTAAAGACCTATAGTAAACGTTTGACCTCTGTTATTGCCAACAAAGGTTATGTTACAAAGTATTGAGTTGTATTTTTGTTATTGACCAAATACTTATTTTCCACCCTGATTTACGAATAAATTCTTTACAAATCCTACCATGTGGATTCATGGATTTTTTTTTCACATTCTGTCTCTCACAGTTGAAGTGTACCTCTGGTGCAAATTACTGACCTCTGTCATCATTTTAAGTGGGGGAACTTGCACAATCGGTGGCTGACTAAATACTTTTTTGCCCCACTGTATATATATATATATATATATATATATATATATATAAGGGGTGCAACAATACACAAAATTCACGGTTCGGTTCGGTTCGATACTTTGGTGTCACGGTTCGATATTTCTTTGATACAAAAAAATGTTCATGCCTTTTTAATTTGTCATTTATTAAAATTATAAATATATATTTTAACTCAAAAGTACAGTTTTTAAATTTAACCCTAACCCTTGTGCGTGTTTTTTATTTTGACAGCGAATGCGTACCTGCGGACCACTTATGTGCAGCCCTGGTTATTTAGCTCGTCATATTGCAGCCACAGAAATAATTTTGTCCATGAAACCATAAAGCTGCACTTTCTTTTTGCCTTATAGTCTGATTTGTCATAACTTCTCCGTTTTGTGGTAAGCTTTTCTTTGGCTGTCACTTCTTCACCCTGACCTGTCTTATTTGGCTCAGCAGAACTAAAATATATATCTGTCTGTGAAGGTTCTCAGTCATCCAGGTCATCGTAGTCAAATATAAATCCTGCTGCTTTTACACACGCACTCACATAAGCTCAGCGATTCTCTGCGCGATCAACCTCTCACATGTTTAAGCTGCGGGAGATTTCACAGATCAGTGCTGTCGCTCTCTATACACAGTTCGCGCGATTGCAAAGTGAAAGCAAAAAACAAGCGCAAATTCAAACGCGATTTCAATATGTCACATATTGACAGTGGCTCACCGATGCCAATGACATAATTACCCAGCTACATTTCCGAAAGAATGCAAAAGCATTGACATATATTTTTCCTTCCTACAATAGCTCGACGGGCAGGGTAGCCCGTCTGAAAAAAAATCGCTAGCCCCAGGACGTCGGGCTAGCGATATTGCGAGCCCTGTATCTGATTGAGGAATCACTCATCTTTGGAAAAGAGAGTTTATTACAGAGAAATGTCTCTTTCCAAAATAAAAGCTATACTATCCGCTTCTTCTGGGCTATATTCTCAGCAGCATAAGGAGAATCATGTGCTAACAGCTGTCTAAATGACTCGGCTAAAGTTAGTAGCATGCTTGCTTTTTTTTTTCTGCTTCCACTTGTCTTTGCACTAGGATGATGTCGGCGTAAATGTGCAGTCATATTCGTTGTGTTCCCACTAGTGCTTTCAGGTTAATCTCGTTGAAATGACCTTAACGCCACAACACGGCAAATCTCCATTAACGAGCTACCGCCGATCGCCCCGTGCATGGGGCTAGACGGCCAACACGTTAACGAGCTAACTGCGCTAACACACTAGTTCCCACCCATGTAATTGAGCATTGCGTGGCACATCCAACATACTGTTTTACTTTAGTCCATGACTCGCTTACCTTCAGGGTCATACGTCACATGAAAACCAAAATAATTCCAAACGCCAGATCTGAATGAGAGTGGGGGAGGTCCATGTTGTAAGGAGAGCTTAACTTCTGTCTCGCTAGCTTGCCCTGCGCTCTTCCTTCTGACGATGCTGTCTGTGAGCGCTCAGTGGATCTGCGTTCGACTACTCCGCCTAGGCTGCACTGTCGACCCTAGGCGGAGTAGTCGAACGCAGATTCACTGAGCGCTCAACACAGACAGCATTGTCAGAAGGAAAGTTGATAAAAGAAATTACAAATGTTGTATTGTTCGATACATATGCGTACCGAACCGAAAGCACTGTATCGAACGGTTCAATATCGATACGAATATCGTTGCACCCCTAATATATATATATAAGTTCTAAGTGGTAAAGACATTCATTTCATAGGAAAAAAAAAAATTGTAGCCATCCATCCTCTTTCGCTTATCTTTATCATGGTTGTGGAGGGTGCAGGACGCAGCCTATCCCAGCAGCCTATCCCAGCAAGTAGAACAGTAGGTGGGGTACTGAGACGGTTTCTCTCTCTCTGATGAGTTCAAAGAGTACTTTTTAGGCTGGACGTCTTGTAATTTCTTATCGTCAGTGTTACATCCCCCCCACCATGGTGGAGGCAAAGGTAGGAAGGAGACAGCAACACTGGACAACCACAATCAATGAAGGAGGAAGACAACAGAGAGTTAAGAATCAGGCAGGATTTATTGGTTGCTTGCCTTGATAGTCAAACTTAACAAAAGAAAAAAGGTGGGGGAGGAGGACTGGGCGGTTGATCCACATCAAAGAAATTAATAAAACAAAAAGAGGTCAATAGCTTCCAGGGCCTAACTGAAACAAAAAATGCAAAACAAAAGGCCTACCTAGCTACTTGACAAAAGGTCAGTGAAAACATACAAGAGTGGCATCAACCGCATAACCAAGTGTGACTAACAGTTTAAAAACCTGCAACAAGTGTATAGGGTACCCCAGCTTACCTGCCCAGCCTCCCACCACACACAATACAAAGAAGCCTGTTCGCAAATGTTTGTCATAAAGCAGAAGCCAGCAGCCACCAGCTGCCCAGGGAGCTGCTCATTTGTAGTGATCCTCGGAGAGTGATTGGCCAACTGTGCCCAGACCAGCCAATAGACACATGCCAATCAACTTTGAACTGGCCAGTAGGTGGAGGCTTGACACCTTAAAGATAAAAATAACACCAAATGCAAAGCCACATCTCTTGGCACGTAACAATCAGGCTCTTCAAAAACCCACATGAAAGGTTTTAAGTTCACCTCCAACACTGCAGTTACCAGAAAAGAGAGATCATATTTCCCCCATGTTGGCAGAATTGAATTTAAAATCTGTATCCTTACAAAGTCTTGAAAAATAAGATCTCATCACATCTTAAAGAACTTAGTATCACATTATCCCAACAGAATACTTTGCTCTAAAACTGCAGGCTCACTTGTAGTTCCTAGAGTTTCCAAAAGTAAAACTAGAGCCAGCCTCAGGTTATCAGGACCCCTCCTGTGTAACAGCTCCCAGTTTGGATTTGGAAGACAGGCACCCACTCAATATTTAAGATTATTGAAACTTTGAAACGTTATGACTGGATTGGGTGACCCTGAGCTTTGTTGAAGGACTTTCTAAGATCCACTGAGCATTTTTTGTCATTTTTCACCCCCATGCATCTATATGTCACTACTGCATGTCATTATATTTAATATTCTCTCTCTAGTAGTTTGTGTCTTCATGCATGCTCTATCATCCAGGAAAGGAAATCCCAACAGTTGATTCTGTTCCTCTGGACATAGTGTTTTCAGTGGAAGCAGAATCAACTTTTCGGGATCTAGTAGTTTGTGTTTTTGTCATTGTCTCTCTATGCTCTCCTGTTTCCTCTTCTCTTCCCACCCTCTCATCTGGTCTCAGCAGATGGCTGCCCCTCTCTGATCCTACTTCTACCAGCGAACTCTTCCAGTTAAGAGAGAGATTGTTCTCCCCGCCATTGCCAAGTGATTTCTCATAGAGGATCATTTGATTGTTGGGATTTTCTGTCTAATGCTGTATTGTATTTACCTTACAATACAAATAACTTTCAGGCTATTGTTGTGAATCTGCTTTATAAAAGTAAAGTTTAAATGAACTGTATATTTAAGAGTGACAAGCTCAAGACAAAGAGTCAGTTAAAGGCTCGTGGTTTGCTCAACTGTGTATCTGTGTGATAGGTATGCTGGGTGTAAAGTATGAAAAGCACATTTGCGAGTGAGTTGGTGATAGAATAGTGTAAAGCACCTTGACTGCTTCATAAGACTAGAAAAGCACAAGAGAAATGTAGTCCATATACAAATCAATACAAGCGGCAAATTGTTCCTCCCACATATAAATTAGATATGCTATTCACAATCCTGACCTCCACACATAGCTCTCCCCCTCACTACATAAAGGGCAAAATGCACAATTATAAAAAGATGGCACTGAATGTAAATGACATGAGCATTAAATAATACAAATATACGTAGATTTACTAGCAGTAAGTCAGATTAAAAGACAAATATAAAAAAGATAGAGAAAATCCTATTTACAGTGCTACACCTTAACCATCTTACAGGGCATACTCTGTATTATTCAAACTGGTTTAAATAAGGGCACATGACAGTGGGGTTAACTGAAGTGTGGCTATAGACACAATTTTGTAAGCACAGTTTGAGTCCTTGATCTCATTGCACTCTGCTGACACAAATGCCTTTGACACTACAGAGAATCACTGACTAGCAAGAATTGACCAAAATAATATATGGAATGGAGACATGTTGTCATTTTCAAAGGCTCAGCTTCTTGTTCCACCTACTTAAGCATGCATGGTCAAGCAGCAGCAGAGCCTGCTCATTTGTCTCATTAGTGGAGAAGACAGAGAAAACTATGACTCTCCTGAAAACCCTGCCCTTGCCCAATTCTCAGGGCAGGACTGAATGAAAGGCGACCATATTGAAACCCTGCTTCTGATTGATTTTCTGTATCAAACATTAAAATATGTTGTAAAGAGAGAGCTCTAAGAGGGTTTTTTTGTCCCTGCATGTGAAGTGATCTTTACAAGCGGTTACACTTCACCTTCATTATATCTTGCTCCAGCTTGAGGTGGTGGTAAATAAACAACTTGTTGCAAAATGTTTTAATGAGCGGTGAGCGGATTGTGGAACGGATTTGAATTAATCATCGCACAATTACATTTCTCTAATTTATATATTTTTTTATTTGTATATTATTATGATTATTATTATTACCAGTTTATTTGTTTTTGTAATTATGAGTGTATATTCTAACCATTTGCACCATTCTTCATGTAATCGTACCTTACAGTCGGAGAAATATATAGAAAATAAAATTGAAAAAATTGCAAACTGTATATATTGTGAATTTTAAATTAGTCATGGTAACAATTCAACAAGCCTGAACCTGCCAGGTGCCCTCAAATGTTAATCTGTAAACTTTGAAGTCAAGGTTGGAAGTAAATCTGTGTGCACAGATGTAATAAATAGGATGCAGGGTTTTCTTTGAAGGCACTCCAGATGTCTTTTTATATCAATCTTACACTGGTTTTGAGGTAGCCTTCTTTCATGTCAAAACCTCATAGCAAAAAGGCCATGGCTTCAGCATTCATTATAGATAGCTCTTGAGAAAATTCTCATGAATAAAATAGCAGCTTGTACTTGAAGAAAACTTTTAACTTGTGGTTGACGCACAAAGATATGATTCACCTGTGGCTCACTACACTAATTAAGAAGCTAATAATAATCATAATAATAATAATATTTATAATATGTGTTTGAATGTGTATATGTGGCCGAAACTAAGAAACATGTTGCTTCTTGAACATTTGTTAAGATTTGTCTATTAGTGTACAGTGATGCTTTCTATTAGTGCTGGTTCTTGACCATGTATCACTGCAACAGCACACACACACACACACACACACATACTGCAGCAGAGGATTTGCATATATACTCTATAAAATAAAATTCTGCTTGTGTGAAGAAACACTGTAAAAGAGTCCATTTATAGCTCTACACATGGCTGATCTAAGCATCGGCTACTACCACTCTACATCCCAGGAGCTATTTTTGTCTGATGAATAGTCACAGCAGCTACTGCCAGCTCGACCTCCTTTGTCCTCAATTGACACAGTTCCTGTCCAGGTTCTACATTACATTTAGCACTGACTGTAAACTACAATGTAGTTCATGTAATTTTACATGGGATATACAGTGATATCTGCTCTAATGCATGATAAAGAATTTCACTACAACTAGCTTGCAGTAGTATATGAACAAATATAGTTTGTAAGATTGACGCATACTGTGTTACATGGACATATAAACTGCTACTGTATCAGATATATGGCAATATATGTGATGCAACAACATTCTGGAAATATATCTGTGGAATGGTTATTTCTATGGGAGTTGAGGTCTAGATAAGTCCTCTGTGGCCTGCATTATGTAGAATGTTCTGTATACTCAGGGTACCCAAGTGAATGCATGTGGCAGGAAAAGATCAGTATATTAGTTTATGCAGGGTATATCAAAAAGAATCCAATATCAAAAGGCTATAGGGTTTTTTTTTAGTAATGGACATAAAGACTGGCACTAAATTTTAAAATACAAGTTTGAGTATAAAGTTATAAAGTATATAAACTTACAATGTTTAGAAATGCTCAGTGCATCCCTCTCTGCATGCACGGCATATGTCCATACGATAAACAAAACCGTCTATTATTTTTGAGAGTATGTCTGGAATCACTACAGCCAGTGCTGCAGCTTTACTACCTGTACTACCTGCTGCTTTTGTTATAGCACCTACCAGCGACCACAAGAAACTAAAAAAAAAAAACAACTTCTTTCTCACATTTTGATCACTTTGGACTTTTTGATGAACCTATATATCATGACTCTGTCATGCAGTAATGAGGTTTTGTGCGACATTATACCTCCTGGGTCAATCAGCTCCCTGAAACAATTTCTCTACAATATTTTCAGTGTGTATATACGTCACACAACACGTTTGCATTGGAAAAATCTGGAATTTCATGCTTTTTCGCAATGCACTCAAAGTCTAAATGCCTTTACACTTAAGTCACAATAGTTCTGCAGTCATGTTTTCTTGAGCTGAGTGCCTAAAAACACCTTTTTCTGTGCAGGAAATGATATATCTAATCTAATCACCATACCTTGAGCATTTTTTGTTGCCTTTCTGTTGTTGTTCATTTATATTTAACAAATGATATCCAAGGAGCAAACAAAATGTTTAGTAATTTTTTTCCCCCACAAAAAAGCAAAAACTGTGCCTGATTTAAATTTTACCTAGTTTTGGCATTCCATTCATTTGAAGTTGCTTTGCCACTTCCATTGTGCCCGCTATGTTTTGATTACTCTTTGGGTGTCCCATTCACAGCACTTGCATTTGCATGTTTGCAGAAACCACTTAATTGTAACAAAACTACAACTTGAATTTCATTTTGTGAAGCCAAATCTCTCAAGTAACATGGACGGTGAGCGAATACCTCCTCTTCAGTATGCTGTGAGCGAGCACAACATGGCATGATGGCATAATGGAAGTGGCTGGTTGGACCAAATGTTCTGTTATGTCCCGAGGTGACTTGAGGAATTCTGCATTGGCAGTCTGACCCTTGGGAATGAATTAATGGTGGAAAACCTCATGAATGGGCAAAAAAATGGAAGATGCCCTGATGTGCCTTCTTCTGGTTTGGATACTGTGGGGGAGTTTTCCACAAAAAACAAGCACTGTATGGTGCTTTAGTAAAGCTGAAGACATAGCTCTTATTACCAGTAGTGAACCCAGAATTTGAAGCGAATGATGCACATTGATATTTCCTTGCATGTTTTTCCTGCAGTGGAAATTTGGAAGCTAGACCAGCCCAAAAATCTCTTTGCCACATTAATGCTAACGATAATATCTTCAACAGCTGAACACAATAGCACCAGTCCAAACAGGTGAGGTAAGCTAATCTACTTGTAAATATAATTATAATCAAAGATCAATTAGCACAAATTCTAAAAACAACAACAAAAATTATTTCCTATCTTGCCTCATCAGTTATATTTCCTCTTCTCTTGTTGAAGAGTAAAAAGCGGGTTTTTTTTTTTATCATCTTTGATTTATTTTCAAGCCGACACATTAGAGTCAGTTCAATATTGCCTGCCACAACAGCTATGTACTCACATTCTTCTCTGGATGAAACTGGGAAACAACATCAAAAATAGTATAGGTCATATTCTTTGTGGAAACCAGATAAAGAAAGGAATTCTTTAGACATTACTTTTCCTCTTAAGGAAATTATGACACTGACACTCCTACACCTAACAAGTAAACTGTCTGAACATATCACTCACGTCCAAATGAAAACTTAAAAAACCCACAATTTTCTGTTACATCTAACAATGCACTGAGAGTCACAAAGCAATCCGATATAACTTTAACAATTTAACTAGTTAACTGCATATGTTTTTTTAAATAACAAAATGCATGAAAATGGACTACTGCATTAAAATGATAGCACTTTAATGTCCATTAAGGTATTGTAAAGTAAATATAAAGTTCATTTAAGTTCTTTTACAATTAAATTTTGTTACACTTGATTTTTGCAAATTTCGAAAAGCTATGAATCTTTGATGTGGTCAGAAATAGTCTATAAATGCCTATGTTTTAAACCCTAAATATGCTTTTGGTCAGCATTTTAGGGCTTTAAGAAGAAGAAAACAGAAAACACTCAGCGAAACAGTTGAGATAGCTACACGCGATAAACTGTTATCGATAAAAATGTGAGAATGCTGGGCTGCATCTGCCAGAAATGCAATAAGGAGAGATGAATAACACTCTGGGATTGGTTACTTTCAAACCTCCCACCTCTGAGTACATGGGTATTTCACCATCCCAAGCCACGTTTTCTTCTACAGTTGCTTTGTTCCCTCTACAGTACTAAAGCATGTATGTAGTTCTATATGTTATATAAAAATTTACTAAATTCTAAATTTCCAGTCTGTGCAATACTGCCGCTTAGTGAAAGTCACTGGCCATAAACATGCATAATGTGTCCTTTAGCACTGATCGTGTGAAACATGTTGCAAAAATAGTGAGGATGGTCTCACTCCTAGCTTGTCGCAATTGAATTCAAACCACACCTGACCGAGCAGTTTTATTGTCCAAATCTATACACCTATTGAAAGCAAATAACAAGTGAAACAGTTAAATTTATTCCATTTTGTAACAGCTGTGTAACAATTTTTCAGTTTCAAATTACAAATAACTATCCACATAATGTTTACATTTCACAAATTTACACTGACCTGCCTGTAAGCATTATTAATGATCTTTTTAACAGTTAAAAAAACTGTCATTGCTTTACAAAGTAATAGTTTCAGACAAACACACATTTTTCAGTGTTAGCTAATATCACACAAAGCAACCTGAACTTAACCTTTTTCAACAAAGCTTCTGTGCTTACTGTTATAAATAGCTATCGAACAGCAGGTAGCTGTTAGTGATGCATTAAAATAAAATGCACTGCAGTAGCAGCTTCTCTAGAATGAATAAAAGAGGAACCGGATTATAACCATTAATAGAAAACCACCACTAATGAACAGAAGCACACAAAAAAATCAACACTAAATCCAATGACACAGAAACAGACAAATTCCTGAGGGAAAGTTAAGTGTATGAAGAAGGAAAATGGGGATGAAAAACAAACAAAAGTGAGATTTAAAAGATTTGAATTAGGACTATTGTAGAGTTTCATAGCTCAATATCTGCACGGTAAAGTCAAGATCTTGGAGAGGAATCCCAGAGCTTACACCCAAACACTTTTGGCTTAATCTGTAGAAAATTCCTGGCACCTCTAAAGCTGCTAGATTTCCTTTTAATGACTTATGCAGCTTAAATGTAAAAAAAACAACCATTCCCACCTTTATTGGGTGAATTCAGCAAATAAGCATTGTTCTCAAAATGCTGCATCGTTTCAGGAGTTTAAAAATTACAAGGAAACACATAATTCACACATAATTCATGTGACCGAGGACCTGTCCTGGGGCAACCATATCGCCTCAGTTGTACGGAAGGCCCAACAGCGCCTCTACTACCTGAGGAGACTGTGGAGCGCACACATTCCCAGATCTCTGATGTTGAACTTCTACAACTGTGCCATCAGCAGCGTTCTGACGTATGGATTTCTAGTGTGGTTCCCCAGCTGCACCAAGGCCGATCAGCAAGCACTCCAGCGGGTGGTGAAAGAAGCTGGCAGAATTATTGGAACAAGTCTGCCAGACCCATATGGAAAAGATATATATAAATCTTATAAAGTTTGTATCTGTCTTGTGTGAAACTTGTATGAAAAGCATACAAGAGTGAAAACAGATATAAGATCCCTTGAAAAATTATATAATGAAACTTGTATGTTTTGGATACTTACTAAAACAATGTATGAAAGTAATGCGAAAGTGGCCACTTTCATGAGTAAATCATATAAGCCTTATATGATTTACTCATGAAAGCGGCCACTTTCATGAGTAATCTCATATAAGTTTTTACTATTTCTTTTCTGTATGGGGAGATCAGTAATATCTTCCCCACTCGCTGTCTGAGGAGGGTGCACAGTATCCTGCGGGACCAACATCACCCTGCGCGCCACCTTTTCCATCTGCTGCCCTCAGGGAGAAGGTACAGGTCTATACAGGCCAGAACATCCAGACTGGCCAACAGCCTGTATCCACAGGCTGTGAGGCTCCTGAACTCTCTGCCCCCTCTCACGGACAATAACCATATCCAACTTCTTAATAGCAATGAACTGGTCTGCATTGGTGCATCATATCTTTATTCTCTTCCCCCTCCTGCCCCCCCCCCCCCCCTCTTTCTTAAATAGATAACTATCATATCTGATATCATATCTCACAGTACAATAATATTGAATGGGTTGCATTGTTGTATTTTGTCATGTTTCTCAGGTCTTTGTCTGAATTTCTACGAACATTATTGCTAAGGATTGTCTTATTGCATTGGAGTCACACTGGGTTAAATATGTACACTTGGGTTTTAAGGGGTATTTATTATTTTCTTCTTTTTTTGGGGTTGTATGGAAGCCCCAAACGCAATTTCATTGTTCTTGACAATGACAATAAATAAATAAATACTAAATACTAAATTACCTTGAGTTATTTAGAAACACAAAAAAAATAAAAATAAAAGAAAGAGCAAAAGAGTACTGAGTTTCCAGTAACTGTAATTCAATGCAATTCAGTTCAGTTCATTTTTATTATTTGCAGATCACGAAGAATAAGATAATCTGTAAAAGAATTTGTGCAGTAAAATAAGAAAACGTGCTTTATTAACCCTGTTTATGTTAACGACTGCAAGTACACTGGTAAAAGATCATTTCAACCCCTTAGTACTGAATTTTTCTCAATCAACACAAAACATTAAGACATGCGCTGCAATGTCTGCAATGCATCTAAGATTTAATGAGGTTCAATAAAACTAAACATTTTTTAAATTAATTTTAGATTGGAATAGACATTTTTAAGATTTTTCTAATGGAAAATGGGGGTCAAACATGAGGACTTTGAGATGAGGTTTTCGGCAGCTTTTAACAATCTGCTATTAAAGACCTTCACAGTTTGGGATTTAGCAACAAAGATCAAACAGTTTGAGCAGAGAGCACAGCTAAGTGTGGTCAGTAGGAGATGGATATATGGATTTTGATGTTGGTATTTTAATAGAGCCCACTGGGAATATGTATAAACATAACAAAACAGGTTGCAAAATATCAAAATACAACCTAAAAATAGGGCAGAAAGAGCAATATTAAGCCATGCAAACACATTTCTGTGCTCCACCCATTGTGGCAAAGGATACATGTACAGCTATTGTAATCTTTGAAAATGGCTTCAAATAATATTTGACCTCCATCTGCTTTTATGAATCGCAGCTTTGACAAATTCAGTTAAAAAAACAAACAAACAATAAAATAAAAGAAATCTTTTTGTAGTCAGAATGGAGCCATTTGCCTTAGATAACTGAAGATGCACAGAGCGACTATCACAATGAGACACTGTCTGGAGTACCGTGGCTCAACAGGGGATGAATCATTTAAAGCATGTAGGTGAGAGAGGGGAACAAAACAAGTTTCTCTTGTTTGAAACCTTGACATTACAACATGTTTTTTTTTTCACTCAAACACCAAATAATTGTTTATATCTCATCCTTGTTTTGTGAAATATTCACAGTAAGCTCTGTGGGAGGGTTTGGAAGCATTGCTCCCTATTGGGAGCTAATATCAAAGTCAGCAGTTCTCGAATTGTAATGATAGAGTGCCCAAAAATGTAATCCCTCCTTGACTGTCTCCCACGGTGAGTCAATGACATAACTGACAAAGCTATTACTTCAGACAAATGTCTCTGGCAAATTCACACCAGGACATCCAAGTAGAAATAATAATACCATCTTTCTTTGAACTTCCGACACTTACTTCAACTACATTTTCCTTTTTCTTTTCCACTATATTTTACACCCAATTTTTGGATGGCTATTGAAAATATAATAGGAAATATTACATCTTAGAGTATCAATAACATTCAGTATATTAAAATGGCATATTATAAGGTTATTGTTGTATATCCATGAACCTATTATCCATTGGGACCAAATGATAAGGACTGCCCAGTTCACAAACCCAGACTAGCTAGCTACAACACTATAAACTGCTACATTAAACTTACCCAAAATATTTGACTTAATCTTTTTCTTTTTAACCTCAAATTGTCTCATTTAGGTTCTTGTTGGCCTGTATGTGCTGTATAATTTGAGCACAGGGGCACATGAGAGTTTTATTTTATTTTTGAAGCACTTTCACAATTCATTGTTTAGTAAATACAAGGCAGACATAAGCCTTGTACCTTTGAAAGCATATACTTTAAGCACTTTGAACAAACTGCTTTCTAGCACTGAAAAGAGTATGAAAACATTTTAATATTTGCTTTCTTTATTTAAAAAACTATATCTATTTATAACAAAACACAAATAAAATGCATATGTGGAGCATTTGGAGCACCGAGGCTTGTGGTAAACAGTCATCGTCACCATGTGGCCAGAATATAAATGTTTATGCATGTACAGTAGCTCCTGTACATGAAATTAAACAAGTTTAAATACAAATGTGTACTTTTAGAACTTGTGCTAAAAGTAAAAGAGAACTGCTGCACTGCCTAGAAACAGGGTGGTTATTGCATTTTTAAGACTCAAAACATGTAATTTGAACAAAATAAATTTATGTTTCTAAGGTGAACATATTAAAATCATATACGACCTGCATGAAATTCACCAACTTAGCACCTCTTAAATTTATTCTTGTTGATATGACATTTTACAATCTAACAAGAGTGGTTAATTGCCTTAAAGGCCGATAGACTCACGATATCACAAGATTTAGATTTTATACCACAGGAGGCAAAAAAGCACACACGTGGTTTGCTTCACGGTCATCTTGAAAAGGTAAGAGTGATGGTTCTGGGTCATTTTGACCCAGCATTTTCAGTTTCTTGTATTTTGGTGTTTTATGTTTTATTTTCTGAGTCTTTAGTTGTCCTGTTCTGAACATTATAATCCTAAGTTGTTATTCTAATTAGTTTTGTTTGTTAGGTTTACTTTAGTGTCTAGGTGTGCCTGTCATGTTTCCTGTTTTACTTTGAAGGTCCATGTCTTGTGTGTCCAGTGTTAACTCTCTCCTGTGTTGTCATTATGTTTCATTCGAGTCAGCTGTGTCCTCATGTGTCTTCATTTCTCCTGATCACCTCATGTCTTCCATCTCCCTTTGTTTATTGTTGCGTTGTCTGTGCTACCTATCCCACATCCCGTCATAGTTTTCATTGTCAAGTCATAGTGAAAGTCTTAGTTATAGTTTCCCAGTTTAAGTTTAGATTTTCCCTCATTTTTCCTTGCTTCTTGTCTGTGAGTGTCAGGCCCAAAATAAAGTTTCGCTTTCGTTAAGCTCAGTTTTGGTTCCTCATCTGTGTCTGCACCTGGGTCCACCTCACTCACTCCACTCGGTCTGTCCCGCAGACCGTGACAGTATGACGCGACCAGCGGACTCCGTGTGGTATCAGCGACCCACAGTTTCTGCCTTCCTCAAGGCAAGAGAAAGGCAGGAGGCTATCCGTGCCCAGGAGCACGAGTCACCCTTCGACTCATCTCCTTTGGCTCTGGGAGGGTCCCGCAGCTTCTGTTGTTCTTGTGCTCCCCCTTTTTTACATTTTCAGAAAAACAAAATTGGTGCTTTTTGTTTTTTTGAAAGTGCAACTGTTTGACCTTCAAAGTAGTTGTATAAATAATCAGAAAATCACCCGATTCAGCCATTCATTGTGTTTAACCAATGGTTTAAACAGGTTAAGTTACCACTATCTCCACTACTGTTTTTCTTGCACTTGCATTTTATGTATGCTTCCTTTAAGTTGGATCAACACTATTAAATTATATTGGATTCAAATGCAGTAAATAAGTTGATTCATTAATCATTAATCAAGTTGGTCCAACTTGAGTACATTAAGTTGGAATAACAGAATTCCATAATGCTAAAATAAAACAATTTAATGACATGGGAATTATTTTTATGATTTTTTTTTTTGTTTGTTTGTTTAAATAGTTATACCTTTTTTGAGTGTATATAGCAATTTTGTCCCATCTGTGCACTCCACTAATTCCTGCTTTATTTAAATGGTTTATGTTCAGGTAACTTGTTAATGAGTATCTGGTAGAATTTAACTTATTCCTTGTTCAGATCTAGCTATATACTCTACTGAGAATACGAATATTTAATAATAATGTGAATGGATCTTCAAAATCTTTAAACATCGAAACAAGGAAAAGCAACAGTAGATAAATGGAAGTATCTCTTCTCTGGAAGGTGTGGAATTTCATCAGGTGGGTGTGGTGAAACCTCATGAGCAGTTACACTTAGTGATGGGATTTCCGGCTCTTTTTAGAGATCCGGCTCTTTCGGTTCGGCTCACTAAAAAGAGCCGGCTCTTTCGGCTCCAAACTGGCTCTTCAGATTGTTTTGTTGCTTTAATTAATTTATTATTAACAATAATATAAAATTATGCACAAAAGGAATTACTAACGTAAAAAAAGCGGTTTTATTTATATATGTTTATATATGTTTATATATATATATATATATATATATATATATATATATATATATATATATATGCGGTGGCACCTAGAGACAAAACACGTACAAACTCCAAAACACATTTCTAGCATGAACTGAACTTCCAAAGCAAAGCTACTAGATCACTTAAATTACACAATTGAAAGCATGTACTGTATGTATTGTTTGTGTATTCATACACAAGCACTCATACATATTCAAATAATTTTTAAAAAAGTTCATTTACCTGTTACTACCACACATCAAATCCGGTCGCTGGTACTTGCTGGCTTGTGTAGCCACAAGATAACAAAAGCTCAACACTGCGCCCAGCATCCTGGAGCACTTCTGTTGTCTTTTGTATGTGTTTTGGAGTTTTTACGTGTTTTGGAGTTTGTACGTGTTTTTACGTGTTTTGGAGTTTGTACATGCTTCAGAGTTCGTACGTGATTTGAAGTTTATATGTGCTTCGTCTCTAGGGGCCACCATAAATATACTTTTATTTATTCACTCCACATAAAATGTAATAAATAAATCATATAATACAAAAATCAACTATTCACATTTCAACTTTTAACTATTTAAATTTTCAGCTTTTTCCTTTTACAAATTTAAAGTGAAAACAACACAAAACACTGCAAACCACAACACAATTAAATATAAATTAAAATATGAAAACATTTTTTTTTTTTTGGGGGGGGGGTTCCGTTTATTTTGGTTTGTTTGTTTGTTTTTTTGTTTGTTTTTCCCTCTCTCCCTCCTTTGAGTATACTTATTTAGGATAATAAATGTGTATGTATAGACATAGATATGATTGTTTATATAATGGTAATTATATTTTATGTAAAAAGGATGGGGAGAGGAAGGAAGGGAAGGGGAAAAAGAGGGGAGGGGAAGGGAAAAGGGGTAAAAAAGAAAAAAAAAACTATGTCAATGTAAATGAGATATATACTTTGTTGCCTGATTTGAATAAAGAAAGGAAAAAAAATGAAAACATAAAGAAGATGTATATTCTCTGTCATATGGGCCCGCATGAATAAACTTTCTGAATCCTTTATCATCTGAACCGAAAATAGTTGTGGATGATTACTATACCTTTCTAATGTGATGTTGTTGTCCCTGGCTCTCTCTCTCTCTCCCTCTGGCTCTGTTCCTGTGCTACTGAGTATAACTACCGCCCCTCCCCCCTCTGCCCAGCATAAAGCACAAGGCTCACGTGCAGAGTGAAGCGGAAAAAAAGTGCGAGAGAGAGAGAGGGTGAGAGAAAGAAAAAAAACCCCACGTGACGGCTCGCGATAAGGAGCCGGCTCGCGTCGTTCACGTCAAAGAGCTGGCTCTAAGAGCCATTTCGTTCGCGAACGACCCATCACTAGTTACACTGTGAGGCCTTTCTGTGAATGCTGAATTTAGGTGTTTCCTGTAGTTACTAGAAATCCCAATAGGTGGACTTGGAGACAGTGGAATATATTTCGGGAGGCATCAAATCAGACCTCTTATCATCAGGATAGGGAAAGAAAACATACTTGTTTTCAGCAGGTGGAGGACTTGGAGATCGTGGAATATATTCATCATCCACAAAAGAAACACTTGAATATCTGTGCTTTCTACAGTGACCTAACTCTGCAGTGGGTGGAGGTCTTGGAGGCAGAGGAACATCACAAGGAGACATGAAAAAGGCCACTTCATCATCCAGGGAAGAACAGTCATTTTTAAAATCGGGATATGTGACCTTATCAGTGTCCTTTGACTGAAACCAGGCATCAGCAAGTGGAGGACTTGGAGACAGTGGGATATATTCCGGGAAGCTGAGATGCATCAAATCAGACATCTCATGTTTTAGGGAAGCAAGGCACTTTGTCTCAGGAGGTGGAGGACTTGGAGACAGTGGGATGTATTCCAGGAGGCTGAGAGGCATCAAATCAGACCTCTTATCATCAGGACAAGGAAAGAAAACATACTTGTTTTCAGCAGGTGGAGGACTTGGAGATAGTGGGATATATTCCAGGAGGCTTAGAGGCATCAAATCAGACATCTCATGTTTTACGGAAGCAAGGCACTTCTTTTCAGTAAGTGGAGGACTTGGAGGCAGTGGAACATCACAAGTCATCAGTCTAATGCGTTTAGGCATCAAATGTTCCTCTTCATCATCCACAGAAGAAACACTTGAATATTTGTGCTTTCTACAGTGACCAAACTCTGCAATGGGTGGAGGTCTTGGAGGCAGAAGAACATCACAAGGAGATATGAAAAAGGCCACTTCATCATCCAGGGAAGAACAGTCATTTTTAAAATCTGGATGCATGACCATATGAGTGTCCTTTGACTGAAACCAGGCATCAGCAGGTGGAGGACTTAGGACCTCACATACAGGTTCCCTGATAGGTCTAAACATGAAAAAGGGAACTTCATCGTCCAGAGCACAACGGTCTTCATTTGATGAGTCTGGGTGCTTGTCCTTTGTCTTTGGAGGAGGCAGACTTTGAGCCAAACGGATCTCGTGTTGCAAAGAAACATTCAGGTCACCTGACGTTTTGCTCTCTGGTTCCAAAAAATCTTTGGACACAAAGGACACACAGTAGTAGTGATGGGATTTCCGGCTCCTTTTAGAGAACCGGCTCTCCAGGTTGTTTTGTTGCTTTAATTAATTTATTATTAACAATAATATAAAATTATGCACAAAAGGAATTACTAATGTAAAAAAAAAGTGGTTTTATTTATATATGTTTATATATAAATATATGCGGTGGCCCCTAGAGACAAAACACGTACAAACTCCAAAAAGCACATACAAACTCCAAAACACATTTCTAGCATGAACGAACTTCCAAAACAGAGCTACTAGATCACTTAAATTACACAATTGAAAGCATGAAAGCATATGTGTATTGTTTGTGTATTTATACACAAGCATTCATATATAGTCAAATAATAAAAAAAAAATAATGTTCATTTACCTGTTATTACCACACACCAAATCCGATCGTTGGTACTTGCCTGGCTTGTGTAGCCACTAGGCAACAAAAGTTCAACACTGCCCCTAGCATCCTGGAGCACTTCTGTTGTCTTTTGTAGGTGTTTTGAGTTTTTATGTGCTTCTGAGTTTTTACGTGTTTTGGAGTTTTTACATGTTTTGGAGTTTGTACGTGCTTCAGGGTTTGTACGTGTTTTGGAGTTTTTATGTGTTTTGGAGTTTGTACGTGCTTCAGGGTTTGTACGTGTTTTGGAGTTTTTATGTGTTTTTACGTGTTTTGGAGTTTGTACATGCTTCAGGGTTCGTACGTGATTTGAAGTTTGTATGTGCTTTGTCTGTAGGGGCCACCGTAAATATACTTTTATTTATTCACTCCACATAAAATGTAATAAATAAACCATATAATACAAAAATCAACTATTCACATTTCAACTTTTAACTATTTAAATTTTCAGCTTTTTCCTTTTATAAATTTAAAGTGAAACAACACAAAACACTGCAAACCACAACACAATTAAATATAAATTATAATATAAAAACAAAAAGAACATGCATATTCTCTGTCATATGGACCTGCATGAATAAACTTTCTGAATCCTTTATCATCTGCAACTGAAAATAGTTGTGGATGATTACTACACCTTTCTAATGTGATGTTGGTGTCCCTGGCTCTCTTTCTCTCTCTCTCCCTCCGGCTCTGTTCCTGTGCTACTGCTACCGCCCCTCCCCCCTCTTCCCAGCGTAAAGGACAAGGCTCGCATGCTGAGTGAAGCAGAAAAAAAGTGCGAGAGAGAGAAGGTGAGAGAAAAAAAAAAAACACCGCTCGCGATAAGGAGCCGGCTCGCGTCGTTCACGTCAAAGATTCGGCTCTAAGAGCCATTTCGTTCGCGACCGACCCATCACTACACAGTAGTATTCCCTTGGTGGTGGCAGTAAGATCCCCACATCGTGGAAGCAGTCCTTCCTGCACTCAAAACAAGAAAAATCACCACTTTTTTTTTTTTTTTTAATTGAATAGCAAACATACCTGTCAGTGCTGACATGTGAGTTTGAGTGTGAGTCAAATGTCTTAAGATGTGGATTTTCCTAAAAAAAAAAAAAAAGAAAGAAAGAAAGAAAAGAAAGTTTATTATTTTTATTAGTAGTAGTAGTATTGTATTTTTCTTTAAGAATTCACATGATTTAATCTTTAGAAATGGACGCGGTAAAGGGTAACTCCAGCTCCAGACATTTTAGGCATCAGTCAAGGCAAAGATCCACGCAGGATTTGGTTTCTCTGTAACATTACAGGACAGTTGTCATACATTTTTCAAGTCAGTGTGATAAATTCATATCAAACTGTATCATTAAAGCATTGTTTAGGTGGATAAATATGAAAGAAATGAAGATAAAAACACTAACAGCTGGCAATCGAGGTAAAACAACCTTTTTGGAAAAGGTCTTAATCATTATTGTTTAAAAATAAATCTTTCAGTCCTTACTTCAGTGACTTGTTTGAAGTTTCTGTGCTTGCTGTCAGTCGCAGACTAGCCGCAGTTTTTGAGTAAAGTTTGCAAGAGCTCAAATGTTGTGTCTGTTTAGTACCAATGTAATGAGGAGACTGAGTGCAGGTTTGGAATCCTCAGTGACAGAAGAATGCAGAAAAATCCACAATGCAGCAGTGCTTGAATTTGGATTTGTTATTGTTTTAATAACAATAACGACCAGGATCATTCCATAGCAACAATCAAATGTCAGATACAAGGGATCTGACATTACACATCCAACAGCAAAGCAATGGGCATCAATGCCACAAGTCAGACCTTAAAAAAAAATACCTGAGTTATATAACAGCACACTGACAGTGTCTCATAAAAATGATATTCATTTTAATTTAATTTAAAATTCAAATTTTATTTGTCACGTACACAGTCATACACAGTACGATATGTAGTGAAATGCTTGGACAACTGCTCGTGACCTAAAGAAAACAAAAAAAGGAAAAGGCTATGAATAAGATAGGAAATAAATATGAAAAATTAAAAAGGGTAAATTTAACTAGGAAGGAATAAAATATAAATTAAGGTTAAAAATGAAATAACTGTACAACACAAATTAGAATGAAGGGTAAATTTAACTGGGAAGAATAAGATAAAGATAAATATATAAATTAAAGTTGGAAATAAAATAACTGTACAACAAAATACACAATACACAATATAGAACTATATAAGAATGTATGAAGAAATCTAAATATAAATAAATATATACACAATAACAGCAGCTGTACAAGTATTAACCGGAAATGAAGAATATAGTGACCAGTGTTGTGCAAAACCAAAGTCCAGAAAGTCCAGTGTGTGTGTAAGAACTGTATGTGTGGGTCAGTACTGTGTGGTGGTGTGATTGAGAGACCGTATCGCCTGCGGGAAGAAGCTCCTCCTCAGTCTCTCTGTGTTGGTCTTCAGGGAGCGGAATCGCTTTCCTGACCTCAACAGAGAGAACAGTCTGTTGTTGGGATGGCTGAGGTCCTTCACGATCTTCCTGGCCTTGGTCCAGCACCGCCTGCTGTAGATTGAGTGCAGGTCAGGGAGCTCGGAGCGGATGGTGCGCTGACCGCACAACCCTCTGTAGAGCTCGTCTGTCCTGCATGGTGCTGTTCCCGAACCAGGTTAAGATGTTTCCCGCCAGGATGCTCTCTGTGGTGCACGAGTAAAAGTTCCTGAGCACCTTGGAGGGCAGTTGGAAGTCTCTCAAGCGTCTGAGGTGGTAGAGACGCTGTCGGGCCTTTTTCACCACGGTGTTGATGTGACAGGACCATGACAGGTCCTGCGTGATGTGAACTCCGAGGTATTTGAAGCTGTCCACTCTCTCCACTGGGCACTCGTTGATGACAGGGGTCTGGTAGTTCCTCTCCTGCTTAGTGCTGAAGTCCACTATCAGCTCCTTTGTCTTACTGACGTTTAGAAGGAGGTTGTTCCTCTGGCACCAGTTCTCCAGATTCCTAATCTCCTTCAGGTAGGCCGTGTCGTTGTTATCAGAGATCAGGCCCACCACGACGGTGTCGTCAGCAAACTTGATGATGGTGGTGGAGCTGGTAGTGGCCACACAGTCATATGTGTACAAAGAGTACAGCAGGGGGCTCAGAACACACCCCGGGGGGCTCCAGTGCTGAGAGTGGTGGAGGCTGAGACATGTCCGCCCATCCTTACTGCCTGTGGTCTGCCAGTTAGGAAGTTGGAGATCCACTGACACATAGATGAGCTGAGTCCCAGATGCTCCAGCTTGGTGGTGAGTGTGGAGGGAATTATGGTATTAAATGCAGAGCTGTAGTCTATGAAGAGCATTTTAACATAATTCCCCCTTCTAGTGTCCAAGTGAGTGAGTGATGTGTGGAGGAGATGAGAGATGGCATCGTCTGTGGAACGATTTGGACGGTAAGCGAACTGTAGTGGGTCCAGTGTGTCTGGTAGTGAAGAAATGATGAAGTCTCTGACCAGGCGTTCAAAGCACTTCATCACTACTGAGGTGAGGGCTACAGGGCGATAGTCATTGAGAGAAGCAGGGTGGGGTTTCTTCGGGACAGGAACAATGATGGACTCTTTGAAGCATGTGGGGATCACCGACTGAGATAAAGAGATGTTGAATATCTCAGTGAACACAGGAGCTAGCTGGTATGCGCAGTCTCTTAGGATACGACCTGGGATGCCGTCTGGTCCTGCTGCTTTCCTGGTGTTCACTCTCTTGAAGGCTCTCCTTACTTCATGCTCGGAGATGACGAGCACGTTTCCGGTGCTGGCAGTATCTTCCTGTCTGCAGCCGTTAGCGCCGCTAACACTAGCATTGTTGGAGACCTTAGCTGCAGCCTCGAAGCGAGCATAGAAAGTGTTCAGCTCGTCTGCCAGAGTCACGGCCGCGTTCGTCATACCGGTTGTTGGTGCTTTATAGTCCGTTATTGTCCTTAGTCCCCGCCACAGGCTCCTAGAGTCACTCTGTTGGAGTTGTGACTCTAGTTTCCTCCCGTAGCGCTGCTTCGCCTCTTTCACTGCCCTCCGCACGTTATATGACGCGGCTTTGTACGGGTCCATGTCCCCCGTCGTGAGTCCCGTGTTGTAGGCAGCGGTGCGGGATCTCAGAGCGTCGCGGATGGTTTTATCCACCCACGGCTTCTGGTTGGGAAACGTTGTGATAGTCTTTGTCTCCACGGTATCATCCGCTAGTTAATTTAATTAGATCTGTCCAGAGCAATATCCCAGCAGTTTAAGTCAGTTGATACTATACTCTGATCAAGAAGTGTTTTCTCTTCTTTTGTAAATTCAATAATCTTTCATTTAAAAACATAATTTTTGAGCAGTGTATCTAAATCGCTAATAATATGCGTGTAATTTAAAATAAAATAAAATACATTATTATTTAATTTTTGCATTTTTGATTATGTTTTCTCCTTCAGTAGTGTTTTCATATTTCACTATGCTCTCACTCATGCTTGGTTATATTAATATGTATTTCATCTATATATGATAAAGTGTTTTGTTACATCCTACAGAGCAAGAGCTCATCTGGGGACATGTCCAGTGTTGCCAACTCCTCAGTAAGGAAAATCGCTATTGGCTGTCCTAAAAGTCGCTAGAAGTCGCTAAATGATGTCATCGCCTTCCATCCATCCATCCATCCATTCGCTTCCGCTTCTCCTTTTTCAGGGTCGCGGGGGGCGCTGGAGCCTATCCCAGCTGTCATAGGGCGAGAGGCAGGGTACACCCTGGACAGGTCGCCAGTCTGTCGCAGGGCCAACACACAGGGACAGACAACCATTCGCACTCACATTCATTCACACATTCACACCTAGTGGCAATTAGGATTTTCCAATTAACCTATCCCCACAAGATGCATGTCTTTGGACGGTGGGAGGAAGCCGGAGTACCCGGAGGGAACCCATGCAAACACGGGGGGAACATGCAAACTCCACACAGAAAGACCCCGGCCTGATGTTGGAATTGAACTCAGGACCTTCTTGCTGTGCGGCAACAGTGCTAACCACCGTGCCACCGTGACGTCATCGCCTAATTTGCATAATTGGTCATGCTAATCTAATTGTAACTTATGTTGTTGGAGAGAGAAATAACATCGTGGAAGAGACATAAAGTGAATAAAAAACGTCCTAAATGTATTTAGAGTTTATTTAGAACTACCAATTAAATTTCTTTTAGCAGTTATTGTTTTTTTTTTTTAATGTCACAATTCCAACCCTGCTCCTTTACCCGGGCTTGGACCGGCAAAAGTGACCCGAAATAAGAGTAAAAGAAGAACTGACTGTGTTACAGCAGCCGCTGCTTGTTGAGAGTAAAAGCAATACGCGCTTTCACATCTTTTTTTTAGCGACTTTTTTTCTAAAAGTCGCTAAGGGGTCTGAAAACTCGCTAAATATAGCGACTAAGTCGCTAAGTTGGCAACACTGGACATGTCCTCTCCTGTTTTTTGCTTATTTGTTTTTTTTTCCTATATGCTACAGTCCAATTAGCTGCTCTTCTTGAATCAGTGGAAGCTTGAGAAGTGACAAAAAGCCTATCCTTCACCTCTGTCTCAGCCAGTGGAAGCTGGTAGAAATCATGCTGGATGTTAGAGAGAATGGGAACACTCCAATGCATTGCAAATTTCTTGCTTATCCTCATAAAATGTCTTTGGAAAAATTAAAGAAAAATCTTCTAATTCTAAACACCTTTTTCCATGGCAGATATGTTGAATTATCAATCAACAGGTACAAATAATTTAAGGGAGATGCTGATGCTTTTTTGCAGACTAGGTCACTTCATGGAATTTGACATCGTTCACCTTTCCACAAGAAATGATTGATTGTCTGTTCCCACTGAGCGCAGATGGCCATGGTGTACATGTTGAATACGGCCTTGTCAGGTGGAAAGTGTCACCCCAGGCTTGCTATGTGAAATGAGTAAAGGGCCATGGTAGAAACAAAAGGATCTCTACATTAAATAAAAACTGGGAATAGAATTAACCTTGAGACTTCTCAGTAACAAGATAAGCCTCTCAGTCCAGTGAGTCAACTTTTTTAATCACCAAAGGAAAACTATACCCTCAAGTTTAATGTCAACTTAACTGGTAGTATGTAACACACACCACCACTGAACAAGACACACAAGCTGAAACGTCAAGACTGGGCCAAGAAATATCTCAAGACTGGTTTTTCTAAGGTTTTATGGACTGATGAAATGAGAGTGAGTCTTGATGGGCCAGATGGATGGGCCCGTGGCTGGATTGGTAAAGAGCAGAGAGCTCCAGTCCGACTCAGACGCCAGCAAGGTGGAGGTGGAGTACTGGTTTGGGCTGGTATCATCAAAGATGAGCTTTTGGGGCCTTTTCGGGTTGAGGATGGAGTCAAGCTCAACTCCCAGTCCTACTGCCAGTTTCTGGAAGACACCTTCTTCAAGCAGTGGTACAGGAAGAAGTCTGCATCCTTCAAGAAAAACATGATTTTCATGCAGGACAATGCTCCATCACACGCGTCCAAGTACTCCACAGCGTGGCTGGCAAGAAAGGGTATAAAAGAAGAAAAACTAATGACATGGCCTCCTTGTTCACCTGATCTGAACCCCATTGAGAACCTGTGGTCCATCATCAAATGTGAGATTTACAAGGAGGGAAAACAGTACACTTCTCTGAACAGTGTCTGGGAGGCTGTGGTTGCTGCTGCACGCAATGTTGATGGTGAACAGATCAAAACACTGACAGAATCCATGGATGGCAGGCTTTTGAGTGTCCTTGCAAAGAAAGGTGGCTATATTGGTCGCTGATTTGTTTTTCTTTTGTTTTTGAATGTCAGAAATGTATATTTGTGAATGTGGAGATGTTATATTGGTTTCACTGGTAAAAATAAATAATTGAAATGGGTATATATTTGTTTTTTGTTAAGTTGTCTAATAATTATGCACAGTAATAGTCACCTGCACACACAGATATCCCCCTAAAATAGCTAAAACTAAAAACAAACTAAAAACTACTTCCAAAAACATTCAGCTTTGATATTAATGAGTTTTTTGGGTTCATTGAGAACATGGTTGTTGTTCAATAATAAAATTATTCTTCAAAAATACAACTTGCCTAATAATTCTGCACTCCCTATACAGCTTGGAGTAAGACAACATGCATGAAGAGGATGATGTGGACAAAATACTCATTTGCCTAATAATTCTGCACTCCCTGTAGAATAACATGCATTCATCAACTCTATGTTTTTTGATCATGCTTTGATAATGTGTTCTTAATATTTTGGTGTGAGGTGAGTTAAAATTGATAAACTGATAAAAACCAGTCTTGTGTTACATTTAGTTTCCTAGCTTAATTTATATGTTCATGTTGTACACAAAATAATAAACTTTTAGCACAAGAAGTCCCCAGAAATCCACAGATTATGATCCAACTGTCTCTCAGGTAGCTACCTGGCAACCGAAAAATACATTGTCATTGCAGCTGTAAGACACAGATATAACCATCCACTCTCAATCAAACTATACTATTATCAAGTGAAGGATTTCATTTAATTTCATAGAGACAGCAGTAACTCATGCACACAACAAATAAAGCAACTGCTCTGCAACATAAGGCCTACTGCCCATATTTAACAGCATTAACACAACGAGAAAATCGGACAAGATCTGTCATAACCGTTTCTCAGCTCTTTTACAAGTCTTCTTGCCCCCTCTTGTCATTATGGGCTCATGCCAAACAACTGCAAGGACATATGCAAATGACTGTAGCTAACAGGAGATAAGTCTTTGGCACCACCAGTGGGTCTGACAGATGCTACAGACAGACACACACCATAGAACATTTTGTCTCGTAGAGGCAAAGCAGGCATCAGGGCTAAGATTTGGTGGCTTTTGACTGGCTAACGAGATTCTGGCATCTTGACTGCACAGTGATCAGGGTGAAACAGAGCAGTGTGAATTGTCATGGTTCAAATTTGCCATGTTGAAATAGACAGACATGCTGGCTGGCATTTCCAAAAACGATGGAGTCAGTGTTAATGGTATACTTAAGCCATGAATGGAGCTGTTACATTATCCAAAGAAAGATTTTTTTTATTCTCAGCAGATGCTGGGAGTAAAAGCGTATTAATTGAATGATTAGTTGAACATAAATACTGACTTTGTGTTTTATATTAAACAGCCATTACACATAAAATCAGCACATTACAAGCTAATCTCAAATGGAATACTGCAATATAATAATTTTGTTACTGCTATTTTCACTACCCCTCCAATATTTATATTACGTTATGGCCATATTATGTACACATTTGCTTCCATGTACTACAATTGAACCTCTTCATAGTTTTCAGTCATTTTCTCTATTTCTGTCTGTGCGAATAAATTTATTGTGGCCTTGCTTTCCTTATCAGCATTATACCATTATGGTGTGACAAAATGCCTCAAATGCATAGTACCACACTTATTTGCATCTCATTTTTATATCCATTGAGTAATTGTGATGATTCAACATTTTCTTTTCATAATTGAATTTCATTGAGTGAAAAAAGGTGCACTGAGGCAGAGTGACTGTCTGCCCTATGTGTTCATACATGTGGAAGAATATATCTATAACTATTTATCTTATAAATTTGTTTTCTTTTTTTCTTTTTCTTTTTTTTTGCTGAGTCTCACTTAGGAATGGGAATCGAGAACCGGTTCTTGTACACAACCGGTTCCCAGCAGTCCAATTCCCTGGAATCGTTAGTCTGCCTGCCTATCGATCCCGCTTATCGATTCTTGCGCTCCCGGTACGATTAGCTGATTTCAGTTCATGTGTCAGAGGAGGAAAATAGTGCCACAGTGTGCAGTGTGGATATGGACATTACTTATTTTTATTGCACAAAAAGCTGAGAGCGTGGTGGTAAAGTAAAGACTGCTCCAGGACAGAAACAACTGCATTACACTGTTAACACAACTTGTACCTGCACAGATAGCATGCTAATGCTAAGTCAAGAGCCCAGAGTGATGTTAAAGTTAAGTGCTCAGTAAATGTTGAAGTGAGCCATCATTTGTGGTGAAATCATCCACTGCTGAACTTTTACAGTTAACAAACTGAAGGCCGCAGCTCCATTTTTACCTGTTCATGTTTCTAAAGTATCCTTGTGGCGATCACTTTAAACTGTGTTTGTGCTGGTGTCATCATTGACTTGTGCTGTTAGCTTTGTGTTCATATCTAAATACTTAGAGAACGATCACGTGTGTCCTTATTAGGATAGGGATTTGGTGTGTGGGGCTGTAGCCTGCAAGTTTGTGTTGCTAAATGGTAATTATGAGACCATGTGTTTCAGATCATTTTACAGAGTAATCGCTGCTTAGCGATGGTGGTGACTCTCAAAGTGGGGCCAATGAAAATTGAATCGATAAGTGATAGTTATTTCCAATGTACTTTATTAATATACGAGAAAACACGACTACATGTTTGCGTTTGATATAACTACATTAGAATGCACTGTCGAACAACTTTAATAACACTGAGTGAATCCTTACTTTGCTGAGATGCATGCTTTGATTTCTGACAACATATTTGATCCTTCTGGGAATGGATGATACCAATCTTTCACAAGTATGTCAATGAGATGAAATTTTTAGCCACTTTTTGCTGAAGAGGTTAAGCTGCTTTGCATTGCATTTTAACATACGTTTACAGATATTCAAATAGATTTAAGGCAGGTGACATATTACCCCAGGTCAAAATGTCATGCTTTTTTTTTCATTCCACCTTTTTGGACCATTTCCTTGTTCAGAAATCAGTTTTATTTAGCAGTTGTTCTTCTTAATTGGAAGTACAGTAACATATATAGTCACTTTCAGTATGTACAAAGTGTACTTCTGCAATTTAAATTTAATCCATTTAACCTGTTTGGTTTTACATAGGATGACAATTTTTTATTTGCACAATGTGAGCACCTACTGCTCCGATTACCACTGGAACCACTGTTACCTTCACCCTCCACATCTTCTCAAGCTCTTCTCTGAGTCTTTGGTACTTCTCCAGTTTCTTGTGTTGCTTCTTCCTGATGTTGCTGTCGTTCAGTAATGCTACTTCTATCACTACTGCCGTCTTCCTCTGCTTGTCTACTACTATGTCCGGTTGGTTATCCATCACCATTTTGTCTGTCTGTATCTGGAAGTCCCACAGGATCTTAACTCGGTCATTCTCCACCACCTTGGGGGCGTCTCCCTTTTTGACCTCGGGACTTCCAGGCCATACTCGACAGAGACAGATGAGCACACAGATGTTTTTGTATACTATGCCAGCCACTTGGTTGTGGCGTTCCATGTATGCTCTACCTTCTAGCATCTGCAGGTACTTACAGCTTTCCCAGCAGACTCTTCATGGTTTCCATTTGCATGTGAGATGCCCATGTACAGTTTGATGTCCTCAAAGTCTGCAATGTTGCCTTCTGGTAGTTTGATCCCCTCAATTCTGAGTGTGTATATATATATATATATATATATATATATATATATATATATATATATATATATATATAGATATATATGAATTCTGAAAATATGTGGTTTACACAGTTTTTGTCACAAACTGTAAAAAGCTGGTCAGTTTTGGTTGTTTCAGATCTGTACTTAAGGTTTAAAGTATGTATCACTGTCAGATTGTATAAACCAGTTCTTTATGAATTATACTCAACACTAAAAATGCATTTCCTTGACAATGTTACACCATGGCGGCAGACAGAGCACTCTGTCTAAGAACCGTGTGCTTGTGCCTTGGGAATGCAAATGTGCTAAACACAGTGAAAACCAATCTCGTTTTTCAGATTCATTCCTGGGATTTTCTTCAGTCTCCACATGACATTAAGTAGCAGGATCGGACCATATTTAGATTTGCAGTCTATCATACCCCTCCCCATCTTAGCCATTCTGGGAGTCCACTCAGATTTTTCCAAAGGGGCCTCCTCCTCATAACCTTTCAAATTAAATAAAACAAAAAAAATAACAGACACAAAAACATTTAAATTAGCTGACATAGATCTATAGTCTGACAACATATAGTTAAACTCTGTCAGACAACTCAGTACAACTCATGTAATGTAATGAACAGTAAATTCCGAGAGGCTTTGCTGAAGCTGAAATGTAGTGTGTCTGACTTCCCAACATTCAAAAAAAAAAGTAGTAATGTTGTAAGGAACAAATAAGATTTGTCACTGGAATTTCATTCTGAAACTCGACCTAGATTAATAGCAGAAACTGATAATTGAATATTGATGAGCTATTTAGGTATAATTGTTTTTCATCATTGTAAAATTAAAGCATTGTTATTATTGATGTAATGCGGTTGTGTATTTGATTTTTATTGAGGAGTTTGATGTATGACATTAACATCCCTCGTGTAAAAACACAATTTTCTTTATGTATTTTTCCCCATGAATGCTTGAACTATGGTGCAGGATGCATAACATCTCTCTCTCTGTGTGTGTGTGTGTGTGTGTGTGTGTGTGTGTGTGTGTGTGTGTGTGTGTGTGTGTGTGTGTAGGCAATGGGAGGATATTTTTATTTAAAAAATATGATAATATTTGGTCTGACATTTGTGTCTAATTAAAAATATTGTGGTATAGATACGGATGATCTTACATAGCTCTACCCTTCTTGACCTGTCTGTCCCCTGTGTAAAGGGCTATGTACATCTTTAACAATGTAAACAAACATCAGCTCGGCTACATCTAATATGCTCCAGCCTATAGAGCTGTGTGCAAACCTATTATATGTAAAATAGTGCATTAATAAACAGCAAATACTAACACAGTGGCAGAATATGTGCACTGTGACAAATGCATATAAAATTCAAAAAGACGAGGAAGAACAGACGTGAAAGTATCCAATGTAGATTGCATCTATCGTGAAAATCTGTACTTTAAAATGTTATATCATTATTCTCCCTCTTTTGTGTTCTGAGTATTTTCCACTCAAACTAAAAGTAGTCATTCATTTAAATAGATTAATGCTTAATACTGTTTGCTAATTATTGCTTACTGATTTGTACTTTGAACATATTGTAGCGGGTCAGGGCTGTTTGGGGTTGTGTTTACTGACCTCGAACCAATTTTATGTGATACACGGCGCTCGGAAATCTGTCAAATGTTTTAGTACGACTTTGCTAAGCTACGAACCCACACCGCTTGATGGATTGTCGGAGCATTACGGCTATCGTAGGCAGGAACCTCGCAGAGTGATACATACTGTCTCCAACATAATATTACCGTATTGTGTGTGTATAACCTCTTTTTAAGTTTTGTGGCTATTACACATGGTTATGCTGAGGATATGTCGGCCAGTTTCCACTGGAAATGCCTTTTGGTTAAACTGTCAGCAAGGAATTTGCATTTGCACTGTTAAATTTTTATATAACTTTAAACATAAAAAAACAGCTGCTTGTTTAAGTGAAAATACATTGATGGGGTTTTTTTGCACTAATAAAGTTGTGGAGTTGTAAAGTATTTTGTCTAGTGTCAATTATATCGTCAGTTATGTCGTTATCGCAAATTTTCAAATGTATATCGTGATAAATATTTTGGTCATATTGCCCTGCTCTACTCTGGCCCTCCAGTGCGGTCAAAAAAAGGGAACGGAGGGGACCAGAGACCGACAAGCCAGGATTCAGGCAGCTGCCACTCAACAGACTTTGGATGCCGATGGCCCTGGACCATCTCTACTCGCCTCAGCCCCAGCCTCTAGGCCCAACAAACCTCCCTCGACCGAGACAACCCAAGCTGCTGATGACCTCTGGCAGCGCAGCAGCGTAGGTCTCACCATTGACCAGCGGACAAGAATGTGGACATCATTGCCGCTAGTGACGAAGACTGCAGGCAGACGCGGCTGGTCCAGCACACCATCAACACCGGCTCTGCCTTTCGCTGAAGCAGGAGCAGGAGGCTGATGCGACGTTGGCTCAGGTGGGGGCCTGGCTGGAGGCGGCACGACGCCCAGGCTGGACAGGGGTGTCAGGACAGGGGGCCGAAGTGAAGGCCCACGATGGCCTTCTATACCGGAGATGGCGGGCCCCCGGTCAGGGCAAGGGTCTCCTGCAGCTGTTGGTGCCTCGGTCGCTGCAGTAGCAGATGCTCGAGCTTGTCCATGGCTCGGTGGGGGCCGGCCACTATGGGAATGCCAAAACTCTCCGCCATCTCAGGGGACGGTTGAACTGGCCTGGTTGTCGACAGGATGTGGAACTTCATGTGCACTGCTGTGACACCTGCACGGGACGGAAGGGCCCCACTCAACGTTCCACTGCCCCCCTGCAGCAGCAGCACCAGGTGGGGGCGCCGATGGAGACAGTGGGAGTAGACATCCTAGGGCCTTTTCCCGTCACCAAGGCAGGGAACTGGCGCGTGTTGGTGGCCATGAACTGCTACAGGAGGTGGAGGGAGCAGTCGCGGGTGGTTCATGACTACACCCGCCAGGCCCAGGCGAAAAGGTTTGGGTGTACTACCCGGTTTGCAAGAGAGGAGCATCCGCCAAGCTCTGCAGTCACTGGCAAGGGCCGGCGGAGGTCGTGGAGCGGCTAACAGACGTGGTGTACCAGGTCCGCATGCCGGGCCCAGGGGCACATGGTCGTGTTGCACCAGGACAGACTCTCACCATACCGACCACTCGCTCCAGCAGCCGCCGAGGCAGGGGATGCTGGTGGCACCCCATGTTCTGATCCGAGTGACTCTTCCCCCACCGGTCGAGATCGGTCGGTGCGCTGAAAGAAGACACATGGACATTTGCAGGACTTTGTGTTGGGTAATGGGGTTGTCGGGGACGACTGACCCCTTAGGTGGGGGCTATGTAGCGGGTCAGGGCTGTTTGGGGTTTTCTTTTGACAGCTATGTCCTGGCGGCAGCATTATGTTGCCATGGTTACAGGTGACGCTCTCTCTCTGCGACTGTGTGTTTCTGGGTGGAGAGAGTGTTTGTTGTTGTTACGCTAGAGCTGCGCCGAGCGGGTGTGTTAGCGTTGTGTGTTCGTCTGATGAATAATAATAAACAGCTGTGCTCCCTGGCTAACTCTGCGGGAAGCAAGACCAGACGTTACCTCTGTCTCCTCCTTTTCTGAGCTCGCCACAATACTGTATTAGATGAAATCAGTTGCAGGAAGCCTGAAGAGTCACACAACTTTGTCTAAAATCAGTATTAATTTCACCCAGTTTCATTTAATATGTTTATACCAAATATTCCACCTTCCAAGTGTGTTCCACCTTCCAAGACTATTACATGAGAACATTTATAATAACCTTGTTTTCTAGCATTTGAGGTCAGTGTGTTTTTGTAGACTTGGCTTGGGTGCTTGAAATTCAATGGAATTTGAACTGTAAAAAAAAAAAAAAAAAGAGCTACACATAGGCTTAATTGCAATTTCTGCCAGCCAGAGATGAAAGTAACGAGTTACTGTAATCCGATTACTTTTTTCGAGTAGCGAGTAAAGTAAGGGATTACTATTCCAAAAAAGGTAATTGGATTACTGTTACTTTCCCGTAAGCACGCTGCATTACTGCGTTACTAAAACCGTGATTTTTTTTTGCGAGAGTGTCTCATGACAATGACGTAAGCGAGTGCGACGTTCGTGGCAACAGCTGTGTGCAGATCAACAATGGATAATATATCGAGTGCGGGAGAGAGTATGAGCGTGCAGCGTTTAAAGCGTGGAAGTACTGACCTTACTTTGAGTTTGATTTTGTAAAAAGTGACAAAAACATTAGCGTCCGCTGCTCATTGTGTAGGAAGAAAACTTCTTTTTACAACAGAAAACCCCCTAAACGTCCGAGCAAGCACCAAATACGCTGTCGCTGGAATGTGAAATTCACAGAGAAACTGCCGTATTCTTCCACTGACCGCTGCGGCACACCTGCACCAGGGCAAACCCCCGCCTGCCGCACTCCTGCTATACAGGTGAAAATAGAGCAACAGTGAAACAGTGAGTCTTTGATTTTACTTATTTTCTGCTGTGTTTTACTTGCATCTATTTGAAAGAGTGAGTGTAAACACAAAAAACGATTTTATTTTATGTGCTGGAATGTGCAGAAAATAGGTTTAAATGTTAAACAAATTTCTTCCAGTCAGAGAATGTTGCATATAATTTAATGTTTGCTTGATGCATAAAGTTAAAAGATTGAAACTAATAAAACAAGTTTTAAAAAGAGACTTTTTCATTTGATTCCATTTTACATAATGGGTTATGCAGAAAAAGTAGAATTGGGCTGAAAGCTCTATTGCTTTATTACCTATTTAGGGGATAAATCGTGTTTTAAAAAGTAACTAAGCAACTAATTACCCATGAAAATAAGTAATCAGTAAAGTAAAGGGATTACTTTTTTTGGGAGGTAATCAGTAATTAGTTACTGATTACTTTTTTCAAGTAACTTGACCAACACTGCTGCCAGCAGGAGGAAAAAACACTTCTCCTTTCTTTTTTTGAGATTTAAGAGAATATCATGCAGCAGGATCTTGAGGCTGAAAACAAATGAGATGGGGGACTTTTTGATTCCCTCCAGAAGTGAATGTGTCAGTTTCATATATAATAATTAAAATGCATAAAACCAATACATTTACAGTGGGGCAAAAAAGTATTTAGTCAGCCACCGATTGTGCAAGTTCCCCCACTTAAAATGATGACAGAGGTCAGTAATTTGCACCAGAGGTACACTTCAACTGTGAGAGACAGAATGTGAAAAAAAAATCCATGAATTCACATGATAGGATTTGTAAAGAATTTATTCGTAAATCAGGGGGTAAAATAAGTATTTGGTCACCTCAAACAAGGAAAATCTCTGGCTCTCACAGACCTGTAACGTCTCCTGTAAGAAGCTTTTCTGTCCCCCATTCGTTACCTGTATGAATGGCACCTGTTTGAACTCATCATCTGTATAAAAGACACCTGAGAGCTTTCGAAGGACACCAGGAAAAGTATTGTAGACCTGCACCAGACTGGGAAGAGTGAATCTACAATAGGCAAGCAGCTTGGTGTGAAAAAATCAACTGTGGGAGCAATCATCAGAAAATGGAAGACATACAAGACCACTGATAATCTCCCTCGATCTGGGGCTCCACGCAAGATCTCATCCCGTGGCGTCAAAATGATCATGAGAACGGTGAGCAAAGATCCCAGAACCACACGGGGGGACCTGGTGAATGACCTGCAGAGAGCTGGGACCAAAGTAACAAAGGTCACCATCAGTAACACACTACAACGGCAGGGAATCAAATCCCGCAGTGCCAGACGTGTTCCGCTGCTGAAGCCAGTGCATGTCCAGGCCCGTCTGAAGTTTGCCAGAGAGCACATGGATGATACAGCAGAGGATTGGGAGAATGTCATGTGGTCAGATGAAACCAAAGTAGAACTTTTTGGTATAAACTCAACTTATCGTGTTTGGAGGAAGAAGAATACTGAGTTGCATCCCAAGAACACCATACCTACTGTGAAGCATGGGGGTGGAAACATCATGCTATGGGGCTGTTTTTCTGCCAAGGGGACAGGACGACTGATCCGTGTTAAGGACAGAATGAATGGGGCCATGTATCGTGAGATTTTGAGCCAAAACCTCCTTCCATCAGTGAGAACTTTGAAGATGAAACGAGGCTGGGTCTTCCAACATGACAATGATCCAAAACACACCGCCCGGGCAACAAAGGAGTGGCTCCGTAAGAAGCATTTGAAAGTCCTGGAGTGGCCTAGCCAGTCTCCAGACCTCAACCCCATAGAAAATCTGTGGCGGGAGTTGAAAGTCTGTGTTGCTCGGCGACAGCCCCAAAACATCACTGCTCTCGAGAAGATCTGCATGGAGGAATGGGCCAAAATACCAGCTACTGTGTGTGCAAACCTGGTAAAGACCTATAGTAAACGTTTGACCTCTGTTATTGCCAACAAAGGTTATGTTACAAAGTATTGAGTTGTATTTTTGTTATTGACCAAATACTTATTTTCCACCCTGATTTACGAATAAATTCTTTACAAATCCTACCATGTGGATTCATGGATTTTTTTTTTCACATTCTGTCTCTCACAGTTGAAGTGTACCTCTGGTGCAAATTACTGACCTCTGTCATCATTTTAGGTGGGGGAACTTGCACAATTGGTGGCTGACTAAATACTTTTTTGCCCCACTGTACTGTAAGTTTTCTTTCTTTATCGTGTGACATTTTCTGCCAGTTGTCCCATATACTCCTACACATTAAAAGCTGATTCTTGCAAGAAGTGACTTTTCTGTCTCTAGGGGACCCCGTATATATTTATATATAAATGTATATAAATAAAACCACTTTTTTTTACATTAGTAATTCCTTTTGTGCATAATTTTATATTGTTTTCGATAATAAATTAAATAAAGCAAAAAAACAACCTGAAGAGCCAGTTGGAAGCCTAAAGAGTCAGCTCTTTTTAATGAGCCAAGCCGAAAGAGCCGGTTCTCTAAAAAGTGCAGGAATTCCCATCGCTATAACAGAGTAGTTAGCAAATAAGTACAATTGTATGATTTTTCTTAAGCAATTCTTACTGACAAATCTGGATTAGTGACTGAGAACTGTAAAGAATTTGACATAAAGAACATAGTCTTAAACCATAAAATACAATTTTAACTAGCATTTTTGTAAACAAACAAACTACTAAGTACAATGAAATACATGGAATCTTTTTTCAGTAGAATATCAGTATCTTTATCACCTGGCAATTGCACACAGTGAAGTAAACTGGGTGGAATAATTAGAATAGGTAATATGACCTTTTCTAATTTGCCTTACTACCGACTGATGGCTAGTAGTGCTTCACTAATTAGAATTAAAGAGTAATCTGATGAAGCACAACTGACTCAATCAAAACAAAGTTTGAAGTCAATACTATAATTTTATCAGAATTGCACTGGATGTAATAAATGAGGCCATTAATTCCAAATACAGTATGATGAATGCTGCTTGGATCAGTGACTTTGGGAGAAATAGCTTTTTCTAGCAGAACCACTAAAGAAGAGAACTAAATCTCTTTGACATTTAAAAGGACAGATTCTATTCTGTAACTGGCTCTATCACCTCATTGCCTGTGGCATCCTGATAAAAATCACTTAAGTCATTGATTAAAATGCAAGCAGGTTAATGCTAGAGGTGACTTTTCCCGCTTAGCATAATTTGCTTATTACACAGGCAAATAAACAAAACATTGATCACAGTGGTCTTTACAAAGAAAGTAGATTAGAAGGAAGAAACCAGGATTAGGTACATGTGTGCAGTCTCAAAACAGTCACAGTCTACTCTATGGGAATTATTGCTAACCATATTACACATATACAAACTAATGACTGTTTGCATGCTTATGAGTCTAACAAAGTAATAATTAGGTAATTGGAAATAACTGGGAGAAATATGAAAAAGCAACCTTTCTAGAGGCATGGTATTCAGTAATTTAAAAGAAAAAGATCTACAGATCACAGTGGAATTTGGTTTTTCATTAAAGCACCTAAAAATAATTTCCTGTAACTCAATATCAATCTTTTGTTTAAGCATTATTGTCAAAGAATCAGCACTATCACACTCACTGCCCATCTTAAAAGCTGAGCACCTGCTGACTAAAGCAATAATAACAACAACAACAACAATCTTTATTTAAAAACCTGCCAAAAACACTGTCAGGAACGCTTGCAACACATTTAACACACTGTCACAGTTTGTTCAAAAAAACTAATTGCCAGGGTCCAGTGGAAAACAGTTCAAAGATTTTAATGAATACCATTAAGCAAACAATAGGTGACTATTTGCAGTTATTCAAAGAGGAGATTTATTTAGAAGCAAAGAATCTCAAGTCTGTGTTTCTTCACAGGATGAGTTACTCCAAGGTTGACAAGCAGGTAAAGGTTTCTTGTTTTCACAGGTTACAGGGTTCAGGTAAGTTGATGCAGTCTTCACGGGTTTATTAACAGGTTTTCACAGTCTTTTCTTGGCAAGGAAGTAGGAGATTAACTGACTTCACAGATTTGAACTTTGATGAGTATTTCTATGTTAGAAACAGTATGACAGCTATGTTTCCCCAGAAGCCAGGCAGGCAGGCAGGCACGCCAGAGTAAACTCAGACGGTGTGGCTTAGCAATTCAGCAAGGACTGGGCAGGATAACTGGGGCTATATACTGTTAGTGATTATAGATGAACATCAGGTGTGTCAGTGGAATCTAGGGCAGCCACCCCTACAGGCAGAAGAAAAACAAAGCGAATGCAGGTCAGCACCTGAGAGGACGAGGAAGACCATGGCACGTATAGCCACATCGTCAGTAAGCTAATCTAAAAGAGACACTACTCCATAGTTCAGTGTTCCTTGTTCTTTCATCACTGTTCCTGTATATGTTTTGTCACTTTGCTCAGGAAAAAAAACAGAAGCAAACACTGAACTGTGTGAAGAATGAATTCTAAGCCATCTTTAACAGTAACAGGTTTGTTAAAGCATAACAACATGATTATCCTACTGAACCCCTGCAATCACTTGTTGAAATAATTATGTCAAAGGACTGTTAAAAGGAAAAGACAATACATCAGACTTTTAAAATGTGCTTACATCGTGCCTATCAGAGGATTGCCAATAAAAGTTAAATATCTGGAACAGAGATTTAAAAACCAAAATCTCCACAGAGGGTTGGAAATCAGAGAGACAGCGGGGGAGAGAGTGAATATATTGTAATATCATCTATTGTGCAGAAGAATGACTGAGTCTACTATCCTTTCCTCAAAGATATATTGAGAATTGTTTCTCCACATGGAGGTGGAAAATGTTGTAATAGGCACCTGCTTCAACAAAGGACCTTTAACTAGCTCATGGATGAGGAACTCAGCAACATCACAGCAACCCACTGTCAGGGTGGGATTTATAGAAAGAACTTTGCCTCAAAAGTGTTGCAAATGTATACAATATCATCCACAAGTGTAAGCTAAGATTTACAAATGTGTACAGAGATTTGTATGTAACTTTTGAGGATTCACAAGCACATGCTTCAATCCACACACAAATATACAGCAATCTGATCACACGTGAAACTGTTTAACAAATGTGTACCTCGAAACCTGAATATATACTGATTAGTTACACACAATTTATTAAGTTCAGCTCACAAATCTGATTGTTCTACGGTTTGAAAACCTTTCTGTGGGTACAAATGTCTCAAACTACATGTACATCTCGCTCACTCACTTACAATACTTGTAAACAAATCGCCTCATACGCACGGATCACCCTGCATCCCCACTTGAGGTTTTGAGCCCGATTTCCGTCTGCCAGCTCTGCTCAAATCCAAAAAATTACGCTGCTTTTAATTACAGTGTAAAACTGTGTATACATGCATTTGTGTTTTGTTTTTAAAGCTGACAGCTTTAAATTTTTCTCAATATCCCACGTGCGCATGCGACATGATCTGTGGATTAAATTTTTGTTTATGCTTGTAGATCATATTGAACACATTTGCAACACTTTTGAGGCAAATGTCTCTCTGTATGTCTTCATTACAACTAAAGGTTCTTTCCAAGATGTCTGGAAAATGAGAACTTTCATTTTGATATGGAGGAGAGCTGGTGACTGAATCCACATGACATAGTTGACAAGTTTTTTTTTCCTTTTCTTGCTGTATTTTTGGGAAAAGAAAATGAAAGAAAAACTGAAAAAAATGTAGTTCCAGATCCAGCAAGCTCTATTCTCCTATTCTGAAGCACTAACCAGTTTAAAAGTGATGCCCCATGCGTGTCACGCAGTTGGGTCCTGACCAAGCATCAGTATGATATGAGATGGGAGTGAGAATGTGTTACATTAAGGAGACAGGCACAGACATGTGTCAGGCCAAGTCTGCTGAACTGTAGATGTCTCATTTTTCTTTGGCATGGATGGTCTGAATGCCTCCTTTCAGTTTTACAAATCAGACTGCAGTCATTACTAAAGCAAAAGGACATGACACCTGCCTCGATTTTCATCAATGAACTTGTGCCCTTAATTCTATTAGTTCAAAAGACCTTTCAGTGCTGGTGTGAAAGACTCTGGCAATGACTACATTTGTAATAGTATTAGGAAAAATATGAATTAAGAATAATATGAAAAGGCCAACACATGAACTTGACAAATGACATATCTCTGGGGTAAGATGTCTTTAAAAAATACAGAGGATGCAAGGAAGTCCAAGACAACATCACAGTCCAATATTGCATTACTTAAAAATTCTGAATAGTACTGATAGCATTGATTCAGTTATTTCATAATAAAGGAGCCCCTTCCAAATACAGAGTGTATAAATTAACATACTTTCAGATGTTTTGATGATCTTTAAGCCATAATTACCCAAATTTAAACAAAACAAAGCTCAAAGTATTTCACTTTACATATAATGAATATAGAGTTAAAGTTTGCCTTTTACAATTACATTACAAAAGTTAAACTTTTCATTATTTTCTACATATACACCGAAACAAGGGGGCCGATCGTGGCTCAAGAGTTGGGCGTTCGTCTTGTAATCGGAAGGTTGCCAGTTCGAGCCCCGGCTCCGACCGTCTCGGTCGTTGTGTCCTTGGGCAAGACACTTCACCTCTTGCCTACTGGTGGTGGTCAGAGGGGCCGGTGGCGCCAGTGTCCGTCAGCCTCGCCTCTGTCAGTGCGCCCCAGGGTGGCTGTGGCTACAATGTAGCTTGCCATCACCAGTGTGTGAATGGGTGGATGATTGTGTATAGTGTAAAGCACTTTGGGGTCCTTAGGACCAAGTAAAGCGCTATACAAATACAGACCATTTACAAGCTACTTACCTTTTTTTTTTTTTTGGAAAACTGTGATGGCAAGCCACACATGGTAAGATCCACACCTCGCCACTAATTTGCATCACTTAATTTTACTTTACAGTCACTACTTTACGTATATTTTACTTTTTGTCCAATATATTGATTTTTTTTTTTCCGTCACACCTTACAATGTCTATATGGAGTTCACACATATCAACACTGCAAGGTCAAAGTTCTGTTTTATGTTATATTAATACAGTGGTGTCCAACTCCAGGCCTCAGGCCTGCAGATTTTAGATATCACCCTGGGTCAATACACCTGAATCAAATGATTAGTTCATTACCAGGCCTCTAGAGAACTTTGAGAGATGTTGAGGAGGTAATTGAGACATTTAGATGAGCTGTGTTGGATCAAGGACACATCTAAAAACCTGCAGGACACTGGCCCTTGAGGCCTGGAGTTGGACACCCCTTTCTTTTTTTGAATTACCTGGGGGTTTGGCTTCTCCTTCCTGGTTGGCAAAAGGTGTGGCAAAGGGCTGGGGGATCTGAAGTATTGCTGACAGCCTCATTGGACTGAACCACATGCTTCATTGCCTGGTGGGTTTTGGAGTTTGTTTAATTGTTAGCTGGTTATATGGCAGCCCTTTTGTTTTCCCCTTGTGTGTTATGTGGTTTAGCTAAGCTAGTACTTAACTTCCCTTATGTGTCATTTCAGCAGGTCAGTTTGGCTTACATTTGTTTGAGGCTTTGTTAGTTGTTATTTTGAGCTTAGTTTATTGAATTCCACCTCTTTTATTGGTCTGCCTGTTTAAATTTTTGGCTTTGGTACTTATCTTTCATATTTTGGGTCAATAAAACTCCATATTTTTGAGTTAAACACTTGTGTCCTCTATCCCTTACTGCTTGGTCCCTGAGAACAACCAAGGAAGAAAAGGGAACAGAAAATGCAGGTACCGTTTTGGTTTTTGAAGGGATGTGAAGGCTATAGTCCGCATTCAAAGTAATCTTTTGGCCAATCTTTCAAATAACTGTGTTCAGATGGAAACCTGCATTGACCTCTGAGGTCTTAAAATTTGCACTCAAACAAGATAAGACAACGCAAATAAATGAACATTTAAACAATGGCTATCTGTATAAGGTGTGTAATGCTAAGTTTAAATTGGAGAATTACAAGTCTTTGGCCTTGGTACCACAGTGGTCAAAATAGTTCTACATAGTTCACAATGAATCTGTTGTTTTTCAATGGGTTCAGACATAAAAGACACCAGCAGTAAAGATATTTCCAGCTTTTTTCTTACTTTTTTCTTTTTGGTAAACATTAATGTAAAATTGCCATTACTATGATATTACTGTGTTTTCGAAATATAGCCTAACCTTTTTTTTCTGGGAAGTGGCAGACACATTTATCTGCCTGCCTTTAAGTCTGGTGGGAGGTGGGACTGTTCTCATAATGTAGAATACATTAATAGCAGTGACTATTTTTGAAGCATTTTTCACTGAGTGATTGATGTCGAGGAGTGCTGACTGAAAAGTTTACTACAGTTATAGCATTTTTTTCCAGGTAGTGATGGGATGGAGAAGGATAATAGCTTTTCTTTGTTAAGTTTTACAGGATAGGGGGCGTATTTACAGCATGTATCATTGCATTCTTTGTCGTGTTACACAGACTATATTAAAACATATTAAAAATATATTAAATATTAAATAATATTAAAAATATATTTTTAAAAATTGATCAGTATGGAGGCCCTGCGACAGACTGGCGACCTGTCCAGGGTGTACCCTGCCTCTCGCCCTATGACAGCTGGGATAGGCTCCAGCGCCCCCCGCGACCCTGAAAAGGATAAGCGGAAGCGGATGGATGGATGGATGGATGGATGATCAGTATGGAAAAATAAGTAAAGCTGCATCAAACAAAACATTTTCCCACATAATGTATCCAGAAAGAAGATAAACAATTCAATACTTTACCTAAAAAAAATGTATCATTATTATAAATATGAGGAGCCAAATGTATGTTTAGTATTTTTCTTAATACTACTGATTGTATATTGTTGTTTATATCACATTGTGACATATCTACTTCAGGTAATTTGAACAAAATGTGTTACGGTGATTGTGATAGCTTCAGATAATCTTTAGATAATATTCTTTTCCATCATACTCTTACAGCATCATCATTAAAACACAGGCGCCATCATTCTGTTGTTAAAATTGCCCCACTAATGAGCCTCTTTACTTCACTGCTTAAATGAATGAAAGAACCCACCAGCCTGATCAGTGTTCCTCTCTCATATAAAAAATACCACACACCACAAAACACCCACCTTACACAGATGCAGTCATTTTCAGTTGTTGGCTAGGTCATTGTATTGACAATGCTTTCCTTAGCCCCTTGCTCCAAACTTACTGCATCAATGATAAAAGGGTGTCTTGCTTCAAACTACATTGTAAAACAGAACAAACATACAGTAACAATAAATCATCATTCAAATCAAAGTCATACTTTGTTCTTAGCACATCATAATTGTTAGCTGAAAATATATGAAAAATCTATGAACCTTTTTTTATTATTTTGTTATATTTCGTTGGTGTTAAGCTATTTTTAAATGAGTTTTGTGTCACAGCACTGTGATATAGGAGAGCTTCATGACATTTGCCTTTTCCCCAACACCATAGCATGATAAATACAGACTAAACCATCACTGCTTCTGTTGCAGGACCCTAACAATGCCTGGGTAACTTGTGGATAGTAGAACAGAGTAGAACCTCTGTTAGAATTTCCTAACAATTTGTTATCCTGTGCTGAAATTAACAAATAATATGCTTTCACTGGTGACCGAGGCCAAACCGACTAGCCTCTTGTTCCAACTTTTACTCACTAATGAGTAAAGGTTTTGCATAGTTAGTAATTTACTCCACATTTATTTGATTTAACTGCTTCTAATGTGCATCAAATTATGTTTAATAAAATACCACTATATGCAAATGGAGATTTTATATTAGGTTTTCAGGGACAATCATCCAAATGCAGGTGATGCTTGTGTAAAGTTATGGTTAACAGAATATGTCTGTGAAGGTTCTCAGTCATCCAGGTCATCGTAGTCAAAGGAGCTTGCAAAGAAAAGTGTCTGGACTTCTTTAAGTTGCTTGAAGACGTTTCACCTCTCATCCGAGAAGCTTCTTCAGTTCTAAGGTCAAATGGTGGAGAGTCCCAGATATAAACCTAGTGGGAGTGACCCCCCACAGAGGGACAAAAGGACCCCCTGATGATCCTCTAATCGCCTGAGCCAAGGTGGGAAACTGGGTGTGGGTCCCAATCAGCCAGAGTTTCGGGTGTGTTCATTGTGAAACCTGGCCCCACCTTATCATGCAAATTCCTGAGGTCAGATGGCCCAGGATGTGAGTGGGCGTTAAGGCGTCTGGGAAGGGATCTCAAAACTGGATTATAGATGGCAGAGAGTTGGTGTCGTAAACCCCCGCCTCTGTTCAAAGATGGTCGCTCACAGTGGACATAGATGGCTTCTTTCACTCCTCTTTCAAACCATCTGTCCTCTCTGTCCAAAATGTGAACATTGGCATCCTCGAAAGAGTGACCTTTATCCTTAAGATGCAGATGGACTGCTGAGTCTTGTCCTGTGGAGGTGGCTCTTCTGTGTTGTGCCATGCGCTTGTGAAGTGGCTGTTTGGTCTCTCCGATGTAGAGGTCTGAGCATTCCTCGCTGCACTGTACAGCATACACCACATTGTTAAGTCTGTGTTTTGGCGTTTTGTCTTTCGGGTGAACCAGTTTCTGTCTGAGCGTGTTGCTGGGTCTGAAATACACTGGGATGTCATGCTTGGAGAAAACTCTGAGTTTCTCTGATACGCTGGCTACATAGGGGATGACAATGTTGTTGCGTCTGTCCTCCCTCGCTGGTGTCTGATCTTCTTTTCTGTGCCTCTTTGCTGACTTTAAGAACGCCCATTTAGGATAGCCGCACGTTTTGAGTGCTTCCTTTACATGTGTGTGTTCCTTCTTTTTCCCTTCAGGCTTAGAGGGAACATGTTCTGCCCGGTGGTGTAGGGTCCTGATTACTCCAAGTTTGTGTTCCAGAGGGTGATGGGAGTCAAAGAGGAGGTACTGGTCCGTGTGTGTGGGCTTCCGGTGAACTTCGATGTTGAGTTTGCCGTTCTCATCAATGTGCACAGCGCAGTCCAGGAAAGGCAAACAGTTGTCCTTTGTGTCTTCCCTGGTGAACTTGATATTTTTATCCACAGCGTTAATGTGCGCAGTGAAGGATTCCACTTCTTGTGTCTTGATTTTGACCCAGGTGTCGTCCACATATCTGTACCAGTGGCTGGGTACTCTTCCTTTGAAAGAGCCAAGAGCCTTCCTTTCCACTTCCTCCATGTAAAGGTTGGCTACAATAGGTGACACGGGGGAGCCCATGGCACAGCCATGTTTTTGTCTGTAAAAGCCTTCGTTGTACTTGAAATATGTAGTGATGAGGCAGAGGTCTAACAGTGTGCAGATCTGATCGGGTGTGAAGTTGGTCGGAGAGACCAAACAGCCACTTCACAAGCGCATGGCACAACACAGAAGAGCCACCTCCACAGGACAAGACTCAGCAGTCCATCTGCATCTTAAGGATAAAGGACACTCTTTCGAGGATGCCAATGTTCACATTTTGGACAGAGAGGACAGATGGTTTGAAAGAGGAGTGAAAGAAGCCATCTATGTCCACTGTGAGCGACCATCTTTGAACAGAGGCGGGGGTTTACGACACCAACTCTCTGCCATCTATAATCCAGTTTTGAGATCCCTTCCCAGACGCCTTAACGCCCACTCACATCCTGGGCCATCTGACCTCAGGAATTTGCATGATAAGGTGGGGCCAGGTTTCACAATGAACACACCCGAAACTCTGGCTGATTTGGACCCACGCCCAGTTTCCCACCTTGGCTCAGGCGATTAGAGGATCATCAGGGGGTCCTTTTGTCCCTCTGTGGGGGGTCACTCCCACTAGGTTTATATCTGGGACTCTCCACCATTTGACCTTAGAACTGAAGAAGCTTCTCGGATGAGAGGTGAAACGTCTTCAAGCAACTTAAAGAAGTCCAGACGCTTTTCTTTGCAAGCTCCTTTGACTATGGTTAACAGAAGGCTTTTCAGGGAGTTTTTAGGACAACTGACAACAACAAATTACAATAGTCCCGCTTAGAACTAATGACTCTATTAAAAGACAATAAGAGATTTTGGTCCATCAAGCACATGGTAATCTGCTCTTACAGCTATGATTGGGGGAAAAAAATATGTGTGCTACATTTTAAATTTAAAAGTAGTAAAGAACCATTTACCAAAAGATTTCCTACTTGTAACCCGGGTTAAAAAGATGCATAAATAGTAAAAGATAAGTGAAATCTGAGAATATAAATATCAAAGAGTTCATTTATTTAAATTTTCTTGTATATTTAAAAAGGTAAGAGTTCATGTAAAATGATTAAAAACATGTTTGCATTGTTTAAAATAAGTTATCTTTCTTTTCTTGTGAATTGTTTGTGAGAACTGTAATTTCCTACGGGGGTAAGGTCTGTGAAGGTAACACAGGGTGGAGAAGGAAAAGGAAAAAAGAGACGAGAGCGCGAGAAGAGAGGGCGGTGGTGCGTGAGTTACACGGAGCATCCGGAGAAGTTAGCTTGTTTTTATGTACTAAGAGTAAGTGTGTTTTGACTTTTCGGACAGATAAGTCACAGTGTCGGTAGGCTAGTGACATAACACGTAAAGTTTCAGCGTGAGTCTGCTGGACTGTGTGCTTTGTTTCTTGCGGCCGTGCACGCATTAAGTTAAAGTGAGGCTAACCCAGCCGTTCGCTAATAAGGACTACTGTAGGCTGCCGTTTCACTGTAGTTGTGGAACGTAACAAGCTGCAGAGGATCGTTACCGAACTGGATAACGACGGACACACCCCAGATAGTCACTCTGAGTGCCCGCGTCACTCAGAGTACCTCTGGCAACGTGGGAAGCTAAAACAGGTAGCTTGTGGAGTACGTGGAGATCACGGACCTTCCTCATCTTTGTGCTACTGCATTCAGAGCGGAGTGTTTCTGACGGAGCTGAAGACAACTTGTTACCTGGATTAAGCTGGTGGGAATTGCACGTCTCACAAGGTACTGAGTTTATTTATTTATCTTTTGCTCATTGAGTGAAGAACTTCCGGTTGGGAGATCGTTTTGGATTTATACTGGATCAATACAGGCCTGCAACGTAGGGTTTATCTCTGCCGGCTTTAGGGTTAGTTTGGGACTATAATTGTTTTATCACTGGTGGTTTACACTGTATGTGTGGAGATTCTGTGTACAGTGGGTAAATTGCTGTGTGTGTTTTTGGTTTGCCTGAATACTGAAATCTGCCATTTTATTATTTTCTTGTTTTCATTGTTTGGTAAATTAAAGGAGGGTTGCAATGCTCTACTTTACATGGTGTGTGACATGATTTACTGCACTATAGACACTAGTGTTAATTTTCGCGTGTAGTGCTACTGTTAAGGAATAAGCTTCATTGATCCCAGAAACAAAAGAGAAGTTAATTTAAAACATCGTACGAGAGTACACTAGAAAAAGAACCCAAAGCCCATTTATTTAATGGTATTGAGTAAATGAGGGCTACATACTCTTAGGTGGATCTAGGTGGACTTCTTATGTACAGTTTAACTTGTTCACTGTAATTAGTAGGGGTGCAACAATACACAAAATTCACGGTTCGGTTCGATACTTTGGTGTCACGGTTCGATATTTTTTCGATACAAAAAATGTTGATGCCTTTTTAATTTGTCATTTATTAAAATTATAAATATATATTTTAACTCAAAAGTACAGTTTTTAAATTTAATGTTGCTGAAACAACAAAATAATGAAAAAAATAAATCTATCATAACGCGGGAAATCTCTGTTAACGAGCTACCGCGGATTGCCCCGTGCATGGGGCTGGACGGCGTCAACACGTTAACGAGCTAACTGCGCTAACCCACTAGTTCCTACCAATGTAATTGAGCATTGCGTGACACATCCGACATACTTTTTTACTTGTGTCCATCAGGGTCATACTTCACATGAAAACCAAAATAGTTCCAAACGCCAGATCTGAATGAGGGTGGGGGAGGTTCAATTTCGGGTAGCGTTGAGGCAGTTGCCATGTTGCAATGAGCTTAGCTTCTGTCTCGCTAGCTTGCGCTGCGCTCAGTGGATCTGCGCTCGACAGTGCAGCCTAGGCGGAGTAGTCGAACGCAGATCCACTGAGCTCTCCACACAGACAACATCGTCAGAAGAAAAGTTGATAAAATAAATTTTGTATTGTTCGATACATATGCGTACTGAACCGAAAGCACTGTATCGAACGGTTCAATACCGATACATGTATTGTTGCACCCCTAGTAATTAGCTAACAACCTTAAAAGAAAAAATCGCAACCTTTGTGATTATCCACAAACACCACCTGCAGGTTGCAGGAACGTTCAGCAAATGCCATGTAAGACTGAGTGATGTCTGGTTATGACATCCACTCTAGGGCTGAACGATATATCGCATTTGCGATAATATCGCGACATGATCAAGTGCAATTTTCTAACCGCAAAGGCTGCGATTATACTCTGGACATGTCCAAATTCATGGGCTGCATCCTCCTGAGGCCGCATTTGTAGACCGATTACGTCACAGCGACGTGCCGAAGGCTGTCCAAATTACTACCATATCCCAGAATTCATAGCGCGGCCCAGCCAAACTCCAGTTTCCAGCAATGGCGGCCGCTACTAAGTTTTAAAATTACTCATACTAATCTTTCTGGGTCACAAAATAAACTTTTAACATATTTTCAGGCGAGAAAGTAGTTGTGTAAACATCAAATATCTGCTCGGTTTATCAAGATATCCCATATTTGCAAAAGTGCTTCGACGTTTTCAGAGGCGTCTGCTACCCACCAGCTCGACAGCTAGCCGGGAGCTCGAGGGTTACTGATGCGGCCGAGAACGGCACAACTCCCGGCACATCATTTTCAGATCACCGCGGAGTTTCGCTGCTCGGGTTAAACGTAATATATAAGTCACTTAGACAACCTAAAAATGTTATTGTTGGGCTTTTTTCAGTGTTTTGTTTGTTCGTGAGTAAATCGGTTTGGCTGAGATTAAAGTTATTAGATTAGATAAAATAAAACTTTATTAATCCCCCGGGTGGGTTCCTCCTTGGTTTTCACACAGCTGACTAAACGTCAAACAGAAAACTTATTAAACAGAAGTATGAGACAGTCGAGAATTTACACCAGTGTCTGGTTATATTTTAGATAGCAAGAAGCAGACGGCCGAGTTTATTAAACTCCACCGAGACAGCGGTGACGCTAATCAGAACTAGCCTTCTGATTAGACCGTCCAATTTCACGCCTTTAAACTTTAAAGGCGTGTTTGTGTGTGTGTGTTTATACAATTGCTATTATGTTTGCACTTTATGTGTAATGTTACTGACTGCAGAGATCAGTAAGATGTGTGTATTTTTTATTTATTAGTTTTATTTATTTAATATTATTTTTTAATTGAATGACTGTCTAGTAGTTCACAGATGTCGAAAAACTGAGTGTGGTAAAGCCACAGATTTTTTTTATGTATATTTCTGCAATCTGCACATTGTACTGACTTTCATTTTAATGTTTACACCAGGGTTCCTTGTCAGCACTTTATGCTCAGATGTTTGTAAGCTAAAAATAAACTATTGTGTATGTTCAAATATACTGTTGTGATTGAAGAAGTTAAATAAAAATGTCAGTCATCAATTCATGCATCACCTCATGTCATCATAACAGAGGTCTGTCTTCCAGGAAAGAACAGTTTAAAATTAATGTAATATAGTATTGGCCATACTATATGATGTATTGCTTGTCTTTGTTTAATAATACAGAAGACAAAGACCTTAAAAAATAATCGCATATCGCATCGCAATCGCAATATTGGGGCAAAAAATCGCAATTAGATTATTTTCCATAATCGTTCAGCCCTAATCCACTCACGTCTTATCAGCTAAACCTTGACCACGTTACAGCACAAAATGTCCCTGGGACTGCAGAGCAGTGTGTCAAATCACAGAATTATGTGCCAACTCCATATAGGTCTTATGTCTGCTGCAATTGCTGCCAGGTTTTAGAAGTTGCTGTGAAATAATGAAGCAAACAAAGTTCTGATGAATTAAAAAAAAAAAAAAAAAACCTTTGGAGTCCTCCTAAGACGACTTTTATATTTTCCCTCCAGTGCCAACACAGCGAGTAGTTGTAAATTGAGTGTGTGAATATAAACACTGGCTGCTGGCTGTCTATCTGAAGACACCCACATATGAACTGAAATTACATGCTTCAGTAGTCATTGTATTATCGCTCTGTATAGAATCAAATGTGTTTTTATTCTATTTTATTTTATTTTTGTATTTCAACATGTAGCCATGACCCTAATGTTGAAAAGGGAACTATTATGCAGTGGTGAATGTCCAAGGGCTGTTATAAAGTGTTCTTTCTGAGAGACTAGCTCAGGTTTTAGAACACAGTAAAAACTCTGTTTCTAATCAGGGGTTTGTTCTACACTTTCTACCATGTCTATCAAGATATTCCTAACATGGTCATCTCATCCAGAAAGCTCTGGCTATGTGCAGTGTCCCATTTGGTGTTCAAATTCTCTCTTTACAAAAGGGAGCCAATTAAAAGAAAGTTGTTTTACAGGGATGGTGGCCTTAGAGAGAAATGTCTTATATCAAAATAGTGGATGAACTGAAGGTCTGCATCAAAACCCAGTAAAAAAACAATTACGTTTTGAATTACGCAATGGTAGTCAAGCCGAGCCCGAGAATAAAATTATGGAGTCAGAAACGCATCATTTACTTACAAGCTAAACCTTGTGCTATATCATATGTAGTAGAGTCCATCAATAGTTCAGCCAAACACATCCAATTTGTTTTAATCAAGAAGTCATCTATTAATTATGACACTCATTGTGAATATTTTGTCCACAGGCTGAACACCTAAATGATACATTACATGCAGTGTTAAGCAATTTTTCAGTGTATGTCAGATATTACATGCAATGCAAAAATAGATGCTGTTCTAGGGAAAAAAGCTGACATATATCAGTGCCAAGTTTGTCTTAATACACAAGTATTATAACTGAAGTTGTTGCTTTTCATTTTTTGTTTGTTTGTTTGTTTTATGCAGGAGACACTCACAAACATATCTGTCAGGTGAACTGACAAAACGGATTTCTGCATCTTTGACAGGATGAAACACAACTGTCACCGCAAATGGACTCACTGTAGATGTGGAACACACAACATATTAGATGAAGGACGTGCAAGTGCTGTACTTCACCAATTTTTGCTTTGGGCAAGGACATAGCTCAGGTAGTTGTGTGACATTGTTGTTTGTCGCTCACCTCAGCACAGCCAGTGGTCAATTTGAATTTTCCCCAGGCTAGACCAAAGGGATGTCAGGCCAAGGCTTAAAGTTAATTTAACCCTACATTTAACTTTGTATGCCGTCTTTTGTATTTCAAGGAGACTTTTATGCTTATAGTCAAAAGATAACAGTATTGCGAGGTAAAATATTTAAATAAACATTGTATTTATTAGTATTTAAGGGATCCATGACATGCTAATTAAGTTTTCACCTTTGCTTTAGAGTGATATATTGACTTTTTGTACATGAAGTAGTTGATATGAAAGTAGTTGAAATCTCTCCCACTGAAAACACTATTTGTGAACTGCACTAGCAATTTTTTCTCGTATTTTATGGAGAGAAATATGTCTCAAAAACGTTGCAAATGCATACAGTGTGATCCACATGCATAAACTAAGCGTTGGATCATACTGTACACAAATGTGTACAATGATTTGTGTATAACTTTTTAACGCTTGTGGAACATATCATAAACATTTGCAACCCTCTGGAAACATATTTCTCTCCATATTATCTCTGGAGCATGTAACATATTTGTATAATCCTTCGTTAGTGGTAAGTTTGTCATTTTATTAAAAAAGGAAGAATTAAACTGCTGTCTTGACATTTCTATTTAATCACTAAAACTGCTTGTCAAAATCTACTAGTGGCTTTTGGCATGTTTTCTGTAATAGCTGTGCATTTTACATTAAATGACAAGCAAGATTAGGATAAAGGTCAGAAATAAGATGTTGTTAGCTGATATTGAAATTGAATAAAAAGCACAAGATTTGTTTCAGCAGCAATGTAACTAAAGGAAATTGGCATGTATTTATTAATATTAGCCTTGTTCGGTACAATAACAATAAGTATCGGTTTTTGGAGAACCCAGTAGATGATTTTCTTTTAGATTTAAATCGCTCCACAGCAACTTGAAAATCCTTACATCGTTAATGTGGCTAATATTATTATTGGCTCTGATCCTATGGACAGAAGCCTGGGGCAATACTAAAACTGTAATGCTAAGGAACAATCAGAAATAGGATATTAAAGACCATTGAAATAAACAATAGAATGACTGTTTTTCGTTAAGATTCCCTGATGGTAATCGTAAAAATAAAATGACTATCTGTCCTGGTTCCAGCTCTGGATGCAGTTTGTTGTCATCTCTTTGATGGCTATGCTTCCTTGGTTTAGTGACTGTAACTAACGTTATTTTTCTTACTTTTTCTGGACTGACTCAGCAAAGTACACTTTTTAAGGACAAGGGTATAAACCGATAGCTTACTGAAGGAAATATTATTTGTAATAATTACATGCCTCTATCTGACCGTGTCCATGGACCAAGACCATGCGTTGGGTCACTTTTGATGTCTGTGTACAAGTATTAAATGTTTTTTAAATCACAACATTATATGCAGACTTTTTTTTCTTAAGTAGTACAAAGCCATAAAATAGCAGTTTTTCTAAAGAAGAGTGTTAGATTTGTATTGTTGGTTGTCATTTATGATTAGAGATATTTAACCAAATATGCTTAGAGGTGTATAATCGATTGTGTAGTGATAGGATGTGTGATCCTTAGGAGTCTGCAAAGCCTTCGTGTGCGTTCCAGTGTTCTGGCATGCACACTCACAATCTTAGGGTCATGGGAAGAGGTCGTATCTTTTCTTGTTGATATATGGTATAGCAAACACATCTATATCTGTTTTACTCTAAGTGCCTTTTGTTTAGATGAACTGCTGGACTTCCAGACCAGCAGGTTTAGGGAAGTCGTTTATGGGGTCACACTCTGACCACACACACACACACACACACATGCTTACACAGCGCACAGGCAAGGTACTCTTTGTTTGTATGTATACGTCATATGTTAATGAACTTATGTATATTCATGTAACCTCAATAAAAGAGCAGTGTTACAAGGGAGTGGACAAGAGCAACTGGGGTCAAGCGAAGGAACAACGTTTGTCCAGTTGGTCTCCCTCGTATACGAGCATTGACACCAAGCAGAGCGCTTGGTGTCAATGCTTTTTGCTGTGTAACTGAATTGTCTTGAACATTCCAGCGAATAGGTTTAAGCTACAAACCTATCAAAGAGGAAAAGAGCAGGAGGTGACTAGAGGAGACCTGAATGTCATCACATCATGGATTATCAGACAGTTTTCTCGGCTGAATTAAGTGAATTCTATGTTTCTTGTCCACCCTTTAATTTTATCATAAGTACTAATGAAGGCTGTAAAAGTTTGAAGACAAATGTTTCAGACAAACTCCCCAGTCAGACTCATAGTCTTTACAAGGAAGCTAATATAACATGATCGAAAATGTTGGCATTTTCTTAACATCTTAACATTAATTTCAAATTTGACAAGTCAGTATCTAGGCTACAAACAGGCATTCTAATAAGGGTAATGTTTAATGCCTGTAAATGTTTTGACCTTTTCTCAGCATCTCTCCTTTTTTACATACATATATTATGTGGCACAATGGGTATCTAAAAAGAACATCACTTACAATAGCAAGGAAAGGGCTTGGAGAATGCAAAGCAGGAGTAACCTTGATTGTAATTGCTTGTACAATACCTCCTTTACATGCATAAGTTAGGTGTTCACAGCAGGACAACTCCAGAGGGAATAGGGAGCTATAGATGGATATTATTTTACCCATATACCCCACAAAAGAAGGCCTGGTTCAGCGAATGTTACTCTGAGAGCTTTGATAGAGCCTACAGCGCTGAAAATTTTGTTTAGCTTAGTACTTCCAATATTTCAACTAATTCATCTTAGTCACATCTTCATCAGTCAAGGTAAAAGCTTGTAAAATCTCTCTGTTTACTTAGATATACTGTGGAAATTGCCCATTTATGTCTTCAAACATAGTCCCTTGACCCTAATTCAATGAGGAAGACATTAGGGGAGAGTTTGAATGAAGAGAAGGAGCAATGACAAAGACTATGGAAAAAACAGAATTTTCACTTTCCTCTGTTTATTGTTCATATATCTTCTATGTCGAGCTGTGCTATGGTTTAGACAAAGACATGACATGATTTTCTTTTGTTCTTTTTGCCTTTTTTTAAGAACAACGTAATTGGTATTTCAGAACCATTTATCTAGTTTGGGTCCAAGGAAGACTGAGGTTCTCCCGGCTGTCACAGAGCAAAAGCTGTGGTACACCCTGGTCAGGTCAGGCCTGTCATATGGCTAACACAGAAATATTTACACCTGCAGCCAATATAGAACCACCAATTAGCCCAACAGCCATGTCTTTCGATTGTGGTAAGAAGCACAGAGAACATGAAAACTCAACACAGGCCCCAACCTCAGGGCACTCTTGCTGTAAGGTGACAGTGTTAACAACTGCACCAGCGTGCGACACAAAATGTTGACATTAAATAATTTTGTTGCAAGAGAAGAACGTGACAGGAGTCCTTTTGATTTTCAGTCAATCATGCAATGAGACGTACAATGTGTGAACACTATACTGTTGTATAAAGTCCAGTGTGTAGCAGCTATAGTCAGTAAACGAGCAGACTAAATTACCTAATCTTCACAGATGTTTGACTTTAGTCTTCAGACTGTGGTGGAAATGCATACAGGAAATGCTCTAAAGGAACCTTTCAATCATTTCCTTGAAAATAGCTGTTGAGAATAATATTTTGAATCCTCTGAGTGGACTATTTGGCTTGCTATTAGTCATAACAGATGTTTGACTGATATTTTGTCATTTGCCATGGCAACTGCTGAAAATGGGTGTTGACTATAGTTGGAGCATTCAAAATAATTTCAGCAGAAGTAAAAATAAATAAATAAATAAAAAATGCTTGCCTACCTGCCATGCCCAAGGACTCAAAAAAAAATTTCTCTGGAGGCAAATTTTATTTTTGTTTTTACTTTTTCTTGATTACTGAAGTCATTTGCTTCAATATTTAACATTCAAAATTTAAAAAAAACAAAAACTAAAAAATTGCAAAGAAGGCATTGTAAAAATAAAATCCAACCAACTGATCAATAATCAAAGAAGATTTTATTATTTTGACTTGCATCAAGAAAACAACTAGTCAGTTGAAATATAATATCCTGTATTTCTTCCATCAAAAGAAATTTATATTCTTTTGGCCAAGGAACTGACTGGATTAGAGGTTCCCACTTCACTGCTTTTACTTAATAGCAACCCTCCACCCCACTGCACCTCCCCCATTGCTGAAAAACATGTATTGATCCCTGTAGGGAATGCCCTTCTATCAGTGTAACTAATAGTGTGAAGGCAAGAGAAGATCCTGAGGTCTAATATTGACAAAGTCACAGGTTGTAACATCAGCATGAGAACAGCATAACATCATAAAACAGTGGCATTTAGATCAAAATTATACTTTTATTGCATTTTTTTCTGACATGTAACCTAAAATATTTTTATTTAAACATGCACAAAGACAGCACAAATGTACAAACTTGTATACTCAAATGCTTTAGATTTAAGAGAAAAAATAATAATAAAATTTCCACTTTAAATAGATTTTGATGATACACAAACTTTTAATGTGGATATGTTTTTCTTCCCTAATACTTTTCCCTATTATCTGTCTTTGTGAACTGTAACTTGGATCACCACCAATTGTGAACTTTGAGGTAGCTATAAGAAGAGACTAGCTTGGAGAAGAAACTAAAGAGATCCTTTAGTTGTTATGTGAGAAAAAACAGCCTATTACCTAACCCTTTTATATCCTAAGTAATATTAGCTGGCTTGTTAGATCTTGTTAGACTTGTAGTTAAGACCGCCTAAACCGAGACCAAGACAATACCATGACCAGAGGGTATCGAGACCAAGACAAGACCAAGACCACGTAAAAGTGGATCTTAAGTTGGATTTAGAGTTGGATGTCTCGAGACCGGTCTTGGTCTCGAGACATCCAACTCTAAATCTTGTGTTGCTGCCCTTGTTTGATGCTTGTGAAGTCAATTTGCAACTGTCTTTATAAGATTGCAATTATGATGTAAGAATGACACTGCAAATTTTTGTTGATGTTCAGATATTCATTTATGATTTACCACTAGAAAAAAATAAATTGTACTTTTAAGATGGGCCTCTTGGCTCCCAATACCCCTTTTAGTTTGAAATAAGCAAATAGAATAGGGTCTTTATACTAAGCAAAAACATGGCGACTTGTTAATTATAATAATGAATAGTTATAATAGGCAACAATAAAACAAAACATGAATGTTATCTTAGCCATTCTAATTCAAAATACTAATCACATGTGCAAAACAAAATATGAAACAGAATAACACAATGGAAGCTAATAAATTTCTTGCCTTTCTTGTCAGTAATCAAATTAGAAAAATGATGACAACTGTACAATTGTTCATTCATTTAATATTGGGAGGGATTACATTTCCATGGAATACAATGTTGCCTCCATTAAAAGTCACAACCAAAAGCTTATTTGGAATGTTAAATCATAAAATACACATAAATACTTTGAGATTAACTTTATATTGTTTATTTTTATCTTGTTAACCTTTTAATATACTAAAATTAATTCTCTAGTTATATATTCTGTTTAGTAATGAAAAAATAAGTTCAGCACATTCTTATACATCCACTGTAGCAGTTAATGATATGTCTTTGAATGCCACTGCCTGCTGGGATAGGTACATCTCAGTGGCGCTTAGGGACTGATGGTAGAAGTGATGGCACTGCCACTGAGCAAAGAATCCCCAGAGGTATTTTCAGGGAAATATGCTGTGGACAGCAGAATGGCCTCTATTGCCCCAGGGATATAAAAAGAAGAGAAAACATGAGATACATTTCTGAACTAGTCAATGATGGTGTCTGCAGTCAAGGGGCTATCTGAGGAAAGAAATGAAAGTTAACACTTAAGGAAATAGCAAAGGCACTAGAAATGCAGTAGTATTGTATCTGAAAATCTGCTCCCCGAGAGCAGATCAAGCTTTTTAAATCATGATTTAATTAGAATTAGAATTCTTCTACAGACGGAGGGGAAACGTGAAGACAGAATAACAAAAAATTTTACACTTCAAAAGGCTGATATGAAAATGAAGTTGACACATGGGTAACCAGGCCTCTATGTGCATTCATAAGTGTGATCATTGTTAGATGCAAAACCTGACACTGACTATAGCTGCCTGAAGGTTCTCAAACCTTTTTTTCTGTCTGTCTTGATTGAATAGACAAGCTGCACAAAGAAAAATGCAACAGGGACCTTTTACATTGGACTTTACTTTTTAAAAGAGTAGGACGCTTTAAGAATGTAATTCTGTTATATCTGAATTCTTCAGTTTTTGATTTTCCACACAGTGCTACAGCACAGTTGTCCATTAGTTATTATCCCCTTTCAGAGCTGGACTGGTAATCTGGCATATCAGGTATTTTCAACAATTTCGACGCACCTTTTGGCTAATGGGCCACTTGCTGGTCTTGGGACTGCAAGCCACTTCAGGTGACTGCAAGCCACTTCAGGTGACTGCAAGCCACTTCAGGTGACTGCAAGCCACTTCAGGTGACTGCAAGCCACTTCAGGTGACTACATCATGAAGCTCATTGAGAGAAAACCAAGGGTTTGCAGCACTGTCAACAAAGTAAAGGGAATCTAGAATATAAGACATGTTTAGAGATATTTATCTTTTTCTTCTTAGCTACATGATTCCATGTATCTTGCTTCACATGTCTGATGTCTTCAGTGTCTATCTACAATAAAAAAGTAGTCAAAGTAGTAAAAATAAAGAAATTAAATGAGAAAGTGTGCCCAAACCTTTCACTGGTAGTGTACAGTCTTAGGGAGTAACAGAATAAATGTACCAGCGTTACATATTTAAAATACAAAATATAAGTAACTGTATTCCATTACAGTTACAGTTTAAATAGGTGATAATTAGAATACAGTTACTTTGTTGAAATAAATGAATTACATGGCGGTCTTTTCCTGTTTCTTTTCATAGGCTATTTCCTCCCTATCCCCTCTCTAATTCTGGTAATTCCACGCATTGCCGGAAATGTGTTGCAAGATAATGTGATAGACAAATGTTAAAGATCTTTATCATTATGTGATATGAAGAGTCAGTTCATAGTTGTTTTTCCTTTTTTGTATGAAAAAGCAAAATTTCAAGAATGTTTGAAAATTTAGGAACCTACAGTTACACTGTCACGGTCCGCTGTGGCAGACCGTGTGGAGAGTGTGTGGAGGACTCAGGTGCAGACACAGGCGAGGACACGAAACTGAGTTCGAACGAAAAGCGAGCCTTTATTGTGGCTGAAAACAAGGAGTGCAAACAAGGCAAAAGTGCAGTGACAAAACTAAACTATAACTAAACTGGGAAGGTGATACCAGGATAAACTATGAAGACACAGGAAACCATAACTATGAATACAAGGGCCTGGCTGTGACAACATGGAGGGTGGGAACACAGATGACGCAACACAGACTACATGAAACACAGAGACTAAATACACATGAGGGATGATCAGGGGAAGTGGCCACACATGGGAGCACAGCTGACACACATGAACCTAACGACAGGACAGGAGAGGTGAAACTAAATACACTGACATTGAATACAGACTTTCAAAGTAAAACAGGAAACATGGAGATTAGACATGACATGAACTAAACATAACCACGCAGACATGAGGCATGAAACAGGGAGACTTAGTACAGGGGGAGATGACATAAACAACTAAGGAACAAGACTAAACAGCAATCTAGAAATTAACTAGGTGAACTACGCTAGGCACAAATGAATACAAAAGATACATAAAACTCAAACACTGGGTCGCTCGACCCAGGACCATGACATACAGCTCCAAAAACATTAAAAGGAGACACCATTTTAACAGATAATCTGATTTCTTCATTACAAATCACTGTACAGTAATATAACAATGAAATAATCTGAAGCCTACAATACTTTGCCACTTTCCCCTACTGACTTATGCATTTATAAATGCTTAAAATGCTATATTTCTTTGAAAAATGCTCAAAAACATTTAAAAGAATGTTATGTTTTGACCAAATTTGGAAATGATCACGAAGAGATAGTGTGTCTGGATGCTCATTCAGTGTCCTGGCTTCATTTTCATTCAACATCAGTTGCACTGATTAGACTGTCAGTATAATGTGCTCTTTGCCCTTTGCAGCTCCTATGGACTTCATAAGAACAGATACTTTGGTGCTAGGCCAATGCCACAAAGTGATCTAGTACTTTTTCAGTAGTAATTTGCCCTCTTCCCGATTTCTTAGTTTTTTCACTTTTGTCGCATTTACATCATCAAACATATTTTAATATTAGATAAAGACAAACCAAGTAAATACAAAATGAAGTTTTTAAATGATGACTTGATCTATTACGCGAAACAAGCAACCCCAACCTATCTGGCAGTATGTGAAAAAGTTTTGAATGAGAGAGATGCCACCAAAAAAAGGATTAAGCAGCTAACACTTATTTAAGCTGCCCAATAACAGGCATCTGGACTAAATCAGTGTGGATTTCAGGTTTTAACTTGAATGTTTATACTTTGCCTTACCATTATTATTGGCCAGTTGTAACAGCTGGCATATTTCAATTAAATTTTATTTATATGGCGCTAAATCACACCAACAGTCGCCCCTACAATAATACGATAATACGACAGAGAAAACCCCGACAATCATATGACCCCCCCTATGAGCAAGCACTTTGGTGACTGTGGGAAGGAAAAACTCCCTTTTAACAGGAAGAAATCTCCAGCACGACCAGGATCAGGGAGGGATGGCCATCCAGTTGGGGTGAGGGGAGGAACACAGGACAAATGCTGTAAAAGACAGCCAGAGATTAATAACTAAATATTAAATGCAGAGAGGTGTATAAATGGGTGCATATGTGGTCTTAATGATCCACAAACATTAACAAATGTTATTGGGTTTGAACTATTAAAGCAATAGTGCATAATGTGAAATGTCTTCTGTCTGAAAGTTATTACGTCTGTGTGTGTTTGTGTGTGAGCACATAATGTCTAGGCAGTACTGCCCATATTCTCCTTCTTAATCTAAGAAGCACTGATATTTTTAAGTGACTTCATGATGGTACTTTTGTGTTACCTTGGCCTATGGGGCCAAACATACATATGGCTGTAAAATGAAAAAGGTAAGTAGAAATGGAGTGGCATTTATCTGACACTTTTCTCATCTTACTGGGCACTTAAAGTGCTTTAGACTACCACATTTAACCATACATTCATAGAGCATTGTATACTTTACACTTCAAGCACTTTAGCTACCTCGCAATTGTGGTCGATTAAGAATCGCAGTTTAGCCTAACATGCATATATTCTATGCATGATTTTTTTTTAATTGGTTTTGTCACAGATTAGTAGGCAGAGGACTCACTCGCAGGACTCTGAAGTTTAGAGAGAGGGTGAGGGTTTATTTGAAATGTGACACCAAGTGAGAATATATACATATATACAGTGGAACAGATAACACGGGGCTCCAGGGAGTAGGGCGGGGTCCGAAGGGAAGGTCCAAGACGGGGGTACACACACGCTCTTCTTCCACTCGATCCGTAACTCAAAAATGTCCACACTAAGAAGCTCACGCTCACTCACACACATCCACAGAAATCCGGACGGCAGGGAAGACGGGCAGGGAGTCTAGAAGGCCTGTACACAGAGGAAAAAACAAAGTCAGGAGGAAACTCTAGGGGATCAAAGGAACATTTTCATAGGTTACACTACACTGACACTTGGTAATGTGACGATCCAGCGAGGAAGCAGCCTCTCTTGCCATCTTAAGTAGTCTGCCAGGATCAGTGTGAATGAGCCACAGGTGTGTGTTCAGGGTGGGTTCAGAGGCGGGGAACCAAGGTCCAGTTCCGCCCTGGTGGGAGAGGTTAAGACAAACAATATACACACCACGACCTCTCCAGATCTTGAGAACCATGACAGTACCCCCCCCCCCCCTCAACGGGAGCCTCCAGGCGACCCACCAGGCTTGTCCGGATGGGCGCGATGGAAATCCCGGACCATACCCGGGTGAAGGATGGCCGACCTAGGGACCCAAGAGCGTTCCTCCGGGCCATAGCCCTCCCAATCCACCAGATACTGAACTCCCCGTCCACGGCGCCGCGAGTCCATGATTCGCGTAATGGCATACGCGGGCAGGCCATCAATGAGCCAGGCGGGTGGCGGGGGCCTGGAAGGAGAGCACAGAGGACTGGACAGGTGTGGTTTCAACTGAGACACATGGAACACGTTGTGGACACGCATGCTACGCGGGAGCTGCAAACGGACCGAGACTGGGTTAACAACAGCCTCGACGGTAAAGGGTCCAATGAAGGTGGGTGTGAGTTTCTTAGACTCAGTGCGGACAGGGACGAACCTCGTGGAGAGCCATACCTTTTGCCCCGGTGTGTAGGTGGGTGCGGGCAACCTCCGACGGTCAGCTAGCCGTTGATTCTGTTCCTTGGTTCGAAGGAGGGCGGCACGGGTAGCTCGCCAGAGTCGCCGACATTTGCGGAGGTGGTGCTGCACAGAGGGAACGAGATGCTCACCTTCCACAGATGGGAGAAGGGCCAGCTGATATCCAAGCGAGGCCTCGAAAGGCGACATTCCAGTGGCGGAGGAGGTGTGGCTGTTGTGAGCGTACTCAATCCAGGCTAGATGCGAGCACCAGGTGTTTTGGTTTGTCGAGGCCACGCATCGCAGGGCTGTTTCCAGTTCCTGGTTCAGCCTCTCCGTCTGCCCATTGGTTTGGGGATGGTACCCTGAAGAGAGACTGACCTGGGCACCAATGGATGAGCAGAATTCTTTCCATACCTTGGATGTGAACTGCGGCCCACGATCAGAGACGATGTCAGAGGGAATTCCATGAAGGCGAAACACGTGGTTGGTAAGCAGCTGGGCGGTCTCTAGGGCTGTGGGAAGCTTGGGTAATGCTACAAAATGTGCTGCTTTAGAGAAGCGATCGACAATAGACAGAATTACTGTGTTACCTGCCGAAGGTGGAAGTCCAGTAACAAAGTCGAGGGCAATGTGTGACCACGGTCGACCCGGGGTAGGGAGTGGATGAAGTAAGCCTGCGGGAGGAGTGTTTTGTGACTTATTTTGGGCGCAGGTAGTACAGGCTTTAACATATTCTCGGGCATCTTGGGCTAAAGATGGCCACCAGAAGGCGCGTTCCAGAAAGGCAATGGTGCGTTGGATTCCAGGGTGACATGAGAATCTTGCTGTGTGGGCCCATTGGAGCACCTGGGATCGTACGGACGAAGGGATGTAGAGCCGCCCCGGGGGTCCTGTCCCCGGATCAGGTTCGGTACGCTGGGCCTGCCGCACCATTGACTCAATCTCCCAAGTGAGGCCTCCTATGACACAGCCCGGAGGAAAGATCGACGCCACCTCCCGATCCCCCTCAGAGGATGAAAACTGACGTGATAAAGCATCTGGTTTGACATTTCGGGACCCGGGCCTGTAAGTAATGGAGAAATTGAAACGGGTGAAGAAAAGCGCCCACCTGGCTTGACGTGCGTTGAGGCGTTTTGCTGCCTGAAGGTAGGCGAGGTTCTTGTGGTCGGTCCACACAATGAAAGGCTGTGCCGTCCCCTCTAGCCAATGCCGCCACTCCTCAAGTGCCAGTTTGATGGCGAGTAGCTCCCTGTCACCAACATCGTAGTTTTGCTCTGCGGGTGAAAGCTGACGAGAGAAGTAAGCGCATGGATGGAGTTTACCTTCAGTATTCTGAGAGAGGACGGCCCCCACGCCCACATCCGAAGCATCCACCTCCACGATGAAGGGTTGGTTGAGATCCGGCTGGGAGAGGATGGGAGCGGAGGCAAACCGTTGTTTCAGATGAATGAACGCCTCCGCGGCTGCCTGTCCCCACTGGAACGGAACCTTAGGGGAAGTGAGGTGAGTAAGAGGTGAGACAATTTTGCTGAAGTCACGGATGAAACGGCGATAGAAATTTGCAAACCCCAAAAAACGTTGAAGCTGTTTGCGGTTTGGGGGTGTGGGCCACTCCAAAACCGCTTTGACCTTTCCAGGATCCGGTCTCAAGTTTCCCTGCTCAATTATGAATCCAAGGAAAGAAACAGTGGTTACATGAAACTCACACTTCTCTGCTTTGACAAAAAGGCGGTTTTGCAACAATCTTTGTAACACCAGTTTGACATGTCTTTCGTGCTCTGACACTGACCTGGAGAAGATGAGTATATCGTCCAGGTAGACGAAAACAAAGTGGTTGAGGAAGTCTCTGAGGACGTCATTTACGAGGGCTTGGAAGACTGCTGGGGCATTTGTTAATCCAAAAGGCATTACAAGATATTCAAAATGTCCCAGATGGGTGTTGAAGGCAGTCTTCCACTCATCCCCTGCCCTAATGCGAACCAAATGGTAAGCACTGCGGAGGTCGAGTTTACTGAACATTTTCATCCCGTGGAGAAGCTCAAACGCTGAGGTCAGCAGGGGCAGCGGGTATTTATTCTTGACAGTGATTGCATTCAAGCCCCGATAGTCAACGCATGGCCGGAGGGACTTGTCCTTCTTGTCCACGAAGAAAAATCCTGATGCCAAGGGAGAGGTAGATGGCCGAATGAGTCCCGCAGCCAGAGCATCAGTAATGTACTCCTCCATGGCTTCTCTTTCTGGCCGTGACAGGCTATAGAGTCGGCTAGTAGGCAACGGAGCTCCTGGTAACAAGTCAATGGCACAATCATAAGGCCGGTGTGGGGGAAGGGAACGGGCGCGATCCTTACTAAACACCTCCGCTAGTTCATGGTACACTGAAGGAACTGCTGTTAGGTCCGGAGGAGTCTGCGGGGGTGATGCGGAGGAGCCAATGGATGGAATGGCTGATTTTAAGCAAGTCATATGGCAACCCTCCCCCCATCTAGACACACAGCCCGCCTGCCAATCAATCAGTGGGTTATGCTGCAACAGCCATGGATAGCCCAGAACCAGAGGCGTCAGCGGAGCTTTGAAAACAAACAGACTGATTAATTCAGTGTGATTTCCAGACAAACACAGGGTGACTGGTTCAGAAACATGGGTGACATCAGGCAAACGCTGTCCGTTCAGAGATGAGGCTCGAAGAGCATGGGGCAGAGGTTCAATAGTTAGGCCCAGTTTCTTAGCGAGTGATGCATCAATAAAACTCTGTTCGGCCCCTGAGTCTATCAAAGCCTTGAGTGAGTGAGTGGTGGCGTGAGCAGTGAGCTTAGCTGGTAACAAAAGATGAGGAGGGGAATGAGAGATGTTTATTTCGCCCACCAGTACCCCCGTTTCTACTGGCGGGCACGCCCTTTTGCTCGTGCGGGGCAGACGGCGATGAAATGTCCGTGACGGCCGCAGTATAAACACTCACCAGCCATGAAACGGCGCTGCCTCTCCGTTGGTGTAAGCCGGGCACGTCCAATCTGCATCGGCTCTGCCTCGCCGGGGCTCACATCCACCGAGGCCGGCTGTTGTGGTGAAGCAGCACTACCGGCAAAAATCCCAACACTGAGCGGAGCACTCTGGGAAACTGAGTGGCGCGTCCCACGGCGCATTCGCAGGCGCTCGTCAACGTGAATGCACAGGGACATTAATGAGCTGAGAGATGATGGTAATTCCCTCGTCATGAGCTCATCCTTCAAATCCTCCGCAATATTGTTGAGCAGAACCTCCTTTACTGCCTCTTCTTTCCACCCGGTTTCTACAGCGAGAATGCGGAAGTCAACCGAGAAGTCAGCCATAGTGCGTTTACCTTGTTTCAGATTTAGTAGACGCTGTGCAGCAGCAGAGGGCCCGCCATCCCTTTCAAACACGCTTTTGAATTCAGTCAGGAAGTCGAGGTAGGAGATATTCGGCAGGGTTTTCAATAGCGCCTGAGCCCACTGGAGCGCGCGATCTCGTAATAGCTGAACAAAGAAAGCAATCCGGGCACAGTCGCTGGCATACGTCCTGTTCTGCTGACGGAAAAACAGGGCAAGAAAACCCGAACATTTTTCCAGCTCTCCTGTAAACGGCTCGGGGCTAGGCATCGTCCTCCCCGGGGCCTCTAGCCAGGCAGCGGGAGGGTCGGGGGGTGCAGCAGCGGCCTGGGGATTCGGAGATGGAGAGGGACTTACACGCGGAGATGGGTTTACGCTCGGAGAGGGCGAGCTTACCAGGGGTGTGCGCTGGGCGAGAGCCTGTGTAAGAGCGGAGAGCTCTTTATTGATATGGTGGAGCATCTTCTCGTGCCGCTCCAGCAGGGCTTCCTGAGTGAGGAGAGCCCGTTGAACAGGGTCAGAATCCGCTGAGTCCATAGTGGCTGGATCGTTCTGTCACAGATTAGTAGGCAGAGGACTCACTCGCAGGACTCTGAAGTTTAGAGAGAGGGTGAGGGTTTATTTGAAATGTGACACCAAGTGAGAATATATACATATATACAGTGGAACAGATAACACGGGGCTCCAGGGAGTAGGGCGGGGTCCGAAGGGAAGGTCCAAGACGGGGGTACACACACGCTCTTCTTCCACTCGATCCGTAACTCAAAAATGTCCACACTAAGAAGCTCACGCTCACTCACACACATCCACAGAAATCCGGACGGCAGGGAAGACGGGCAGGGAGTCTAGAAGGCCTGTACACAGAGGAAAAAACAAAGTCAGGAGGAAACTCTAGGGGATCAAAGGAACATTTTCATAGGTTACACTACACTGACACTTGATAATGTGACGATCCAGCGAGGAAGCAGCCTCTCTTGCCATCTTAAGTAGTCTGCCAGGATCAGTGTGAATGAGCCACAGGTGTGTGTTCAGGGTGGGTTCAGAGGCGGGGAACCAAGGTCCAGTTCCGCCCTGGTGGGAGAGGTTAAGACAAACAATACACACACCACGACCTCTCCAGATCTTGAGAACCATGACAGGTTTAGTCATTGCCTCAAATTTAAACGTATTGCTTCAACAGCAAATTTAATATCAGAAATAAAACCAAGCTGGTGAAGCAGTTTAGAGTTGCATACTATATTCATATTGTATCAGTGAGGGGAAACCTTTTCACCCACACAACATAACAGTAGGTCACGGTTGCATGTAAAATCTATGCAAATGCGCTGCTCACCCAGAATACATAATTAATAGAGAGCAATTAAAATGTGACTATGAAATGATATGTGTTAGGATACACAGCTTGTTTTCAGCCAGTGGCAGGAGGCAGGCCTAATTTCTGAAGCTTTTGGTTATTAAATAAAGCATGAGCAGCTGTGAGTTGTACACTTATCACCTTGTGAAATTCTATAACTGAGGAGATCTGGACTGCTGATATATGCCACTATACTGTATGTAGACCCTTTTACAGGTTTTCCCTTAGACACAAAAAAGAGATTAATGAGATGGCAGCACCACTGGACATCTAATGTTTGTCCACTATAACAAGCTTTCTGACCTTCAAGAATGGAAGTGTACTTGGGAGCTAAGATCGAATGCCTTTCCTTACATTTTCCTCCTCCCATTCAACCCACATGGAGTAATTGCACAGATTAAATTTCATGCAGTATTTTGGCTCGAATTTTACCCGAGGACATCCTGTTTCCCATTGAATACTATTGATTACTTACCTACACTTAAACAAACCACTTTGAAACATATACACGTAGACACAGATATACACTCATACACAGAAATGTGAGCGCACACTTCTTTGTATCAACAAGAGACTTTTACAGGCAGAATGTAAATTAGCAAATCCCAAAGGTAATTAAAAACCAAGCCCCTAACTTATTGCATGAAGCCTATCTGGCTAACAAACACCTGTGCTGTTCAATTAGGAAGGCTTTATTTGTATATCTTAATGGAGTGCAACTCTCTTTAGTTAATTTAAAGATCATATATTCCATTTCCATCTGTGCATGCATTGTAGTGATTATATTTAAAAAGGTGATATTCAGTTCAGGAGACACATTTGTAGGGTTTGTGACAGGAATGATTCACATTAAAAATAATTGTGTTGTATCGTCAAAGACATAAAACGGGCAAAAAGAGAGTTTCATCCTTATATAGTAATATGAAAATAGTGAGTCAAATAAAACTGTGATAATAATACAGGACAAGTTATTTATGATCAACTTAAAAATGACAAAAATCTGGTTTGTCCCTTATTCAACAAACGTTGTTGATGTATGGTAGCATACAAGTGCAATGTCCACTTTAGCAAGATAACTCTCTGTGTGCATGATTGCTATCTGTTGCGAAATTTCTTCTGCTGCAAGATCTGTGATTTTTTTTTGCACGTACTGCCAATTTCCACATTTTCATGAGATTTAAATGCTAGGTGTTGACTAGCCTTTAAATTACCATGCTTTTTTTTTCTTATCGAGCAATCTGTTGGTGAATTTTCTGGTAGGCTCAGAATCCACTTGTGGTTCATCTACAACTTTTGGACACACATCCTCACATTCTTTTCAAATATTCTTCGATAGGATGCAAAATTTAAAGTTGACTGCAAACTACCAAGCCCCCTAGGCAATGCCAAACCAAAACATTTCTGGCAACATGTTTTCCAGTTGATACAAGGTTCTTCTCTTGAAAAGCTGTCTTTGGTGCGTACCTAACATGTCAACTTTTAATGTTTCTAGACAACTTTGATTTGTTTGTCCAGAGCACAGTAAATGAAAAGGCCTGGGGGCAGATGTGAAGGGAGAAATGTGCATATGGATTATTTTACAATTTATAAAGTGTCAAATAGTTTTACATTAATCTCATTCGTAGTGATATTCCACAGTCATGCACAAGCCAGATTTCCATTCCCATCAATCAATCAATGAATTTAGACACAAGTTATTACACTACGCTTAAGATAAGCACTGAAGCACTTACTGTATCTAAACCTGAGGACTGGTAAAATGGACACACGTTTTTTTTGGTGGTCTTAGCTCAGAAATTAAAAACAGAAAAGAAAACCAACTGAAATTTATTAAAAAGTACCTGCTTCTAAATGGAAATTATGATTCTAATTTTAGGGTTTAATTTTAGGGTTTGTTTCTTTTCACACCTTGACTCATGTGATCCGGTAGAGGATCATTAGGGGGTCCATTGTCCCTCTCGGGGGGAAACACTACCAGGCTATACAGCAATGACATTGGAATGTCGTTCGGACTGGAGAAGTGTAGTCGGATGGTAACAAAGACAGGGAAGGTAGTCAGAACTGAGGGGATTGAACTACCAGAAGGCAACATTGCAGACATAGAGGACAGTTACAAGTACTTGGGGATCCCGCAGGCGAATGGGAACCATGAAGAGGCCGCTAGAAAAGCTGCAACCACCAAGTACCTGCAGAGGGTCAGGCAAGTCCTGAGGAGTCAGCTGAATGGTAAGAACAAGATCCGGGCCATCAACACGTACGCCCTGCCCGTGATCAGGTACCCTGCTGGGGTAATAGGCTGGCCAAAGGAGGAGATAGAAGCCACTGACATAAAGACAAGAAAGCTCCTTACCATGCATGGAGGGTTTCACCCCAAGTCCAGCACCCTGAGGCTGTACGCTAAGCGGAAGGAAGGGGGCCAGGGACTGGTGAGTGTCAGCACCACAGTCCAGGATGAGACAAGGAACATCCAAGAATACATTGGGAAGATGGCCCCAACTGACCGAGTGCTCAGTGAATACCTCAGGCAGCAGAAACCCAAGAAAGAGGAGGGAGACGAGGAACCATCATGGAAGGACAGGCCCCTGCACGGTATGTACCACCGGCAGATAGAGGAGGTGGCTGATATCCAGAAATCCTACCAGTGGCTGGACAAAGCTGGACTGAAAGACAGCACAGAGGCACTAATCATGGCAGCACAAGAACAAGCTCTGAGCACAAGATCCATAGAGGCTGGGGTCTATCACACCAGGCAAGACCCCAGGTGCAGGCTGTGTAAAGATGCCCCAGAGACAATCCAGCACATAACAGCAGGGTGCAAGATGCTAGCAGGCAAGGCATACATGGAACGCCATAACCAAGTGGCTGGCATAGTGTACAGGAACATCTGTGCCAAGTATAACCTGGAAGTCCCGAGGTCAAAATGGGAGATGCCCCCAAGGGTGGTGGAGAATGAGCGAGCTAAGATCCTGTGGGACTTCCAGATACATTTACATAAATGTACAAAATATGTTTAGAAAATTAAAACAATGTTTGTATTAATTGTGTTTAAAAAGAATCAATGTTTTTTTATATTCCCTGACTAGCAAATCCACTTTTTGTTTGCCTCAATGCACACCATGATGAAAAACGCTGCCTACCCCACCTGCTCATTAATCAGTAAGGCAGTGCAGATGGTGTTCTTTGACAGAAAAGAAAACATGGACAGCTATCAACATTTTTGTTGCTAATTAATCCTTCAATTCTTAGAATGGAATGGAACATAAATTAGACTAAAAGTAGAGGAAAGTAAAGTCACACAACTTTATGTAATGCACAACGTGTCTGTTCTAAGCGCTTATCCTTTTTTAATCACTGGAATTAAGCTTCATAAGTGTTTTGCTTGAGTTTTGCTGTATCACATCTTCCTCTCTCTCAGGAATGGTAATTATTTGTTTATGTTCTGCTTTTCTTTTACAACCTAAACTGTGATTAAAGAAAAGAGGGGTAGTCAGCACAAAGAAATACCTGAATTCATTTAAAAAGAAGAAAAATGAAAGAAAAAAAAACATCTTTAGTATACAACAAATATATCTTCTGACATAAATGCTGAATACACCAACAATATGTGGGTTTCTGTTAATGTACAAACAAATGTTACATTTTGGAATGTTACTTTTTTTTCTATCTGTTTCTGAACACACATTTGTATATAATACATTGCAGCAGGATGTTCGTTTTGTGTCAGAAGCTTATATTTTTCATAAAGAAAGCAGGAAGCTTCACTATATGGCAATCACAAAAAACGATGTAGCAATCAACCCAGACCAGTTTTTAACAGTTAAACCTATTCTAACTATGCAACATATTTTTACTTGTATTTTAATATGTCTAACTAATAAAAAGCGCATGCCAAAAGGTATCAAAGCAGTGTTGAAGAAACAGAGAATCACTTTCACACCCACATTTTATCCTGCCAGGGCATAGATTGAACCAGCCTTTCAGTCACAAGGCTCTGGCCTTTTGACATTGACTGCCGGTTCAAAGAAGTTTAGACAAATCAAAACCCACATAAGTTTTTAAACTCACTGTAATGAGTCCCATTTGGTTTCCTGTAAAATGGTAAAGTACAGGTTGCAAAAGTGAAATGATACTATTTACGTGTTAAAGGTGTGAAATGAATTATAGGGCAAATAAATTTGAGAGTGCCACCTATGCAGTGTGAGCATTGGCAGTACAGTGCAGCAGTGGTTAGTGCTGTCTCCTCACAGGAAGTAGGTCCTGGGTTTGACTCCAGCCTGGCACTTTTCTGCATAGAGGTTGCATGTTCTCCCTTTGTCAGTGTGGATTCTCTCCAGGGACTCCAGCCACCCTCTCAGAGACATGCAGAGACATGAGGTTGAGTTAAATTAATTTTCTAAATTGGCTGTAGGTGTAAATGTATTGACCCTAATCTTTCTGTTTTGGAGTGGAGCTATACCCTGTGACAGACTGGTGACCACCTCTTGCCCCGTGGCAGTTGGGATAGGCTTCACTGGCTCAATATTGTATGAACAGAAGAAAATGGAAGTATATCTAAGAAAAGACAGACATAGACAAGTACTCTGAGTCACAGAGAAAAGCAATACTATAACAGATGTTGCAAATGTCGCCCAACAGCACTGCAAATTCACATATACAGCGTTAAAAGTAAAGATTAAACTTTCAAATTCAAAAATGACAAAAACAGAAAGTTCATTTTTACCTTCAAGGTTGCAAAGGCAGGCCGGCCTATTAGCGAACTGTGATTTAACTCTAGCAGGGAATTTTTACATGTCTTTTTTTTTTTTTTTAAACACAGGAATTTTCACCACATTCAGAGTGCTAGCATTTACTCAGTAACTAATGGGCTTATAATTTTCATTTTTGTTCTTTTTTTGACCTTTTCAGCACTAAACTGCTGCTATAAAAATGTCAGCAAGGTTCAAAAGAATATAAGTATTTGTTTGGGAATACAGGAGTTACCCCGTTAGTCTGTAGTTTGAACATCTTGTTTGAATACTTGAGCTGCTGTCAGTCTGTCTTTTATGGCACCCATCACAAGATTAGCCTGTGCCAGTTGAGGTAAAGCAAAAAGGACTAAAGAAAACAACAACAGTTCAGATTCATTTCATATTTGTTTCATCAGAATCCTGAAATTATTCCATTTAAAAGAAAGAAAGACACACAAAAAATCCCTGAAAATGTTTAGATCAATAAAGGGTATTTCTTTCTTGTTCATTCTTTGTAAAGACCAGAATTCAACCCCCACCAGACTGCATGACTGTAGGCTTGGACATTCATCATCATCTTTCTGTTCTGGTTGTGAATACTGAAGTCTGGTTCCCATATGGCAGTTGTGATGACTGAATAAGAATTTAAATCTTTGATTGAAAACATTTCGCATTCAGTAGCCACGAGGAATTCCACTGCCAGCATGTGAAATTAATGACTTTGGCAAATCTGAATCTTTTATTTGATCTGGATTTTCCCAGCAGATGATGATGCTCCATGCCTGCGCTTTTAAATACACCACTGGAGGCATGGCTGATAGAAAGATCCTGGCACACAATCTGGTGCATGAGCCTGGATCTCAGTTCCAACGCACAGCTGAGCAAATACTGTTACCTTTTAGACTGGAAGAAAAGTCAATTTAATTTGTACAACAAATCATAAAGTGAATAGCAAATAAATATGAAGAGCAAATAACCTGTGTGAATGTAAATTGAGCTCTTTAGTGCAGCAGATACTCTGAATGCAAAAAGAAAATAGAAGAAGTTGGATCTATGTATTGTGTAGAATATTAGTGATACACTATTTCCAAACAGAAAAACAGGTTGATAATCAAGTCATATTTGGTATATGCTCACACTGAAATGCATATAGAGCTCTTCTGTATCTGTATCAGTCTTAACCTCCATAGTGAGGAATGTTTCTCTGGAAGCCACAAGTAAGTTACAGAAAGATATTAAAATCATCATCTTCCATTCCCTGCTTTGTTGTGTCTGGACCACTTTATTGTGCAATTGTGCTTGCAAGGGTTTGGATTAATTTTCTCATAAATAAAGTATAATGGGTATAAATAAGTATTGACTATGTTTAATTGATTTTGGGAGTGATTTGTGTGTTTTCATCTTCCACACATTATAAACTACTGAATGATTAGTGAAGCAATCTAAGAAATTACAAATGAAATTACAGGGCAGTAAATGGGAAAAATCAACAAAGTGTTTTAGGGGGTTTTGTGTGTGTTTTGGGGTTTTTTCCCACTGGAATGTTGCTGGTGGATTACTACTTTTTAAAAAAAGATGTTTCCTCATTTGGTGTTTTGTTCATCCATCCATAAATCCATTTGCCGCCAGTTAGCCAGGTTGTGAGTGCAGCAGACTAAGAAGAGATGCCCAGACCTTACTCTGTGCAGCCCCGTCCTCCAGTTTTTTTTCTGGCGGTACACCAAAGTGTTCCTGAGCCAGTTGAGAGACATAATCTCTCCAGTGTGTCCTAGGTCTAACCCAGGGTCTCCTCCCTGTTCGACAGGCCCAGAACACCTAATTTAGCATCCTATTCAAATGCTGAAACTACCTTAACTGTCAATGTGGAAGAGTAGGAGTGAGAGAAAGCAAATTCATCAGATGCAGAATTTGCTAAATACATGTAAGACTCCAGAGATCAAAAGTTCTGTCAAAAGATTGCTGTGTAGAAGTCATTTCAAAGGACTATTCTAAACTACAGCATTCCTTAAGAGGGGAAGCATGCCTAACATGCCATGGTGTACTAAAACATACACATCTTTCACAGTGGAGAAAAAAATAAATACATAAAATAAATGATTAGTGATCAAAAGAATATATAAAGAGAAGAATGTGAATGTGTGATGAAATGCAGTGAGTAAAACCCTTAGCACAGAGCTGGGGGAAACTATAGAGTTATAAGGGCACCTAAAGACTTAGGCAAACCAGGTCACTCAGGGCATGTACTATCAGGATTTGCCCCAGTATGAAAGCATTAGGACATCACACCCAATTCTAAGATATTTTGAGTTTCTTTTTAACATTTTTAAAGCTTATTCTTTGCACTCAACACCAGGGTAAAACGTCAAAATGAAAGCAGGGAGTGAGATGTTGGTCTCATCTAATTTTAATGTGGCTAGGTAACTGAGTAAGAATTGTACTAGTACAGTTATTGTAATTAAATCCATTTATCCTCAAACAATATGTGACACATAGTTCTGTGGCAGTAATATGTTAAACAGGGGTATCCAGGATGATTAATTGAAATAAATTGAAATAAAATAAATTTCAATTTACTTAGCCGGCTAAAATTAATTATATTTGTCCAGTGACTGATAGGCAAATAGACTTTGCTTTGTAAAAGGAAGCAATACACGAAAATGTTCTGCTAGGTCTTTAATGTTGCCTGAAGCCTGGAGAATATCCCATTTCTTTACCTTATAAAACTCTTAGGATTTTTTTGTACTATGCTTTGGCTCATTATCTACTTGCACTGAAAAGTGCCGTCCAATGATAAACACTAGTGGTCTGGTTCAGCAGTGCATGCCCATACCATTACGTTGCCTCTACCATGTATGATATGTGCTATTTGTCTTTTTCTCCAAAAGTTTTCCTTCGCATCATTCTCGTACAAGTTAATCTTGATTTCATCTATCCAACACTTTTTGGATAGATGTTTTTCTTTTTTTTAACAGTAGCACCCCCAGGCTTCTACCTTTCTACCTTTAAAACCCGGAGAGCAGCCAAATGGCTGGTAGGCTTTTAGCTAAGCTTTAGCTTCAGCCAAGTGGAAGCTAAATTGGCTAGTCATTCATATGTATATTAGGTTGTTACCTGGGAATTCTGGAGGGAGGGGAGTGGGGGTTTGAGTGGATTGAGGAATTTCCCTGCGAATCCTGTTGACTGTGCCGAGGATGGTGGTTTTCCGTCTAAGAAGTTTTTGCGCAAGTGAAAGCGATGTGAAAAAATTGTCCGTGGTAACATTTCTGCCCTTGTCTAGGAATGGTTCCATCAGCCTCATTACTACATTTTCAGAAAGTCTCTCCCCAGTGGGACGATTGGGGTCCTTGCCAAGATATGGGAAGACATTGCAAATGTACTTGGATTTTAGGTCGCAAGCCACCCAAAACTTGATCCCAAACTTGTCAGGTTTACTTGCAATATACTGCAGGAAACAGCACCGAGTCTTTGATGGGAAAAGCTGTGAACTTCCTTTTGTGTTTCATCTTGATTTAATAATAATAATAATAATAATAATAATAATAATAATAATAATAATAATAATAATGGATTGCATTTATATAGCACTTTTCTAGAGACTCAAATTCTCATGCAACCTGTTAGTGCCTAAAAGATTATTTATGCTACTGCCCACTGGCATGGTTTTTAAACTGTTGTTATTTGATTGTAGCCCTCCAAGCATTTTAAATGGACATACTAGTTAGTTGAGCAAATTCAAAAAGGCATACAGCTATGCTCACTATGAGTTCTTCAGAAATGCTGCTCCACCTTAATCTCCAAATAAATGCCCGTCATGGTAAACTTGTCCTTTCTCTGTTTGCCCAAGTCTATTAAAAGAGGCAACACCAAATAAGGCTGACCTTCCGAAAAGGAATACATAAAAAAACTTCAGGACAAAAGCCAATACAAAATAGTTATTGAACTTCTACAAAGAAGCCTAAGAGTAGTCAATGAAATTCTTAAAAAAAAAAAAAAAAAAAAAGGAGGCTGCATATCTTTTCACATGTAAGCATATTTTCTTTTATTGAAATACTGTCTCCACAATAGTAAGAAAAAAACTTCAAGCAGTACTGTAATTGAGTTGTTCAGTCAAGAAAAATCTGTTTACATGTGCTTGCACCGATGAAAACATGCACTGACAATTGCTGCAGTTTTCTCTGCACCACGGCCTCATATTTTTCAAACAAATTGACTTCCATTACAGTGAACAAGTGTGTGGACTTTGGTGCTGTGAACATAAAGCAATACAATCACAGGGATATTGGCGGTGGTCTCAAAACTGGTGTGCACAGAACTGTGTGGAACAATTACGTGTTGTTATATAATAGGTTTCATCAAATGCATTGCTGCTTGCATACCAACTAGAGCTCATTCATTTTGCTTATCAATCTAAAAAAGAAGTAACTGAATTAAAAGTGTACAGTTAAAAGCTCAGAGGTACATATAATAAACAAAAACAGATTAGATGTCTTTAATTAAGCTTTTATTAGAAGACCTTTATTCACATGGGCTACCCTGGAAAAGGAAACCAACTGATAAATTGATGGAATTATATAGTTGCACATAGTATTCCTCTGATGTGATGCTGGTTTCCTACTGTGAGCTGTGGAGGTGGTAAAGCAACAGATATACTACATAGCAGAGAAGAAGAAAGACGAGGAAAGAATAACAAACTAGTGGGGGCAGCCCAATGGTATGGTGCTTAGCACTGTTGCCTCATAGTAAGAAAGTCCTGGGTTTGGATCCAGTTTGGGGTCTCTCTGGTCAAAAACATGCATGGGGTTACTCATCGTGAGTGTGAATGGTTTTACACCTTGTGACAGATCGACCCCCCACATAGAAGAATGTAATATGAACAAAATCAGGAGTGAAAACACTGATTTACAGAGAAAATTTTCAATAAAGGAATATACTTTTGTCTTTATTCTGTGGGTGTTTTTGCCTTTATCATTCCTGCCCTTTAGTTTCAAAGCAGTGGTTTATACTACCACTCCTTGATCACCTAAAATAATTATACCTCGCTTCATGAACTTACAAGTGGAAAGGCGTGAGACAAATAAAACAGATCTATATTTAACAGCGAAATAAGATGCAAACACATCTATTTGCAGCACTTCTCTTTCACCAGAACTGTCACCTTTAAATAACATACAACTCTTGCAATTTAAGAATAAACCAAGTTTCCCTAACTTGCTCTTTGTCTTGAGCTTGAATTTATAAAATGCTTCATCCTATTTTGCCACTGATGTTTGACAGACAGGTTATTGATTCGTTAATAAGATTTAATGTTAATTTAGCTGCATGTTGTGACTTTAATGTCAAAAAGAATGTTTGGAGAGTCTTCATTTTGGCTTTACCTGCATTTTATTTAAAGAAACAATATAGAAGAGGTTATAAAAGAGCTACAGCACAGGTGGGTGTGGTAGATTCCTGGCATCTATAAATGGATATATTTGTTTGTTACACACACACACACACATACACACACCAAAAAAATCAAGGCCTTTATGCAATTTGTTGGTGTAATATCTTGGAAAGCTCTCAATCAATAATTAAATGGAGGCCAAACATGGCAGACTGGCAGTTTTATTGAGGGAAATTACTTACACACACTTACATTGAAAGCAGTTATGTGCTGATTGGCTAGTGGCACTCCACAGTGTGGTTATTGTACTGAGCATATCTGAGGGACAAAACAAAAACCCAGTGTTATTTCTCACGTGCATTTGAGAACTTTTACCCCCAGTAAGTAAACAAACCGTGTGGTCAGGCTGCTCTGCACTGCTTTCATCAGCTTCTACGGGCTGTTGAGGTTGTTAGTGCTTTGCTGGCTGAATGAATTTAATCTGCCATAGTTGCTTAGCAACCTAAACTATGTGTATTTGTTTTTGTGTACTTGTCTTAGATGTCGTGTGTGGTACATGCGTGTATGTTCGCTTGCTTGCAAAATAATCCCCCTCCCATTTTGGCTTCTGGACTTTTGGATGTCATGGATGCCTGACTAAATTAAAGTGGTTTGTGACAGTTATACATAACATGTCACGCAGTGTGATACAAAGTTGCTTTCTATCACTGGATATATTTAAAGTAGTCAAATGTATTTCTTTAACTCACTGGCTGCACATTAACACTGTTACACATAGTCCTCTGAAGAAACAAACAGAGCGTGATTAGGAGAATTTTTAGCTCATTGCTTATTAGTTATCTATTCATGGACGTGGCAAGTCGACAAAATTTATACTGGGAGTCGGTTTAGCTGTAGGAGGCAAGAATAATGGTAGTAGTCAGCAATTTTTCTTTTTTTTTCTCCACAGCCTTTATTTTAAAATCTCAAGTTTATAAACATCTCAAAATATAATTCAATTGCATTTTCATGATAAGGGACTCAGAATGTCATATATTACATTCCATCTTCCTGAAGGTGTTTAAATGGATCTGACAAAGACCCACTTCGGGCTTGGCAAGATCCAATTATTTCCCCAGTCCCAAAAGTAGATGATGAAATAATGCTTGCACTGACAATCAGCTGATTCCTAGCCACTGGAGCGCCTGACATTTATCAGCAAGAATCATATGTGATGTACACCAGGTCTTGGTTTTTTTAAAGCATCACAACATTCACTGTTACACAGACAAATTCCTGAATCAGTTAACATACCGATTGCCTGGTCAATCAGACATCAAAAGCTGACAAGCAGCATTCACAGCATGTTCAACTGAACAAAAAAGATGTTAGTGGTTGTATTGCATTTCATTCAGACCCTCTTCTGTTCTAGTCCTCATTTGCCAGCTTTTACACAATGTGAAAGTGTCTGCTTGTAGTTTAAGTCTTACATTACATCCTTACCAGTGTTCTGACAACCAGAGGCCTGGAGTGATGTGGTTCTATTTGTTCCTACTGTGAACTACAATATGACTCTGCACAAGGCGCCTTGAAAAATCTCTTTTATATCATTTCAGCTACCCAACTGTAGTGGTTTGATTAGTTCTTAAATTCTCTATTTTCTAAAATTCTGCAATACACATTTTCTTCCTTCCCTTCACTTGTTGCTTGTGAGCTTTTGGGAGAGGTCCCAAGTGATGTGGTCCTGTATAAAATGAAGCACCACCTGAAATCGTTTGGCATGGGTCCTTTGTATGTTCTTACATCAAACTCTATTATACATATATATAGTTCAAAAGATTTTGCTTTGGAGCTCATTTTCTACAAATATTAAGCATGCTGCCCTGAAAAAAAAAAACAGTTAGCATCTGTCCTTTGTGTGGAAACAGAGATAGAATTAACAAGTCTCTGTATGAATGAGCTCTGTAAATAATCTCTGTTAATAATCCAAACAGATAGGTTACTACCCACCTTTGCTAATGTGATGTGGAGGAGTTTGCAGTCTTTAAAGAAAACTTTGCTCATGTAGAGGTGGCTCCACAAGCACTTTCAGATTAGCATGGTTGAGATATTTTTATTATGCGTTTCAAACAACAGATGTTGGCTCTTCATCAAATCTCATCCACCAAATAATCAAAACAGCATACCTTTCTAATACAAAAAAACCCTTCAAATTAACTTTTCTGGCACATAATTTAAGTGTAATACAAGTATTTCTGAAAGTTTGAAGGCATTTAAGCTTTTCAGCTTTCTGAAAGACAGAAAAATATTATGTAAGTTGTAGCAACCTTGAAACATCTACACTGACGTATAAGTGTAGAAATCAGATCATATTACTATACATGGACTCGATTTTTCTGGGTTCCATAAAAAAAACAAACCTAAACAAATCAACAATTAATGGGATGTTCGCCTTATGTACATGGATAAATGTATATTTTTATATTTATCAATTTATCTGTACTGTAAAAAAGCAAAAATAATTGGATAAATCCTATTACACCTATCATAGAACTTCTGGCTAAAAAGAAAATATTTTTTCTTTAACTAATTTGTTCATTTATTTATTTATTGACTGGAGCTAGGATGCTTTTGTGAAACTGGTTTGGACTTTTAAAGACATTTCTGACAGACGAAACAATAAATGATAATTGTTGCTTTCATTTTGATGGGACCTAAATTTGCCTGTCATGTGACTGAATATTTCTTTTTGTCCCAGCAGCATTCTGAATACACAGAATCACAAGTAGCCAACCATAGAGTTTTGGAGAGCACTACTTTTAGAAGGGGAACACAAGAAAAATCAACCACTAGCCACTGCTGAATAAAAAAAAAAACTTTTTGATGATTAAGATTTTATTTTGTTTCTTGCCGTGCTGCTCATGAAGCCCTCTTTTCTCGGCAATCCAAGAGTACATAAGAATAAACTGTGTCAAATCCTAAGAGTGATGAAAAAGTGAATAGTATTCTTTCAAATTCTTACTTAAAAGAATAGCGAGAGGCTAGTGGGGTTAGTTGGTTGGTTAGTGTAGTTTCTGGGAACGGGAATGTGCAGCAGCCTGCAGGGAACTTTCAAAAGAAAACATGTTCAAGATTAAAAACACCTTTTATTTTCTGTAAGATACAAGCAGTTTCTTATAATGTCTTGCACACAAACTATGATTGGACATTTATAATATACAAAATCTCTAATACGGCTATTAATTAATATTAAGGAAGCTACATTGCATAGGAAGATTAAAGCCCACTTGCGCGCAAGTATAAATCTCAGGAACTTAAGCATATTACATGTCTTTATCACATTGTCGGCAGCAACAGCCTCTGTCTCAGTTTTCCGCTCTGAGTTATGACCTCATCATCCCGTTTGTATAAAAGCAAAAAATTAAATTAGTTAGAGTAATGAACCTAGGTGCTTTTCCTAAGAAATTTCTTTGCTCATTGTTCTCTGAGTTGTTTGAGAGAGTAATCTGCTGCGCATACCCCCATCTCACGTAAACCTTGTCCATCTAAGAAAGCTGTCAGGGGTCCGCCTTTTCAAACACGACACCCCATGGGGGTCCTAGATCAAAGATGAAAGCATGCTGAACGATCCGAGAGACTGGAGCAGAGAGCTGGTATGAAGGGAGTTAGGAGTGCGATTCATCAAATTAAAAAATTTGCTTTCCTTTTCCCGGTAGGCAACGGAGTAAATTCTCTGGTACTTTAACTTAGTGTGGCTTTGACAAGAAAGGAGAGGGGGAGGGGTCAGATGGTGGGAGGTAGAAGAAATTTCTTGGGAAGACAGTTGTGTGAGAGTGAACGAATTTGTAATTAATGACACTCTTACTCCTAATTAAAACCTCTTAGCTTTCTCCTCACAAGGTTGCAGCAGCTGGTAGAGACAAGGCCCTCACTGTGAGATGAGAGACATAAATTTCATGACAGTATCGTGAGGCAGCACCTGGTTATGCCTACACCTGTCACTGCTGGAATCGTAGCTCATTCTGTCAATGAATTAACATCCTCCTGGGCTAAGATAGAAAAGGGGTAGATTCTCTCATCCCAGAACGAAAATCCCTGGTGGCTCAAAGGTGGTAATATGTATCCATTTTCAAAATTAAATATATCACTGTTTGGTTCAGCAAGGTAGACACCTGCCTCCTCTTGTAAAAATGGCATACTCCAGTTCTGAAAGATTTCCCCCAGGAACCACATCATAGTATTTCCTTGTAACTATAACTTAATATCATGTCAAAATCTCCTGAGGATGATACAGCTAGTCAAGCCACGGAAAGAAGGAAAACAAGAGCAAGTCAAATGCTTAGAGAAACAGATGGAGGCCAGGAGCAGGTGGAAGAAAGAGAGAGGCAACATAAGGGAGTAGGGAGGCAGAAAAAGGAAACTAAACACACAAAATGAAACAGAACACGATGCCCCTAGATAATAAAACCAACATGGGAACAATAAAAGCCTGTCAAGAAACACGAAAAACAATAGGAAACAGCATGGGATTGCCATTTAGTATTAAAATTTAATGTAAGTTCAATAAATGATTCTGTTGTCTTTTACAAAAGTGTCTTTAACCAGGGCAGATTGCACGAACAGTCCTGTGGGATGTGCATGCAGTAGATGCACTTCTTGCATGCAAACCCACTCCATTCTTTTAGCTCTGTGACTATCTTCTTACACAAGACTGGCAGGCCTGTTAGTTTCTGTGGTTTTCCATGTGTTACTAATTCTTTGTGTTTTAAACGCAGCTGCCTTTTGCAGTGTCTCTGCTCAATAGCTGACATTTCTGTTCCAATTATTTATAAATCGCCATGTCATATTGATGTGGTGATGTTGTGATTTGCGATTACATCGGTTGTTCACATTAATCGCACAAGATCGCCCACACCGATCATTTGCTGAATTGAAAACTTTGGGGGATTTTGATTGTTCGTGTGCATGTTGCAGGCGTGTTGGCAGCTCAGGGAGATATCTGACAGGTGATGAACACATGACTCAGAGGCATCACCTGCTGTACTGTTTAGACCTACTTATAATTGGTTTCTTAGCTGCAGCTCCAACTTAAACTGACTTGATGCTTTAAAGAAAGAAAGAACTGATAATGGGGAATGGTGCACTATTTCAACCATGAGGCATGCTGCAGTTAAAATTGTATAAAATTGATTCAAGCACTAAAGCAACTTGTCATCTTTGTGCTCCCTGATAGCATGATGAATTGCCACTGTGGACACCTCGATCACCTAAGCTGTCTTGGTAAGCCACACTTGATCACTGTCAGAGAAGCTCAAGATGGTCAGAGATTGCTGTATAGGCAAGGGACTTACTACCTCCCATTCTCTCTCCTTCTTTTCCCTCAGTCACACAAACACATACTCATTTGTGTCAGTCTGGCTGTCTTGCAGGCCCCAGATGAAAATACTCTTGGAAATACAGAAAATATTGTAAACAACTACATGAGAACATGCTTTGAATCCAAATTTGGAAAAAAAAAAAATCTGCTGAACCTTAGCGAATTGAATTTCCTGTGTGTTTTTAGGTTTAGGCAACAACAGGACCTTTAATAGGATGAGGGGAGAAACACACATTTGGTTAATGTTCATAATGTCACGCAAAGTGCTTCAAGTACCTGACGTTAATAAATCCAGACCACAATCTGGCAATCACCTTAACAAAGTACCTCCACACCCTAAATGAAACAAAGAGTGTGTACTACACTTCATTGCATACATAAAAATAAAAACAGTTTTTTCATGAAAATGGCCACAAAAAGAATCTTCTAAAATCTCAAAATTATTGTTACACCATTAAGGTGGAATGTAGTGATATCAAACCTGTGATCAGTTACCCGTCATACCCACTGAGCTCACACTGGTATCATTTCGTTTTGTTTTTTTACTATGACTGAGAGAAAAGAAAGAAGAATGTTGTCAGAGAGCATAAGCAAGAAAATAATTGCAGAGCATGGTGAAGATAAAGGCTACTCTACAATTTCTAAGTAGCCTGATGCTCCTGTGATCACAGCTGCTAATATTAGGCTTAACTTTCAAAGCCAACCTCCCTGGATGTGGCTGCGAGAAGAAAATTGATGCTACATTCTAAAGTAACAGCTTTCACACTAATGTTCACAAGAAAAGAATGCTGGTTGCAGCTGTGTATTTCCAATGCACTCTTCAGACAAACAAAAACAGTCTCTTTTATTTCCCTTTAAAAAATGTGAACATAGCCGTGACAAACTCAGTGAATTCCATAGAAAAATGTGTGACTTATTACCTCCAAAAACCTTAAGCCACAAGGAAACTTAGGTTCCCTTTCTGAAAAAGCAGAACTGTCACGGGTGAATGTATAGTACTATGAATAAACCACCAAGGGAAGAGGTTAGTGTGTTGCTCTGGTCCAAGCAGCATAATCATTGCTCAAAGCACTTGCGTGATATTGTGCTTTGAGCCTAACAGAACCACTGGGGCACGTGGTCCCTCTCCTGGTTGTATTGCATAACTTCCAGCAGGATATGCACAGAAAATTAGCTTTTTTGTTTGCTTATTAAAGTACGGGAAAAATCTTTTACCAAATATTTTGAATGTGGCATTACTTGAACATACAGCTTCATTTATTGCTGGTATACATCAGAATAATTAATTAAAAGGCATGCAGTTAATACTGTATTGTGCTTTTTAAAATTTCTATCAAGATTATTTGCGCACCAACTATCAACGATTAAATGCTCGGAATATGATTATATGCATCTTCTAGCTTCTCTCACGGCTTTTTACCACCTCATATACAGCCATAGCTTCATCTCATACTCAAATCGGCTGAATTTTAAAAGAAACATCAAAGAAGATGGATCTAGCAGGGCATACAGAGAGTGCCAAGAAATTCTTTTAAAGTCCTGAGTTCAACAGATGCCCCTTACATCTAGGCCTTCCAGTGAGCATCGACCACTGAGATATGCAGTCTTCCAAAACATGTTTTTTGCCCTTATAATCCTGTCTAAAGATCCACTTTCAGTTCATCTTCAGCTGGATACAAAGCCCAACTTTATCTTCAATCATTCTTTCATGTGAAGTGGAAAAAATGTAACTGTTTGTCTATTTCCTTGATTTAGTTTTTTTTTTTTTTATTTCATTAACAAAAGTTCCATAAATTGAGTGTCACCATTATTAAGAGGAACTTTATTAAGCGCATAAAATGGAAAATGTCTAGTTTTTAATTAATTTATGTTTCCAAACATATTGTTTCTTCATATGCACTTACTTACATACAGATAATTACACATGAGTGAAATAAAATAAGTTAAAATGATCCATCAGTACACTCATCATAACACAACTCATTTTGAATTGAAGATACAGGCATCAAGTTTTTGGAATAGTCTAGCATTCACGCTGGCAATGAATACACAGGAGCTTTCCATCAGTTAAACTACTTCCATTGTCCTTGAAATACAGTATATACCCTCTATAAAGTTATCTTGACCTACTTCATGTGTTATCAATGTTGACAGGTGCTGTACACCAGCAATGACAGGACCTGTTTACTTTGCCCGGAACATCTGTTCAAATATCCTTTTGGAAGGAGCACCAGGAGACGTTTGTCTTTCTGTTCATTTAATGTGGCTCAGAATTCTGCTCCCACTTTAACATTTCATGCACTTACAAAGTAAACCTAAGCTTGTATAACATAATGATGGAAAAATTCACAGTTACAGAATTACTTTAATTGCCATGTTTTATTACTTTTTATAATGTTTGAGCTGGTTGTTGTATAACTTTTTATTTCAAAGAGCCTTGCCAAGAGAGGATTTAAAGCATTTAATTTTTTTATTTTGCACTTAAATTTATCATAAAAAGGGAAACTTAGCAGTTTTTGTTTTACCTAGCAGCCACCTTGAGGAGGGTAGCTTAGTGGATTTGTGCTCAAATCTATTTTCATGAGTCAATCAGTGAAAATATAGACTGAAATAGAAAAGGATTTATGAAAATCATTGTGATCCATGTTTTATATTAGTTTTGTAATCCTTTAAAATGTCACAACATGGTTTTGTTTATTGTGTTAGATTTACTCTTTACCATAAGTACAAATGATTTGATGATTATGATTACGATGATGCAAAAAAAAAAGTTACATTACATGAACCAGACTGAAATTTTGCAACTTGTACTTTTCCAAGTGCTTCTTTCCTAACTTTTAGACAGACTGATGAAAATGAGGTGCAGCGGGCCACTCTCTTGCAATGTTCACTGGTGGACAGATGGATAGCACCTTGACAAACAAAGAAAAACAGACAGACTGTGTCGCTTCACACAGAAGTGGGGAAAAGTGGTGACAGGCTATCTCCATGCATATTGATGCCAGCCAGCCACACTGGCATAGGTTTGATTGAATAGTCACACAATGGGAAAAGGCAGGCTACTTTTCATGTTCGGCCATCAATCAGTGCAGCAGACTGCAGCTCTCTCAGCTTTGTTTGAGTGTCAATTAGCTGACGTGGTTTGGGTTGCAAGATGAATTTCAGAGGTTTCTGTTTTTCATAAGGCAGACAGCAGTTACCGTACAGCTGTGGGACCAATCAGCCCCTTCAAACAACAGAGGAACAGATTAATGGTCAAAAAAGGCTGAATGGCTTATTTTTTTAAATATATATATCAATAACCTAACAGAAAGGTGAGAACTATCACATTTGCTCTTTCTGTATGTGGTTTAGACAATCTGTATTTATGCAAGAAACTATTTTCTGTGGATAAAAACAAAAAAATATCTATCATATCAACCGACTAAAGATGTAACAAAGCATGCGATGGATGGGGAAACAGGCTGATCCATGACTCCCCTCTTTACTTTGGGTTTATTAGCTCATTTGCAGTCAAGAAACTGTTTATGCTTGTTTAATTCTCTCCAGGACCGCTTGCAACATGGTCCATTGCTTGGTGTGCTTGATGTTCTCAAATAATTCAGCACCTTAAAATCTCATCATGCAGTCAGTAGCTTATAGCTTTGCACCCTGACGGGATTTGCTCAATACTTAGCATTCTTCTGGCTCCTTGGAGCCTAAATAGGACCACTGAGCCATGTAAAACAATAACTGCATCAGTTTTCTGCTTTGCAACCACCTTGCATTGTTCACAAGAAGTCCTGAAAGACATAATTGTTTATGGTGTCCATTTTAGATAGTTGTATTTTTTTGACTGCTGCTATGTGCTTACACCATAAATATAGTAGAGAGTTTGTTATGTAATTTGTTTCATACAAAGAAAAGAATATATCAAGAACCACCGTCAGCTAACTACAGTTTACAAATATATAAAGACTGACTTTTCGAGGTAATTTGAAATTTTCATAATGCAAGATAATTGACAAGATTTTTGCACTTGCACAACGAGGCAGTTTAGATTCTCTAATCCATGTGGCAGGAAGAATGTGTCTAACACAGAAAGGCCTGTCCTAACTCATGAAACCCCCAGTCTTTGTACTGCTGATACACTAATTCTCCTGGTTAATTAGACCATAATGGAAAAGGGAATCTTTTAACTTCAGATTAAATGAACATAAATGGTTTGGCTTGATTAGACAGCTTAGCATTTAATTAGCTTTTACATTACATAATTTATAAAGTCTAAGACCAACCAAGTTCTTGAGTTCTGGGTTTGTTTAGATGTCATGTCTTCAATTCTATAACAGAGTTCATGTAAGTAAAAGTCTGTGATATTATTACCTCCGAAAAGTCAACAGTACCACAGGAACTATCGACTTTAATTTCACTCTTGCAACTACCTCAATGGACCATCTGGTAAATGATTTTCACACCACCAAAAACATTTTACACAACATTTTCTGCATGTGATTAATTCAAGTGAAAACGGACCCTCTTATATCAGGTAATAATAATAATAAGTGTCTCACATCCAGATTGTACCACCTGTTACTGGCATGTGTTGCAGGTTACTGAATGTTTCTCTCTCAGCATGTTAGAACTGACACACACACACACACACACACACACACACACACAGATAGATAGAATGATGTGTGTATATATATGCGTATATAAAACATATGCGCTGTTTTCAATAAATTGCAAGCTCAAAAGATGTTTTCTTACTCCTATTTCTTCTTGTTGCATGTTGAAGCTCTACTTGGAACCTTGTTAAGATGCAAAATAGAATTTTTTGTCATTTTTGTGGTCTTACACTTTTGATCGGGACTATGCAATGGATCACATTAAGAAACGGCAAACAAAATAGAGCAGTATGAAAAGTTCTTTGTAACAGTGCAAGAATGTCTTAATTGGTTAATTGTTAAATGTACATTACTGCTTTCTTTTTTTTTGCTTGAATATATTATTTAATAATATTGTTAAAAAGATTCCAATCATTGTGTAAAAATGTGTATTTTAATGCAGATATACATAAATATTCTACCAGGCAGGCTACAGGACGGTATATTTTATTACCCATAGCAGGAACCAATTAAATGAAAACAACAGTTTTACACAGGGCTATGAATCAATGGAATTTCCTGCTAATACAGTTCTGAATTTAGAAAACTTTTACAGCAATATTTTTTGGGTTTGACTTTTTATGACAGTTACAAATTGTTAAATAATGAATCTGGATTCCTGTTTTTGTGCTGTAGTAATGATGGCAATTTTATTTTAATTAAATGTTATATTATCAAAGTTTACTCTGATATGAGGTAAAGAGCTGTCTTTTTTGTTTGTATGTGTGTTTTTTGTTTCTTTGGTTTGCTATGATGTTATATTGTATATATGTATATGTTTATAGTGCACTGTCAAAATGTAAACATTTGTAATCCCAGGAAGAACAGCTGCTGCATTGCTGCAGGTAATAAGGATTGTAATGAACTAAGCTAAACCTAATGTTAACATTTATGACAGTACAGTTAGATAAAGCCTGAACAAGTATGGCTTATTTTGAAAAGTTGCCAGGAAAAAGTCTCTTCTCTCTAAAATGAAATGAGACCAACACCAACTGGGAAGCACGGTGGTGGAGGGGTGATGAAACTGGACACCTCGCAGTCATTGAATCAACCATGAACTCATCAAATTGTCATAGTCTTCACTGGTCAGTCATGTTTTCTGTGATTCCTAACACATTTTGTTCCAAGGTCGAGCTCAGCCTTCCCTAGAGAAGTTGGGTTCCCAGTTTCTGCTCCAGTTGGCACATCTTATCCTCTTCACTTTATCTCATACCATAGTTAAGGTGCAGCTCCAGTGCTCACTCTTTGCCAGATTGTACCACAAGTGCTAATCCAGCACATGTTAGAAGTTCCACAGTTAACTTCCCTGCGTGGTGATTCCTGTGAAGCTGAAGAGCGGCCACAAACCTAAACTTCTCTACCTCTCTCAATTAAGCATGTGTGCTCTGAAGAAGTTTTGCCAAGTACTCACCTTCTGTTTCCCTCTGCCTGCTCACCCTCCCGTGGATTGAATTTTTCCCCCCACAGCTCATTCCTCTTCTGTTTTAAGTAAGCACCAACTATATAATTCTAATACTTTGACTTAGCTTAGACAGGACATGAATCCCATCTCTTTGCAGTCCTAAGTTGTTTTTGCCTAAGTTGCCAGATGTTTTCCAGGATTCTCCCTTATTAACATTCTTTGTCCAAATCATGTTGTGTCATGTGTCCTGCCCAGAGATGGGCAGTAACGCGTTACTGTAGTCTGATTACTTTTTTCAAGTAACGAGTAAAGTAAGGGATTACTATTGTAAAAACAGTAATTAGATTACCGTTACTGCGAGAATGTCTCACGACAGTGACGTAAGCGAGTGCGCCGTTAGTGACAACAGCTGTGTGCAGATCAACAATGGATCACATATCGATTGTGGGATAGAGTATGAGCGTGCAGCGTTTAAAGTGTGGAAGTACTGACCTTACTTTGAGTTTGATTCCATAAAAAGTGACAAAAACATTAGCATCCGTTGTGCGTGGGAAGAAAACTTCTTTTTACAGCGAAAAAAAACCCTAAACTTCCAAGCAAGCACCGAGTGCGCAACGACGTAATGGGAAATTCACAGAGAAACTCGCGGATTCTTCCACTGACCGCGGCACACCTGCACCAGGGTAAACCTCTGCCTGCCCCACTCCTGCTTTACAGGTGAAAATAGAGCAACAGGACCGCTGAGTCTTTGACTTTATTTATTTTCTGCTGTGTTTTACTTGCATCTATTTAAAAGAGTGAGTGTAAACACAAAAAATATTTTATTTTATGTGCTGGAATGTGCAGAAAATAGGTTTAAATATTAAACTAATTTATTCTAGTCAGAGAATGGTGCATATAATTAAATGTTTGCTTGATGCATAAAGTTAAAAGATTAAAACTGATAAAACAAGTTAAAAAAAGAGACTTTTCCATTTGATTACATTTTGTATGATGGATTATGTAGAAAAAGTAGAATTGGGCTGAAAGCTCTATCGCTTTATCACCTCTTCAGGTTGCAAATCGTGCTTTTAAAAAGTAACTAAGTAACTAAGTAATTAATTACTTTTGAAAATAAGTAATCAGTAAAGTAACAGGATTACTTTTTTGGGGAAGTAATCAGTAATTAGTTACTGATTACTTTTTTCAAGTAACTTGACCAACACTGGTCCTGCCTGAGACTATTCTGTGTTTACACCTTTTATGGTCATAACACGTATTCTACAATCAAATGTGAGGCCATCTGTCTGAAGCCTAAAGGTTAGCCAAAACTGGGCAACGCAACAGAGAATCATCCCAGTCAGAGCAGCAAATTTACAACAAATCTGGCTGAAAAAGAGAAGAATATAGGTGTCGCAATGGCCCAGTCAAAGTCTAGACCTCAAGACAATTGAAATGCTGTGGTGGGACCTTAAGAGAGCTGTGCATAAACAAATGCCTTTAAACCTCAAGGAACTGAAGCATGGAACAAAACTCCTTCACAATATTCTTAGATATTGACAGTCATGCAGAAATTAACTACTTCAATTTTTTGCTTCTAAAGGTGGTTATACAAGCTGCCTATGTTTTTCACACAGACATATAGTCTTTCTGACTAATATATTTATTTTTCACATGACTGTAGAACAATACATTTAAGAAATATTGAAAAGCAGTAGGAACAGTAAAATATTTGGTTTGTGGATTAGACAGATCACAACATTTCAGTAATAAATTGGGCCATTTCTTATTTTTATTTTTCATAGAAACTGCTGCAATTGTACAATGGATTAAAAAATGCCATTTTCCAGTCAGTTACTCAGCATATTGCTTATTGTATTGACAATATATTATTAATCTACTGATCATGAACCATGCTTGTAATTTCACCTGCCCTCTTCTGATGTCATGTCACAGAAGAGTATGACATTTCCCACTCGTCCCACCTCCTCTTTAATAATTCGGTGACCAGTTTTAGAACACCATAACCTGTCCCTTGGTTGGCAGAGATATTTTTAGTCCAGCTCCTACTACTGCCTCATCTCTGTAGACATTGGTGTGTGCGGAAGGATGGGTTCATTCTCCTTGAAACATATGTTGTAAAAACACTTGTTCAAGCCCTACATAAGCCTCTTCTTGAAGACCAAAGACTTGAGCATGACCTATAAACACGTCAACTCTAATAATACACTTATTTACATGGGACTATAATTAGGGGTAAAGTAAAAGCTTGTTTACCTCATCTTACAGTTAGTACTTTTCTCAGCATTATCATCTTTTAGTTTATGGTTCATATTGATGCTGCTACTTAAAACACCTATGAAAGAGCAATGAAAAAATGTTGCTATAACACATCTGGGGACAAAAAAGAAAAGCCAAGCAAAATAAAGAAGAATGAAAGAAGACTGTACATGTTGTATGCCATACATTAGAGTTAGAGTGCTGCAGTGCTCATAAGAAGTTTCTCCTGCAGGAACCTTTATGTGTCAATGTATGGTTTAATGAGCAAAAATATTTATCATCATTAAGGCACATCTAAACGGAGTACAACATGCTCAGTGCACACCAGTGAACCATATATAACCATACATCTGTTTATGCATTTTCTTGGATCAATCAAAATCAACACCATAAATTTTAATTATCAAAATATGCTCCAGTCCCCTTCCAATGTGCAGATTTTATTTAATTAGCATGTGATGACGCCTCAGATGCCTCACAAAGATGTGATAATATGCCTTATACAATATCTTATACATAGAATTTGTTATTTGTAATCTGTACGGTCTAGTAAATTTCTTACTTGAATGTAAAAGGTTATTTTTATCAGTAAATAAGTGAGCAAATATATACAGTACATTTACAGCTTTGAAACCTTGTAAGTGCAGAAAATCAAATGTAGTTGTCAGTACAGTCCATTAATTACTTAAATTACTTTCAGTATGGTAATTGGTTACACGTTTCTTTATTTGGCTTGTAATCAGTCATGCAGAATAGGTTACGTGTACTAACACCAACTTTCCGAAATGTTGGTCATGTGCAACCAAATTGAGTTTTAGTACAATAATGAAACGCTGGAATTTTCCATTAAAGAATTTAATTTTACATTGACAACTCAGTGAATACCCAAAAAGGTATGAATGATTACTATTCAGATACTCAAAAAGTAGTCTTTTGAAAATGTATAACATTTTCAGAACTTCAATCTTAAAATCGGAATTGGATCCAACAAGATTTACTATAGAAGAAAAAGGGATAGAGAAATAAAGTGCTAGAGAAGGTAAGTCACTAACATTTACTGTGTAACATGCAGCAGGTGGCGAATGCTGGTGATGGGAGATTGGTTTGGATGAATGAGAAATGAAAAGGCAAGAAGTACACAGCGGAGAGGCAAGCAGCGAGAGCTGTAGTAAAAAGCAGTGAGGCTGTTTGACATTTGCATGAGTCAGACAGTATGATTACAAACCTGAAGCAAAAGAGAGATTTGGTTGCTGGCAAGTAAAACAATAAAGAAAATAAAGAACTAGAACAGAATTAAGAGACTTCTCATATATGCCACACACACACACAAACTGTGCAATCTGATAATGATTGATTACAGAAACCAGGGTTTAAATAAAGCATGCCAGTCAGAAGATGAGGTGTGGGTGACTAGGCATTGCCAATTAGGAGCAAGCTAATTGGTTAATGCAATTTTAAGGAGCCAAGACACACCACACTCAGAGGCACACAGAGACAAACAGGGAAAGATATGAAAACATGAGAAATGGCAGGTAAACACAGGGAAAAGAGGAGTAACTGAACTGCTTAAAATTAAGTTCACTATACTCACAATATTTACAGTATATTGGGCTTATCATGTTTTGCTATAGCCGATTAACCATAATAATAATGCTAAGTGGCATCATGACAGTGATAATAATTTCAGAAAGTCAGATCACTTTTTTCAAGTCTATTAGCAGTTTTTGATGAATACTACATATAAAACAATGGTTTTTCTCACCAGATCAACAACTGCAAACATTGATAGGCCAAGAAAACAAAATGACGAATGAAAAAATGTAGCAGAAGCCAAAAGCATCACAGAACACCTAAAGCCACAAAGAAAATGTAGCAAGCGCATGCTGACAGTATGAATGCATGTGTCCATCAACATAATTGCCCCATCATAAAGGATGAGTAGATCTGACTCTAAACACAGTTTTACATTCAATTAAATTACAACATAGAAATGTTTGGACAGTTTCAGGTTTACGGTTCAGTGGAGATAATAAGTCTTGGAAACAAGTAAAGGCAAAATAATAACATGCAAAAACATAACTCACTTCTGTAAGTACACCTGGAAATCATAAAAGCTCAAGAAGTAATCTAATCACCTTACAAAGATAAGCAGTTGTCTCTGCTGAGAATTTATATCTCTCATAACCTATAGATCGCCTCTGGAGAAAGGGTGTCTGAAAATTCTTGCCCTTTAGATAAATCTCACGGTTCACACGAAAAGCTCAAAGGGATTTATCTATAAGTGATGATGTCATTTTTCAAGAGAATTTATTGATTACAAAGTAGTGGTTTTAAATGTGCTTAACTGGACAGTGTGCATCATAAGTTATCTTGACAGTCCACGGCATTAAACTGGAAGTACAATTCTGACACACACAGACACACAGATCCCTGGATTAAACCCGAAGTAACCTCACAAAACCCCAAATCCTGCTTTTAGTACAGGCCTCTGGAGGCATGTCGTGAAACATGACAGAATGAAACTTCTAGTGTACGCTTACAGTTCTGATCGAAACCTTACAGATACTCATCATGGACATAGATGCAAAGTGAAATATTAGGCTTTTCCACCTCAAGTAGTTGTCAAATAAAATCATGCCAGGTTGTGATGGCCACCAAAAGCATCTGTCCAAGCTGCATTACTAACTAACATGTAACCAGTGTTCGGAAGGTTACTTTTAAAATGTGTTCGACTACAGATTACACAATACATGGCCCAAAATGTGTTTTTTAACATATTCCATTAAGTTACTCAATGAGAGTAACGTATTCTGAATACTTAATATATTGTCATGCTTTTTACAACTGCTGTGGGATTTATTACTATTACTGAAGGCTACTCGCCATACTAATACCAACTAGATTTTTAAATATTAATATAAAATGAGTAACAGTAGGTAGGGTGGACATTAGGTGAGGCTGCACTTTTTGCAGTGATCTCGTATGGAAAACTATTTCTCTATCAGTAATATGTTTTCTTTTTGTCTGCTTTCAGAACTGCATATGATTATTTGCAGCTAGCAGGTTGTTATGTCTACCAGTCTGTGGTTTATGAACTAACCTCGGCTAACGGCAGCTAACACTGTTAACTCGCTAGGGAGTAGCCTTCAGTAATAGTAATAAATCACACAGCAACACTACATCGAAGACACTGAAGTGGCACAAAGCCCAGGTAGCTACCACAACTAAAGCAAGGTAGTTGAAGTAGGCAAACTTTAGTTTTTTAAAAAGAACGTACTTCCAGATGTTTCTTTAGGGTTGGAGCTTTTTGACGCTGAGAGCAGCTTGGTTGCTAGCAAACAGAGTTTGCACTGCACGTTCAGATTTCACCCATCCCTTTCTCTTTAAATGTAAAGTAAGAATGTATTCCTCCCTGTGCATTAGATCCTCTTATTGCGTGTTTTGTTTTGGTTGCCATTGGCGTGGAATTACCAAAGTGAGAGAGGGGATAGCCTAACATATGAAACAGGAAAAGACTGCTGTGTAATCTTTTTATTTCAACAAAGTAACTGTATTCTAATTATCACCTTTTTAAAGAGTAACAGAATACACTTGCTCATATTTTGTATTTTAAATACATAATGCTGGTACATGTATTCCCTTACTCCCCAACACTGCATGTATCCAAATACAAAGATGGATATTTTTTTTTATTTATATAGATGTATATCTATCTTTGACCCTCTGTTAAACCCTCTGATAAACTGTGTATTCATTCAACCCCAGAAAAGAAAGATTTACAGAGATATTTCCAGTTCTAAATAAAAATCCCAAAACATTAAACTGTTTTTTTGTTTTTTATTATTGTTGTGTTTTTTGTTTATCTTTTAAGTAGCCATACACATCAGTACTATTTCATCATATCGCCGCTTCTGGCCAGTAGTGTACAGTATGTGGGTGTGCGTGCATGTTTGTGTTGCTTTGGCTGCTTGTGGGCATGTGCTTGTGCCAACTGATGGACTAATGCCTAATGTAAGATGAGAAGGTAGCAGAATAACATCCAGAGGCATCCTCGTTCCCCAGTTGTTTTTCAACACTGTATTGCAAAACTAAATTGGCGTGTGCCCCTGCTCTGTGGCCTGAAGGGTGGCTGCAACCAAAAAAGGAGCCATTTATGATTTGACAGGCCTCAAGCATTGAGCCATATTGTGTCAAACACTCGGCAGACCTTTGGGAAAAACTATAGGATATAGTCAGCATATTCATTACATGTATCGATGCCTTTTTAAAGTTTGACAGCTGTTTAACCATGTTCATAGTTGTACTTCTCAACACTTAAAGCTACCGTATTCACGAGGAGTCACCTCCACGTGTTTGATTTGGCAGATGTCTACGCTGGATGCCCTTCCTGACACAAACCCAAAGGGATTTGGTGTCTCCTCCTGGGTTCAAACCAGGAATCTTTTGCTTGTTAGGCAAATATGTAAACCACTACACTATAGAGCCACTCTCAGCACTTAATGGTACTTAATAAAGTGATAATAAATCATCCCACCTATTTACCCCACATTGAGCCAGATGAGGTGAAACAATTTAGCTAATTTTGGCCTGATGAAAAGATAAGCCTCTTGGGGCACAAGTGAAGTCATCAAAACATCTGCTGTTAACCATTAAAAGCTCCCTGTGCCCTAGTGATGCCAGAGCTGTTTTAATCTGTTGTTCTCATTAGAGATGCAGGCATGCTTTCAGCAGCCAAGTTATTCACAACAGTTCCCGGGTAATATAATTGTTTGGTGTATACTCACATATTAAACATAAACAACAAAATATTATTTTAAAAGGTGCATCCCATTTATGTCATTCCCTCTCTCTATTTATTTGTTGTTTTTCTGGCATTTAATAGTCAGTTTCTGTCACAAATTGGTATTTCTTTGTGTAGTTATTTATCTAAATATGGAAAGAACAGATAGTAGGTTTGAAATGTAAGTATAGCATCTTTCTTTAATATTACTAGACCTACTAGGCATGCTGCAAATTGAGGGTTTAGGTTCAGCTGTATCGGATTTTGCCCTGATATTACATTGTCACCATGAGAATAAATAAAAAACCTATTAAGAGCATTGTTATACTCCATATATAAATGACTAAAATAGGGCGAGGGCTCAGCTCCATTAGCTTTGGAGATATTAACAACTGCTGCTTCATTATGACTCATGCACGGCCAGCCACTCTATTGTGCTAAAAGCTTATGAAAAAACCCCAAAGATGGGCAAAGCAGATAGCATGGGAAACTGAATTGACTTTTGATTCGTATTGAAAATACATATCATTGCTTACAGCTTCTTTTTAGATGTATACTGGTAAAAGGTTACAGTTTCATAATATGATTTGTTTTGTATCATGGTGGCAGAGTCCTTCACTAAGTGCTACCTCACCTTTGCCACACTGGCATGCTAGACTTGGACTACAGCTGTAGCACTTATGTTCCAAAATAATAAAAAGTTGTATCACAATCAGCATCTGCTGAATTGAATAAAACAACCACACACAGCACACGTTTGGGGAACATTTAAATATCCTATATATCTCCCCTGCTCATTGAGGTTTGCTAACACATCAGCTATGAATATTTAAGTGTGTAGCTCCTGAGTTTAAAAGCAATAGAATTAAAATGCAATAACAGTAGAAGAACAAATATGGCGCCATTGTTTTCTTTTTTGAATAGCATCTAACTTTTTACCTAGAGTGTGTGCACATTGTCTAATACAGTAGCATACCTAAAAGCTTTTAGCTGAAGCCCAAAACATACTGGTTGGTGATTTGCCTCAATTTTCTTGTGAACTGCCAGACTAGGTCAAGCGTTTTGCTTCTGATGTGGCCTCATAGCCTTGATGGTGGTGATAATAATCACATGGAACTAATAAAACATACACTTATGGAATAATAGTCCAGGCTTTTGAGTATCCCCTGAAAAAGTGAGCTGATTAATTTTTTAAATGCTAATCTTTGAAGAAGCAGCAGGAGTGCACTCGTCAGTAAAATGAGGGGCTGCCAGGAATCTGCAGCAGGATAATTAATTGTTGAGTCTTTACGGTGGGGATGCATCTACTGAGACCCATTGCAGATATGATACAGCTGTTAACTTTTGAGCCAATTCAATGTGGATTTTTAATTTTTTCTTTATATACCTTTCACACCCTCCACCCCTCTCTCTTTATATATCTTGTGTGAATAAGTGTGTGTATGTATGAGCTGGTGCATGGCTCTATGTGTCTAATTATGTCTACATATGTGCAGACTTGAATACATGTGATTAAACACCCCCTGAAGCCTTTGAGTTTGGGAGCCAGATGTTGCAGAGAATATATTTTTGACAAAAGGCAATGTGAAGCGCAACAGACATTTGATGAAGTCTGTTGTAAATATTTATGAACTACAATTATTTTAAGCTCTTTCCTGTTTGATTGAAAGTTTAGGATGCCATAAATTTGTGATTGTTCTTTAAACTCTCTTTGTTGTTCTGACCTTTAGTGACCTTGGGAGCTGACCCATTCCTCTGTAGTTTAAACACTTCTGTAGCAAACATTTTATGTTTCATGTTAAATGCATCTGGCATTCATTGGCTATTTATTACAGATTAGGCTCTTATCTTGACTAGGATTAAATCTTTGCCTCATAATGACAGCAAATTTGACTGATACTCACAAAATCTTTTTTTTGTTGTTGTTTATTTGGTAAAAAATAATTCATTTTTGTTGTTTATTTTGTAGCATCTTGATTTTTAGTATGCATATTAAATCCACATTCACATCTAATAGCAAAATGTGACCTTTTCAGTGTTTCCTGTAATACTATCACACCCAGTGTTTGTTTGCAAAGAACAAAATCTTTCCATTTTTATTTTAGTAATTAACCCCAGCTGAGGCCTAAAGCTGCCCAAGTTAATGAAGTTGAGATTTCTGTGCAGGATTAATTAGAGCTCGAATGGGGAGGGGTGGGGGCTTGGGGGGGGGGGGGGGGGGGGGGAGAGATAAATAAACAATGTAATGAATGACGCAGAGCATGGTCTTTAATGCACAATTAAATTGGGATTGTCTTGGGATCTGGCAAAGCACACAGAAGTTACTCTCTTAAGCTTGCTCCATATATCATGCCTTCACTCTTAATGGTTAGAGGCAACCCAGGCAAACCCCAAGATATTTAAATTACTAAGAATAAATAGTTAGACAGGTTATATAATGTCTCATTACCACATACATAAATACACTAGATAATCTATTCACCATGGGTTTACAAAAACAAACAATCATGAAATCTACAACATTACATTGAACCATTTTGTTCAACCAGTAACAAAACTAGTAAAACATAGTTGGAGCTACAGGTATGATGGTGAACACTAAGCAATATCAAGCCAGTGTGTAAAGAGGTGCATCTAGAATGTGTGTCGGTGATGGTAAATAATAGGTTCAAGTCAACAGATGATTAAGATATATGCTAGATACCAGAAACAAGAGAAACAGCTCATGTTGGTTTGTTCTTTGTTTGTTTGTTTGTTTATGTTTTTGTTAGTTTTAAGCTGATAGCAGCACATTTTACCATTTAAAGAAAGCTAATCACTACAACCGCCAACATTTCTGCTAGAATTCCCTGAAGAGGTCATTTTAAACCAGTCCTGCAATAACAGAAACGCCACATCTTTGTCGTTTTTCACAAAATTACAAAAGGTTGTTAATGTTTATAAAATTGTTCTAATTATGAGGAAGCTTCAACAAAATAAATACTTTAGATTCACTTTTAGGGGTTTTATTACCCTTACAAATGAATCCATCTGACCATCTACTCATCCACTCACTTATTTTCTACTCCTTATCTAATTTAAGGTTTTGGGTGAGGGGCAAAAGGCAAAGAATAGCCTGGACCCTTACAAGTCTCTCATAGGGTTACATTTTACAAATCCTTTAACTTATTTACAGATCATAAAGGTAAAAGGTAACGATACAAGAAACAACACAATAACTAACACAGCTCAATAATTTTAATAGTTATGAAAGAGGAACATTATACAAAAGCTAAAAATGCATTTTGAGTCATTATGGTTATAATCATTGTGTTATGCTAAACATGTCTTGTTATTTTGCTGTGATATATGGAGTCTCAGTCTAGAATAAAGAAAATACTTTTTAAAAAGCACTCACTGTGAAACAGATTGGACAGGTCATTCCCTACATTTGTGGCCTCACAGTTGGCTACAACATCAAAAGAAACACATTTTAATAATTAATTTTTGTGAAAGTAGAACAGTGAAAGTTTATCATCTCATCTACATCTGCCTCCTCTTCACCAGACCTGCAGCCCCACCTCTCTCTCTCATCCACCATCTAAGCTGCTTCACCTCAATCTGCAGCTCCTCAAGCCTGAAACCTGTCCAATTCAGCAGCTCTGCTCCAGATTTCTCTCTTTATTTACTTCAATTAGTACTCCGCACTCTGGACTCTCTGCTTAGTTCAGTTACAGTTTCTCCATAACCTCCGCACATCTCCACATCTACTCATACATTGCCCCAATCTAACCACTCTGACATGACCCAATATCCTGTCAATATACAGTCTTCCAAGTTCATGTTCTTTTTTTTTGCTAGCTCCAAATTAGACACTATGTCAAGGAGAAATAACCAGTTATGAAACAGCTTCAGCTAATCACCCTTTGTATGAGCTCTGGGCATTCCCTCCAGACTCTGAGCACTTAATATCATAGTTTGTTGACTGTTTTTTGTACTTCATCTGCTCTTACACAAGAAGCTTGGGCCAAGGAATTTAACATGAGACTGTCAGTGGAGTTTTGGGAGGAAGAGTTGTCCCTGATACACAAGTGCTCTATCAACTCGTGTTGCAGACTGATTCTTCCCATCAATATTTTCTAAGTGTGACAAATGCGGCTTAGCAGACGGGACAATTGGACATCTTTTTTGGTCCTGCCCAACCTTATGTCAATATTAGGCAAACATTTTTCAGTGGCATTGTTCAGGTAAAAATAGGTCTTTGGAGGACATTCCTTTTCTTAGTGAACTTGTAGCACATTGTTTTTTGCTCCTTGGGAAATACAGCAGCTGTACCTTTGTGACAAACTGCACACAGTTTGTGTGCTTTTGCATATTTGTTGAGCTGACAGAAATATTGCATTTGAAATCGCATGCCACTTGAAATTTGTACTTGTATTTTACATCAATGCATGTCTGTCAAATGTACATGTACATTTGACAGACATGCATTGATGTAAAATACTAACTCCCCTTAAATGTCCTAAACCTAAAGAACTACACATGTATGAAAAGATAAGGAAAAGAAAGTAAAGTAAATCTGAAAACTTGTTAGAAAAAATTATACTTAGAGTGACCAAAGGTAATGGCCAACCCATTACCCATATTAGCCTATCTTGCGCTTAGCCTTCAAATTGTGTCAAGAATTAAGTTGCAGTGAAAAGATTTCTTTTAAGCTGAGATTTATTACCACACCATATTTCCCTGAGCCACTTAAACAGTTGAGGAAAGAGTAAGACTTCTGCATGCAGTAAAACTCAGTGAAATACTTAAAGTCTGGCAGTCTGTGCGAGCTGAGGCACAGCAGACGGCCAAGACCATGCTGGGTAACATGCTCATTTGTCCATATTTTTTCTTCAGCTCCCATGGGACCTTCTCTCCTTCTGTTGCCTTATTCCTATATGTCTTAGGGGGTCTTTTCACAAGAGATCTCTATCAGAGAAAAATCTGTGTTCAACAGTTCACTTGGCAGCACTTCACTCAGCAATGGGGAGACAGAGAACCATTGTGAAGTTAAGAAGCCCATACAGTATGGTCAGCTCATCTAGCCTGCCTGTCAACAACACACTGCAGCTGATTTCTGTTATTAATCAATGCTAAATGGTACAAATCAGTGTACTTATATTTACATCAATGCATGTCTGTCAAATGTACTTATATTTAAGTACACTGATGTATGTGTCACAGAACACTGGCTACACATATTTAATGTATTCTGTGTGATTTCCCAGTGCTAATCATGAACATAAATCACCTGTCATAAAATGAAGCACTGGTTTTGAAATGCTTCATCTATTTTTTAATTATCATTTATAGCTTCACACTCACAGTATCTTCTTATGTGAAGTTAAACATGCATTTATTTTCAACTATTAATGATTATCTGTGTGATGTCATAGCAAAACATTTAAACAAATCATTAAAATCATGAATTAGAAGTTGTTTTTGAATATGGCATAGAATATTTATGTTAGGAAATTGCAAATGACTTTATGACTCCAGTACGGTGGCCCTGAGAGGCCAAATGGACTGCAACTTAAGAAAACACCAGCAATAAGAAAAACGCTCCAAAAGCACACAAAACACAACCAAAATATGCTAAGAATTGCGCTGGGAGACGCTTAAAAGAAGTGGAGGATCTATCAGTTTTGTGAGGAATGAAAACATACGAGGTAAGTGTGTTAGCCTAACTATTAGCCTAAAAATCTGTCATCAGTATTATATGAATTATAAGATTAAAACACACTTAACTAGCATGTTTTGGTTCCTGCAACTGGTCCATCGGGTTATTGTCTCCCCAGGAACACTTCCCTTGTGCTTTTGGAAATCTGTTTTTTCCTATTTGTATTTTCTTTTTTCCTATTTCCATTTTTCCTATTTCTGTTTTCTTTTTCCCTATTTCCGTTGTGTTTTGTGTGCTTTTGCAGCGTTTTTTCTATTGCTGGTGTTTTCTTAAGTTGCAGTCTGTTTGGCCTCTCAGGGCCACCGTACTCCAGCTCAAATCAGACCATAAATTTATCAAAGTACAAAGAGCTTGGTCACCACCAACACTACACTGTTTCAACTGGCTTAAGCATAAACTAGCAAATAAATTATCGCAGTGCAGTTTTAAACTATAGATATCGTCAGTGGCTGCTTTGCTCAAAATCACCCTGCAGTGTTTCTGCTCTTTCTTTTGAGTTTTACTGCAGATTAACTCAATGCATGCTTCCTGCAGAATATTTGGGCTTAGGAAATGAACTGATCAATGTAACCTGCTGGCAAACACGAATAGAGATTCATGAACTGGTGATTTGTGCATATTTAACAGTTGGCAACAAGATCATCTCATTAAATCACCTTTTATAATTATTTACACACACAATGATGTTAAAACACATTTAAAGGCAGTTTTTATACTGCCAAGGATTCTGTTCAGTAGCCAAACTTTAACATGTATGAATACCTTTTTTAATTATAAAGCTGTCGCTTAAATACTTTAATTGATCATCAGTACATATAAATGTACATTATATCTACCTAGCAAAAACCCACCATACGGGCCAGGTGCTTGTTTTGCTCCACTCATTTTTGGCAGAGACATCTACAGTAAAGTTAATTTATCTTTTTATTATTATTATCTTTACTATACCACTGTAGCTAGTTTAAAAGAGAAAAAAACCTAAGTCACAAACCTTGGGTTTGATGTACTATAGTGTTGGTATGGCTGGTTACAACCAGCGAAAAACGCTTTTAACCTGCAATTTTAAAAGAGACATTTAAGAGATATAGTACATCTGATTTCAACCCTATAAATGTGTAATAGACATCCCGATCCACTGTGTCCATTTCATGCTTTGCCTCTCCAAAACATGAACATTACTGCATGCAGAATTTGCATTACCAGCAGGGGGAGATAATATATTTAAAGCCACGGAGTCGACATTGAGCAAAAAAACATATTAAGTACTTTCCAGAGTCGTTAATCATGTGTTTTCGTAATCGAAATGCCTAGCTTAATTGAAACAATTAAGCTAGGCGGCTATTATGTATGTACATATAAATGTGTTTATCATATCTGTTTAAATGCTTTCCTGGGATATTTTTCATGTTGTCTTGAAATGTCTCCCTTTGCTGTTACAGCAGATTACTGCAACCTATGGAAACATGCGTGTCTATTTCATGATTTGCCGTGATACTAGGTTGCAGATTTTTTTTTTTTTTTTGCAGTCCTGGTGGTCAACAAAAACGTCATCAGCTTTGCTGAAATGAATTGTCATTTGTTAAGCTATACATTTGTCATATTAAGAACTTTATTTACTAACTTCTCTTAGTTGTGTGTCAAAAATATCATTTGCAGATGTCAATTTTGGTGACTGTTAGGTTACATACAGTTAACGTACAGTATGTGCTGTATGTGTGATGATGTTCATGCAAAGTTTAATTCAGATTGGCTCACCCCTTAAGAAGGAGATAGGGTGCATACAGACAAATACACATCCATATTGTATGTTCAATATATAATAAGATTGTTAATATCTATAGTTAGGCACATTTGATGTTTGATTTGTTATTCATCACAGAAGCTATACAAAGAAACATACAGGGTGGGCCATTTATATGGATACACCATAATAAAATGGGAATGGTTGGTGATATTAAAGTCCTGTTTGTGGCACATTAGTATATGTGAGGGGGCAAACTCCTCAAGATGGGTGGTGACCATGGTGGCCATTTAGAAGTTGGCCATCTTGGATACAACTTTTGTTTTTTCAATAGGAAGAGGGCCATGTGACACATCAAACTTATTGGTAATGTCACAAGAAAAACAATCGTGTGCTTGGTTTCAATGTAACTTTATTCTTTCACAAGTTATTTACAAGTTTCTGACCACTTATAAAATGTGTTCAATGTGCTGCCCATTGTGTTGGATTGTCAGTGCAACCCTCTTCTCCCACTCTTCACACACTGATAGCAACACCGCAGGAGAAATGTCAGCACAGGCATCCAGTATCCGTAGTTTCAGGTGCTGCACATCTCGTATCTTCACACCATAGACAATTGCCTTCAGATGACCCCAAAGATAAAAATCTAAGGGGGTCAGATCGGGAGACCTTGGGGGCCATTCAACTGGCCCACGACGACCAATCCACTTTCCAGGAAACTGTTCATCTACGAATGCTCGGACCTGGCACCCATAATGTGGTGGTGCACCATCTTGCTGGAAAAACTCAGGGAACGCGCCAGCTTCAGTGCATAAAGAGGGAAACACATCATCATGTAGCAATTTCAAATATCCAGTGGCTTTGAGCTTTCCATTGATGAAGAATGGACCCTCTATCGTTGTACCCCATATACCACACCAAACCATCACTTTTGTTGTTCCAACAGTCTTGGAGGGATCCATCCAATGTGGGTTAGTGTCAGACCAATAGCGGTGGTTTTGTTTGTTAACTTCACCATTCATATAAAAGTTTGCCTCATCACTGAACAAAATCTTCTGCGTGAACTGAGGGTCCTGTTCCAATTTTTGTTTTGCCCATTCTGCAAATTCTGTGCGCTGATCTGGGTCATCCTCATTGAGATGCTGCAGTAGCTGGAGTTTGTAAGGGTGCCATTTGTGAGTAGCTAATATCCGACAAAGGAATGTTCGACTAATGCCACTGTCCAGTGACACGCGGCGCGTGCTACGCTGTGGGCTCTTGCTGAATGAAGCTAGGACAGCCACTGATGTTTCTTCATTAGTGACAGTTTTCTTGCGTCCACATTTTGGCAAATCCAACAGTGAACCAGTTTCACGAAACTTAGCAAGCAGTTTGCTAACTATAGCATGGGAGATGGGTGGTCTTGCATTGAAATCTTCTGCAATGACCCAGTTACTGCGTTCACCAGATATCAACACAATTTCAATCCGCTCCTCACGTGTTAACCTCTTCGACATGTCAATGGCTGTGAACAAAGAGAAACTTGTAAATAACTTGTGAAAGAATAAAGTTACGTTGAAATCAAGCACACCATTGTTTTTCTTGTGACATTACCAATAAGTTTGATGTGTCACATGGCCCTCTTCCTATTGAAAAAAAAAAAAGTTGTATTCAAGATGGCCGACTTCTAAATGTCCACCATGGTCACCACCCATCTTGAGGAGTTTTCCCCCTCACATATACTAATGTGCACAAACAGGACTTTAATATCACCAACCATTCCCATGTTATTACGGTGTATCCATATAAATGGCCCACCCTGTATACAATGACAAAGGCATAAAATGAACATTATAAATAATGTGCCTAAAAAAATGTAATTATTAATTGGATTTTTTTTTTTAAATAAATGTATAACTTCTTCAGCTTGATTGACAGATACAGTGAAGAAATGACAGGAAGGCAGGGAGAGAGAGACAGGGGAAGACATGCAGGTCGGACTTGAACTCAGGCCATACAGCACGTGGTTACCTGCTCAACGCACTGAGCTAAACCAGCTCAGTGCGTTGAATTAATATTAACATAACTGGATGGCAGATTGCAGTAGTATGAGAGTGTGTCATGATTCCAAGAGAATACTTTAGCTTATCTTTTACAGAGTTGTCCATAGTATTATGGGAAAAAAGCAGATCAAAGAGAAAAGATGGCATTTATCCACTTTATCCCATCCTAATGCCAGTTTTCATGTATGTGCTTGAAGTCTCTCATTAAACCAATGCAAAGTTGCACTGTATCCACTGTATCCCTATATTTAAACACTAGTTTCGTATGTGTAAGTTTAACCTTTTGAAGCCAATATTACATTTTTATGGATCACAGTCAGAGGCAGAGGACAAACAATGACACTTTGCAATGCGATGTATTGTGATATGCTCATGATTCTAATGATACTGACAACTCAAAGCACATTCATACAATACTTTATTCCATACACTTCTAGCACTTTACCTACTTTACATACATGGCAAGTATAGAATCAATCATGCTAACTAAGATGCTTTGGCAATTTTTTTTTCTTAAAAGTTTAATGTCAGCAAATTAGTTTGGATTTATCAGTCCATGTGTATCCGTGTCAATACAGCAGGGAAAACAGCTTTTAAAATAGGAATAAAGTGACAAATATACTGTATAGACTAAAAAGCAGATTGTTTAAAAAAATAAAGCTTTTAAGAAGCTTACTGTGCAGAACTCTCACAGAGCAAAAAACAAAGAGATTAATTTCAAACATACTGCACTCCAGTGCACCTATAATAGTAATACTTTAGCTCTCAGAACTAATTCTGAGACATGCATCCCCTATAACAAAGGTGACAGGAAAGTTTATGGAGGAGAAATAAAAGCAAGGTGTTGTCGAATAAAAAACAGACTTCTATACACAGAATAATTTAGCTGCATCATAAAAATCATAGATGTGTTGTCATGTTAGTGTAAAATAATCTTTTACTGTAATTCTGATTTTTTCCCGTCTTTCTTTTTTTTCTAGTGACAACCTTGTGCTGCCTGCATTAGTTTGAGAAAATATACAACACTGTTAGCTGTTATGCATGGACATGCAACCTTATAGAGAATGCTCAATCTGCCCTTCATCCCATAAACTCAAGGAGTTTGTAAATCCCAGAAGTAACAAGATGCTCCATCTTAAATCATTTACCTCCCAAGAGGTTGTTGATGTTAGGCAGTGTCCTTGTTCAGAATTATGTAGTATGTAGGTAAAGCACAGTACTATAGACTCAGTGCATAAGACCAGTCTTTATAAGAAAATCTTTTATTTTTCTGTTTTGTCAGTTCATACGATACAATATGTAAAATGGAATTAAACTTCTAAAATAAGTACATGAACCCAGACACAAGGCGTGAAAAGAAATATGTCTGAATAAAGAGTTGCTGTGTTTAATTTACAGGATTTCGATACTGCCTTTAATTTTAGGATTTAGGTGTGTCTTACAATTTAGTAGTGGCCTTACCGTAGATACCAATTTGCTGGTGCTAGAACTGGCAAAGTGATGGTATGAGATGAAAGCCAAAACGATAACAACAATTTCCACATGAATTTAATGAAACTTCAGTTTTGGTTCTCATTAATTTTGCAAAACTTAATCAAAACCAAAATGGTTTGATGAATGAAAGAGCATGTCCCTTTACTTTTTGGATCATTTTCAAACCGTTTTTGTATGCCTACTATGCCTGAACTGCAGAATGCTGTGTTATCCCCATAGGTATATGTAAAACATAAAATCTCCTTCACACCCCCTTGTCAGATGGTATATGCGTGTTCCTCAATCTCAGGTTCTCTACCAGATGCCTGGGAGAGGTTCACAAACCCAGAGTATCTTAGCACTCTTCTGGACATACACCTCTGATGTGCCTAAAATCTGCGGGTTACAGCTCCTAACCACTGGTGCCACGTTGGACTTCACCTTCCACATTTGCTCCAGCTGTTTTCTCATGCTGCTTCTTCCTGGTGTTGCTGTCTGCTGGGATTGCCACATCTGTTACAACTACAATCTTGCACTCCTTGTAAACCTCCACTATGTATGATTGGTTGGCAGCAGCTGCTTGTCTGTCTGGAACTCAAAGTCCCACAGGACCTTAGCCCTGTTGTTCTCAATCACCTTTGGTGGCATCTCCCATCAGCACTTGGGGACTTCTAGTCCATATGCACCACAGATGTTCCTGAGATGACACTATCTCAGCCAGTTAGTTTTACCTCTCAGAATACCTAATTCCATCTTGCATCCTGCTACTATGTGTTGGATAGTCTCTTACACCCCTTTGCACAATCTCTATGTGTGAGTCTTGTTGGTTTTGGTAGACTCCTGCCTCTATGGATCTAATAATAATAATAATAATGGATTGGATTTATATAGCACTTTTCAAGGCACCCAAAGCGCTTTACAATACCACTATTCATTCACTCTCGCATTCATACACTGGTGGAGGCAAGCTACGGTTGTAGCCACAGCTGCCCTGGGGCAGACTGACAGAAGCGAGGCTGCCATTTCGCGCCATCTAGTGCTTAGTGCCTGCTCTTGAGGTGTTGTGATGACAGCCTCAGTGCTGTACTTTAAGCCTTTCTTTTCTAGTCATTGGTAGAATTTCTTGATGTCAGCCACTTCGCCTATCTGTCGATGGTACATGCCATGCAAGGGCTTGGTCATCCATGTTAGTTCCTCTTTCTGTTCCAATTGACTGTCTGGCATTCTTTGAGCTTCTTATCTTGGAGTCTGTTTGTAGAAGCAGTCTGCTTGCCTAAGTGCTTGATTTTATACACCTGTAGCTATAAAAGTGATTGGAACACCTGAATTCAATGATTTGTATTACTTAATGAATACTTTTGGTAATATAGTGTATGCTTGCTCATTGCTGCACCTATTTCCCATTTCCCTAGCAAAATATCCATCCACCCATTCTCTTCTGCTTATCCTTATTAGGGTTGCAGGGGGGGCTTTAGCCTATCCCAGCTACCACAGGGCTAAAGGCAGGGTTCACCCTGAACAGGTCACCAGTCTGACACAGAGGGACAGACATTCACACTCCATTCATACTCACACTTATGGGCAATTTAGAATCACCAGTTAACCTAACTCCACTTACTGCATACCATGAGGTCCCAAGCAAACTGCAAACAGAAAGGCTCAGGGCTCAAACTCAGGACCTTCTTGCTGTGAAGCAACAGCACTAAACACAGTCCCACTGTACTAGCAAAACATAAAGAAAAATACATAGACAGATACATAGATAGCAATAATATCCAGGTTTTGATAATGAGTACATTACACTAGCAACATACACAAGTTATTTATTAAACTTGACTATGAAATACTTCATTAGCTCTTCATGTTGGCTTCATATTTTGCTCTGTGTAGTCACTCTTCCAATCACAAGCCTCATTAGATCGTTCATGTAGCATGACCGGTGTCCTCACTTCACTCACTATGTAAACACAGAATAAAGGTCTTTTTGATGTCACTTTAAATTGCCAGTAAATTACATTTTTAAATGTAATAAATAAATAAATCCTTTGAGTAAGAGAAACTGATTTGATAAAAGTTGTCCTTGTATATTGTAAGATCAAGAATGCAACTCTGCATGTATATTATGGTATTGCTAAAAAGCAGCATTCAGTGAACACTCGTATCATTTCACACGGTGTAATTACTGTTACTCATAACAATAATCATAACAAAATGTAATCAAAACAAAATAAATGAAGCTAAATTGTCTATTTACAACAACCATAATACATGTTGGAGCATACACTGTCACGCTTCTGCCTGGACTCTTCTACCAGGCAGAAGATTGCTATTCACTATTTATCTACATCTTAAAAAAACAAAACATAATTGGATATACAATGGGACTCTCCTTTAAGTTGTTGAACAGGATTACAGTCTGTTTATGGCAAAGTATGCCTGTAGCACTGCATCTGTGTACACCCAGTGTAACGAGAGCCTTTACATCTGCTTTGCTTTATAGCTGATGTACTGTATAAAACCCTTAGGAATAACCAGTGTCTGATTGAGCTGCCTGGCTGCAGACACGTAGAGACAGCGCGAGAGGAAAAGCAAAGCTGGATGAAGCGCTTTGATTCTGCAACAATATACTTGGTAAACCTAAGCAGCATTCCCACCCCCACCTCCTTGAGGTTGTGCCCTCACTTTTAGGGTGGAAACTTAGTAAAACCTGAGGCCATGCTATCGAAGGGGATCCTGAAAGTACCCCAAATCAAGATTGCCTCCTCCCACTGGCCATGTCTCAGTGGGTCATACAATAATCCCAGCGACAGTATGAAGTTTTGACCCATTTGTCGGGATGGTGAGAGTATTATCTGTCTTTGGACATTTTGCCTGGGAGATACAAAAAGAGTGGGGAAACAGGATGAAAGGCTTATTCTCTAATAATGTTGGCACATTCTAGTCTCTTGCTCTCTCTCTGTCTCACACATGCAAGCACGCGCACACACACACACACACACACACACACACACATTAATAGTGTTGATGTCTTGGTTTTCTTCATATCCAGTGTGCTAAGACATGGACTTCACAGCCACAATGCGGCAAATGTAATATTTTATAAAAAATCCAAATGCGCTGTAGAACAAAAAAAGTACTTTAAATTAATGTTAAATTTGTTTCATGTCAGTTGAGATCAGATGTTGAAGCTACATAAAGCTTGAATCTTCTTTACTGTTCAACTATTTATGTTCAGTGATTTTTTTTTCCCCTGAAAATCAGATAAGTTGTTTTCCTCGGTGCTCACTGCAGTTACTTTCTGAAGCCAAAAAGAAGGAAAATCAAGACCAAGAAATGTCTTTGACTACCTTTCACCTTAGATTATATCACAATGCATCAGAGTCTGCTAGTTCTCTGTCACCATTCACAAAAAATGTTATTTAAACCAAACAATAACCAACCTGCCATAAACTATTTCTCAGCTGGCTATAGCCAAATTATATTTTTTGAACTCTTCCATGACATTCTTACACTTGTTCACATGTGTTTGTCTTTCCTTGCTGTTACACAGTCATGGAGCTTTATGTTTAAGATGAGTATTTGATTTTAAGGGTAGCCATGGGCAAGTTACACTGATTTTTTTAAAATTCATTGTAAGTCAGTGCATAGATGTGTTTACAGAACTGTAACGTCGAATGTTTGTGAGCATGCCCTGGTCATGACTAAGCTTTAAAGTTATTTATGTCAATGGACAAAAATCACCTTCAAAAAAATTCCAGCCCAAGGACAGGGACAGTTTTTTGTTTATGTTTTGTTTTGTTTTTAGAACAAATCAAGCTAGTACTCTTAAGTAGTGTAAGAAGCAGCCTCTTGGGTCCACAGCAAGCCCATAAGCATTTTTTCTTGTTTTTTACTAGGACTTCAACCAATTTGAGCCAGTTTACCTCCAGATTCTTACACATATGATTACTCATACTACTCCTCGGAATTTCCTAATGAACAAAAGTATTCTGACAATAAAAAGAGAAATTTTGTGTAGTCAAAATATGGAAAAAAATTATTTTGGACTATACACAGGGGTGCCTCCAGAATATTTTCATGCAGCTAGCCACTGCAAGAATTTTATGCCTAGTTAATTTCCTGCTATTAAAGTTGATATCACTGAAAATAGGTACATATGAAAACCAAATAAGATTTTGAAATCCATAATAATTTGTTTTAATTGATTAATTGATTGATTGAATGATTGATTGACTGGAAGTCCCAACCATTGCTTTAATGATGCTCAGCAGAGCTGAGCAGAAGCAGCGTAAGATTCACTCTCCCAGAGTGGAGTTAACTTTAAGAGCAAATGAAGTATTAGATCATGAGTGTGAACTGTTGCCTGTCTCCATGTTGGCCCTGAGATGCACCAGTGATCTGTCCAGGGACTGGCCCCACCTTTTCTGCAATAATGTTTTTTTGGTGACTACACACAGCGCAGCATTGTTTGTGGTGTCTTACCCTAAAGCAGGGGTGCCCAATCCCGGTCCTCGAGAGCTACCGTCCTGCAGCTTTTAGATGCATCCCTACTCCAACACAGCTGAATCAAATGGTTTGATTACCTCTTCAGCATGCCATCGTGTTTGGCAAAGGCCTGATAACAAGCCATTCATTTGATTCAGCTGTGTTGGAGTAGGGATGCATCTAAAAGCTGCAGGACGGTAGCTCTCGAGGACCGGGATTGGGCACCCCTGCCCTAAAGGCTACAACACCAGTAATGAAAATGCAGGCCAACTGAACAAACTTCACAGCAACCTTAGCAACACAGGAATATGTGCATGTTCAACAACCTAATATCAAGAAGAAAAAAAAGTAAGCACTTTTTGTTTGGTTTGTTTGTTTGTTTTGGGGGGGGTTCCATGTACAGGAAGCCTTTTTAACATAGGATTCTGACATGACTGATGCCAAATATGATCTTCAACTTTTACCTGAAGCTAAAACAGACCTTTTAGGTTTCCTATGGTGCCTAGAGATGTTATCACCCAATCCTGAATGAGTTCCATCTGTCATAAAGCATATATACCAAAAGCAAGTGGTTTTACCTCTTGTATTCCCATTAGTCCTAACTTTGAAAAGTCCCCCAGATTTCTATTTGTATTTAAAAGTACATCTCACACAGTAATCAAGGTTTCAGTAATCAAGTTAGGGATATTTTCTCGTACTGTTTTTATCTTTATATCCAGCACATCAATTATAGCCAATACCTTTGACCAGAATAATTAAGTGCTATTACCCCTGGAGCATGCAAAAAGTATATTGATTAACAATAGTGAGCCAATTAGTTCATGCTCAGTCAACCTTTGCATTATCAGACCATTACTGGCTCCAAGCAAAAGCCCTTCATTTTCTTATTTTGGTTTGTTTGTTTCATGATAACTAAACCCGAACAACTAAGTTGGTTATTTTTGTAATATATCTAACAATAAAGCATTTCAGACATTTAAGACATCCACTTCTAAACATCTGGATGTCAGATGAACTACTTAAAAGCAGCTTTCAGATTTCAAGAGAGCAAAAGCTGACAGGATTGGTGGACTGATTCTAATATTAACATAATTTTGTGTATTTGCGTCAACCATTGCACTTCAGTCTCACATCTTTGAAATAAACCTTTACTTATGGTCATAAAGGCTTTTTTATTATGTCAGTAATAACATTTCATTATTTTATTGTCATCATTTAAAACATGAAAAAATATGAAATTAATTGTCACATACATACACATCCTGATTATGTAAACCTTGTAACACATGTGGAAAACAGCTTAAGATATAATTACTTGAAGAATTATTTATGAGAGAATTATGTCTGTCATCTGCAATAATATCCTTCCTAACATTCACACAAGGAGAAAAAGTGCACAGATGACAGCATTTTTCCTCTATTGTCCATTCAGCTACACGAGTAGAGCAGGTGCATGGCTGGAGTGGGATGTAAAAATGAGCCCTGGATTCCCAGCTGGCACATGAACACAATGCAATCCCCTGGCATTGTGATACCCTACCCTAATTTTACAGAACTGCACAAGTTTAGGTAGAAATAAACAACTATTACTCTGGTCAGTCTGTCACCAGTTCCGGAGCTTATGGAAAGTCACTCTGTTTCTGAACACCTGGGAATTCACGTGATTTGCTAAATGTCATCTCAAGAGTTATTGTTCATGAGTCCCGGTTACCTCAGCGTCCCCAAAATTAGTGATCGGCATTGCTTTCTTGTCAAGTAATGTGTACATGCAACCTTAAAGTTCTATTGATACAGCTAGTTGAACAAGTATGTATAACGCAAGCATGAGTAAATATAACCAGTCCAAATTACAACTGAAAAGCAAGTCTGAGATAGAGTCAAGATTGAAAGGTTCAAGAAGCAGCAGCAATTTTAAAAAATAACCTTGCATTCCTGGCAATATAACTGGAGATATCAGTGTCCCTTCAACTGCAAAAATGTGCAGCACAAAAACATCTGTTTCCAGTGCGATCTGGATCAGGTCACAGGCGAGGACCTCAACTTGACTTTATGAAAAATAAGTACAAATGAAGGTGCAATACCTGTGTGTTACGACCCGGCTCAAAAGCCGCAACATAAAAAAAAAAAAAAAAAAAGGAGATGAATAACAGAGTGTGGGTGAGAAGAGGTTTCATCCTAAAATGGAAAACCAGGTTGGCTAAAATGGCTGGTGCCACCAAGGCAAAGACTAGTGCACTGCCGGAAAGCTTGCCTCAGGTATGCTTTTATCCACACCTGACTAGGTGTGGCCAATTAGCACCAGCTGAAAACACTGAGACGATTAAAAGCTGCAGAGGGACGTAACACCTCCTCCCTTAAAAGGGTTCCTCTAGGACCCTTAAATTTATTAAAAGCCCCTCTGAAGCCTTCAGTTCCTTGACCCACAAACCTGGAATAAAAGTTAAAGCTAACAGAAGCAGTGTTCACGTTATAGTTGGCATCTCTAAGCATGGATGGGCATGAGGATTTGAAGTTGCCACACTGAACAGACAAAAAGTAACATGTGACCAACACAAAGGAGCACAACAGTCACAAACCCAAAATGATTACCTGATCTGCTACGACACACAACCAAAAGTAGCAACAAATAATCACAACTAAGTGATCTGTTGTCTCCACCACACAAACAGTCACATACAAGTGGCCCTATACCACAACAAGTTACTTTAATCCAAAAAGTTCAGTAAATCAAGCATACTAGTGACCAACCACAAAATGGAGAGCTATGGCCACACAATGATCACATCAAGGGTGGCTCAGCACCCCACAGTGTTATTGCCATCACCTGGCCAACAACACTCACAAGTGATCCAACAAAACAGCCACATTCCCCACAACACTAAAGGTCACAGCACAAAACACTCACCTCACAAGGATCTCATTAGCATCCATCCACACTGACATATGCACACACAGGGTGTGCACACAATGCCAACTTAAAAACAGCCTACCTGCCTCAGCTACAGACCATAATCAAGAATGGTCTCAAACCTCCTACCAAGTTTGGTGCCACTGATTTACTATGTGCAACTCCCATCCTAAAATGCTAAAAAACAATAAAACTTTACCTGTCTAGTCTTCAGTGGTGTACCGGGCTCGAGGCACCTTTAAACGCAAACTCAAGGATAGGCAGCAGACCGGGGTACAGTCTCCCACCAAACCCTGAAGCGTACCCCCACCCAGGATAGCCACCAAACACAATAAACTAAAACAATAAAGCAAAACAACAAACAAGTGCTTCGATGGAAGGGCAGCACAGCCACCCAGCTGAAACACACTAACTAAAGGGAGTTTGCTCAATTACAGTGAACACCATCACTCACCCACTTAAAAGCAAAACAAACTGACATTCAGTCTCCACTAAAATGTCCAAATATCCCAGACGAGCCCCCACTTATGTTACGACCCGGCTCAAAAGCCGCAACATAAAAAAAAGGAGATGAATAACAGAGTGTGGGTGAGAAGAGGTTTCATCCTAAACTGGAAAACCAGGTTGGCTAAAATGGCTGGTGCCACCAAGGCAAAGACTAGTGCACTGCCGGAAAGCTTGCCTCAGGTATGCTTTTATCCACACCTGACTAGGTGTGGCCAATTAGCACCAGCTGAAAACACTGAGACGATTAAAAGCTGCAGAGGGACGTAACATGTGTACTCTTTTAGTTTGTGGTAATGCAAAAGTATTTCAATAGATTTAAAACATGAAATTTATCATCATTATTATTATCGGGATTGCCACAATTAAAAAAAAAAGATGGATGTATGGATATTTTATTTATTTACAATTTATTTTAATGTAAATGTATTCCATTTTAAATCATGCTGACACCTTTTTTGCATTTGCTACAGAAGCATTTCTTTATCATGTAGAAAAACGAAGAAATACCCTTGAAACTGACAGTTTTTCAAAACAGTACTCCTCCATCTTAACACGCTATTGTTGTTAGGATCATATTGGAAAGGCTCGTATTAGCTGGGACAGCTTTTTTTGATATTCATTAGCCTCTTTGCTGAATGATGATGAAATGTGACTGTCACATCATGTTCATAATCATGAAGGATCAGAGTGCAGTGGCAGTTGTGTTTAAGAGGTTAATTTAATACTAGAAAATGAAATGTAATGTGTATTTCCATGACTTTTCAAATGGCTGGGAAAAAAAATGACAGAGTGATGTATTCTCACACATGTTGGTCAATAGGAGACAATGTCCTCTCTCAAAGAAGCCATGGGCTTATAACAGGCCTTGAACCACTGAAGTGAGGATGTCTGGCTCCGTGAAATACACTGGCCTTGTTGTTTCTGGATCGGCTGAAGCCTGTAGGGACTGACTTAGAGTAATGCCTTGCCCCATATCTCCCTCAGCACTCAGCCAAATACAGCTACGCAACAGCAGCCCCACTTAATGTGATCTTCCTTGGCTTTCTGAGGTGGAAGTGGCAGAGAGACAAAGGGCAGAGAAAGAGTCAGTTGACTCATCGATGCACACACACACTCAACAATGCGCAAAACCACACTCCAAAAATAGTTGGTGGGTTTGTGTGTGTGTGTGTGTGTGTGTGTGTGTGTGTGTGTGTGTGTGTACATTCAGCTCACATGCAAGTCTCTGCAGGCTCAAGCATCTTGCATCTCAAGATTTCTCTCCCTCTTCAGTTCCTAAATAAAGCCTGCTCAGTGAAGTGGAGGAAGAACACAAGAGAATCAATCATACAATTATCCAGATTTCCTTTGTCACTTCAAACAGAGAGGAACTCAAATCTGACCATTGTATTGGTGTGGGGGCGGGCGAGCGTGACTGTCTTTATCAGCACAACCTTTGTTTTAATAAAGAGTGCAGCGTTGCCAATCTTCTTGCTTAGCCATCACGTTCGATGGCAAAAAAGTGGGAAGGTGAAGCAAAAAGAGGAAAAAAGCATGTGGAAGAAAGATATCTGCAGGAGAGCAGAAAGATGAAAATTAAAAAGTACAAACTTGTGAAAGTTTGTAACATGTTTTACCTTGTGGTTGAGTGCACTCTTACCTCCTTTTCACCAGCCAGTGTGGAGCCAGTTCTGCCTTGATGCCTTTTGAGAACCAGCCGCATTTTGACAACGTTAAGTAGCTTAAGTTGGGCTTGAGTTTTCACCGAGAGGCTTCTCTCTGCTGTGGCTTTCACTCACGTTTGATCAAAATGATGGCAAATTTTCTTTTGCTGTAGCAAATCCAAAAGCTAGAGCAACAATACTGGGAAGCTGTGCCAGCTTTTCATTATTGCCACCGGGGTTTTTTTGGCGGAAATGTGTGAAAACAATCAGTGGAAAAAGGCCTATCTGCATGTGTTTTCATTTTAACAGGATTAAACCAGAACTGCGTTAATGCAGTTTAAAAAATAACATCTAAGATCTCTAATAAGTAATGAATAGTTCGGTGCTACATTGTTGTATTCAAACACCATAACCTTGGATTTCTGGAGCAGCAGAGCTGACCAGCTCATGTAATGCTTTCATCAGATGCACTTTATCCTATGACCTATTTACTTAAAGGGGGGCAGGGGGGAGAGAAATTCCATTTCTTCATCCAGTTAGCTTTTCCTTCCTCCTCTCATTCTTTCCACACACATATAGTTACATCCACATACTCTAAGTAAGAAAAGTTTCTTTAGTAAGAGGCTTCTTAAAACGGTGCCCTTGAGTGAGAGACATGTTGTGCTTACTGATCACGTCTTTAATGAAAGAGGAGAGTTCACAAACCCGGCTCTGCCCGTCTCTCGTCTCTCAGACGATACGCAGGTTCTACATCATTAACCAGACAGCCTTCTGGTATTGATCACATCATGATCCTGAAATATTCACTACAGTCTCACAATACAAAAATACATAGGAGAGTTGCTTTCTCCATACCTGTATTGCCGTGAAGGCTTCATGTTGTGGGCTTTCACAGCGTCAAGAAACAGGAGACCTGGACGGTTTCTTGCTAATCAGATAGTCAGTGTTGATTTGAGCACAGCACCCCTTCAGACTTTAGCCCTCTGCAGTGTTTGCGTTAACTCTGTTAAAAAAAAAACCCCAAAAAAACCCCGACCTTCTATCCCTCCAGTTAAACCGATACTTTTGTATTTTTAAGTATTAGATGTATTATGGTTAAATTTATTTTTAAGCATTTAAGCATGAAAAGCAAACAAAAGAGTAAATGATTTAACATACACATACATATTAGTGTCTACATAAAGATTTACATGATATTCATTGATGGTTTAAATATTAAAACATAGGGCTGCTATTCATATGTAAATATTCAACTTGCACCTCTGAATTCTATTATTTATGGATGACAGGAGGCAGTTCGGGGCTGTTTTCAGTTGCATTCGTTGTATTTAACTACCAGTGGGGTAAAGAGTGACCTCTCTAACAACTCCAAATGATCACTGATGTTTCTAAAACCACCACATGGCCAAAAACAACTATATACGTACCAGACTTGGTTTTGAAGTTTTAGCTGTTCAACAGATATGTTCTTGGGTTAAAGTTATAAACAGATTAACGCTGTTAGTATTGTTAGCATCATTAGTCCTCAGGCAGAATTAAAACAGCCTTCATCCTCGCAGTTCACAGCACTGAGTATCTAACAGTGGATTTATTTTGCCTATGTGGAAAAAAGTGCCTTAAGTTTTTGTTGGTTTGTTTGTGTTTTCTCAATGTCAGTGTGTTGCCTTGTGTAACGATCTAAACCAATTAATATCTTCAGTCTCCTTAGCAGTCAATCCAGAACATTAACTGTTTGTTTTGGTAAAGGCCTGTTTTGTGTTTGCCCAGTGATTGATCACAGGCAGAGAGGGGACAGCAGAGTAGGGACAGCCTAGTGATATAAATCACATCTGATAGAGGGCACATAGATAATTGGCTGTCTGGCCCTATAGTCACGAGAAGCAAGCCCCTATCTTCCAGAGGGAGATAAACTAGAGGGCAGCACACAATGATAACAACATACTTGACTGTCAACAGATGAGATGCAAAATTACTCCCCTCCCATCCGTTGTTCTTCTGTCCCTTTCTACTGCCCTGTTATTGTTGGAATGAGAAGTGGAGAGGTTAAGTGGATTGAAAATCAGTTGGCGGAATGTTTCTGTTTATTCTTCTCGCTGCCCTATTTGCGAAAGCTTTTTGTATTGCAGCGGTCATCTGCAAATAGATTTACTGTGGGTCACCACAGCAGAGTCTAATCAATATGACGGCATCATCAAGGACTTCTAAGAGCCACAACAGTGATGCGCTGCAAAATCCGCTCTTACTTTCCCCTTCTAGCAAGACACATCTTGTCGCCTTCTCTATCCTTCTGGGTGCCTCACCTTCCGGGAGGGGCGCCCGCCTCACTTAGCAGTTTTTCAGATAAAAGGAACGTCCACGTCGATCTGACACACAGAGAGCCAATCTTGATTAAATAGCCTGACAATGCGCCAAATGTATTGCACTGTTGCCAGGGAGACCAAACTGACCTTGAGTGTTGTGCTTTGCGTGAAGAGTTGCCAAGAAGTGTCTGAGTATACATTCCGCCGAGGTAAAGGACAGAATACGCAGCACTTCAAAGCAGAGGATGGCCATTTGTGTGAAAATGTGAAGTTAGAGCTGAAAATATTTAACTACTCCCCCGACGAGAAACGAGGATAAAAAGGACCGGGCTGAGCTCGTCACCTCGATTGCTGTTGCGGTGGAGTTTGTCTCGCACCAAAAGACAATGTAATGACTGCTTTTGTTGCACAATTGCTGTAGTCCATGTCTAAACACAAATAATTTAAAGGCTGAAAAATACAGCCTTTATGACATTGACTCTTTTTTTTCCCCAAGTTCTAATCTGTTCAAGATGCCTCAGCCTCGACTTTCTGCACAGGGTGAATAATAGTCTAAGGATTAGAAGAGCAGCAGTGGAGAATGCAATGTGCTCTCATCATACTTTCTGCATAAAAATACATTTTATAAACCTAAGTATCGGATTAAATATTTCTTGAACCTATGCAGTGTAAGAATAGAGGGAGAATGCAAAGGAAGAAAACATGTCCAGAACTTTTGAGGAAGCTTTTACATTTTGGGGAAGAAAAAAAAGGGTAAATAAAAAAAACACCTTACTATACTGAGCCTCATAGCAAATAAATGTATTTAAGCAAGAAGGGGCACGACATTTTGATATGCAAAAATGAGGGTTTATGCACCACAAAGAATTTACCAGTCAGGTCAGATCCATCATCTTGAAGTAATACAACAGATTAGCATAAGTGTAGTGGCTATACATATTTATTTGTATGAGATCTTTGTTGTAGCTCATCTCTATAATGCGTTTGTCACACCATGACAAAGCTAGAGAGACCTACATGGCATAAAGCTCTTTTTTCTTCTTCAATCCTTTATTTTTTTTCGCGGTGGAAAAAAATACAGTTAGAGCCTCATGTGTGTGGAATTAGAACAAACAGAGAAAACAGATGCAGCCGGCTTCTTTTTAAATGAGAGATTCTTCTCTCTCTGAGGAGTCCTTTGTGCAGCTGAGGTTTTTGTTGTTCCCTGGGCTTTTGATAAGGCCTCCTGCACTTCCTCAGCCAAATCTGGAGCCTCACCGCAGGGTCCTCACGTGGGAGTAGGCTCACCTGCTGCTCTGTGTGCCCATTTTATTATTTGGTTACACTCGCACACAGAGACGTATAGCATGCGGAAAGACAAATGCCCGCACAAACAACAATTTCCATACGTTCACCACCCTCCACCCCGACCCCACCCCCACCCCCCAGGTGCCCCATTGTGCTCAAATTTAGTGTTTTATCGATTGCTCCACTATAAGTATCAAACACAGCTGGGGTTTTTTGGGGGGGTGGGGGGGTTTTGCATTAATACAATCGTGGGCTGGAACAAACACCCTCTACTCACAAATCTCCACGCACTTACTTCCTCAAGGGAGAACAAAACCGAAATATATTGCCACACTTATTAGTAAGTATTTCTTTCTGAGGGAGCGCAGAGTTGCTCGTCCCTCATTTTCAGACCGCTTTACCAGCTGGATGTTTGATGTTGGTTACTGTGGAGGAGGAGGAGGAGGCCTTGATTATTGTCATTCACATCACACCGTGCCTCTGTGTGTGCCTGCTAATTGATGGGGTTTTTCGTCTTGATTTCTTTGGGTGAAACAATTCAGCAGCTGTACATTCATTTACAATGAGGAGATTGCTTCCATTCCCATCATTGTCCAACCATTACCATTCCACTGGATCCAGAGAAACAAGCACAGGCACGATGTCTGCCACAGGTAATAGGCTCTTGTTTGTGTTTCTATTGTGTTGTTGTTTACTTAACTTGTCAGGTTTGTTAGTGCTGGCAGTGACAAATAGAATATGTGCCGGGTTTTAGCAACTCGGAGCATTTCTGACTAAAGAAATTTGATGGTTGTTAATTGCAAGCTTACTTACAATCTTCCTGCTGCTGTTTTGACATGTTTTCATTCTACTTAGAGCAACTGTAGAATTAGCAAACAAAATGATGCATTACCAATATTGTCGCAAATGCAAAATACCTTGCATAAATCTGACACTTTCTTATTTGAATGCAAAATTCAGACAAAAAAAAAGAACTAAATGAATAAAACAAAGGAAATTCATGTTTTCTTCTGTGCCCCGTACTGTGTGTGTATGCGTTTATCGACACGTATGAGCATTTGTATAGTTCCCATCCTTGGGGCCATATCGATCCTAACCAGGTAAGTCCTCACATGAATAATCAAACACAGCTACCGTCAGCCCTTCCTAATCAATACTTATTTTGAGAGCAGGGCTCCAGAGCAACAATTCATAATAAATGGAAAGCCACAATATATACATCTGACCTCTTTGTTATGACAATGCCCATCTGAACATGATTATAACAATAACTAAAATCGATGCAGGTGAAGTTCACAAGGAGGTTATGCCAGTTATGCCAATTAATCGAGTGAAGGTAACAACGCCTTTATTGTATTTTTATTGCCAAGGGTGCACACAGCTGTGTCAATCGCAGAAATGCTGAAATATCCAAAAACACTGCAGAACCTTGACTCTCACTAAAGGGAGAGTCAGTCTGAATGGTCACATTGAGGTTAATCAAAACACGATGTACAGTGTGTGCATGGGCGTGTGTGTGCAGGTGTGTGTCTATGCATCAACAAGTTTGACTTTTTTTCATTTTCCGGGACTCATCTGTCAACCCTCCACTCAGCCTGAAGCACAGCCCTGTTAGTTTTCTGCAGTGTTCCTTTACAAAAGTTTCCCAGAGTTTCATCATCATTGTTGCTCTCTCTTAAACAATTGTCATGAATACAACAACTCTGATTGTATGCACGCATTTAGAAGAGCAAGACCTCAAGTTAACAAACTAAGAACCCCTGCCAGAAGTCACTTCCCTTGAATACATAATCCATATATTTCTGAAACTATTTGATCGGAAGAGCTCCCATCTATCGATACATGGCGCATTTGTTTTTTGTTGGCACCATTCGTAACATAATGTGTGTAACAACGAGATGGTAAACACGACAAAGGATATTAAATAAATGCAGCACGACCCTGGTCAGTTCAGGTTATATCGACTTTGCCTGGCAGTGCAACAGAAACATCAAATTAACTGACACCCCCATACAAACTAATCCTTTCTAAATAAAGCTGTAAATTGCTTTGATTTCAGAGCCTTTGAAATTCTTGCACACTGCTTATTTATTCATTTAGACTGCAGAACAGCAGCAAAGAATAGCCTCAAGTTACTTCCAACATGTAACTTGAAATAGGCATGTGTTGAAATACACATTTCATACATAGCTTGGCTCAGATAAAAAGTGACATTTTTCACCTGCCTATAGGTGCTTTTTTGCAGACGCTTTGACGTGTCACAGAAAAAGCAAATGTGTAATTACTAATGGTTCAATTTCATCCAGGTATGCAACTTCTAAGGTTTTGCCTTGCATATGCTAGCTAAAGGGCATGGCTTACTATGAGACTGAGTCATCATAATTATATTAGAAACACCTGCGTTTACTCTGCTATGACAAATATATATTGCCTGCCATGTAAAATACCAGTCTACATAGATCAATGAGGCCATGAATTATAAAATACAGATAGCAAAAGTACTCATAACATCGGATGACAAATTGTCAATATTCATGGAATGTGAAAAGAAACAAAGATTTGTGGTCTATACTTGACAGAGGTAAAGCTTAAACTTCTTTGGGGGCTCTATTGACCCAGAATTTAGTGTGTGTGTCCAGAGAAACTCTCTCTGGAGAACTTTCCACTCAAAGTTATCTCCCCTGTGGCTGCCATTACTTTTGCTATCCCAATGCACCGAAGGCCTTTAATAGTTCTTTTCAATTAAATGGCTTGCAATAGCTGATGTAACATAGCAACATTATATTGAAGCAGGCACCAAGCATTTAAAAGTACAAATGGCCAAGTGTATATTAAACTCCATTGCAGCTCCCTGGACTGATGAAGCATTAAAGATTCAGACTGACAACAGAAACATTTTAGCTGGAGCTGCGCTATCTAATTATGCCTGCTAGCTTCTTATCTCATGATAATAGTCATTAAAACAAAGAATTAAAGAAGTTTAGTGATTAGTGATGTGTGTACTGGGATATTTTGATGTTGGCTGTGGAGGGTCTTTAAGCATAATCATCTATACACTCCCTGTTTGTAAATAGGATCTAACACCCAAAAAAGGCTTGTGAATCCAAGTGCTAATACTTCATGTTCATTTCAGAAATATACTTCAGACTTGGAATCTCAAACTTACATATTTTCAGTTTGTTCTTAGCTATTTTTGTTATTCTGAAATGGTTTAAATATATAATGTCATAAATATAAAATTACAATTTGACTGCATTTCTTTGTTTCTCTGCAGTAAATGATGGCAGGATATCGCGAACCTGAAGGTGAAAACCTTATCACTGATAAATCAATATTCACTGAGTTGAAGATATTCCAAATTGCAACAAGAAACTGGTGAAAGGAGTCTAAGGGGTAACATTTGCATGATACACAAGGCAATTCCCAAGTGTTATGCTCTTTATGCAAACACAGTATAATTTTGCAAAATAACAAGACATTGTGATTCCACTCAAACAACTTCTCAGAAATCATTTCTTGTTTTTGTTGTTTGCCCTTCCAATTTCCCCCTTGGATGCTCTCCATCACACTAAAGACACATCCAAAAAGTACTGCCACACACAAATAGTTTTGTGCTCAAGTTAATTATTTTCTATATTTAACTAAGTATTATTTGCGCGCTCAATGATGCTTTACATAAACCAAGGGTTATAATGCAGTTTTAACACATTAATAATGAATTGGGTTCCCGGTTGCCATTATATTATACTTACAACCAATTTTCTTGAGACGCTTTTGGTACCAAAATGATTTGAGCTTACCTTTAATGACAGAGCTGCAATCATAATGAGACTCAAATGTGCCCTTTTTTAAGAGGAAACAATTCAATATTGCATTTAGATGATAAACTTAAAGCTACTTAGTACTTACTTTTCTACAATTGTGCAGCAGGCAGAAGAACATTTTTTGAGTGAATTGTAATAGGGCCGTCAAAAATGTGGGGGGGAAAGCATGATAACTAATTTCCCTGATCTCACTTCTTTGCTCAGTGCCCTACAAATTCTCCACAATCCAGTTGATGTGCTGAATGGCTTCTGAAGTAGGTGGCATGAAAGAGAAATATCTCCTTTCACCACTGCTCACAAGCACCTCAAGTGAGAACCATAAAGTGTTTGTGAGTGAGGGATTTGAGTCTGCTCTTTTGACAGGTTTAAACCCAGCCATCCAATCTTAATCCTATGGGCAAAATGCTCTCTTGCAGCGGATTCAGTCATCTGCTTTCAACCTCTGACACTGAAAGAAAATACATTTCCTAACATCACATTCCTATTGTGCTGTGTTTCAGCATCTTTATCCTTATCCAGGACATTTGTTTAATATTCACCTCTAGCCTGTGTGATACTACTATAGACTTTGTCATGGAAATCCAAGGCACTTAGTTCCTACTGTGTACTTTAAAAGAACAATGTCTCCACATTCAGACGAGACAGCGTGATTTTATTCACCAAAGTAATTCAATGAGAATATTCTGCATGCATTAGATTGCACCATTTAGTGTAATTTGGAACTTTTTGCAATTTTTTGACTATTTCCAGTAGATGACCTTTGCTGGTAAGTTAGAAAGCAAAGTTTGGGGGGGGAATAAGAAAAATACAGAGGCATTAAGTCACCAAATACAGTCTTACCATCATTTTTTAAGCAACAAAGTCATATAACCACAATGTGTAGCACACCCACATATGTTTTCAGGTGCTTTTTGGTTCATTAGTCCTCCTCTCGGGTTGAATTTGGAAAGCTGTTATGTGAGGTCACCAAATTTAATGACTCGTGACTTTAGTATTATATTTTTTGTGGCATACCAAAAAATGGGAATAAAATTGCTTTTTATATTTCTATCTTCTGATAACACCATCTGTCGTATGATAATGGCCATCTACACAATAGCATGATGTTACACAGGATTTTTCTGTGCATTTTTATTTTAAAAGTAAACAAAAATTGCATCAAATTATTCATCTAGGTTAAATTACTTGAACACTTAAAGTCATCTTTGTAATTGTTTTCTGACTTTACTAACAAAGGTACGCACTCTTATTTAGGGTAAAAGAGAGAAATGTATCAAAAATGTCTTCAAAGAAAGTCTCATCATGAAAATGAAGAAGCAAAAAAGTAATAATTTGTAACACCCGTCTGAATATGTGTTTCTTTATTTTAAAGTAGCACAACTGCAGTACTATAAGAATAAGTTGTGGCAAAATGGCAATGGCTAATTAGTTGATTAATAAAAGCACCTTTGTTGGTGATGTTACTATTTATCGGTAGTATTATTATGCTTTATATTAATAATAAAGGATATAGTATTATTATTATATTATTAGCTATTATGATATTATATTTGCATTTTTTTGGTTTTGTTTGATTTTTGTTTGTTAGTGTGTTTATTTGTTTGGTACATCTGAAGTTTGAATCATTGTGCATGGGCTGCATTAGGGCTATCTAATTTGCACTATTGCTGCAGACACTAGGGAAAGAAAATGATAAGTGGATCAATACCACATGAAAAAAAAAAGAAAAAGAAAAAACTTCACTTAAAACTTTTGTACTACTGTGGACTTTTTCCAGTAAGTGTTCTTAACACTGTAAGACTCTAAACTCCTGGGAATCAGATGAAATCTGGTGTTTTTCTTCCCTTGGTTCCTTAATAGGTCTCTTGGGCTTGCTATCCAATATGTGGCAAGAAGAAAATAAAAACATAGATAATTTGCAAGTTATGCATAGAAAGGGGAATAAGACATACCTCCCTAATACTGATGCTTTTTTCCCTTTATTCCCAAGACGTGTCCGTGCTCATTTCATTTTTCCAAGCATCCCCTCTGCTGTAGCCGTATGTATTTGTCCTTCAGGGCAGCAATATAACTGATCTGTTTTGTGCTTTTAAACAAACAGCCATCCCCTTTAGATACCCTGTAAGCCTCCTGGCTTTAGAGTGGCCACGAAACAACTAATTATCATTAGTTCCATCACTAAACCACAATATAAAGTTAGCAGAGATGACTAAACAAACATACTCGTCAAGCACTTCTGTGATTTTTATTAACTGTCTTTTTTTCCCAATCAGCTGACACTATATGCTTGTAGGTGGATTTTACAGATTCAAAGAATGCAGTACTTTATGTAATTCCTGGATCATTACGTGGAGCTATATCCACTTCTATATTTACACTCTAATCCAAATAGCCATAGTGTCAGAATTATTTCCCTTTTAAAGGTGGAGGGTAAATTGTCACAGCTAGAGGATGTGCAACTCACCCCATGAAATGAAATTTTAATGAGTTTTATATTGCATGTTAGCACCACCATTCTCACAGTTTTATTGTATAGAATGAGAGCAACGAGGAACCCAACTTCAACTCCCTGCTGTGCATGTCCAATCAAAAGTAAGGACAGCACCGTAATTTGCACACACAATTATCATCGAATCGAAACACGCTGTTGAATTCAATTTTTTTTTTTCATTTGTTTTTCAGTAGTACCTTTTTTGTTTGGAAAACTATGACTGCAGTAGATGTTTGTATGTGAAGCATATTTTCTTTAACTTTCGTCAAGGTACATATGAATTCCTATTGCCCTATATAATAGTTTTATACCATGTTCAATATTTCAAACTGTCTGGTTTATTGTTTATACTTTTACTGTTTATAAAACATTGTGCATTTTGAAAATTTCCTTCTGTTTCTCCTGTTGTTTTACTCACTCGGTGCTGTCTAAATTTTGTTTGGCATTTTTCATTTACTTTCTGAGTATCCTGCTCTGGCCTGACTGTAGAAGCACATTTTAATCTGGAGTTTTTAAATTCCATCTAAATAAAGTTACCACAATCACCAAACAATATTATAGCAGATGATTTCCACTGGATTTTCCCTTCCAGTACCTCATTCTTCACATGAATGCCTTTGTCCTCCATTTAAAATATGACAAAGAAGATAGCTTGGAAAAAGTTTTAAACATGATTCACTGTATCAAGGAGAACAAATCCAACACTCGTGAATCGGTTTCCTTCACGATGATTGTTTGGCATTCCTGGTTCCAGAAGAATGAAGCGTATGTCCCTCACCTCTCATTACCCATAAGGCCAAAACAGCATTGTCCTGGTCGTACTACAATGTGATCTCCCTTCAACAGACAAAGGATTCCAGCTGGGTTTATTCCTCATTTCTTTCAACCCCCTCCCAATGACAGATGGGACCAAAACTAGAAAAAAAAAACCTTGAAGACAAAGGAATGAGTGCCTTTTATATGGATCCAGAGCGGCTAGACACAAGGGATATTTGGCAGTGGTTGAAGAGGAGTCACAGCCTTTCAGTATCATTGTTGCAAATTTTTAAAAAAAACATACACTAGAGTAGAAGAGCCATAAAGAGCTCCAATATAATGGAACCTGTCTGACACATTGTTTTTATTGTTTTAGTCAACACAAGAGCTGTACACCTCAATATAAACAGAAAAACGCACACACTGACACGCATGCTCACATATACGCATTCTCTTTCTATTATTGCCCAACATACATATGCACATGAACACACACACACGTGCAAACACACACTCACACACACCTCTGTGAGCTGGTGATAACTGCTTAGTGGTGTATGCTCCAACAATTGTCAGACTGCCAGGGCAGAGAGAGCCAGGAAAGGAAGAAGGGGAGGGTGAAGGAGCAAGCGATGAGTGGCACCACAGAGTGGGTACAAGGAGAATTAGACAGGTGCCATGCAGAGTGGTTGGCAGAATGAGGAAAAGGGAGATGTTGGTAAGAAGGTGGCGGTACAGATAACAGCAGAATGTGGATGAAGGAAAAGGTAAAGACCTCGAGATTTGAGCAAATGACAAGACCTTAACAGAAAACCGGGGAAAGACAGAGAACTTGAGAACAAAGACGTGGAAGGGGGTTGGGGGGGGGCACGCAGCCAAACAGAGGATGCAAAAAGGGGGGAGAGGAAAAAATAGCAAACCAAGTGTGAAAAGAGAAAGAGAACAAAACAAACCATTGAGGGTGACTGATAATATGTTGTGCAGGCACCTCCACCTCCACTGGATGCAACACTCCCACTCCTTTCATGGTCTGCAGTCTGTCATCAACACCCATGTCCAAGGGCAGTACTGGCAGGGCTCTGTCAGTAGCTGTGCAATAAAAGTTACGCACGGCATAGGTGAGTAGAGCTGTTCCCTTGTCTTAATTTTACTTAATTTGCCATAACACTTCACCTCATCTCACATTATGTTAAGGACAAAGAGCAGACGCGAGAGGGCTGAGGATGTGATAAGTCAAAGCAAGAGGGAGTGAGAATGAGATGATGTAGGATTGAAAGGAGGCAGTGTGTGTGACAGATAATCGCTTGATGGACTACAGTCAGAAGTCCACCAGCACCACCATGTGGCTGAATCATCAGGGAAATGCTTAATAATGAAGAAATCATCAAATAAGAGTTTAAGAAATTAAAACACTAATATGTATTTTTTTTAGGCTATGAAAGTTTGACCTTCTCAGTTCTTAGCTGTTCCGAATAGTCTTCACATAAGCTGTCAAGCAAGCACAATACAAACACACTGATGTCTGTTTATGCATTTTTTTCCATATTTTTCCACCTGCTTGCCTTAATATCTTAGAGTCATTTAAAATACAATAAAATCTTATATAATATAAAAATATTTGTACCTTTGGGTCCTATTTGGGTCACTATAGTGTATATGCTATATCCCCATTTGTCCATGTCAACAGCTGACCTGCTTTTCCTCCCTCCTCCCCTTTTTCTCCTCTGCTGTGTAAAGCCATTTAGCTTTGGATGAGACAACCATTCAGTTTGTGGAAAAAAGATTGCTGCCCGGGTTTAAAATCAATAATATCGACCTTTAGAAATGTCCAAATCAAATGTACTTCGGTGTGTCTGTAAATTATAATTTTGTATAGTTGTTTGCTAAGATATTGTATTTGTCTGAAGCTGTCCACAAACTAACACTTCTATGACACATTATGTAGTAGATTTAGTATCAGACAATGTAAATATATCCTAAGATAGCATCTAAAGGTAGATGTGTGTAATAGATTGATTTGCAAACCTATACATCCCTTGTTATTGCAATACTGATAGCCACCTGACAGCAACTTATATCCATTATCTTTAGATTATTAGCATAACTGTCCCACCTGGTGCTATTTCTGAGTAACAGATATCTGATGCAGCACTAGACGCTGGTTGCTTTTCCATCTTTATACTACTGTTAAGCTTTTACTAGCATAATACATAATATAGACAAAGATATATTCAAATGTGATGGCCAAGTCCTAATAGTAAAGTCCAAAATTAAGGACTTTAGTGAGAAGCAAGTCTCAAGGGACTTAACAGTAACGAAAAATAAGCAGATGACATAACAGTGTACCAGCACCTACTCCAGAAGTCTAAAAACTTCTCCATACCTGTTCATGTACCATCTGTGGACTAGAAGAAGATGATCCTGACAGACTATCACATAATCTGGAGTAGATGATGTCTATATGATGTGTCGCTCCATCTCAGCAAGAGCTACTGAAAAATATGAGGCAACAGTTGTGCTGCGATAGTGTGATGATTGGCCAGACCAGTGTTTGTCCACACACATACACGCATACACACACACACACACACACACACACACACACACACACACACACACACACACACACACACACACACACACACACACACACACACACACACACACACATGTCCTATTCCTTGCCTCACCCAAGGGTTTTGAGGGAAGGGAAGAATCTATGGGAACAACTCAATCACATTACCTTATGTAAATACTCAAGTCAGCCCATCCTCTCTTTAGCACTGTGTTAGCTTCCAGCCCTATGGCTCCTCTGGCACAGAAATGCACACGGGGCAAATTAACATTTGCTCTCATAGTCTGCAAATGGCAGCTCGTGCTTGCCATAGAAATGAAACACTGGCCCATCCAAGAGAGGGAATGGGAAAATATTTGAGTGGGGAACGATTAATAATTCTTCAGGCAGAGCAGTAACATTTGCTTTTAGAGGCAGTGAATCGACAGAATGGGCTTCTTCAGGAACTTTTGAATCAAAGCTTGTTTTTTTATTGGCAACCTCATCGTGCTTTATGCATTCAGAAGCATTGCTGGATACTTTTTATTGACCAGCATAAGAATTAGAAGCAGTAAGTGCAACATCTCTTACCATACACCGAGAGTTCATTTTTAAAGACGTGTTTCTAATAAATATGGAGCAACCAGGCCAAGACACTAAACAGGCAAGGAGGCTGGAATGCATCTGTAGGAATAAGCAGCCCGTTACAACAGAAAGAATATTTGTCCTAATTACAATAAGAGTAAAAAGATTTCTTAATGCAGTGCTTCATTATGCAAACACTGGAGTTAGCCCACAGTACTAAAAGGCTTTGAATGCACATAATTATTTGACATTTCAGCTGTGTACATGTACAAGTATGAAGACTCTGAGTAATTATCTCATAGTAGAAATACAATAAGTGATTTTCAGGGTGAGGGAGTACATTTATGTTGGAGTGGGGTAGGGTGAGGGTATTGTATTTACGTACAATAGGGCTCCAAAACTCAGTTAGTTAATGCTGTGATCACTCAAACAGCTAAACGGACAACATTATTGTCCATTGTCGGGAATAGGGGAAGAACCTGCTGCTGAAACTCCACAGGCATCACAAGAGGAGCATCTCCCCCATTTGCTACTCAAGATGTTTGACTCATCGCAAAACTTGGTGCAGATGGCTTTTCTCTGCTCCGCTGTAGTTTGATCCTGCTGTGGAAATATGCTGTGTTTTTGTAATGCTTAAAAGACAGACAGATATTTAAAAGAAAACAAAACATCTGCAAATTACAGTTTCAGGCCTCATTGATCTTTAAGTGCTTCAGCAAGAACTATTTTCAAATTGGGGAACTTTACTTTTCTTAAAGAGGCTCTCTAATCACTTCAGATTTTCTGCAAGTAATGTAATTTAGCCTAACTTAAATAATTTAATGCTGGATATACTATATGTTTCATTAATACCTGCAATATATGGTATTACCTAGACCTCAGGACCTGTAGATACCCTGAGGCATTTTGACTCAAGCACATGGCCAAACACCTTAGAGGAAAGATGTTCATTTTGCAGTTTTGCAATACACACATTGTTTAATATTTTAGAATTCTTTTGATATATTTTGTAATATTATTATATAATGGCATATGAAGGTTAATAAAGGCCAGGCTCAAATAAATAATAAGACCTCATTGCCTTCAACATGACAAAAAAAGTATTAGTTTTCTTTTGCACATTTTGCTCAAGTGATAATTCCACATTTGCAAGTGTTTCTATACTTCTACCAGTACCTGTGGTTTAAAGTGTATTTTTGTTTTCTATTCCTGAAAGACAGCTAAACATAATCATATATTGTCACATTTCTATCACTAGTTTAGCAAATGTTTGCTTTTTGAGCTATTCATTTCATCATTTCAATGCATTCAAACCGAGCTAGTATGTTCGACATTTGCAAGTGTTTCTATACTTCTACCAGTACCTGTGGTTTAAAGTGTATTTTTGTTTAGCATCTTATAAGTCAAGTGCTTTTCTTTTTCTTAACTCTTGATTCGCACAACAAATAAAGACACAAGGGATACTCTCTTTAATGCTGTGCTGTCTAATTAGACCATATGGTAGTAGCATTTAATGTGTTGAAGGTTGTCAGGCAGAACAGTGGTAATCTGACATTTTGGACTCGGCAGCTGTAAACTCTGTCTCAGCAGTAGCAGTAATAGCAGTTGTCATAGTACCAATTTAATCCTTTCGTTCCTGTGGAAGTGCGTGTGTGAGCAGTTAGGTTACTGAAATAATAAGAGTGGCTAATAGAGAAATGGGTGAATGACTGAGTATGTCAGCACATATGAGCGTAAGTTATGATGAAAGTTTAATTTTTCCCACATGAATATTAATTATTAGTATGTGCCAAGTTTAAAAGGATTGCTCGCTAGTCCACTGCCTTTGGACACCATGACTTGAGTCATGGTGCCACTGCAGTAATGTGTAAACACTCAGTCAATATATATATATAGATATAGATAGATATATTGACTGAGTGTGTTTTAGTCGTTCATAGTCTAAGAAACAGATACGCATTACTGCAGTGGCACCGTGACTGAAGTCAAAAGTGCCACTTAATCCACTACACTCATTTTCATGTCAGCACAGGGTGAAATGGCTGAGGTTATTTCTGTGACTGTTTTGTGTCTTGGTGACTCCACAGAGGGAAGAGAGGCACAGCTGAGGGTGTGGCTATCTAATCCAGTGGCACAGTGCAATTTCGGTGCCAAAAATGAACATGTTTTACATGGTCCACCGCTTGTCAGCTTAGAGCAGGTCTACGACTCAGTGCGCTTGTGTTCTGTAATGTTTTGGTCACTTTATTGGTGACAGCACATCCATATTAACCATATAGTCATGGTTTCTTTATCTTTCCAGTGTCATTGTTTCTTTTATAAACAGCCAAAAATGATATTGTTGTATTAAAGGAATAAATATGTGCCGCTGGAAATTCTTTTCTATAACTATAAATAGGCAATTGCAAGAAACCTATCAGTATGTGGGTATACCTGATATGGATACTATTCAATTCAGTTGAATTTTATTTTTATAGCACCAAGTCAAGGAACTTCATATTGTATGGTAAAGACCCTACAATAACACAGACAAAACTGCAACAATTATATGAAGCCGTATGAGAAAGCACTTTGGCAACAGTGCAAGGAAAAACTCCCTTTTAACAGGAAGAAACCTCTAGCAGAATCAGGTTTAGGGAGGGAGGTCCATCTGCCATGACCACTTGGGGGAGAGGGTGAGGATGTCCGTCTCCCGATTCCAAATTGGGAGCTGGTTCCACTGAAGCTGAAGGTTCTGCCTCCTATACTTTTTAATACTGAATGATCCAAAAATAACCCTGCAGTCTAAGAGCAAAGTGCTTTATTTGGGTGATACTAAAGGGATCATTGGTATTTTTTCTGCAGAATTGTTAGGCAACATTCATTTATGATTAAGAAAAGATTGTGGTTTTAAAAAAGGAAAAAAAAATGAAATTTTATGAAAACCACATCTCCCAGAAATAAAGGTCTGTTACTTAAAAAAATATCCTGCCAAGCTGACCTTTATGTCACAATAAGAAAATTGTTCTCCAGGAAATATAAAGATTAAGTATAGAAGTCATTTCTGTATTTTGCTAGCAGATTAGTTTAACCACAAACTCAGACTCATAAATGTTGCAACCAGCAGAAATGGAACACGAGCAAAAATAGGCAGTGCAATGTTCAAGTACAGTGAAAAGTTGTTTTTATACTAATTCGACATTACTTATAATGTCAAAGCAAAACAATGTGTGCCTCTGCCCAAAACATACATGCAAGGGTTATAATACAATTACAATTTTAAGAAACTATTAAAACATGCCAGGTATAATTTTGTTTTGAATTCTTACAATTTTTTTATTCGGATATAACACTTAAATGTATGTTATCTCTAGTGAAGAAATGCTCTGGACATTCACATTATATCCTGTGCTGTGAGGTTACTTTCTCTAGGTTTTGTTCAGTTTTAGTCAGTGTCTAGTTGTTCAGCACTAAGCTGAAGCCTCCAATCTCCTTTGTTCCTTTTCTTGCTGTCTATCATCTTCTGCTTTGTTATTCGATTCAAATTTGGAAAAAAAGAAAACAGCAGACGAGTGCTTGAAATATCCTACTGAGACTAAAGCCTCATTTCCGATGGTGTCCTAGAAACATAAATCTCATTATAATTTCCAACATCAAGACAATCTACTTTGGAATAACACAAAATTATGAGTAAAGTAAAAAAAAAAAAAAGATTTAAATAAACATATTGAGAAAGCCAAACAACTTCAATCCATGCATATGCATGGGGTTCCTTCAACAAGATGAAGCAAAAACTCTTGGATATCAAGGGGGAAAAAACAAATAAATACATGCTAAAATCTTTTGAAACTTGGCAACAATAATTAACAATGTTGGTGCTTTTTCTTCTCACAAGTTGGACCGAAAGACGAGGACAATGTTTCTGATCCAATGTCTGATTAAACCTTTGCTTGTCGTATGCCTTATTCAGACCAGTCGCAACACTAGTAATTTCTAACAAGGAAGCACAGTTACACAGTTTTAACTCTGCCTCACAGTGAAGAAGGCGGTATTTGGTCCTTTACACACCTTGTTCTATAATTCTGCTTTATAAATAATGAGAGCTCATTACAACCCAAAAATCTTCTTTATTCTCCAACCAAATCCTCATTATCAAGTTGTCAGGGCCTTAATTTCATTTCCTCCATTGATGAATGTGGAGCCATCAGGGTTGGGAGGAACGGAAGCTATTTTGATACCTCATCCAATGATAATTCCTCGGGGAACCTAAGACTACAAAGTGATAATTCTAATAGGAGTCTGTTCATCCAATCACACGAACACAGAATGAAAGCCTTTGTAATGTATTATAATGCAGTTACTGGCTGAAAGAAACAGAGTTTTAAAGGGTGAATCCATTATGTGAAATTTGTACTATCACGTTTGCTGTTTTGTAGGATTTTGATTGAGTAATATATTTTTTTGTATATAAGATGACGCATTACATGTCAAAGACAACTGTGTTTCTCTACTACATTTCACTGCATAGTTAAATAAGTGAAGTAGAACTGTGATGAGATGTGTGCAGTCTTCTTCTGATCTAAAGCACACGTTATTGGCAAACATTGCCCAATCTGCTATTCAGATATGTTTTCTTCCATTTAATCTGGAATAACGGGTTAATGTCTACAGATGAATGGGTATTTCTACGGTATTCAGTAAAACTGGAAAAGAGGAGCATATCCAAATGTTACAGGAAATGAAAAAAAACACCTACAAGAAATAAACAGCAGTGAGTCAAAATAAATTAATAAGAAATTACCAAAGGATATTGTAAATTCATTAATATTTTTTTGTGTTGACTCATTAAACATGCATGTATGCAAGTTTTGAAGTTCTGAATCACACTGGTGTATGCGTAGTATGCATCCACAACACAGCTGACTAACAGTATTTTGGTGTTACAGAATTATTATTATATTAGTATTAGGTGTTGAATTTTAAAGTAAAAAAACACCTTGTGAGTGGGTGGAACAAACAAAGCTTTTAGTTTTGATTTTGCACTCCGTATTTAGTCATTTTACCCAATAGTGCCTTCTTTGTTTCTCAAGTTAATAGATTAGTGCCTATAGACAGTGTAATGGGTAAATATTGGCCAAAATGACAGCAACCCTGTGAGGGGTAAAAATCTCTGCATTTAGCAGTGACATTGAAAATGCAGTACCCTGGTGTAACTGAACTGATATTCTCTATACATTACTGTTACAGTTGTGCATGATACAGTCACATACATACGACCTTTACAGATGTCAAATTGAGATCAAAGTAGAGCTCAGATTTGAGGATGCTGATTCTCTGACTCCTTGCTAGGTAAATCCTGCTGGAAGAGCATGGTCTATTGGGCCAATTGTCCGTTCATAATATGTTAACCTATATTTAACTAACCTTTGTGGCATTTTTGTCTGGTGTAATAATCGTAGGTGGCATTGTTTCTTTGAGCGTCGAGGCAAATATCAGTGGAATATTGACATGTAGCCTAGTGACTACAAAACAATTAAACTTGGTTGAAAGCGGTTAAAATGCAAAAAATCTTTCAATATAAGCAAATAACAGCTGCTATACATTAAACTAAAAGTTTCACCATGGTCTCCTTATAATAATTGTGTTGCAGCTGTTTCGCCTCCAGACAAAAAGCCATGTTTATAGTGTAAAGGCATTATGATGGTTGAATGTGTACAATAAGCCTGGAAGGAAAAAGTTATCTCATCTGTTATTCTTGTCTCTATATAAATCAGGCCTGAACAATTATTACAGAAGAACAACATCCATCCTTCTTCACTGGCACAGTTGCAGTATTTTCTTGCTTTTAATTCTGAGTGGTGCACAATGAGCCAGTGATACAGAAGAAGGAATTTAAAACTATGCAGTATTATAGCAAAACCCCACTGGATAAAATCGTATCTCATAGATACTATGCAATGATACCATAAGGAGAAAGGAAAACAATTAAATCGGTGAAACCTTTTTGAGCTTGAGATAATTCTAAGTGACTTAATGGCTTATTTATTTATTCAGTCATAATAATGTATTATCTTTTGCAGTAATGGAGTTTCATTGGTCCCTGCTTATCCCCGGGGCAACAGATGTTTCACAGCACATATGGTGTCTTAATTTCTTTCACAAACCCTTTCTGTCTCTCTCTGAACTTTCAACATTGTTTTTCAGCTTTTACATAGAATTGTGTAATGAGCCCACTAAAACAATTTAGGGTTAGTTGATTTCTCCATTATGTGGCTCATCTCAATTTCAAAGGTTCGATGATTTAGGAAGTCCTTGGTATCAGGCTACTCCCTCATCTTCACAGTAAGAGCAGCCAATTTAGGTGGTTTAGGCACCTTTTACAGAAGACCCGCGGGCAAGACTGTTCAACTGTAATCAGTATAGGGACTGAGGACAGACTGGAGGCTTAGCTGAAGAATATTTACATGAGTCAAAGAACATCTATGTACAAAAGTAGGTATGTGGGATGTGATAAACAGATATGTGATAGGAAGCTGAAATTTTAATGAATACAACCAAGTATGTCCTGTAAAATTATGACTTATTATGGTTGTTGAATGTCTTTTCCAATTTTAACAATACCACTATAATACCTATATAATGCACTACAAGACTGGGACTATATTTTGATGTGCCTGCAGCAAGAACATTGTGTGCGTGCGTGTGTGTGTGTGTGTGTGTGTGTGTGTGTGTGTGTGTGTGTGTGTGTGTGTGTGTGTGTGTGTGTTTGCTGATAGATATGCCTGACTGCAATCTGCTGTCACATAGAGATTTTGGTCCCTGATATCTGAAGTATTGTAAAGTGACATCAGGAATTTCATGTTCAGCAAAGTACAGACAAAACTACAGATCGACAAATTTTAAGAAAAACTTAAAAACAAGTAGAACTTTTGATAACAAAAAAACATGTTACAGACACATGACAAAATGTAATATTTATGCTTGGAAATTTGTCACAGCTAAATGTACAATATATAAGAAAAAGAAACTGATAATGTAATTCTTACACACACATATCCCAACCCTTTCTACAAACAGTAACATACTGTATAATATTGTGCAATACTGTAAAAAGCTGGAATACATTTGGTGCCAACATAAAATTACGTTAGTAGCAAAAATCTTGTGATGGCAATAATTATGCTGTTAACATATATCTGTTCGTCCATCAAGTCTGAAATATTGATTCATTTTTAATGGGTTACTGTGAAATTCTACCCAATCCGTTAACTGTTATGACATGATCGGGAGAAAATAATTGTTTTTTCTAAGACTGTATGACATTCTCTTCGGGATTAGCTGTAATTTGAGTTTAGTGAAAATATATCAGCATAAAACCGACCTCTGTCTTATCTTTTCATTTCTTCACAATATTGTGGAAATAAATGAGGATTGCCCGCCGTCAGCTTTCTCTGTCAAATCTACTGTTACATACATTGCTTATAAGTCATGAACTTTAGATATGTTAGTTTCAATTTTGGGTGAAAGGGTAGCTTGCTACTGTTTATCCTAATAATGTGGCAGCCTACTGGTAAACTTTTAAGTACCCGAGTCATCAAGATGAAGAACTTTGCCTGTCTGGACTGTCCACTAATTAAACACATTATATATTTAAAAACAAATGCCAGAGTTGTGGGCTAAAACTCCTGCAATTTTTTCCAGTTATATAATTAACACTAGGATC